>NC_084527.1:32067542-32667542 GCF_024500275.1 Phycodurus eques
CCCCCACCCACCACATCACTCCAGACGTTTGAATAGTAGACTCGCCGACGTTTTAAAACGCTTCCCAGCGCCTGGCTGTACACTTTTTCTATTTTGACTCATAACTTCAAAAAGGATGCTTTCCCACTAAAATCTCTGGCTATTTAGAGTAGAACTCTGCCCTTTATACTAGTTACAGGCAGTTTTTTGCATCCAAAAGCTTTGGTTGGAGTTTTACACACATTTGCAGTTTTTTATTGCTTAAAAACGCTTCCCAGCGCCTGCTGTACACGTTTTCTATTTTGACTCATAACTTCAAAAAGGATGCTTTCCCACTAAAATCTCTGGCTATTTAGAGTAGAACTCTGCCCTTTATACTAGTTACAGGCAGTTTTTTTGCATCCAAAAGCTTTGGTTGGAGTTTTACACACATTTGCAGTTTTTTATTGCTTAAAAACGCTTCCCAGCGCCTGCTGTACACGTTTTCTATTTTGACTCATAACTTCAAAAAGGATGCTTTCCCACTAAAATCTCTGGCTATTTAGAGTAGAACTCTGCCCTTTATACTAGTTACAGGCAGTTTTTTGCATCCAAAAGCTTTGGTTGGAGTTTTACACACATTTGCAGTTTTTTATTGCTTAAAAACGCTTCCCAGCGCCTGCTGTACACGTTTTCTATTTTGACTCATAACTTCAAAAAGGATGCTTTCCCACTAAAATCTCTGGCTATTTAGAGTAGAACTCTGCCCTTTATACTAGTTACAGGCAGTTTTTTGCATCCAAAAGCTTTGGTTGGAGTTTTACACACATTTGCAGTTTTTTATTGCTTAAAAACGCTTCCCAGCGCCTGCTGTACACGTTTTCTATTTTGACTCATAACTTCAAAAAGGATGCTTTCCCACTAAAATCTCTGGCTATTTAGAGTAGAACTCTGCCCTTTATACTAGTTACAGGCAGTTTTTTGCATCCAAAAGCTTTGGTTGGAGTTTTACACACATTTGCAGTTTTTTATTGCTTAAAAACGCTTCCCAGCGCCTGCTGTACACGTTTTCTATTTTGACTCATAACTTCAAAAAGGATGCTTTCCCACTAAAATCTCTGGCTATTTAGAGTAGAACTCTGCCCTTTATACTAGTTACAGGCAGTTTTTTGCATCCAAAAGCTTTGGTTGGAGTTTTACACACATTTGCAGTTTTTTATTGCTTAAAAACGCTTCCCAGCGCCTGCTGTACACGTTTTCTATTTTGACTCATAACTTCAAAAAGGATGCTTTCCCACTAAAATCTCTGGCTATTTAGAGTAGAACTCTGCCCTTTATACTAGTTACAGGCAGTTTTTTGCATCCAAAAGCTTTGGTTGGAGTTTTACACACATTTGCAGTTTTTTATTGCTTAAAAACGCTTCCCAGCGCCTGCTGTACACGTTTTCTATTTTGACTCATAACTTCAAAAAGGATGCTTTCCCACTAAAATCTCTGGCTATTTAGAGTAGAACTCTGCCCTTTATACTAGTTACAGGCAGTTTTTTTGCATCCAAAAGCTTTGGTTGGAGTTTTACACACATTTGCAGTTTTTTATTGCTTAAAAACGCTTCCCAGCGCCTGGCTGTACACGTTTTCTATTTTGACTCATAACTTCAAAAAGGATGCTTTCCCACTAAAATCTCTGGCTATTTAGAGTAGAACTCTGCCCTTTATACTAGTTACAGGCAGTTTTTTGCATCCAAAAGCTTTGGTTGGAGTTTTACACACATTTGCAGTTTTTTATTGCTTAAAAACGCTTCCCAGCGCCTGCTGTACACGTTTTCTATTTTGACTCATAACTTCAAAAAGGATGCTTTCCCACTAAAATCTCTGGCTATTTAGAGTAGAACTCTGCCCTTTATACTAGTTACAGGCAGTTTTTTGCATCCAAAAGCTTTGGTTGGAGTTTTACACACATTTGCAGTTTTTTATTGCTTAAAAACGCTTCCCAGCGCCTGCTGTACACGTTTTCTATTTTGACTCATAACTTCAAAAAGGATGCTTTCCCACTAAAATCTCTGGCTATTTAGAGTAGAACTCTGCCCTTTATACTAGTTACAGGCAGTTTTTTGCATCCAAAAGCTTTGGTTGGAGTTTTACACACATTTGCAGTTTTTTATTGCTTAAAAACGCTTCCCAGCGCCTGCTGTACACGTTTTCTATTTTGACTCATAACTTCAAAAAGGATGCTTTCCCACTAAAATCTCTGGCTATTTAGAGTAGAACTCTGCCCTTTATACTAGTTACAGGCAGTTTTTTGCATCCAAAAGCTTTGGTTGGAGTTTTACACACATTTGCAGTTTTTTATTGCTTAAAAACGCTTCCCAGCGCCTGCTGTACACGTTTTCTATTTTGACTCATAACTTCAAAAAGGATGCTTTCCCACTAAAATCTCTGGCTATTTAGAGTAGAACTCTGCCCTTTATACTAGTTACAGGCAGTTTTTTGCATCCAAAAGCTTTGGTTGGAGTTTTACACACATTTGCAGTTTTTTATTGCTTAAAAACGCTTCCCAGCGCCTGCTGTACACGTTTTCTATTTTGACTCATAACTTCAAAAAGGATGCTTTCCCACTAAAATCTCTGGCTATTTAGAGTAGAACTCTGCCCTTTATACTAGTTACAGGCAGTTTTTTGCATCCAAAAGCTTTGGTTGGAGTTTTACACACATTTGCAGTTTTTTATTGCTTAAAAACGCTTCCCAGCGCCTGCTGTACACGTTTTCTATTTTGACTCATAACTTCAAAAAGGATGCTTTCCCACTAAAATCTCTGGCTATTTAGAGTAGAACTCTGCCCTTTATACTAGTTACAGGCAGTTTTTTTGCATCCAAAAGCTTTGGTTGGAGTTTTACACACATTTGCAGTTTTTTATTGCTTAAAAACGCTTCCCAGCGCCTGCTGTACACGTTTTCTATTTTGACTCATAACTTCAAAAAGGATGCTTTCCCACTAAAATCTCTGGCTATTTAGAGTAGAACTCTGCCCTTTATACTAGTTACAGGCAGTTTTTTGCATCCAAAAGCTTTGGTTGGAGTTTTACACACATTTGCAGTTTTTTATTGCTTAAAAACGCTTCCCAGCGCCTGCTGTACACGTTTTCTATTTTGACTCATAACTTCAAAAAGGATGCTTTCCCACTAAAATCTCTGGCTATTTAGAGTAGAACTCTGCCCTTTATACTAGTTACAGGCAGTTTTTTGCATCCAAAAGCTTTGGTTGGAGTTTTACACACATTTGCAGTTTTTTATTGCTTAAAAACGCTTCCCAGCGCCTGCTGTACACGTTTTTCTATTTTGACTCATAACTTCAAAAAGGATGCTTTCCCACTAAAATCTCTGGCTATTTAGAGTAGAACTCTGCCCTTTATACTAGTTACAGGCAGTTTTTTGCATCCAAAAGCTTTGGTTGGAGTTTTACACACATTTGCAGTTTTTTATTGCTTAAAAACGCTTCCCAGCGCCTGCTGTACACGTTTTCTATTTTGACTCATAACTTCAAAAAGGATGCTTTCCCACTAAAATCTCTGGCTATTTAGAGTAGAACTCTGCCCTTTATACTAGTTACAGGCAGTTTTTTGCATCCAAAAGCTTTGGTTGGAGTTTTACACACATTTGCAGTTTTTTATTGCTTAAAAACGCTTCCCAGCGCCTGCTGTACACGTTTTCTATTTTGACTCATAACTTCAAAAAGGATGCTTTCCCACTAAAATCTCTGGCTATTTAGAGTAGAACTCTGCCCTTTATACTAGTTACAGGCAGTTTTTTGCATCCAAAAGCTTTGGTTGGAGTTTTACACACATTTGCAGTTTTTTATTGCTTAAAAACGCTTCCCAGCGCCTGCTGTACACGTTTTCTATTTTGACTCATAACTTCAAAAAGGATGCTTTCCCACTAAAATCTCTGGCTATTTAGAGTAGAACTCTGCCCTTTATACTAGTTACAGGCAGTTTTTTGCATCCAAAAGCTTTGGTTGGAGTTTTACACACATTTGCAGTTTTTTATTGCTTAAAAACGCTTCCCAGCGCCTGCTGTACACGTTTTCTATTTTGACTCATAACTTCAAAAAGGATGCTTTCCCACTAAAATCTCTGGCTATTTAGAGTAGAACTCTGCCCTTTATACTAGTTACAGGCAGTTTTTTGCATCCAAAAGCTTTGGTTGGAGTTTTACACACATTTGCAGTTTTTTATTGCTTAAAAACGCTTCCCAGCGCCTTGCTGTACACGTTTTCTATTTTGACTCATAACTTCAAAAAGGATGCTTTCCCACTAAAATCTCTGGCTATTTAGAGTAGAACTCTGCCCTTTATACTAGTTACAGGCAGTTTTTTTCATCCAAAAGCTTTGGTTGGAGTTTTACACACATTTGCAGTTTTTTATTGCTTAAAAACGCTTCCCAGCGCCTGCTGTACACGTTTTCTATTTTGACTCATAACTTCAAAAAGGATGCTTTCCCACTAAAATCTCTGGCTATTTAGAGTAGAACTCTGCCCTTTATACTAGTTACAGGCAGTTTTTTGCATCCAAAAGCTTTGGTTGGAGTTTTACACACATTTGCAGTTTTTTATTGCTTAAAAACGCTTCCCAGCGCCTTGCTGTACACGTTTTCTATTTTGACTCATAACTTCAAAAAGGATGCTTTCCCACTAAAATCTCTGGCTATTTAGAGTAGAACTCTGCCCTTTATACTAGTTACAGGCAGTTTTTTTGCATCCAAAAGCTTTGGTTGGAGTTTTACACACATTTGCAGTTTTTTATTGCTTAAAAACGCTTCCCAGCGCCTTGCTGTACACGTTTTCTATTTTGACTCATAACTTCAAAAAGGATGCTTTCCCACTAAAATCTCTGGCTATTTAGAGTAGAACTCTGCCCTTTATACTAGTTACAGGCAGTTTTTTGCATCCAAAAGCTTTGGTTGGAGTTTTACACACATTTGCAGTTTTTTATTGCTTAAAAACGCTTCCCAGCGCCTGCTGTACACGTTTTCTATTTTGACTCATAACTTCAAAAAGGATGCTTTCCCACTAAAATCTCTGGCTATTTAGAGTAGAACTCTGCCCTTTATACTAGTTACAGGCAGTTTTTTGCATCCAAAAGCTTTGGTTGGAGTTTTACACACATTTGCAGTTTTTTATTGCTTAAAAACGCTTCCCAGCGCCTTGCTGTACACGTTTTCTATTTTGACTCATAACTTCAAAAAGGATGCTTTCCCACTAAAATCTCTGGCTATTTAGAGTAGAACTCTGCCCTTTATACTAGTTACAGGCAGTTTTTTGCATCCAAAAGCTTTGGTTGGAGTTTTACACACATTTGCAGTTTTTTATTGCTTAAAAACGCTTCCCAGCGCCTGCTGTACACGTTTTCTATTTTGACTCATAACTTCAAAAAGGATGCTTTCCCACTAAAATCTCTGGCTATTTAGAGTAGAACTCTGCCCTTTATACTAGTTACAGGCAGTTTTTTGCATCCAAAAGCTTTGGTTGGAGTTTTACACACATTTGCAGTTTTTTATTGCTTAAAAACGCTTCCCAGCGCCTGCTGTACACGTTTTTCTATTTTGACTCATAACTTCAAAAAGGATGCTTTCCCACTAAAATCTCTGGCTATTTAGAGTAGAACTCTGCCCTTTATACTAGTTACAGGCAGTTTTTTGCATCCAAAAGCTTTGGTTGGAGTTTTACACACATTTGCAGTTTTTTATTGCTTAAAAACGCTTCCCAGCGCCTGCTGTACACGTTTTCTATTTTGACTCATAACTTCAAAAAGGATGCTTTCCCACTAAAATCTCTGGCTATTTAGAGTAGAACTCTGCCCTTTATACTAGTTACAGGCAGTTTTTTGCATCCAAAAGCTTTGGTTGGAGTTTTACACACATTTGCAGTTTTTTATTGCTTAAAAACGCTTCCCAGCGCCTGCTGTACACGTTTTCTATTTTGACTCATAACTTCAAAAAGGATGCTTTCCCACTAAAATCTCTGGCTATTTAGAGTAGAACTCTGCCCTTTATACTAGTTACAGGCAGTTTTTTGCATCCAAAAGCTTTGGTTGGAGTTTTACACACATTTGCAGTTTTTTATTGCTTAAAAACGCTTCCCAGCGCCTGCTGTACACGTTTTCTATTTTGACTCATAACTTCAAAAAGGATGCTTTCCCACTAAAATCTCTGGCTATTTAGAGTAGAACTCTGCCCTTTATACTAGTTACAGGCAGTTTTTTTGCATCCAAAAGCTTTGGTTGGAGTTTTACACACATTTGCAGTTTTTTATTGCTTAAAAACGCTTCCCAGCGCCTGCTGTACACGTTTTCTATTTTGACTCATAACTTCAAAAAGGATGCTTTCCCACTAAAATCTCTGGCTATTTAGAGTAGAACTCTGCCCTTTATACTAGTTACAGGCAGTTTTTTGCATCCAAAAGCTTTGGTTGGAGTTTTACACACATTTGCAGTTTTTTATTGCTTAAAAACGCTTCCCAGCGCCTGCTGTACACGTTTTCTATTTTGACTCATAACTTCAAAAAGGATGCTTTCCCACTAAAATCTCTGGCTATTTAGAGTAGAACTCTGCCCTTTATACTAGTTACAGGCAGTTTTTTGCATCCAAAAGCTTTGGTTGGAGTTTTACACACATTTGCAGTTTTTTATTGCTTAAAAACGCTTCCCAGCGCCTTGCTGTACACGTTTTTCTATTTTGACTCATAACTTCAAAAAGGATGCTTTCCCACTAAAATCTCTGGCTATTTAGAGTAGAACTCTGCCCTTTATACTAGTTACAGGCAGTTTTTTGCATCCAAAAGCTTTGGTTGGAGTTTTACACACATTTGCAGTTTTTTATTGCTTAAAAACGCTTCCCAGCGCCTGCTGTACACGTTTTCTATTTTGACTCATAACTTCAAAAAGGATGCTTTCCCACTAAAATCTCTGGCTATTTAGAGTAGAACTCTGCCCTTTATACTAGTTACAGGCAGTTTTTTGCATCCAAAAGCTTTGGTTGGAGTTTTACACACATTTGCAGTTTTTTATTGCTTAAAAACGCTTCCCAGCGCCTTGCTGTACACTTTTTTCTATTTTGACTCATAACTTCAAAAAGGATGCTTTCCCACTAAAATCTCTGGCTATTTAGAGTAGAACTCTGCCCTTTATACTAGTTACAGGCAGTTTTTTGCATCCAAAAGCTTTGGTTGGAGTTTTACACACATTTGCAGTTTTTTATTGCTTAAAAACGCTTCCCAGCGCCTGGCTGTACACGTTTTCTATTTTGACTCATAACTTCAAAAAGGATGCTTTCCCACTAAAATCTCTGGCTATTTAGAGTAGAACTCTGCCCTTTATACTAGTTACAGGCAGTTTTTTGCATCCAAAAGCTTTGGTTGGAGTTTTACACACATTTGCAGTTTTTTATTGCTTAAAAACGCTTCCCAGCGCCTGCTGTACACGTTTTCTATTTTGACTCATAACTTCAAAAAGGATGCTTTCCCACTAAAATCTCTGGCTATTTAGAGTAGAACTCTGCCCTTTATACTAGTTACAGGCAGTTTTTTGCATCCAAAAGCTTTGGTTGGAGTTTTACACACATTTGCAGTTTTTTATTGCTTAAAAACGCTTCCCAGCGCCTGCTGTACACGTTTTCTATTTTGACTCATAACTTCAAAAAGGATGCTTTCCCACTAAAATCTCTGGCTATTTAGAGTAGAACTCTGCCCTTTATACTAGTTACAGGCAGTTTTTTGCATCCAAAAGCTTTGGTTGGAGTTTTACACACATTTGCAGTTTTTTATTGCTTAAAAACGCTTCCCAGCGCCTGCTGTACACGTTTTCTATTTTGACTCATAACTTCAAAAAGGATGCTTTCCCACTAAAATCTCTGGCTATTTAGAGTAGAACTCTGCCCTTTATACTAGTTACAGGCAGTTTTTTGCATCCAAAAGCTTTGGTTGGAGTTTTACACACATTTGCAGTTTTTTATTGCTTAAAAACGCTTCCCAGCGCCTGCTGTACACGTTTTTCTATTTTGACTCATAACTTCAAAAAGGATGCTTTCCCACTAAAATCTCTGGCTATTTAGAGTAGAACTCTGCCCTTTATACTAGTTACAGGCAGTTTTTTGCATCCAAAAGCTTTGGTTGGAGTTTTACACACATTTGCAGTTTTTTATTGCTTAAAAACGCTTCCCAGCGCCTTGCTGTACACGTTTTCTATTTTGACTCATAACTTCAAAAAGGATGCTTTCCCACTAAAATCTCTGGCTATTTAGAGTAGAACTCTGCCCTTTATACTAGTTACAGGCAGTTTTTTGCATCCAAAAGCTTTGGTTGGAGTTTTACACACATTTGCAGTTTTTTATTGCTTAAAAACGCTTCCCAGCGCCTGCTGTACACGTTTTTCTATTTTGACTCATAACTTCAAAAAGGATGCTTTCCCACTAAAATCTCTGGCTATTTAGAGTAGAACTCTGCCCTTTATACTAGTTACAGGCAGTTTTTTTGCATCCAAAAGCTTTGGTTGGAGTTTTACACACATTTGCAGTTTTTTATTGCTTAAAAACGCTTCCCAGCGCCTGCTGTACACGTTTTTCTATTTTGACTCATAACTTCAAAAAGGATGCTTTCCCACTAAAATCTCTGGCTATTTAGAGTAGAACTCTGCCCTTTATACTAGTTACAGGCAGTTTTTTGCATCCAAAAGCTTTGGTTGGAGTTTTACACACATTTGCAGTTTTTTATTGCTTAAAAACGCTTCCCAGCGCCTGCTGTACACGTTTTCTATTTTGACTCATAACTTCAAAAAGGATGCTTTCCCACTAAAATCTCTGGCTATTTAGAGTAGAACTCTGCCCTTTATACTAGTTACAGGCAGTTTTTTGCATCCAAAAGCTTTGGTTGGAGTTTTACACACATTTGCAGTTTTTTATTGCTTAAAAACGCTTCCCAGCGCCTGCTGTACACGTTTTCTATTTTGACTCATAACTTCAAAAAGGATGCTTTCCCACTAAAATCTCTGGCTATTTAGAGTAGAACTCTGCCCTTTATACTAGTTACAGGCAGTTTTTTGCATCCAAAAGCTTTGGTTGGAGTTTTACACACATTTGCAGTTTTTTATTGCTTAAAAACGCTTCCCAGCGCCTGCTGTACACGTTTTCTATTTTGACTCATAACTTCAAAAAGGATGCTTTCCCACTAAAATCTCTGGCTATTTAGAGTAGAACTCTGCCCTTTATACTAGTTACAGGCAGTTTTTTGCATCCAAAAGCTTTGGTTGGAGTTTTACACACATTTGCAGTTTTTTATTGCTTAAAAACGCTTCCCAGCGCCTGCTGTACACGTTTTCTATTTTGACTCATAACTTCAAAAAGGATGCTTTCCCACTAAAATCTCTGGCTATTTAGAGTAGAACTCTGCCCTTTATACTAGTTACAGGCAGTTTTTTGCATCCAAAAGCTTTGGTTGGAGTTTTACACACATTTGCAGTTTTTTATTGCTTAAAAACGCTTCCCAGCGCCTGCTGTACACGTTTTCTATTTTGACTCATAACTTCAAAAAGGATGCTTTCCCACTAAAATCTCTGGCTATTTAGAGTAGAACTCTGCCCTTTATACTAGTTACAGGCAGTTTTTTGCATCCAAAAGCTTTGGTTGGAGTTTTACACACATTTGCAGTTTTTTATTGCTTAAAAACGCTTCCCAGCGCCTGGCTGTACACTTTTTCTATTTTGACTCATAACTTCAAAAAGGATGCTTTCCCACTAAAATCTCTGGCTATTTAGAGTAGAACTCTGCCCTTTATACTAGTTACAGGCAGTTTTTTTGCATCCAAAAGCTTTGGTTGGAGTTTTACACACATTTGCAGTTTTTTATTGCTTAAAAACGCTTCCCAGCGCCTGCTGTACACGTTTTCTATTTTGACTCATAACTTCAAAAAGGATGCTTTCCCACTAAAATCTCTGGCTATTTAGAGTAGAACTCTGCCCTTTATACTAGTTACAGGCAGTTTTTTGCATCCAAAAGCTTTGGTTGGAGTTTTACACACATTTGCAGTTTTTTATTGCTTAAAAACGCTTCCCAGCGCCTGCTGTACACGTTTTCTATTTTGACTCATAACTTCAAAAAGGATGCTTTCCCACTAAAATCTCTGGCTATTTAGAGTAGAACTCTGCCCTTTATACTAGTTACAGGCAGTTTTTTGCATCCAAAAGCTTTGGTTGGAGTTTTACACACATTTGCAGTTTTTTATTGCTTAAAAACGCTTCCCAGCGCCTGGCTGTACACTTTTTCTATTTTGACTCATAACTTCAAAAAGGATGCTTTCCCACTAAAATCTCTGGCTATTTAGAGTAGAACTCTGCCCTTTATACTAGTTACAGGCAGTTTTTTGCATCCAAAAGCTTTGGTTGGAGTTTTACACACATTTGCAGTTTTTTATTGCTTAAAAACGCTTCCCAGCGCCTGGCTGTACACGTTTTCTATTTTGACTCATAACTTCAAAAAGGATGCTTTCCCACTAAAATCTCTGGCTATTTAGAGTAGAACTCTGCCCTTTATACTAGTTACAGGCAGTTTTTTGCATCCAAAAGCTTTGGTTGGAGTTTTACACACATTTGCAGTTTTTTATTGCTTAAAAACGCTTCCCAGCGCCTGCTGTACACGTTTTCTATTTTGACTCATAACTTCAAAAAGGATGCTTTCCCACTAAAATCTCTGGCTATTTAGAGTAGAACTCTGCCCTTTATACTAGTTACAGGCAGTTTTTTGCATCCAAAAGCTTTGGTTGGAGTTTTACACACATTTGCAGTTTTTTATTGCTTAAAAACGCTTCCCAGCGCCTGCTGTACACGTTTTCTATTTTGACTCATAACTTCAAAAAGGATGCTTTCCCACTAAAATCTCTGGCTATTTAGAGTAGAACTCTGCCCTTTATACTAGTTACAGGCAGTTTTTTGCATCCAAAAGCTTTGGTTGGAGTTTTACACACATTTGCAGTTTTTTATTGCTTAAAAACGCTTCCCAGCGCCTGCTGTACACGTTTTCTATTTTGACTCATAACTTCAAAAAGGATGCTTTCCCACTAAAATCTCTGGCTATTTAGAGTAGAACTCTGCCCTTTATACTAGTTACAGGCAGTTTTTTTGCATCCAAAAGCTTTGGTTGGAGTTTTACACACATTTGCAGTTTTTTATTGCTTAAAAACGCTTCCCAGCGCCTGCTGTACACGTTTTCTATTTTGACTCATAACTTCAAAAAGGATGCTTTCCCACTAAAATCTCTGGCTATTTAGAGTAGAACTCTGCCCTTTATACTAGTTACAGGCAGTTTTTTGCATCCAAAAGCTTTGGTTGGAGTTTTACACACATTTGCAGTTTTTTATTGCTTAAAAACGCTTCCCAGCGCCTGCTGTACACTTTTTCTATTTTGACTCATAACTTCAAAAAGGATGCTTTCCCACTAAAATCTCTGGCTATTTAGAGTAGAACTCTGCCCTTTATACTAGTTACAGGCAGTTTTTTGCATCCAAAAGCTTTGGTTGGAGTTTTACACACATTTGCAGTTTTTTATTGCTTAAAAACGCTTCCCAGCGCCTGCTGTACACGTTTTCTATTTTGACTCATAACTTCAAAAAGGATGCTTTCCCACTAAAATCTCTGGCTATTTAGAGTAGAACTCTGCCCTTTATACTAGTTACAGGCAGTTTTTTTGCATCCAAAAGCTTTGGTTGGAGTTTTACACACATTTGCAGTTTTTTATTGCTTAAAAACGCTTCCCAGCGCCTGCTGTACACGTTTTTCTATTTTGACTCATAACTTCAAAAAGGATGCTTTCCCACTAAAATCTCTGGCTATTTAGAGTAGAACTCTGCCCTTTATACTAGTTACAGGCAGTTTTTTGCATCCAAAAGCTTTGGTTGGAGTTTTACACACATTTGCAGTTTTTTATTGCTTAAAAACGCTTCCCAGCGCCTGCTGTACACGTTTTCTATTTTGACTCATAACTTCAAAAAGGATGCTTTCCCACTAAAATCTCTGGCTATTTAGAGTAGAACTCTGCCCTTTATACTAGTTACAGGCAGTTTTTTGCATCCAAAAGCTTTGGTTGGAGTTTTACACACATTTGCAGTTTTTTATTGCTTAAAAACGCTTCCCAGCGCCTGCTGTACACGTTTTCTATTTTGACTCATAACTTCAAAAAGGATGCTTTCCCACTAAAATCTCTGGCTATTTAGAGTAGAACTCTGCCCTTTATACTAGTTACAGGCAGTTTTTTGCATCCAAAAGCTTTGGTTGGAGTTTTACACACATTTGCAGTTTTTTATTGCTTAAAAACGCTTCCCAGCGCCTGCTGTACACGTTTTCTATTTTGACTCATAACTTCAAAAAGGATGCTTTCCCACTAAAATCTCTGGCTATTTAGAGTAGAACTCTGCCCTTTATACTAGTTACAGGCAGTTTTTTGCATCCAAAAGCTTTGGTTGGAGTTTTACACACATTTGCAGTTTTTTATTGCTTAAAAACGCTTCCCAGCGCCTGCTGTACACGTTTTCTATTTTGACTCATAACTTCAAAAAGGATGCTTTCCCACTAAAATCTCTGGCTATTTAGAGTAGAACTCTGCCCTTTATACTAGTTACAGGCAGTTTTTTTGCATCCAAAAGCTTTGGTTGGAGTTTTACACACATTTGCAGTTTTTTATTGCTTAAAAACGCTTCCCAGCGCCTGCTGTACACGTTTTCTATTTTGACTCATAACTTCAAAAAGGATGCTTTCCCACTAAAATCTCTGGCTATTTAGAGTAGAACTCTGCCCTTTATACTAGTTACAGGCAGTTTTTTTGCATCCAAAAGCTTTGGTTGGAGTTTTACACACATTTGCAGTTTTTTATTGCTTAAAAACGCTTCCCAGCGCCTGCTGTACACTTTTTCTATTTTGACTCATAACTTCAAAAAGGATGCTTTCCCACTAAAATCTCTGGCTATTTAGAGTAGAACTCTGCCCTTTATACTAGTTACAGGCAGTTTTTTGCATCCAAAAGCTTTGGTTGGAGTTTTACACACATTTGCAGTTTTTTATTGCTTAAAAACGCTTCCCAGCGCCTGGCTGTACACTTTTTCTATTTTGACTCATAACTTCAAAAAGGATGCTTTCCCACTAAAATCTCTGGCTATTTAGAGTAGAACTCTGCCCTTTATACTAGTTACAGGCAGTTTTTTTGCATCCAAAAGCTTTGGTTGGAGTTTTACACACATTTGCAGTTTTTTATTGCTTAAAAACGCTTCCCAGCGCCTGCTGTACACGTTTTTCTATTTTGACTCATAACTTCAAAAAGGATGCTTTCCCACTAAAATCTCTGGCTATTTAGAGTAGAACTCTGCCCTTTATACTAGTTACAGGCAGTTTTTTGCATCCAAAAGCTTTGGTTGGAGTTTTACACACATTTGCAGTTTTTTATTGCTTAAAAACGCTTCCCAGCGCCTGCTGTACACGTTTTCTATTTTGACTCATAACTTCAAAAAGGATGCTTTCCCACTAAAATCTCTGGCTATTTAGAGTAGAACTCTGCCCTTTATACTAGTTACAGGCAGTTTTTTTGCATCCAAAAGCTTTGGTTGGAGTTTTACACACATTTGCAGTTTTTTATTGCTTAAAAACGCTTCCCAGCGCCTTGGCTGTACACTTTTTCTATTTTGACTCATAACTTCAAAAAGGATGCTTTCCCACTAAAATCTCTGGCTATTTAGAGTAGAACTCTGCCCTTTATACTAGTTACAGGCAGTTTTTTTGCATCCAAAAGCTTTGGTTGGAGTTTTACACACATTTGCAGTTTTTTATTGCTTAAAAACGCTTCCCAGCGCCTGCTGTACACGTTTTCTATTTTGACTCATAACTTCAAAAAGGATGCTTTCCCACTAAAATCTCTGGCTATTTAGAGTAGAACTCTGCCCTTTATACTAGTTACAGGCAGTTTTTTTGCATCCAAAAGCTTTGGTTGGAGTTTTACACACATTTGCAGTTTTTTATTGCTTAAAAACGCTTCCCAGCGCCTGCTGTACACGTTTTTCTATTTTGACTCATAACTTCAAAAAGGATGCTTTCCCACTAAAATCTCTGGCTATTTAGAGTAGAACTCTGCCCTTTATACTAGTTACAGGCAGTTTTTTTGCATCCAAAAGCTTTGGTTGGAGTTTTACACACATTTGCAGTTTTTTATTGCTTAAAAACGCTTCCCAGCGCCTGCTGTACACTTTTTCTATTTTGACTCATAACTTCAAAAAGGATGCTTTCCCACTAAAATCTCTGGCTATTTAGAGTAGAACTCTGCCCTTTATACTAGTTACAGGCAGTTTTTTGCATCCAAAAGCTTTGGTTGGAGTTTTACACACATTTGCAGTTTTTTATTGCTTAAAAACGCTTCCCAGCGCCTGCTGTACACGTTTTCTATTTTGACTCATAACTTCAAAAAGGATGCTTTCCCACTAAAATCTCTGGCTATTTAGAGTAGAACTCTGCCCTTTATACTAGTTACAGGCAGTTTTTTTGCATCCAAAAGCTTTGGTTGGAGTTTTACACACATTTGCAGTTTTTTATTGCTTAAAAACGCTTCCCAGCGCCTGCTGTACACGTTTTCTATTTTGACTCATAACTTCAAAAGGATGCTTTCCCACTAAAATCTCTGGCTATTTAGAGTAGAACTCTGCCCTTTATACTAGTTACAGGCAGTTTTTTGCATCCAAAAGCTTTGGTTGGAGTTTTACACACATTTGCAGTTTTTATTGCTTAAAAACGCTTCCCAGCGCCTGGCTGTACACGTTTTCTATTTTGATCTCATAACTTCAAAAAGGATGCTTTCCCACTAAAATCTCTGGCTATTTAGAGTAGAACTCTGCCCTTTATACTAGTTACAGGCAGTTTTTTGCATCCAAAAGCTTTGGTTGGAGTTTTACACACATTTGCAGTTTTTTATTGCTTAAAAACGCTTCCCAGCGCCTGCTGTACACGTTTTCTATTTTGACTCATAACTTCAAAAAGGATGCTTTCCCACTAAAATCTCTGGCTATTTAGAGTAGAACTCTGCCCTTTATACTAGTTACAGGCAGTTTTTTGCATCCAAAAGCTTTGGTTGGAGTTTTACACACATTTGCAGTTTTTTATTGCTTAAAAACGCTTCCCAGCGCCTGCTGTACACGTTTTTCTATTTTGACTCATAACTTCAAAAAGGATGCTTTCCCACTAAAATCTCTGGCTATTTAGAGTAGAACTCTGCCCTTTATACTAGTTACAGGCAGTTTTTTTGCATCCAAAAGCTTTGGTTGGAGTTTTACACACATTTGCAGTTTTTTATTGCTTAAAAACGCTTCCCAGCGCCTGCTGTACACGTTTTCTATTTTGACTCATAACTTCAAAAAGGATGCTTTCCCACTAAAATCTCTGGCTATTTAGAGTAGAACTCTGCCCTTTATACTAGTTACAGGCAGTTTTTTGCATCCAAAAGCTTTGGTTGGAGTTTTACACACATTTGCAGTTTTTTATTGCTTAAAAACGCTTCCCAGCGCCTGCTGTACACGTTTTCTATTTTGACTCATAACTTCAAAAAGGATGCTTTCCCACTAAAATCTCTGGCTATTTAGAGTAGAACTCTGCCCTTTATACTAGTTACAGGCAGTTTTTTGCATCCAAAAGCTTTGGTTGGAGTTTTACACACATTTGCAGTTTTTTATTGCTTAAAAACGCTTCCCAGCGCCTGCTGTACACGTTTTTCTATTTTGACTCATAACTTCAAAAAGGATGCTTTCCCACTAAAATCTCTGGCTATTTAGAGTAGAACTCTGCCCTTTATACTAGTTACAGGCAGTTTTTTTGCATCCAAAAGCTTTGGTTGGAGTTTTACACACATTTGCAGTTTTTTATTGCTTAAAAACGCTTCCCAGCGCCTGCTGTACACGTTTTCTATTTTGACTCATAACTTCAAAAAGGATGCTTTCCCACTAAAATCTCTGGCTATTTAGAGTAGAACTCTGCCCTTTATACTAGTTACAGGCAGTTTTTTGCATCCAAAAGCTTTGGTTGGAGTTTTACACACATTTGCAGTTTTTTATTGCTTAAAAACGCTTCCCAGCGCCTGCTGTACACGTTTTCTATTTTGACTCATAACTTCAAAAAGGATGCTTTCCCACTAAAATCTCTGGCTATTTAGAGTAGAACTCTGCCCTTTATACTAGTTACAGGCAGTTTTTTTGCATCCAAAAGCTTTGGTTGGAGTTTTACACACATTTGCAGTTTTTTATTGCTTAAAAACGCTTCCCAGCGCCTTGGCTGTACACGTTTTTCTATTTTGACTCATAACTTCAAAAAGGATGCTTTCCCACTAAAATCTCTGGCTATTTAGAGTAGAACTCTGCCCTTTATACTAGTTACAGGCAGTTTTTTGCATCCAAAAGCTTTGGTTGGAGTTTTACACACATTTGCAGTTTTTTATTGCTTAAAAACGCTTCCCAGCGCCTGCTGTACACGTTTTCTATTTTGACTCATAACTTCAAAAAGGATGCTTTCCCACTAAAATCTCTGGCTATTTAGAGTAGAACTCTGCCCTTTATACTAGTTACAGGCAGTTTTTTGCATCCAAAAGCTTTGGTTGGAGTTTTACACACATTTGCAGTTTTTTATTGCTTAAAAACGCTTCCCAGCGCCTGCTGTACACGTTTTCTATTTTGACTCATAACTTCAAAAAGGATGCTTTCCCACTAAAATCTCTGGCTATTTAGAGTAGAACTCTGCCCTTTATACTAGTTACAGGCAGTTTTTTGCATCCAAAAGCTTTGGTTGGAGTTTTACACACATTTGCAGTTTTTTATTGCTTAAAAACGCTTCCCAGCGCCTTGCTGTACACGTTTTCTATTTTGACTCATAACTTCAAAAAGGATGCTTTCCCACTAAAATCTCTGGCTATTTAGAGTAGAACTCTGCCCTTTATACTAGTTACAGGCAGTTTTTTGCATCCAAAAGCTTTGGTTGGAGTTTTACACACATTTGCAGTTTTTTATTGCTTAAAAACGCTTCCCAGCGCCTGCTGTACACGTTTTCTATTTTGACTCATAACTTCAAAAAGGATGCTTTCCCACTAAAATCTCTGGCTATTTAGAGTAGAACTCTGCCCTTTATACTAGTTACAGGCAGTTTTTTGCATCCAAAAGCTTTGGTTGGAGTTTTACACACATTTGCAGTTTTTTATTGCTTAAAAACGCTTCCCAGCGCCTGCTGTACACGTTTTCTATTTTGACTCATAACTTCAAAAAGGATGCTTTCCCACTAAAATCTCTGGCTATTTAGAGTAGAACTCTGCCCTTTATACTAGTTACAGGCAGTTTTTTTGCATCCAAAAGCTTTGGTTGGAGTTTTACACACATTTGCAGTTTTTTATTGCTTAAAAACGCTTCCCAGCGCCTGCTGTACACGTTTTCTATTTTGACTCATAACTTCAAAAAGGATGCTTTCCCACTAAAATCTCTGGCTATTTAGAGTAGAACTCTGCCCTTTATACTAGTTACAGGCAGTTTTTTGCATCCAAAAGCTTTGGTTGGAGTTTTACACACATTTGCAGTTTTTTATTGCTTAAAAACGCTTCCCAGCGCCTGCTGTACACGTTTTCTATTTTGACTCATAACTTCAAAAAGGATGCTTTCCCACTAAAATCTCTGGCTATTTAGAGTAGAACTCTGCCCTTTATACTAGTTACAGGCAGTTTTTTGCATCCAAAAGCTTTGGTTGGAGTTTTACACACATTTGCAGTTTTTTATTGCTTAAAAACGCTTCCCAGCGCCTGCTGTACACGTTTTCTATTTTGACTCATAACTTCAAAAAGGATGCTTTCCCACTAAAATCTCTGGCTATTTAGAGTAGAACTCTGCCCTTTATACTAGTTACAGGCAGTTTTTTGCATCCAAAAGCTTTGGTTGGAGTTTTACACACATTTGCAGTTTTTTATTGCTTAAAAACGCTTCCCAGCGCCTGCTGTACACGTTTTCTATTTTGACTCATAACTTCAAAAAGGATGCTTTCCCACTAAAATCTCTGGCTATTTAGAGTAGAACTCTGCCCTTTATACTAGTTACAGGCAGTTTTTTGCATCCAAAAGCTTTGGTTGGAGTTTTACACACATTTGCAGTTTTTTATTGCTTAAAAACGCTTCCCAGCGCCTGCTGTACACGTTTTCTATTTTGACTCATAACTTCAAAAAGGATGCTTTCCCACTAAAATCTCTGGCTATTTAGAGTAGAACTCTGCCCTTTATACTAGTTACAGGCAGTTTTTTTGCATCCAAAAGCTTTGGTTGGAGTTTTACACACATTTGCAGTTTTTTATTGCTTAAAAACGCTTCCCAGCGCCTGGCTGTACACGTTTTCTATTTTGACTCATAACTTCAAAAAGGATGCTTTCCCACTAAAATCTCTGGCTATTTAGAGTAGAACTCTGCCCTTTATACTAGTTACAGGCAGTTTTTTGCATCCAAAAGCTTTGGTTGGAGTTTTACACACATTTGCAGTTTTTTATTGCTTAAAAACGCTTCCCAGCGCCTGCTGTACACGTTTTCTATTTTGACTCATAACTTCAAAAAGGATGCTTTCCCACTAAAATCTCTGGCTATTTAGAGTAGAACTCTGCCCTTTATACTAGTTACAGGCAGTTTTTTGCATCCAAAAGCTTTGGTTGGAGTTTTACACACATTTGCAGTTTTTTATTGCTTAAAAACGCTTCCCAGCGCCTGGCTGTACACTTTTTTATTTTGACTCATAACTTCAAAAAGGATGCTTTCCCACTAAAATCTCTGGCTATTTAGAGTAGAACTCTGCCCTTTATACTAGTTACAGGCAGTTTTTTGCATCCAAAAGCTTTGGTTGGAGTTTTACACACATTTGCAGTTTTTTATTGCTTAAAAACGCTTCCCAGCGCCTGCTGTACACGTTTTCTATTTTGACTCATAACTTCAAAAAGGATGCTTTCCCACTAAAATCTCTGGCTATTTAGAGTAGAACTCTGCCCTTTATACTAGTTACAGGCAGTTTTTTGCATCCAAAAGCTTTGGTTGGAGTTTTACACACATTTGCAGTTTTTTATTGCTTAAAAACGCTTCCCAGCGCCTGGCTGTACACGTTTTCTATTTTGACTCATAACTTCAAAAAGGATGCTTTCCCACTAAAATCTCTGGCTATTTAGAGTAGAACTCTGCCCTTTATACTAGTTACAGGCAGTTTTTTGCATCCAAAAGCTTTGGTTGGAGTTTTACACACATTTGCAGTTTTTTATTGCTTAAAAACGCTTCCCAGCGCCTGCTGTACACGTTTTTCTATTTTGACTCATAACTTCAAAAAGGATGCTTTCCCACTAAAATCTCTGGCTATTTAGAGTAGAACTCTGCCCTTTATACTAGTTACAGGCAGTTTTTTGCATCCAAAAGCTTTGGTTGGAGTTTTACACACATTTGCAGTTTTTTATTGCTTAAAAACGCTTCCCAGCGCCTGCTGTACACGTTTTCTATTTTGACTCATAACTTCAAAAAGGATGCTTTCCCACTAAAATCTCTGGCTATTTAGAGTAGAACTCTGCCCTTTATACTAGTTACAGGCAGTTTTTTGCATCCAAAAGCTTTGGTTGGAGTTTTACACACATTTGCAGTTTTTTATTGCTTAAAAACGCTTCCCAGCGCCTGCTGTACACGTTTTCTATTTTGACTCATAACTTCAAAAAGGATGCTTTCCCACTAAAATCTCTGGCTATTTAGAGTAGAACTCTGCCCTTTATACTAGTTACAGGCAGTTTTTTTGCATCCAAAAGCTTTGGTTGGAGTTTTACACACATTTGCAGTTTTTTATTGCTTAAAAACGCTTCCCAGCGCCTGGCTGTACACGTTTTCTATTTTGACTCATAACTTCAAAAAGGATGCTTTCCCACTAAAATCTCTGGCTATTTAGAGTAGAACTCTGCCCTTTATACTAGTTACAGGCAGTTTTTTGCATCCAAAAGCTTTGGTTGGAGTTTTACACACATTTGCAGTTTTTTATTGCTTAAAAAACGCTTCCCAGCGCCTGCTGTACACGTTTTCTATTTTGACTCATAACTTCAAAAAGGATGCTTTCCCACTAAAATCTCTGGCTATTTAGAGTAGAACTCTGCCCTTTATACTAGTTACAGGCAGTTTTTTGCATCCAAAAGCTTTGGTTGGAGTTTTACACACATTTGCAGTTTTTTATTGCTTAAAAACGCTTCCCAGCGCCTGCTGTACACGTTTTCTATTTTGACTCATAACTTCAAAAAGGATGCTTTCCCACTAAAATCTCTGGCTATTTAGAGTAGAACTCTGCCCTTTATACTAGTTACAGGCAGTTTTTTGCATCCAAAAGCTTTGGTTGGAGTTTTACACACATTTGCAGTTTTTTATTGCTTAAAAACGCTTCCCAGCGCCTGCTGTACACGTTTTTCTATTTTGACTCATAACTTCAAAAAGGATGCTTTCCCACTAAAATCTCTGGCTATTTAGAGTAGAACTCTGCCCTTTATACTAGTTACAGGCAGTTTTTTTGCATCCAAAAGCTTTGGTTGGAGTTTTACACACATTTGCAGTTTTTTATTGCTTAAAAACGCTTCCCAGCGCCTGCTGTACACGTTTTCTATTTTGACTCATAACTTCAAAAAGGATGCTTTCCCACTAAAATCTCTGGCTATTTAGAGTAGAACTCTGCCCTTTATACTAGTTACAGGCAGTTTTTTGCATCCAAAAGCTTTGGTTGGAGTTTTACACACATTTGCAGTTTTTTATTGCTTAAAAACGCTTCCCAGCGCCTGCTGTACACGTTTTCTATTTTGACTCATAACTTCAAAAAGGATGCTTTCCCACTAAAATCTCTGGCTATTTAGAGTAGAACTCTGCCCTTTATACTAGTTACAGGCAGTTTTTTGCATCCAAAAGCTTTGGTTGGAGTTTTACACACATTTGCAGTTTTTTATTGCTTAAAAACGCTTCCCAGCGCCTGCTGTACACGTTTTCTATTTTGACTCATAACTTCAAAAAGGATGCTTTCCCACTAAAATCTCTGGCTATTTAGAGTAGAACTCTGCCCTTTATACTAGTTACAGGCAGTTTTTTGCATCCAAAAGCTTTGGTTGGAGTTTTACACACATTTGCAGTTTTTTATTGCTTAAAAACGCTTCCCAGCGCCTGCTGTACACGTTTTCTATTTTGACTCATAACTTCAAAAAGGATGCTTTCCCACTAAAATCTCTGGCTATTTAGAGTAGAACTCTGCCCTTTATACTAGTTACAGGCAGTTTTTTGCATCCAAAAGCTTTGGTTGGAGTTTTACACACATTTGCAGTTTTTTATTGCTTAAAAACGCTTCCCAGCGCCTGCTGTACACGTTTTCTATTTTGACTCATAACTTCAAAAAGGATGCTTTCCCACTAAAATCTCTGGCTATTTAGAGTAGAACTCTGCCCTTTATACTAGTTACAGGCAGTTTTTTGCATCCAAAAGCTTTGGTTGGAGTTTTACACACATTTGCAGTTTTTTATTGCTTAAAAACGCTTCCCAGCGCCTGGCTGTACACTTTTTTCTATTTTGACTCATAACTTCAAAAAGGATGCTTTCCCACTAAAATCTCTGGCTATTTAGAGTAGAACTCTGCCCTTTATACTAGTTACAGGCAGTTTTTTGCATCCAAAAGCTTTGGTTGGAGTTTTACACACATTTGCAGTTTTTTATTGCTTAAAAACGCTTCCCAGCGCCTGCTGTACACGTTTTCTATTTTGACTCATAACTTCAAAAAGGATGCTTTCCCACTAAAATCTCTGGCTATTTAGAGTAGAACTCTGCCCTTTATACTAGTTACAGGCAGTTTTTTGCATCCAAAAGCTTTGGTTGGAGTTTTACACACATTTGCAGTTTTTTATTGCTTAAAAACGCTTCCCAGCGCCTGCTGTACACGTTTTTCTATTTTGACTCATAACTTCAAAAAGGATGCTTTCCCACTAAAATCTCTGGCTATTTAGAGTAGAACTCTGCCCTTTATACTAGTTACAGGCAGTTTTTTGCATCCAAAAGCTTTGGTTGGAGTTTTACACACATTTGCAGTTTTTTATTGCTTAAAAAACGCTTCCCAGCGCCTGCTGTACACGTTTTTCTATTTTGACTCATAACTTCAAAAAGGATGCTTTCCCACTAAAATCTCTGGCTATTTAGAGTAGAACTCTGCCCTTTATACTAGTTACAGGCAGTTTTTTTGCATCCAAAAGCTTTGGTTGGAGTTTTACACACATTTGCAGTTTTTTATTGCTTAAAAACGCTTCCCAGCGCCTGCTGTACACGTTTTCTATTTTGACTCATAACTTCAAAAAGGATGCTTTCCCACTAAAATCTCTGGCTATTTAGAGTAGAACTCTGCCCTTTATACTAGTTACAGGCAGTTTTTTGCATCCAAAAGCTTTGGTTGGAGTTTTACACACATTTGCAGTTTTTTATTGCTTAAAAACGCTTCCCAGCGCCTGCTGTACACGTTTTCTATTTTGACTCATAACTTCAAAAAGGATGCTTTCCCACTAAAATCTCTGGCTATTTAGAGTAGAACTCTGCCCTTTATACTAGTTACAGGCAGTTTTTTGCATCCAAAAGCTTTGGTTGGAGTTTTACACACATTTGCAGTTTTTTATTGCTTAAAAACGCTTCCCAGCGCCTGGCTGTACACGTTTTCTATTTTGACTCATAACTTCAAAAAGGATGCTTTCCCACTAAAATCTCTGGCTATTTAGAGTAGAACTCTGCCCTTTATACTAGTTACAGGCAGTTTTTTGCATCCAAAAGCTTTGGTTGGAGTTTTACACACATTTGCAGTTTTTTATTGCTTAAAAACGCTTCCCAGCGCCTGCTGTACACGTTTTCTATTTTGACTCATAACTTCAAAAAGGATGCTTTCCCACTAAAATCTCTGGCTATTTAGAGTAGAACTCTGCCCTTTATACTAGTTACAGGCAGTTTTTTGCATCCAAAAGCTTTGGTTGGAGTTTTACACACATTTGCAGTTTTTTATTGCTTAAAAACGCTTCCCAGCGCCTGCTGTACACGTTTTTCTATTTTGACTCATAACTTCAAAAAGGATGCTTTCCCACTAAAATCTCTGGCTATTTAGAGTAGAACTCTGCCCTTTATACTAGTTACAGGCAGTTTTTTGCATCCAAAAGCTTTGGTTGGAGTTTTACACACATTTGCAGTTTTTTATTGCTTAAAAACGCTTCCCAGCGCCTGCTGTACACGTTTTCTATTTTGACTCATAACTTCAAAAAGGATGCTTTCCCACTAAAATCTCTGGCTATTTAGAGTAGAACTCTGCCCTTTATACTAGTTACAGGCAGTTTTTTGCATCCAAAAGCTTTGGTTGGAGTTTTACACACATTTGCAGTTTTTTATTGCTTAAAAACGCTTCCCAGCGCCTGGCTGTACACGTTTTTTATTTTGACTCATAACTTCAAAAAGGATGCTTTCCCACTAAAATCTCTGGCTATTTAGAGTAGAACTCTGCCCTTTATACTAGTTACAGGCAGTTTTTTGCATCCAAAAGCTTTGGTTGGAGTTTTACACACATTTGCAGTTTTTTATTGCTTAAAAACGCTTCCCAGCGCCTGCTGTACACGTTTTCTATTTTGACTCATAACTTCAAAAAGGATGCTTTCCCACTAAAATCTCTGGCTATTTAGAGTAGAACTCTGCCCTTTATACTAGTTACAGGCAGTTTTTTGCATCCAAAAGCTTTGGTTGGAGTTTTACACACATTTGCAGTTTTTTATTGCTTAAAAACGCTTCCCAGCGCCTGGCTGTACACTTTTTTATTTTGACTCATAACTTCAAAAAGGATGCTTTCCCACTAAAATCTCTGGCTATTTAGAGTAGAACTCTGCCCTTTATACTAGTTACAGGCAGTTTTTTGCATCCAAAAGCTTTGGTTGGAGTTTTACACACATTTGCAGTTTTTTATTGCTTAAAAACGCTTCCCAGCGCCTGCTGTACACGTTTTCTATTTTGACTCATAACTTCAAAAAGGATGCTTTCCCACTAAAATCTCTGGCTATTTAGAGTAGAACTCTGCCCTTTATACTAGTTACAGGCAGTTTTTTGCATCCAAAAGCTTTGGTTGGAGTTTTACACACATTTGCAGTTTTTTATTGCTTAAAAACGCTTCCCAGCGCCTGCTGTACACGTTTTTCTATTTTGACTCATAACTTCAAAAAGGATGCTTTCCCACTAAAATCTCTGGCTATTTAGAGTAGAACTCTGCCCTTTATACTAGTTACAGGCAGTTTTTTGCATCCAAAAGCTTTGGTTGGAGTTTTACACACATTTGCAGTTTTTTATTGCTTAAAAACGCTTCCCAGCGCCTGCTGTACACGTTTTCTATTTTGACTCATAACTTCAAAAAGGATGCTTTCCCACTAAAATCTCTGGCTATTTAGAGTAGAACTCTGCCCTTTATACTAGTTACAGGCAGTTTTTTGCATCCAAAAGCTTTGGTTGGAGTTTTACACACATTTGCAGTTTTTTATTGCTTAAAAACGCTTCCCAGCGCCTGCTGTACACGTTTTCTATTTTGACTCATAACTTCAAAAAGGATGCTTTCCCACTAAAATCTCTGGCTATTTAGAGTAGAACTCTGCCCTTTATACTAGTTACAGGCAGTTTTTTTGCATCCAAAAGCTTTGGTTGGAGTTTTACACACATTTGCAGATTTTTATTGCTTAAAAACGCTTCCCAGCGCCTGGCTTTACACTTTTTTTTATTTTGACTCATAACTTCAAAAAGGATGCTTTCCCACTAAAATCTCTGGCTATTTAGAGTAGAACTCTGTCCTTTATACTAGTTACAGGCAGTTTTTTGCATCCAAAAGCTTTGGTTGGAGTTTTACACACATTTGCAGTTTTTTATTGCTTAAAAACGCTTCCCAGCGCCTGCTGTACACGTTTTCTATTTTGACTCATAACTTCAAAAAGGATGCTTTCCCACTAAAATCTCTGGCTATTTAGAGTAGAACTCTGCCCTTTATACTAGTTACAGGCAGTTTTTTCATCCAAAAGCTTTGGTTGGAGTTTTACACACATTTGCAGTTTTTTATTGCTTAAAAACGCTTCCCAGCGCCTGCTGTACACGTTTTCTATTTTGACTCATAACTTCAAAAAGGATGCTTTCCCACTAAAATCTCTGGCTATTTAGAGTAGAACTCTGCCCTTTATACTAGTTACAGGCAGTTTTTTTGCATCCAAAAGCTTTGGTTGGAGTTTTACACACATTTGCAGTTTTTTATTGCTTAAAAACGCTTCCCAGCGCCTGCTGTACACGTTTTCTATTTTGACTCATAACTTCAAAAAGGATGCTTTCCCACTAAAATCTCTGGCTATTTAGAGTAGAACTCTGCCCTTTATACTAGTTACAGGCAGTTTTTTGCATCCAAAAGCTTTGGTTGGAGTTTTACACACATTTGCAGTTTTTTATTGCTTAAAAACGCTTCCCAGCGCCTGGCTGTACACGTTTTCTATTTTGACTCATAACTTCAAAAAGGATGCTTTCCCACTAAAATCTCTGGCTATTTAGAGTAGAACTCTGCCCTTTATACTAGTTACAGGCAGTTTTTTGCATCCAAAAGCTTTGGTTGGAGTTTTACACACATTTGCAGTTTTTTATTGCTTAAAAACGCTTCCCAGCGCCTGCTGTACACGTTTTCTATTTTGACTCATAACTTCAAAAAGGATGCTTTCCCACTAAAATCTCTGGCTATTTAGAGTAGAACTCTGCCCTTTATACTAGTTACAGGCAGTTTTTTTGCATCCAAAAGCTTTGGTTGGAGTTTTACACACATTTGCAGTTTTTTATTGCTTAAAAACGCTTCCCAGCGCCTGCTGTACACGTTTTCTATTTTGACTCATAACTTCAAAAAGGATGCTTTCCCACTAAAATCTCTGGCTATTTAGAGTAGAACTCTGCCCTTTATACTAGTTACAGGCAGTTTTTTTCATCCAAAAGCTTTGGTTGGAGTTTTACACACATTTGCAGTTTTTTATTGCTTAAAAACGCTTCCCAGCGCCTGCTGTACACGTTTTTCTATTTTGACTCATAACTTCAAAAAGGATGCTTTCCCACTAAAATCTCTGGCTATTTAGAGTAGAACTCTGCCCTTTATACTAGTTACAGGCAGTTTTTTGCATCCAAAAGCTTTGGTTGGAGTTTTACACACATTTGCAGTTTTTTATTGCTTAAAAACGCTTCCCAGCGCCTGCTGTACACGTTTTTCTATTTTGACTCATAACTTCAAAAAGGATGCTTTCCCACTAAAATCTCTGGCTATTTAGAGTAGAACTCTGCCCTTTATACTAGTTACAGGCAGTTTTTTGCATCCAAAAGCTTTGGTTGGAGTTTTACACACATTTGCAGTTTTTTATTGCTTAAAAACGCTTCCCAGCGCCTGCTGTACACGTTTTTCTATTTTGACTCATAACTTCAAAAAGGATGCTTTCCCACTAAAATCTCTGGCTATTTAGAGTAGAACTCTGCCCTTTATACTAGTTACAGGCAGTTTTTTTGCATCCAAAAGCTTTGGTTGGAGTTTTACACACATTTGCAGTTTTTTATTGCTTAAAAACGCTTCCCAGCGCCTGCTGTACACGTTTTCTATTTTGACTCATAACTTCAAAAAGGATGCTTTCCCACTAAAATCTCTGGCTATTTAGAGTAGAACTCTGCCCTTTATACTAGTTACAGGCAGTTTTTTTGCATCCAAAAGCTTTGGTTGGAGTTTTACACACATTTGCAGTTTTTTATTGCTTAAAAACGCTTCCCAGCGCCTGCTGTACACGTTTTCTATTTTGACTCATAACTTCAAAAAGGATGCTTTCCCACTAAAATCTCTGGCTATTTAGAGTAGAACTCTGCCCTTTATACTAGTTACAGGCAGTTTTTTTCATCCAAAAGCTTTGGTTGGAGTTTTACACACATTTGCAGTTTTTTATTGCTTAAAAACGCTTCCCAGCGCCTGCTGTACACGTTTTCTATTTTGACTCATAACTTCAAAAAGGATGCTTTCCCACTAAAATCTCTGGCTATTTAGAGTAGAACTCTGCCCTTTATACTAGTTACAGGCAGTTTTTTTGCATCCAAAAGCTTTGGTTGGAGTTTTACACACATTTGCAGTTTTTTATTGCTTAAAAACGCTTCCCAGCGCCTGCTGTACACGTTTTCTATTTTGACTCATAACTTCAAAAAGGATGCTTTCCCACTAAAATCTCTGGCTATTTAGAGTAGAACTCTGCCCTTTATACTAGTTACAGGCAGTTTTTTTGCATCCAAAAGCTTTGGTTGGAGTTTTACACACATTTGCAGTTTTTTATTGCTTAAAAACGCTTCCCAGCGCCTGCTGTACACGTTTTCTATTTTGACTCATAACTTCAAAAAGGATGCTTTCCCACTAAAATCTCTGGCTATTTAGAGTAGAACTCTGCCCTTTATACTAGTTACAGGCAGTTTTTTGCATCCAAAAGCTTTGGTTGGAGTTTTACACACATTTGCAGTTTTTTATTGCTTAAAAACGCTTCCCAGCGCCTGCTGTACACGTTTTCTATTTTGACTCATAACTTCAAAAAGGATGCTTTCCCACTAAAATCTCTGGCTATTTAGAGTAGAACTCTGCCCTTTATACTAGTTACAGGCAGTTTTTTGCATCCAAAAGCTTTGGTTGGAGTTTTACACACATTTGCAGTTTTTTATTGCTTAAAAACGCTTCCCAGCGCCTGCTGTACACGTTTTCTATTTGACTCATAACTTCAAAAAGGATGCTTTCCCACTAAAATCTCTGGCTATTTAGAGTAGAACTCTGCCCTTTATACTAGTTACAGGCAGTTTTTTGCATCCAAAAGCTTTGGTTGGAGTTTTACACACATTTGCAGTTTTTTATTGCTTAAAAACGCTTCCCAGCGCCTGGCTGTACACTTTTTTCTATTTTGACTCATAACTTCAAAAAGGATGCTTTCCCACTAAAATCTCTGGCTATTTAGAGTAGAACTCTGCCCTTTATACTAGTTACAGGCAGTTTTTTGCATCCAAAAGCTTTGGTTGGAGTTTTACACACATTTGCAGTTTTTTATTGCTTAAAAACGCTTCCCAGCGCCTGCTGTACACGTTTTCTATTTTGACTCATAACTTCAAAAAGGATGCTTTCCCACTAAAATCTCTGGCTATTTAGAGTAGAACTCTGCCCTTTATACTAGTTACAGGCAGTTTTTTGCATCCAAAAGCTTTGGTTGGAGTTTTACACACATTTGCAGTTTTTTATTGCTTAAAAACGCTTCCCAGCGCCTGCTGTACACGTTTTTCTATTTTGACTCATAACTTCAAAAAGGATGCTTTCCCACTAAAATCTCTGGCTATTTAGAGTAGAACTCTGCCCTTTATACTAGTTACAGGCAGTTTTTTGCATCCAAAAGCTTTGGTTGGAGTTTTACACACATTTGCAGTTTTTTATTGCTTAAAAACGCTTCCCAGCGCCTGCTGTACACGTTTTCTATTTTGACTCATAACTTCAAAAAGGATGCTTTCCCACTAAAATCTCTGGCTATTTAGAGTAGAACTCTGCCCTTTATACTAGTTACAGGCAGTTTTTTGCATCCAAAAGCTTTGGTTGGAGTTTTACACACATTTGCAGTTTTTTATTGCTTAAAAACGCTTCCCAGCGCCTGCTGTACACGTTTTCTATTTTGACTCATAACTTCAAAAAGGATGCTTTCCCACTAAAATCTCTGGCTATTTAGAGTAGAACTCTGCCCTTTATACTAGTTACAGGCAGTTTTTTGCATCCAAAAGCTTTGGTTGGAGTTTTACACACATTTGCAGTTTTTTATTGCTTAAAAACGCTTCCCAGCGCCTGCTGTACACGTTTTCTATTTTGACTCATAACTTCAAAAAGGATGCTTTCCCACTAAAATCTCTGGCTATTTAGAGTAGAACTCTGCCCTTTATACTAGTTACAGGCAGTTTTTTGCATCCAAAAGCTTTGGTTGGAGTTTTACACACATTTGCAGTTTTTTATTGCTTAAAAACGCTTCCCAGCGCCTGCTGTACACGTTTTCTATTTTGACTCATAACTTCAAAAAGGATGCTTTCCCACTAAAATCTCTGGCTATTTAGAGTAGAACTCTGCCCTTTATACTAGTTACAGGCAGTTTTTTGCATCCAAAAGCTTTGGTTGGAGTTTTACACACATTTGCAGTTTTTTATTGCTTAAAAACGCTTCCCAGCGCCTGCTGTACACGTTTTCTATTTTGACTCATAACTTCAAAAAGGATGCTTTCCCACTAAAATCTCTGGCTATTTAGAGTAGAACTCTGCCCTTTATACTAGTTACAGGCAGTTTTTTTGCATCCAAAAGCTTTGGTTGGAGTTTTACACACATTTGCAGTTTTTTATTGCTTAAAAACGCTTCCCAGCGCCTGGCTGTACACTTTTTTTTATTTTGACTCATAACTTCAAAAAGGATGCTTTCCCACTAAAATCTCTGGCTATTTAGAGTAGAACTCTGCCCTTTATACTAGTTACAGGCAGTTTTTTGCATCCAAAAGCTTTGGTTGGAGTTTTACACACATTTGCAGTTTTTTATTGCTTAAAAACGCTTCCCAGCGCCTGCTGTACACGTTTTCTATTTTGACTCATAACTTCAAAAAGGATGCTTTCCCACTAAAATCTCTGGCTATTTAGAGTAGAACTCTGCCCTTTATACTAGTTACAGGCAGTTTTTTGCATCCAAAAGCTTTGGTTGGAGTTTTACACACATTTGCAGTTTTTTATTGCTTAAAAACGCTTCCCAGCGCCTGCTGTACACGTTTTCTATTTTGACTCATAACTTCAAAAAGGATGCTTTCCCACTAAAATCTCTGGCTATTTAGAGTAGAACTCTGCCCTTTATACTAGTTACAGGCAGTTTTTTGCATCCAAAAGCTTTGGTTGGAGTTTTACACACATTTGCAGTTTTTTATTGCTTAAAAACGCTTCCCAGCGCCTGCTGTACACGTTTTCTATTTTGACTCATAACTTCAAAAAGGATGCTTTCCCACTAAAATCTCTGGCTATTTAGAGTAGAACTCTGCCCTTTATACTAGTTACAGGCAGTTTTTTGCATCCAAAAGCTTTGGTTGGAGTTTTACACACATTTGCAGTTTTTTATTGCTTAAAAACGCTTCCCAGCGCCTGCTGTACACGTTTTCTATTTTGACTCATAACTTCAAAAAGGATGCTTTCCCACTAAAATCTCTGGCTATTTAGAGTAGAACTCTGCCCTTTATACTAGTTACAGGCAGTTTTTTGCATCCAAAAGCTTTGGTTGGAGTTTTACACACATTTGCAGTTTTTTATTGCTTAAAAACGCTTCCCAGCGCCTGCTGTACACGTTTTCTATTTTGACTCATAACTTCAAAAAGGATGCTTTCCCACTAAAATCTCTGGCTATTTAGAGTAGAACTCTGCCCTTTATACTAGTTACAGGCAGTTTTTTGCATCCAAAAGCTTTGGTTGGAGTTTTACACACATTTGCAGTTTTTTATTGCTTAAAAACGCTTCCCAGCGCCTGCTGTACACGTTTTCTATTTTGACTCATAACTTCAAAAAGGATGCTTTCCCACTAAAATCTCTGGCTATTTAGAGTAGAACTCTGCCCTTTATACTAGTTACAGGCAGTTTTTTGCATCCAAAAGCTTTGGTTGGAGTTTTACACACATTTGCAGTTTTTTATTGCTTAAAAACGCTTCCCAGCGCCTGGCTGTACACTTTTTTCTATTTTGACTCATAACTTCAAAAAGGATGCTTTCCCACTAAAATCTCTGGCTATTTAGAGTAGAACTCTGCCCTTTATACTAGTTACAGGCAGTTTTTTGCATCCAAAAGCTTTGGTTGGAGTTTTACACACATTTGCAGTTTTTTATTGCTTAAAAACGCTTCCCAGCGCCTGCTGTACACGTTTTCTATTTTGACTCATAACTTCAAAAAGGATGCTTTCCCACTAAAATCTCTGGCTATTTAGAGTAGAACTCTGCCCTTTATACTAGTTACAGGCAGTTTTTTGCATCCAAAAGCTTTGGTTGGAGTTTTACACACATTTGCAGTTTTTTATTGCTTAAAAACGCTTCCCAGCGCCTGGCTGTACACGTTTTCTATTTTGACTCATAACTTCAAAAAGGATGCTTTCCCACTAAAATCTCTGGCTATTTAGAGTAGAACTCTGCCCTTTATACTAGTTACAGGCAGTTTTTTGCATCCAAAAGCTTTGGTTGGAGTTTTACACACATTTGCAGTTTTTTATTGCTTAAAAACGCTTCCCAGCGCCTGCTGTACACGTTTTCTATTTTGACTCATAACTTCAAAAAGGATGCTTTCCCACTAAAATCTCTGGCTATTTAGAGTAGAACTCTGCCCTTTATACTAGTTACAGGCAGTTTTTTGCATCCAAAAGCTTTGGTTGGAGTTTTACACACATTTGCAGTTTTTTATTGCTTAAAAACGCTTCCCAGCGCCTGGCTGTACACGTTTTCTATTTTGACTCATAACTTCAAAAAGGATGCTTTCCCACTAAAATCTCTGGCTATTTAGAGTAGAACTCTGCCCTTTATACTAGTTACAGGCAGTTTTTTTGCATCCAAAAGCTTTGGTTGGAGTTTTACACACATTTGCAGTTTTTTATTGCTTAAAAACGCTTCCCAGCGCCTGCTGTACACGTTTTCTATTTTGACTCATAACTTCAAAAAGGATGCTTTCCCACTAAAATCTCTGGCTATTTAGAGTAGAACTCTGCCCTTTATACTAGTTACAGGCAGTTTTTTGCATCCAAAAGCTTTGGTTGGAGTTTTACACACATTTGCAGTTTTTTATTGCTTAAAAACGCTTCCCAGCGCCTGCTGTACACGTTTTTCTATTTTGACTCATAACTTCAAAAAGGATGCTTTCCCACTAAAATCTCTGGCTATTTAGAGTAGAACTCTGCCCTTTATACTAGTTACAGGCAGTTTTTTGCATCCAAAAGCTTTGGTTGGAGTTTTACACACATTTGCAGTTTTTTATTGCTTAAAAACGCTTCCCAGCGCCTGCTGTACACGTTTTCTATTTTGACTCATAACTTCAAAAAGGATGCTTTCCCACTAAAATCTCTGGCTATTTAGAGTAGAACTCTGCCCTTTATACTAGTTACAGGCAGTTTTTTGCATCCAAAAGCTTTGGTTGGAGTTTTACACACATTTGCAGTTTTTTATTGCTTAAAAACGCTTCCCAGCGCCTGGCTGTACACTTTTTTATTTTGACTCATAACTTCAAAAAGGATGCTTTCCCACTAAAATCTCTGGCTATTTAGAGTAGAACTCTGCCCTTTATACTAGTTACAGGCAGTTTTTTGCATCCAAAAGCTTTGGTTGGAGTTTTACACACATTTGCAGTTTTTTATTGCTTAAAAACGCTTCCCAGCGCCTGCTGTACACGTTTTCTATTTTGACTCATAACTTCAAAAAGGATGCTTTCCCACTAAAATCTCTGGCTATTTAGAGTAGAACTCTGCCCTTTATACTAGTTACAGGCAGTTTTTTTGCATCCAAAAGCTTTGGTTGGAGTTTTACACACATTTGCAGTTTTTTATTGCTTAAAAACGCTTCCCAGCGCCTGCTGTACACGTTTTTCTATTTTGACTCATAACTTCAAAAAGGATGCTTTCCCACTAAAATCTCTGGCTATTTAGAGTAGAACTCTGCCCTTTATACTAGTTACAGGCAGTTTTTTGCATCCAAAAGCTTTGGTTGGAGTTTTACACACATTTGCAGTTTTTTATTGCTTAAAAACGCTTCCCAGCGCCTGCTGTACACGTTTTCTATTTTGACTCATAACTTCAAAAAGGATGCTTTCCCACTAAAATCTCTGGCTATTTAGAGTAGAACTCTGCCCTTTATACTAGTTACAGGCAGTTTTTTGCATCCAAAAGCTTTGGTTGGAGTTTTACACACATTTGCAGTTTTTTATTGCTTAAAAACGCTTCCCAGCGCCTGCTGTACACGTTTTCTATTTTGACTCATAACTTCAAAAAGGATGCTTTCCCACTAAAATCTCTGGCTATTTAGAGTAGAACTCTGCCCTTTATACTAGTTACAGGCAGTTTTTTGCATCCAAAAGCTTTGGTTGGAGTTTTACACACATTTGCAGTTTTTTATTGCTTAAAAACGCTTCCCAGCGCCTGCTGTACACGTTTTCTATTTTGACTCATAACTTCAAAAAGGATGCTTTCCCACTAAAATCTCTGGCTATTTAGAGTAGAACTCTGCCCTTTATACTAGTTACAGGCAGTTTTTTGCATCCAAAAGCTTTGGTTGGAGTTTTACACACATTTGCAGTTTTTTATTGCTTAAAAACGCTTCCCAGCGCCTGCTGTACACGTTTTCTATTTTGACTCATAACTTCAAAAAGGATGCTTTCCCACTAAAATCTCTGGCTATTTAGAGTAGAACTCTGCCCTTTATACTAGTTACAGGCAGTTTTTTGCATCCAAAAGCTTTGGTTGGAGTTTTACACACATTTGCAGTTTTTTATTGCTTAAAAACGCTTCCCAGCGCCTGCTGTACACGTTTTCTATTTTGACTCATAACTTCAAAAAGGATGCTTTCCCACTAAAATCTCTGGCTATTTAGAGTAGAACTCTGCCCTTTATACTAGTTACAGGCAGTTTTTTGCATCCAAAAGCTTTGGTTGGAGTTTTACACACATTTGCAGTTTTTTATTGCTTAAAAACGCTTCCCAGCGCCTGCTGTACACGTTTTCTATTTTGACTCATAACTTCAAAAAGGATGCTTTCCCACTAAAATCTCTGGCTATTTAGAGTAGAACTCTGCCCTTTATACTAGTTACAGGCAGTTTTTTGCATCCAAAAGCTTTGGTTGGAGTTTTACACACATTTGCAGTTTTTTATTGCTTAAAAACGCTTCCCAGCGCCTGCTGTACACGTTTTCTATTTTGACTCATAACTTCAAAAAGGATGCTTTCCCACTAAAATCTCTGGCTATTTAGAGTAGAACTCTGCCCTTTATACTAGTTACAGGCAGTTTTTTGCATCCAAAAGCTTTGGTTGGAGTTTTACACACATTTGCAGTTTTTTATTGCTTAAAAACGCTTCCCAGCGCCTGCTGTACACGTTTTTCTATTTTGACTCATAACTTCAAAAAGGATGCTTTCCCACTAAAATCTCTGGCTATTTAGAGTAGAACTCTGCCCTTTATACTAGTTACAGGCAGTTTTTTGCATCCAAAAGCTTTGGTTGGAGTTTTACACACATTTGCAGTTTTTTATTGCTTAAAAACGCTTCCCAGCGCCTGCTGTACACGTTTTCTATTTTGACTCATAACTTCAAAAAGGATGCTTTCCCACTAAAATCTCTGGCTATTTAGAGTAGAACTCTGCCCTTTATACTAGTTACAGGCAGTTTTTTGCATCCAAAAGCTTTGGTTGGAGTTTTACACACATTTGCAGTTTTTTATTGCTTAAAAACGCTTCCCAGCGCCTGCTGTACACGTTTTCTATTTTGACTCATAACTTCAAAAAGGATGCTTTCCCACTAAAATCTCTGGCTATTTAGAGTAGAACTCTGCCCTTTATACTAGTTACAGGCAGTTTTTTGCATCCAAAAGCTTTGGTTGGAGTTTTACACACATTTGCAGTTTTTTATTGCTTAAAAACGCTTCCCAGCGCCTGCTGTACACGTTTTCTATTTTGACTCATAACTTCAAAAAGGATGCTTTCCCACTAAAATCTCTGGCTATTTAGAGTAGAACTCTGCCCTTTATACTAGTTACAGGCAGTTTTTTGCATCCAAAAGCTTTGGTTGGAGTTTTACACACATTTGCAGTTTTTTATTGCTTAAAAACGCTTCCCAGCGCCTGCTGTACACGTTTTCTATTTTGACTCATAACTTCAAAAAGGATGCTTTCCCACTAAAATCTCTGGCTATTTAGAGTAGAACTCTGCCCTTTATACTAGTTACAGGCAGTTTTTTTGCATCCAAAAGCTTTGGTTGGAGTTTTACACACATTTGCAGTTTTTTATTGCTTAAAAACGCTTCCCAGCGCCTGCTGTACACGTTTTCTATTTTGACTCATAACTTCAAAAAGGATGCTTTCCCACTAAAATCTCTGGCTATTTAGAGTAGAACTCTGCCCTTTATACTAGTTACAGGCAGTTTTTTGCATCCAAAAGCTTTGGTTGGAGTTTTACACACATTTGCAGTTTTTTATTGCTTAAAAACGCTTCCCAGCGCCTGGCTGTACACTTTTTTTTATTTTGACTCATAACTTCAAAAAGGATGCTTTCCCACTAAAATCTCTGGCTATTTAGAGTAGAACTCTGCCCTTTATACTAGTTACAGGCAGTTTTTTGCATCCAAAAGCTTTGGTTGGAGTTTTACACACATTTGCAGTTTTTTATTGCTTAAAAACGCTTCCCAGCGCCTGCTGTACACGTTTTCTATTTTGACTCATAACTTCAAAAAGGATGCTTTCCCACTAAAATCTCTGGCTATTTAGAGTAGAACTCTGCCCTTTATACTAGTTACAGGCAGTTTTTTGCATCCAAAAGCTTTGGTTGGAGTTTTACACACATTTGCAGTTTTTTATTGCTTAAAAACGCTTCCCAGCGCCTGCTGTACACGTTTTCTATTTTGACTCATAACTTCAAAAAGGATGCTTTCCCACTAAAATCTCTGGCTATTTAGAGTAGAACTCTGCCCTTTATACTAGTTACAGGCAGTTTTTTGCATCCAAAAGCTTTGGTTGGAGTTTTACACACATTTGCAGTTTTTTATTGCTTAAAAACGCTTCCCAGCGCCTGCTGTACACGTTTTCTATTTTGACTCATAACTTCAAAAAGGATGCTTTCCCACTAAAATCTCTGGCTATTTAGAGTAGAACTCTGCCCTTTATACTAGTTACAGGCAGTTTTTTGCATCCAAAAGCTTTGGTTGGAGTTTTACACACATTTGCAGTTTTTTATTGCTTAAAAACGCTTCCCAGCGCCTGCTGTACACGTTTTCTATTTTGACTCATAACTTCAAAAAGGATGCTTTCCCACTAAAATCTCTGGCTATTTAGAGTAGAACTCTGCCCTTTATACTAGTTACAGGCAGTTTTTTGCATCCAAAAGCTTTGGTTGGAGTTTTACACACATTTGCAGTTTTTTATTGCTTAAAAACGCTTCCCAGCGCCTGGCTGTACACGTTTTTCTATTTTGACTCATAACTTCAAAAAGGATGCTTTCCCACTAAAATCTCTGGCTATTTAGAGTAGAACTCTGCCCTTTATACTAGTTACAGGCAGTTTTTTGCATCCAAAAGCTTTGGTTGGAGTTTTACACACATTTGCAGTTTTTTATTGCTTAAAAACGCTTCCCAGCGCCTGCTGTACACGTTTTCTATTTGACTCATAACTTCAAAAAGGATGCTTTCCCACTAAAATCTCTGGCTATTTAGAGTAGAACTCTGCCCTTTATACTAGTTACAGGCAGTTTTTTGCATCCAAAAGCTTTGGTTGGAGTTTTACACACATTTGCAGTTTTTTATTGCTTAAAAACGCTTCCCAGCGCCTGGCTGTACACGTTTTCTATTTGACTCATAACTTCAAAAAGGATGCTTTCCCACTAAAATCTCTGGCTATTTAGAGTAGAACTCTGCCCTTTATACTAGTTACAGGCAGTTTTTTGCATCCAAAAGCTTTGGTTGGAGTTTTACACACATTTGCAGTTTTTTATTGCTTAAAAACGCTTCCCAGCGCCTGCTGTACACGTTTTCTATTTTGACTCATAACTTCAAAAAGGATGCTTTCCCACTAAAATCTCTGGCTATTTAGAGTAGAACTCTGCCCTTTATACTAGTTACAGGCAGGTTTTTTGCATCCAAAAGCTTTGGTTGGAGTTTTACACACATTTGCAGTTTTTTATTGCTTAAAAACGCTTCCCAGCGCCTGCTGTACACGTTTTCTATTTTGACTCATAACTTCAAAAAGGATGCTTTCCCACTAAAATCTCTGGCTATTTAGAGTAGAACTCTGCCCTTTATACTAGTTACAGGCAGTTTTTTGCATCCAAAAGCTTTGGTTGGAGTTTTACACACATTTGCAGTTTTTTATTGCTTAAAAACGCTTCCCAGCGCCTTGGCTGTACACTTTTTTATTTTGACTCATAACTTCAAAAAGGATGCTTTCCCACTAAAATCTCTGGCTATTTAGAGTAGAACTCTGCCCTTTATACTAGTTACAGGCAGTTTTTTGCATCCAAAAGCTTTGGTTGGAGTTTTACACACATTTGCAGTTTTTTATTGCTTAAAAACGCTTCCCAGCGCCTGCTGTACACGTTTTCTATTTTGACTCATAACTTCAAAAAGGATGCTTTCCCACTAAAATCTCTGGCTATTTAGAGTAGAACTCTGCCCTTTATACTAGTTACAGGCAGTTTTTTGCATCCAAAAGCTTTGGTTGGAGTTTTACACACATTTGCAGTTTTTTATTGCTTAAAAACGCTTCCCAGCGCCTGCTGTACACGTTTTCTATTTTGACTCATAACTTCAAAAAGGATGCTTTCCCACTAAAATCTCTGGCTATTTAGAGTAGAACTCTGCCCTTTATACTAGTTACAGGCAGTTTTTTGCATCCAAAAGCTTTGGTTGGAGTTTTACACACATTTGCAGTTTTTTATTGCTTAAAAACGCTTCCCAGCGCCTGCTGTACACGTTTTCTATTTTGACTCATAACTTCAAAAAGGATGCTTTCCCACTAAAATCTCTGGCTATTTAGAGTAGAACTCTGCCCTTTATACTAGTTACAGGCAGTTTTTTGCATCCAAAAGCTTTGGTTGGAGTTTTACACACATTTGCAGTTTTTTATTGCTTAAAAACGCTTCCCAGCGCCTGCTGTACACGTTTTCTATTTTGACTCATAACTTCAAAAAGGATGCTTTCCCACTAAAATCTCTGGCTATTTAGAGTAGAACTCTGCCCTTTATACTAGTTACAGGCAGTTTTTTGCATCCAAAAGCTTTGGTTGGAGTTTTACACACATTTGCAGTTTTTTATTGCTTAAAAACGCTTCCCAGCGCCTGCTGTACACGTTTTCTATTTTGACTCATAACTTCAAAAAGGATGCTTTCCCACTAAAATCTCTGGCTATTTAGAGTAGAACTCTGGCCTATATACTAGTTACAGGCAGTTTTTTGCATCCAAAAGCTTTGGTTGGAGTTTTACACACATTTGCAGTTTTTTATTGCTTAAAAACGCTTCCCAGCGCCTGCTGTACACGTTTTCTATTTTGACTCATAACTTCAAAAAGGATGCTTTCCCACTAAAATCTCTGGCTATTTAGAGTAGAACTCTGCCCTTTATACTAGTTACAGGCAGTTTTTTGCATCCAAAAGCTTTGGTTGGAGTTTTACACACATTTGCAGTTTTTTATTGCTTAAAAACGCTTCCCAGCGCCTGCTGTACACGTTTTCTATTTTGACTCATAACTTCAAAAAGGATGCTTTCCCACTAAAATCTCTGGCTATTTAGAGTAGAACTCTGCCCTTTATACTAGTTACAGGCAGTTTTTTGCATCCAAAAGCTTTGGTTGGAGTTTTACACACATTTGCAGTTTTTTATTGCTTAAAAACGCTTCCCAGCGCCTGCTGTACACGTTTTCTATTTTGACTCATAACTTCAAAAAGGATGCTTTCCCACTAAAATCTCTGGCTATTTAGAGTAGAACTCTGCCCTTTATACTAGTTACAGGCAGTTTTTTGCATCCAAAAGCTTTGGTTGGAGTTTTACACACATTTGCAGTTTTTTATTGCTTAAAAACGCTTCCCAGCGCCTTGGCTGTACACTTTTTTTATTTTGACTCATAACTTCAAAAAGGATGCTTTCCCACTAAAATCTCTGGCTATTTAGAGTAGAACTCTGCCCTTATATACTAGTTACAGGCAGTTTTTTGCATCCAAAAGCTTTGGTTGGAGTTTTACACACATTTGCAGTTTTTTATTGCTTAAAAACGCTTCCCAGCGCCTGCTGTACACGTTTTCTATTTTGACTCATAACTTCAAAAAGGATGCTTTCCCACTAAAATCTCTGGCTATTTAGAGTAGAACTCTGCCCTTTATACTAGTTACAGGCAGTTTTTTGCATCCAAAAGCTTTGGTTGGAGTTTTACACACATTTGCAGTTTTTTATTGCTTAAAAACGCTTCCCAGCGCCTGCTGTACACGTTTTCTATTTTGACTCATAACTTCAAAAAGGATGCTTTCCCACTAAAATCTCTGGCTATTTAGAGTAGAACTCTGCCCTTTATACTAGTTACAGGCAGTTTTTTGCATCCAAAAGCTTTGGTTGGAGTTTTACACACATTTGCAGTTTTTTATTGCTTAAAAACGCTTCCCAGCGCCTGCTGTACACGTTTTCTATTTTGACTCATAACTTCAAAAAGGATGCTTTCCCACTAAAATCTCTGGCTATTTAGAGTAGAACTCTGCCCTTTATACTAGTTACAGGCAGTTTTTTGCATCCAAAAGCTTTGGTTGGAGTTTTACACACATTTGCAGTTTTTTATTGCTTAAAAACGCTTCCCAGCGCCTTGCTGTACACGTTTTCTATTTTGACTCATAACTTCAAAAAGGATGCTTTCCCACTAAAATCTCTGGCTATTTAGAGTAGAACTCTGCCCTTTATACTAGTTACAGGCAGTTTTTTGCATCCAAAAGCTTTGGTTGGAGTTTTACACACATTTGCAGTTTTTTATTGCTTAAAAACGCTTCCCAGCGCCTGCTGTACACGTTTTCTATTTTGACTCATAACTTCAAAAAGGATGCTTTCCCACTAAAATCTCTGGCTATTTAGAGTAGAACTCTGCCCTTTATACTAGTTACAGGCAGTTTTTTGCATCCAAAAGCTTTGGTTGGAGTTTTACACACATTTGCAGTTTTTTATTGCTTAAAAACGCTTCCCAGCGCCTGCTGTACACGTTTTCTATTTTGACTCATAACTTCAAAAAGGATGCTTTCCCACTAAAATCTCTGGCTATTTAGAGTAGAACTCTGCCCTTTATACTAGTTACAGGCAGTTTTTTGCATCCAAAAGCTTTGGTTGGAGTTTTACACACATTTGCAGTTTTTTATTGCTTAAAAACGCTTCCCAGCGCCTGCTGTACACGTTTTCTATTTTGACTCATAACTTCAAAAAGGATGCTTTCCCACTAAAATCTCTGGCTATTTAGAGTAGAACTCTGCCCTTTATACTAGTTACAGGCAGTTTTTTGCATCCAAAAGCTTTGGTTGGAGTTTTACACACATTTGCAGTTTTTTATTGCTTAAAAACGCTTCCCAGCGCCTGCTGTACACGTTTTCTATTTTGACTCATAACTTCAAAAAGGATGCTTTCCCACTAAAATCTCTGGCTATTTAGAGTGGAACTCTGCCCTTTATACTAGTTACAGGCAGATTTTTGCATCCAAAAGCTTTGGTTGGAGTTTTACACACATTTGCAGTTTTTTATTGCTTAAAAACGCTTCCCAGCGCCTTGGCTGTACACTTTTTTTATTTTGACTCATAACTTCAAAAAGGATGCTTTCCCACTAAAATCTCTGGCTATTTAGAGTAGAACTCTGGCCTATATACTAGTTACAGGCAGTTTTTTGCATCCAAAAGCTTTGGTTGGAGTTTTACACACATTTGCAGTTTTTTATTGCTTAAAAACGCTTCCCAGCGCCTGCTGTACACGTTTTCTATTTTGACTCATAACTTCAAAAAGGATGCTTTCCCACTAAAATCTCTGGCTATTTAGAGTAGAACTCTGCCCTTTATACTAGTTACAGGCAGTTTTTTGCATCCAAAAGCTTTGGTTGGAGTTTTACACACATTTGCAGTTTTTTATTGCTTAAAAACGCTTCCCAGCGCCTGCTGTACACGTTTTCTATTTTGACTCATAACTTCAAAAAGGATGCTTTCCCACTAAAATCTCTGGCTATTTAGAGTAGAACTCTGCCCTTTATACTAGTTACAGGCAGTTTTTTGGATCCAAAAGCTTTGGTTGGAGTTTTACACACATTTGCAGTTTTTTATGGCTTAAAAACGCTTCCCAGCGCCTGCTGTACACGTTTTCTATTTTGACTCATAACTTCAAAAAGGATGCTTTCCCACTAAAATCTCTGGCTATTTAGAGTAGAACTCTGCCCTTTATACTAGTTACAGGCAGTTTTTTTCATCCAAAAGCTTTGGTTGGAGTTTTACACACATTTGCAGTTTTTTATTGCTTAAAAACGCTTCCCAGCGCCTTGGCTGTACACTTTTTTTATTTTGACTCATAACTTCAAAAAGGATTCTTTCCCACTAAAATCTCTGGCTATTTAGAGTAGAACTCTGCCCTTTATACTAGTTACAGGCAGTTTTTTGCATCCAAAAGCTTTGGTTGGAGTTTTACACACATTTGCAGTTTTTTATTGCTTAAAAACGCTTCCCAGCGCCTGCTGTACACGTTTTCTATTTTGACTCATAACTTCAAAAAGGATGCTTTCCCACTAAAATCTCTGGCTATTTAGAGTAGAACTCTGCCCTTTATACTAGTTAGAGGCAGTTTTTTGCATCCAAAAGCTTTGGTTGGAGTTTTACACACATTTGCAGTTTTTTATTGCTTAAAAACGCTTCCCAGCGCCTTGGCTGTACACTTTTTTTATTTTGACTCATAACTTCAAAAAGGATGCTTTCCCACTAAAATCTCTGGCTATTTAGAGTAAAACTCTGCCCTATATACTAGTTACAGGCAGTTTTTTGCATCCAAAAGCTTTGGTTGGAGTTTTACACACATTTGCAGTTTTTTATTGCTTAAAAACGCTTCCCAGCGCCTGCTGTACACGTTTTCTATTTTGACTCATAACTTCAAAAAGGATGCTTTCCCACTAAAATCTCTGGCTATTTAGAGTAGAACTCTGCCCTTTATACTAGTTACAGGCAGTTTTTTGCATCCAAAAGCTTTGGTTGGAGTGTTACACACATTTGCAGTTTTTTATTGCTTAAAAACGCTTCCCAGCAACTTGGCTGTACACTTTTTTTATTTTGACTCATAACTTCAAAAAGGATGCTTTCCCACTAAAATCTCTGGCTATTTAGAGTAGAACTCTGCCCTTTATACTAGTTAGAGGCAGTTTTTTGCATCCAAAAGCTTTGGTTGGAGTTTTACACACATTTGCAGTTTTTTATTGCTTAAAAACGCTTCCCAGCGCCTGCTGTACACGTTTTCTATTTTGACTCATAACTTCAAAAAGGATGCTTTCCCACTAAAATCTCTGGCTATTTAGAGTAGAACTCTGCCCTTTATACTAGTTACAGGCAGTTTTTTGCATCCAAAAGCTTTGGTTGGAGTTTTACACACATTTGCAGTTTTTTATTGCTTAAAAACGCTTCCCAGCGCCTGCTGTACACGTTTTGTATTTTGACTCATAACTTCAAAAAGGATGCTTTCCCACTAAAATCTCTGGCTATTTAGAGTAGAACTCTGCCCTTTATACTAGTTACAGGCAGTTTTTTTCATCCAAAAGCTTTGGTTGGAGTTTTACACACATTTGCAGTTTTTTATTGCTTAAAAACGCTTCCCAGCGCCTGCTGTACACGTTTTCTATTTTGACTCATAACTTCAAAAAGGATGCTTTCCCACTAAAATCTCTGGCTATTTAGAGTAGAACTCTGCCCTTTATACTAGTTACAGGCAGTTTTTTTCATCCAAAAGCTTTGGTTGGAGTTTTACACACATTTGCAGTTTTTTATTGCTTAAAAACGCTTCCCAGCGCCTTGGCTGTACACTTTTTTTATTTTGACTCATAACTTCAAAAAGGATGCTTTCCCACTAAAATCTCTGGCTATTTAGAGTAGAACTCGGCCCTTTATACTAGTTACAGGCAGTGTTTTGCATCCAAAAGCTTTGGTTGGAGTTTTACACACATTTGCAGTTTTTTATTGCTTAAAAACGCTTCCCAGCGCCTGCTGTACACGTTTTCTATTTTGACTCATAACTTCAAAAAGGATGCTTTCCCACTAAAATCTCTGGCTATTTAGAGTAGAACTCTGCCCTTTATACTAGTTAGAGGCAGTTTTTTGCATCCAAAAGCTTTGGTTGGAGTTTTACACACATTTGCAGTTTTTTATTGCTTATAAACGCTTCCCAGCGCCTTGGCTGTACACTTTTTTTATTTTGACTCATAACTTCAAAAAGGATGCTTTCCCACTAAAATCTCTGGCTATTTAGAGTAAAACTCTGCCCTATATACTAGTTTACAGGCAGTTTTTTGCATCCAAAAGCTTTGGTTGGAGTTTTACACACATTTGCAGTTTTTTATTGCTTAAAAACGCTTCCCAGCGCCTGCTGTACACGTTTTCTATTTTGACTCATAACTTCAAAAAGGATGCTTTCCCACTAAAATCTCTGGCTATTTAGAGTAGAACTCTGCCCTTTATACTAGTTACAGGCAGTTTTTTGCATCCAAAAGCTTTGGTTGGAGTGTTACACACATTTGCAGTTTTTTATTGCTTAAAAACGCTTCCCAGCAACTTGGCTGTACACTTTTTTTATTTTGACTCATAACTTCAAAAAGGATGCTTTCCCACTAAAATTTCTGGCTATTTAGAGTAGAACTCTGCCCTATATACTAGTTACAGGCAGTTTTTTGCATCCAAAAGCTTTGGTTGGAGTTTTACACACATTTGCAGTTTTTTATTGCTTAAAAACGCTTCCCAGCGCCTGCTGTACACGTTTTCTATTTTGACTCATAACTTCAAAAAGGATGCTTTCCCACTAAAATCTCTGGCTATTTAGAGTAGAACTCTGCCCTTTATACTAGTTACAGGCAGTTTTTTGCATCCAAAAGCTTTGGTTGGAGTTTTACACACATTTGCAGTTTTTTATTGCTTAAAAACGCTTCCCAGCGCCTGCTGTACACGTTTTCTATTTTGACTCATAACTTCAAAAAGGATGCTTTCCCACTAAAATCTCTGGCTATTTAGAGTAGAACTCTGCCCTTTATACTAGTTACAGGCAGTTTTTTGCATCCAAAAGCTTTGGTTGGAGTTTTACACACATTTGCAGTTTTTTATTGCTTAAAAACGCTTCCCAGCGCCTGCTGTACACGTTTTCTATTTTGACTCATAACTTCAAAAAGGATGCTTTCCCACTAAAATCTCTGGCTATTTAGAGTGGAACTCTGCCCTTTATACTAGTTACAGGCAGTTTTTTTCATCCAAAAGCTTTGGTTGGAGTTTTACACACATTTGCAGTTTTTTATTGCTTAAAAACGCTTCCCAGCGCCTTGGCTGTACACTTTTTTTATTTTGACTCATAACTTCAAAAAGGATGCTTTCCCACTAAAATCTCTGGCTATTTAGAGTAGAACTCTGCCCTTTATACTAGTTACAGGCAGTTTTTTTCATCCAAAAGCTTTGGTTGGAGTTTTACACACATTTGCAGTTTTTTATTGCTTAAAAACGCTTCCCAGCGCCTGCTGTACACGTTTTCTATTTTGACTCATAACTTCAAAAAGGATGCTTTCCCACTAAAATCTCTGGCTATTTAGAGTAGAACTCGGCCCTTTATACTAGTTACAGGCAGTTTTTTTCATCCAAAAGCTTTGGTTGGAGTTTTACACACATTTGCAGTTTTTTATTGCTTAAAAACGCTTCCCAGCGCCTTGGCTGTACACTTTTTTTATTTTGACTCATAACTTCAAAAAGGATGCTTTCCCACTAAAATCTCTGGCTATTTAGAGTAGAACTCTGCCCTTTATACTAGTTACAGGCAGTTTTTTGCATCCAAAAGCTTTGGTTGGAGTTTTACACACATTTGCAGTTTTTTATTGCTTAAAAACGCTTCCCAGCGCCTGCTGTACACGTTTTCTATTTTGACTCATAACTTCAAAAAGGATGCTTTCCCACTAAAATCTCTGGCTATTTAGAGTAGAACTCTGCCCTTTATACTAGTTACAGGCAGTTTTTTTCATCCAAAAGCTTTGGTTGGAGTTTTACACACATTTGCAGTTTTTTATTGCTTAAAAACGCTTCCCAGCGCCTGCTGTACACGTTTTCTATTTTGACTCATAACTTCAAAAAGGATGCTTTCCCACTAAAATCTCTGGCTATTTAGAGTAGAACTCTGCCCTTTATACTAGTTACAGGCAGTTTTTTTCATCCAAAAGCTTTGGTTGGAGTTTTACACACATTTGCAGTTTTTTATTGCTTAAAAACGCTTCCCAGCGCCTGCTGTACACGTTTTCTATTTTGACTCATAACTTCAAAAAGGATGCTTTCCCACTAAAATCTCTGGCTATTTAGAGTAGAACTCGGCCCTTTATACTAGTTACAGGCAGTTTTTTGCATCCAAAAGCTTTGGTTGGAATTTTACACACATTTGCAGTTTTTTATTGCTTAAAAACGCTTCCCAGCGCCTGCTGTACACGTTTTCTATTTTGACTCATAACTTCAAAAAGGATGCTTTCCCACTAAAATCTCTGGCTATTTAGAGTAGAAATCTGCCCTTTATACTAGTTACAGGCAGTTTTTTTCATCCAAAAGCTTTGGTTGGAGTTTTACACACATTTGCAGTTTTTTATTGCTTAAAAACGCTTCCCAGCGCCTTGGCTGTACACTTTTTTTATTTTGACTCATAACTTCAAAAAGGATGTTTTCCCACTAAAATCTCTGGCTATTTAGAGTAGAACTCTGCCCTTTATACTAGTTACAGGCAGTTTTTTGCATCCAAAAGCTTTGGTTGGAGTTTTACACACATTTGCAGTTTTTTATTGCTTAAAAACGCTTCCCAGCGCCTGCTGTACACGTTTTCTATTTTGACTCATAACTTCAAAAAGGATGCTTTCCCACTAGAATCTCTGGCTATTTAGAGTAGAACTCTGCCCTTTACACTAGTTACAGGCAGTTTTTTTCATCCAAAAGCTTTGGTTGGAGTTTTACACACATTTGCAGTTTTTTATTGCTTAAAAACGCTTCCCAGCGCCTGCTGTACACGTTTTCTATTTTGACTCATAACTTCAAAAAGGATGCTTTCCCACTAAAATCTCTGGCTATTTAGAGTAGAACTCTGCCCTTTATACTAGTTACAGGCAGTTTTTTTCATCCAAAAGCTTTGGTTGGAGTTTTACACACATTTGCAGTTTTTTATTGCTTAAAAACGCTTCCCAGCGCCTTGGCTGTACACTTTTTTTATTTTGACTCATAACTTCAAAAAGGATGCTTTCCCACTAAAATCTCTGGCTATTTAGAGTAGAACTCTGCCCTTTATACTAGTTACAGGCAGTTTTTTTCATCCAAAAGCTTTGGTTGGAGTTTTACACACATTTGCAGTTTTTTATTGCTTAAAAACGCTTCCCAGCGCCTGCTGTACACGTTTTCTATTTTGACTCATAACTTCAAAAAGGATGCTTTCCCAGTAAAATCTCTGGCTATTTAGAGTAGAACTCTGCCCTTTATACTAGTTACAGGCAGTGTTTTTCATCCAAAAGCTTTGGTTGGAGTTTTACACACATTTGCAGTTTTTTATTGCTTAAAAACGCTTCCCAGCGCCTGCTGTACACGTTTTCTATTTTGACTCATAACTTCAAAAAGGATGCTTTCCCACTAAAATCTCTGGCTATTTAGAATAGAACTCTGCCCTTCATACTTGTTACAGGCAGTTTTTTTCATCCAAAAGCTTTGGTTGGAGTTTTACACACATTTGCAGTTTTTTTTTTGCTTAAAAACGCTGCCTTGGCTGTACACTTTTTTTATTTTGACTCATATCTTCAAAAAAGATGCTTTCCCATTAAAATCTCTGGCTATTTGGAGTAGAACTCTGCCCTTTATACTCGTTACAGGCAGTTTTTTTCATCCAAAAGCTTTGGTTGGAGTTTTACACACATTTGCAGTTTTTTATTGCTTAAAAACGCTTCCCAGCGCCTTGGCTGTACACTTTTTTTATTTTGACTCATATCTTCAAAAAGGATGCTTTCCCAGTAAAATCTCTGGCTATTTAGAGTAGAACTCTGCCCTTTATACTAGTTACAGTCAGTGTTTTTCATCCAAAAGCTTTGGTTGGAGTTTTACACACATTTGCAGTTTTTTATTGCTTAAAAACGCTTCCCAGCGCCTTGGCTGTACACTTTTTTTATTTTGACTCATATCTTCAAAAAGGATGCTTTCCCAGTAAATTCTCTTGGCTATTAAGAGTAGAACTCTGCCCTTTATACTAGTTACAGGCAGTTTTTTTCATCCAAAAGCTTTGGTTGGAGTTTTACACACATTTGCAGTTTTTTATTGCTTAAAAACGCTTTCCAGCGCCTTGGCTGTACACTTTTTTTATTTTGACTCATAACTTCAAAAAGGATGCTTTCCCAATAAAATCTCTGGCTATTTAGAGTAGAACTCTGCTCTTTATACTAGTTACAGGCAGTTTTTTCCATCCAAAAGCTTTGGTTGGAGTTTTACACACATTTGCAGTTTTTTATTGCTTAAAAACGCTTCCCAGCGCCTGCTGTACACGTTTTCTATTTTGACTCATATCTTCAAAAAGGATGCTTTCCCAGTAAAATCTCTGGCTATTTAGAGTAGAACTCTGCCCTTTATCCTAGTTACAGGCAGTTTTTTTCATCCAAAAGCTTTGGTTGGAGTTTTACACACATTTGCAGTTTTTTATTGCTTAAAAACGCTTCCCAGCGCCTTGGCTGTACACTTTTTTTATTTTGACTCATAACTTCAAAAAGGATGCTTTCCCATTAAAATCTCTGGCTATTTAGAGTAGAACTCTGCCCTTTATACTAGTTACAGGCAGTTTTTTTGCATCCAAAAGCTTTGGTTGGAGTTTTACACACATTTGCAGTTTTTTATTGCTTAAAAACGCTTCCCAGCACCTGCTGTACACGTTTTCTATTTTGACTCATAACTTCAAAAAGGATGCTTTCCCACTAAAATCTCTGGCTATTTAGAATAGAACTCTGCCCTTTATACTTGTTACAGGCAGTTTTTTTCATCCAAAAGCTTTGGTTGGAGTTTTACACACATTTGCAGTTTTTTATTGCTTAAAATTATTGCTTTTTATTGCTGGCTGTACACTTTTTTTTATTTTGACTCATAACTTCACAAAGGATGCTTTCCCAGTAAAATCTCTGGCTATTTAGAGGAGAACTCTCCCCTTTATAATCGTTACAGGCAGTGTTTTAAATCCATAAGCTTTGGTTGGAGTTTTACACACATTTGCAGTTTTTTATTGCTTAAAATTATTGCTTTTTATTGCTGGCTGTACACTTTTTTTATTTTGACTCATAACTTCACAAAGGATGCTTTCCCAGTAAAATCTCTGGCTATTTAGAGTAGAACTCCCCCCTTTATACTAGTTACAGGCAGTTATTTTATCCCAAAGCTTTGGTTGGAGTTTTACACACATTTGCAGTTTTTTATTGCTTAAAAATACTTCCCAGCACCTGGTGTCCACTTTTTTCTTATTTTGACTCATACCTTCACACAGGATGCTTTCCAAGTAAATTCTCTTGCATTTTAGAGTAGAACTCTCCCCTTTATACTAGTTACAGGCACTTTTTTTAATCCCAAAGCTTTGGTTGGAGTTTTACACACATTTGCAGTTTTTTATTGCTTAAAAACGCTTCCCAGCACCTGCTGTTCACCTTTTTTTTATTTTGACTCATACCTTCACACAGGATGCTTTCCAAGTAAATTCTCTTGCATTTTAGAGTAGAACTCTCCCCTTTATACTCGTTACAGGCAGTGGTTTCAATCCCAAAGCTTTGGATCAATTTCAAGATACTTTTATTTTGAAATGCCACATCAGATTTGGATGGGACCTCTTTTGTTGGAGACCTGGTGTGGTGTCGTGTCACCCAGAACTCGACCAGTGTTGCAATATCTCATTAAAAAGATTTAACAGATTTTTTTCAGTCAGGGGTAATGACAGCAAAATATGCAGTTTTCAGAGATTTTTATTTTGAAATGCAATATCAGATCTTCAAACCTCTTTTCGTGGAGTCCTTGGTGCTCTGTCACACAGATCTGGACTTGTCTTGCGATACTAACGGGATTATGTTGGGGTGGCTTTGGCTCAGTAGGTAGAACAGGTTCGAAACCCTGCTACGACTGTCCGTATGTCGAAGTGTCCTTGGGCAAGACACTGAACCCTAAGTTGCTCCCAGTGGGCCTCTGGCAGTGCCTTGCATGGCAGCAGTCGCCCATTGGTTTATGAATGTGTGTGTGAATGTGAGGCTTTGTAAAGCGCTTTGGGCACTGTGATGATGGAGATAAAGCGCTATATAAGTGCAGTCCATTGCCATTTATTTTTCCTAAGATATCAAACGAAGAACTTTTTTTAATGTATGTATGTAATGTATTTCAAGATTCAAATTAACTTTGCTGGTTGCATTCCTTAACCGAAGAGAACTTCAGTCCGTATTATTGGGAAGCTTCTTTTTTTAAGGTGGCTTCGCCGCGGGTTGGCAACCTATTACCGTAATGCCGAGTATGAACAAAATTAGGGGCGGCTGGCTTGACTGCTACTTTACGAGTGGAGGCTGGCTTGACCGCAGTGCAAGGGGGTACCTGGTTCGGAAATAATGACTCGTGGCACACCGTGCAAACAAATGTTGGGCTGTTTTTTTATTATTAATTTAAATAGTTCAACAGCTTTCATGACGGCACAAGAATTTCTGTCTTTACATAGCTTGTTAATGACTCTGTATCTCTGTAGATAGACTTGTTTCAGTCGGAAGTTGGCATCTATAAGCCTTTTTTTTTCTTTGAACTCTCCATGTTGACCATATCGAATCCTCTTTCTCTTCCTTGTTTTATTTATTTTTCAATCCTTTTGAATTTTTCGACATTTTGATTTCGCTATTTTCGAGTTTTTTATCCTTAAATGGCGAACCCTGACAGCGGTGACATGTCCTCGCCGTCTTTTTTGTCACAAGGCACTTCATCTGCAAGACACCGGTCACCTGTCGCCAAACATGCCATCTCTAAGTCTGCTCTTGGAGTGACGCCATCATTGTGCGTCGTCACGGGAGGCAGCTCTGCACACTGCGCCATCTCATGGTCATCAGTAGCGACATCAACAGGTTCAAAACGAAGTCATAAAGTCGTACTGTTCAGACGGACGTGTGTTCAGCCGAGTGAAAACCTCCATGAGCTTATCTAGTAGGTCATTCAAACGTGTGAAAAGCAACATGACAGGTGTAACATTGTAAACCGAAAGCCCATCACGCCCTCTGGAGTGGGGGTCAAAAAAGCCATCCCTTCCGTGGCGGTCTCGGAAAACAGCAATGTAGATTAAATTCATGATCACAAAAGCATAACTTACATCTGAAGCCAGGCACTGAAGTCTGTCAGGGAGATTCGGGGATCCAAATGAAGTAAACAATCCATACATTGGTTGACACTTTAACACATATTGCTTCCTAAAACCATTCACAAATACTGGAAATCGTGTGCGAAGTGCCCTTCTACTTTCAAAACAGCCACAGTAGCCACGCAGAGTTCATTGCCTCGGTCAAGCACCAGGTCCAGATGGGGTCTGGTCACGTCATTTATCTCCTGCATGAAAGCTAGAAATGTAGCAGAATTCACAGTACATTGACGGTTTCTAGAATCTGCATATTTGGGATGGTCTTGGCTGTAGGACCCCAACACATATGTCACCGGATCGTGATGCACAGAAGTCATGACCTCCACAGGGTTTCCAGATTCAACAGCCATCAGCTCTTCGGTGGGTAAAGATTTACCTGCACACTGCTCCCAGCGCAACTTTGCAGCTTGCGACTTCTTACCTTTGCGTGGCATGGCTCGTCTCAGACTGGTCACGTATCCCAGAATCACAAGGGAGAATTCTGTTTCACAAAATCCCAAAGAGATGAAAAGCATCGTCCGTCAGCGTAGTCTATATGGATCACAAATATTCTTTGACTGCGAGTGAAAAGACAGACAAAAAGTGGAGCAGCGGAGAAAGAGGGTGGGAGGCAGGTACAGGTGGTCTTCTGCAAATAAATAAAATAAAAATAGTCTCATACTATTAAAAGTTCTGACAACTTTTTTGCAGTGTCCCAAGCAATGGTACAACATCTAAGGCAGTGTTCCCCAACCTTCTTTGCACCGCGGACCGGTTTGGAGTAGGCATTTTTCCTCACGGACCGGCTGTGGCGTGCATGCATGCATGCATATATATATATATATATATATATATCAGAATCAGAATCAGAATCATCTTTATCTGCCAAGTATGTCCAAAACACACAAGGAATTTGTCTCCGGTAGTTGGAGCCGCTCTAGTACAACAGACAGTCAATTTACAGAACACTCTGGAGACATAAAGACATTGACAAAAAACAATTGTGCAAAAAGATGCAGAGTCCTCTAGCACTTAGAGCAGTTCGAATGACTAATATTGCGATAGTCCGGTGCAATGACCATTGTGCAAAGGGCGCTGAGACTTCAAAGGAGTGTATGCGGTTTAAAGTGACGAGTAGTGCGATCATCTGGGACAATGTTGGTTGTGCAAATGTTACAGATACTCCTCAATCAGTGTGCAAATCGAGCAGATGCTACTCTGGCATGAGCGGCCAGTATATGCAAATGGTGCAGCATGGCGAGACAACTACAGTGAGTGCACGAGTAATACATAATTGGCCCCACAGAAATGTGACAACGAACTCAAGTCAAAAACTGCCAGCTTATTTTAATGGAATTATAGGTTAGGTGTTTAAGAAGTTGATCGCAAGAGGGAAGAAGCTGTTGGAATGTCTACTAGTTCTAGTTTGCGTTGATCGGTAGCGCCTACCTGAGGGAAGGAGCTGGAAGAGCTGGTGACCGGGGTGCAGACGGTCCGAGAGGATTTTGCATGCCCTTGTCTTAGTTCTGGCAGCGTGCAAGTCCTAATGGTGGGTAGGGGGGTACCGACAATCCTTTCAGCAGTTTTGATTGTCCGTTGCAGTCGGAGTTTGTCCTTTTTTGTAGCAGCACCAAACCAGACTGTGATGGAAGAACACAGGACTGATTCGATGACCGCTGTGTAGAACTGTCTCAGTAGCTCCGATGGCAGGCCGTGCTTTCTCAGAAGCCGCAGGAAGTACATCCTCTGCTGGGCCTTTTTGAGGACGGAGTTGATGTTGGTCGCCCACTTCAGGTCCTGAGAGATTGTAATTCCCAGGAACTTGAAGGTCTCGACGGTTGACACAAGGCAGCTGGACAACGTGAGGGGCAGCTGTGGCGAAGGATGCCTCCTGAAGTCCACGATCATCTCGACCGTCTTGAGCGTGTTCAGCTCCAGGTTGTGTCGGCTGCACCACAGCTCCAGCCGCTCCGCTTCCTGTCGATATGCAGACTCGTCACCGTCCTTGATGAGGCCGATGACAGTGGTGTCATCTGCAAACTTCAGGAGCTTGACAGTCGGGTACGCTGAGGTGCAGTCGTTCATGTAGAGAGAGAAGAGCAGCGGAGAGAGGACACAACCTTGGGGCGCCCCAGTGCTGATGCTGCGTGTGGATGAGGTGGCCTCCCCCAGCCTGACCTGCTGTGTCCTGCCCGTCAGAAAGCTGTAAATCCACTGGCAGATGGCAGGTGAGACGCTGAGCTGGAGAAACTTGGTTGAAAGGAGTTCAGAGATGATGGTGTTGAACGCTGAGCTGAAGTCCACGAACAGGATCCTCGCGTAGGTCCCTGCACTGTCGAGGTGTTCTAGGATGAAGTGCAGTCCCATGTTGACTGCATCATCCGCAGACCTGTTCGCTTGGTAGGCAAACTGCAGGGGGTCCAGCAGGGGACCTGTGACACTCTTGAGGTGGTCCAGCACGAGACGTTCATGACCACAGATGTCAAAGCGACAGGCCTGTAGTCATTCAGACCAGAGATTGCAGGTTTCTTGGGGACTGGAATGATGGTGGAGCGTTTGAAACAGGATGGAACTTCGCACATTTCCAAAGATCTGTTAAGATCTGAGTGAAGACTGGAGCGAGCTGGTCCGCGCAGACTTTGAGGAAGGATGGGGATACATGGTCCGGTCCTGCCGCTTTGTTAATCTTCTGTTGTTTGAAGATGCGTCTCACATCCTGTTCATGGATGGTTAACGCAGAAGTCAGAGGTGTGGTTGTGGTCGCGGGTGCGGCCGGGTGGGTGTGTGGAGTGAAACTGTCCTTTTCAAATCTGCAATAGAAGGTATTCAAGTCGTTGGCTAGTGTGCTATTGTTCTCAGCTTGGGGGGATCGTCGCTTGTAATTAGTCAGCGATTGGAATGCATGCCAGACTGATTTTGACTTTGCTGCATAGATCCTCTTTGCAATGTTAATTTCTTTAGTAAGCTGGTTTCTAGCTCGATTATACAGGGCCCTGTCCCCGCTCTGATATGCATCTTCCTTAGCTTGGCGAAGCTGCTTCAGTTTAGCAGTGAACCACGGCTTGTGGTTGTTGAATGTCCGAAATGATTTTGTTGGTACACAAACCTCTTCACAGAAACTGATATAGGATGTGACAGTGTCCGTATATTCATCTAGGCTGCCAGCTGAATTTTCAAAGACGCTCCAGTCTGTGCAGTCTAAACCGCTTTGAAGTTCCATCTTGGCTTCATTGGTCCACTTTTTGACTGTTTTCACTGCAGGCTTCGCACATTTAAGTTCTTGCTTGTACGTCGGTCTTAAGTGAATTAAGCAGTGATCAGACGAGCCCAGGGCTGCACGAGGTATAGCACGGTATGCGTTTTTTACCGTAGTGTAGCAGTGGTCTAAAGTATTATTTTCCCTGGTAGGACAGTTGATGTGCTGCTTGTATTTAGGGAGTTCGTGGTTGAGTTTAGCTTTGTTAAAGTCCCCGAGAATAATGAGGGGTGAGTCCGGGTGTTTTTTTTTCAATTTCATTGACTTGTTCGGCGAGCGTTAGCAATGCGGCGTTCGTGTTAGCTTGCGGTGTAATATAGACTCCAGCCAGTATAAACGATGCAAACTCACGTAGGGAGTAGAATGGTTTACAGTTCAAAAACAGCCACTCCAAATGCGGGCTGCAGTGTGTGCTGAGCACCGTGATTTCCGTACACCATTTTTCGTTGATATGGAGGCATATCCCGCCGCCCTTCGTTTTCCCCGATGATTCCATGTCGCGGTCCGCTCGATGAATGTTGAAGCCGGGAAGCATGACGGCGCCATCGGGTACAGCGTCGTAAAGCCAGGTCTCACGAAAGTTGGTGATAGAAAGTCCGGAGTAGCCTTCTTGATGGTTAGCAGGTCTCCCCTTGTGTAAGTGAGTCGTGTAAGGTCTCCAAAGACGGACGAAAAACACAAAAACAAAGACAATACTAGAGAGCGCGTTACCGTTATATATATATATACATATATATATATATATATATGTATATATATATACATATAAAGCCGCCTGGGGCTGCTTTATTTTATCCAGTTTATTACTTGAACGAAGAACAAAGCAGGTTAAAACAACAATGTTGGAGATAATAAAGCTAGACTGCACATATACGGGAGTAGAGTGAGCTCGAGTTATACAGCAGTCATAACTTTTCATGTCGAAATACGTCATTAAACTTATGTAATGCGTTAATGTAACATGCTAACACGGTTAGCGTGATAACGTTAGCATGCAGACACATGTAGTACATTAATTTTAACTACCTTCGATTTGGTGTTGCTTACACAGGCTGACAAGGAAACACCAAATGGACGTAAAGGTGATGGTTTGTGGTAGGTTAGAGCATTATACGGAACATTTAGCCGTCTTAATAATTCCGACGACGTTGTGGCGCGACTTACCAAGGCGGGAGACCGAAAGTCTGTAACGCAGCAACTTCGCGGGAACCCGGATGTCAATTTCTTCTTCTTCTTCTTCTTCTTCGATGATATTTGACGGCGGTTTGTGTCCGTGGCGTTGCATTACCTTCATCCTCTACACACAATCAGATTATAGACACAAGTCCAGTCCCATTTAGTAGTGACGGCGAGATCAAGCTTCGTCAAGCATTGCGACACTTCAGCCAATTGGTTCGAGTATTGGTTCATTTATTCATGCTTAATGTGCACACACGACACCACCTGCGGGCCATGGGTATAATCACAGCCAGCTTCACCATAACGTGTGTGTGTGTGTGTGTGTGATACGTTGCTTTTTATGCGTCAGTCTCATTTGGAAATTGGATATAACGTTTGGAGACAGATATAAAAAATAGGAAACGACTGGTTATTTGATTTTCGTTTTAAAAGAGGAAAAAACTGTCTAGAACAAGTAAGGAAACTGAATCACGGTTTGATTTTGAATTGTCATTTCTAAAACGAAAATTAAAAAACAGCCTCTATATTTGTTTTGGAGGCGGCACGGTGGACGACTGGTTAGAGCGTCAGCCTCACAGTTCTGAGGAGCGGGGTTCCCCGCCTGTGTGGAGTTTGCATGTTCTCCCCGTGCCTGCGTGGGTTTTCTCCGGGCACTCCGGTTTCCTCCCACATCCCAAAAACATGCATGAATTGGAGACTCTAAATTACCCTGAGGTGTGCCTGTGAGTGTGAATGGTTGTTTGTTTGTATGTGCCCTGCAATTGGCTGGCAACCAGTTCAGGGTATACCCCACCTCCTGCCAGATGATAGCTGGGATAGGCTCGCACGCCCGCGACCCAAGTGAGGAGAAGCGGCTCAGAAAATGGATGGATGGATGGATTTGTTTTGGAAGTTGTCACTGACAAGAACAGCGCTTCGTGGCCAGTAGAGGGCGACAGCGTAGTACCTATACATGCCAACCGTCGGAAAACAGAAGAGGAACGAGGGGGAGCAATAAATGAGATTCGTAGGCTGCTGGTGTGAGAGGGAGATAAGTCAAATGAAGACAATATAATGTTCCATCTCCATCTGCATCTCAAAAGTGCTTACTGTCTACCAAGAATTTGATTCATCTCACAATTGTAGGCAAATAATTGCACCCTCTCGTTCTTCTTCGTTATTATTCAACGGTTGGCATGTGCAGGCACCACGCTTTCGCCCTCTACTGGCCAGCTTGAGCACTGTTCTTCCATCCATCCATCCATTTTCTACCGCTGCCACCGCGTCGGGTCGCGGGGGCAGTAGTTTAGCAGGGACGCCCAGACTTCCCTCTCCCCAGCCACTTCATCCAGCTCTTCCAGGGGGATCCCAGGCCAGCCGAAGGACGTAGTCTCTCCAGTCGTCCCCAGGGTCTCCTCCCGGTGGGACGTGCACCTCACCAGGGAGGCGGCATACATCCGAATCAGATGCCCTAGCCACCTCATCTGGCTCCTCTTAATGCGAAGGAGCAGCGGCTGTACTCTGAGATCCTCCCGGATGACCGAGCTTCTCACCCTATCTCTAAGGGAGGAAACGGAGGAAACTCATTTCGGCCGCTTGTATCCGGGATCTTGTTCTTTCGGTCACGACCCACAGCTCGTGACCATAGGTGAGGGTAGGAACGTAGATCGACCGGTAAGTTGAGAGCTTCGCCTTTCAGCTTAGCTCCTTCTTTACCACATCGGACCGATACAAAGTCCGCATCACTGCAGACGCTGCACCAATCCGCCTGTTGATCTCCCGTTCCATTCTTCCCTCACTCGGGAACAAGACCCCAAGATACTTGAACTCCTCCACTTGGGGCAGGATCTCATCCCCGACCTGGAGAGGGCATGCCACCCTTTTCCGACTGAGGAAAAGTCAGCTTGACGGCATCCCTCACCGTTGGTGTCCACCAACGGGTTCGGGGATTGTCGGGGATTGTCGCCACCACCTTACAGCCACAGCTCCGGTCGGCCGCCTCAGCAATGGAGGCGTGGAACATGGTCCACTCGGACTCGATGTCCCCCGCCTCCCCCGGAACATGAGCAAAATTCTGTCGGAGGTGGGAGTTGAAACTCCTTCTGACAGGGGATTCTGCCAGACTTTCCCAGCAGACCCTCACAATACGTTTGGGCCTGCCACGTCGGACCGGCATCTTCCCCCACCATCGGAGACAACTCACCAGACAGAGAGACAACTGATCAGTTGACAGCTCCGCCCCTCTCTTCACCCGAGTGTCCAAGACATGTGGCCGCAAGTCCGATGACACGACCACAAAGTCGATCATCGAACTGCGACCTAGTGTGTCTCAGTCTACGACCACGTCCCAAGGTAAGTTTTACAAGTGGTTTCCTAATGAGTTGCTGTTTAAAATCACTGTTGTGTTGAGATAGAAGATCGTTTTGCTAGAAGCCACGGATATCAAGCGAAAGTTAACATTAAGTTACATCTCATGGCGGTAAAAACGAACATTTATCACCCATCGCATGCAGCGTTTCAATAAGCAGCCAGTGCAGTATGCCAGTCTCTCTCGCCCGCTGGCACACACAAACACATGGACAAGTTACACCTCATGGCGTCTACACATGACCAGTGTCAGGTTCCAACACCCACTCCACATGAAAGTGTACATTTAATTCGGGTTTCTCCAATTATTTTGAAAGAATGAAACGAGCAGACAATCGGCCGGCTAGCTGTTTCATGCTCTGTTGGCTTAAATGAAATATAACGTGAAGGGGGGCGGTTATCCTTTACGTTTTGCCCTTTTTTACGTCTCTAAACTGTTGGCATAGTGATACCCATCCATTTTGTGAACCGCTTATCCTCACAAGCTATCATCCCAGCTATCATCAGGCAGGAGGCGGGGTACACCCTGAACTAGTTGACAGCCAAATGCAGGGCACATATAAACAAACAACCACACACACTCACATTCACACCTACGGGCAATTTCAAGTTTTCAATTAACCTACCATGCATGTTTTGGGGATGTGGGAGGAAACCACACAGGCGGGGCCGGGGATTGAACCCCGGTCCTCGTTACAGTGAGGCAGACGCTCTAACCAGTCGTCCACCGTGCCGCATGGTATAGTGATATGTTTGTTTAAAAGCTTTACAACTGACACTGCTAGTGTCAAAAGTGTTGCTGTTGCATGTTCTCACTTCTATCTTACTGCATGCATAATGTACTGCGCAACAGGCTAGCTACAAACACTTTGAAGACAATCTAGTGGCATGCTTTCAAAGAAAACGTCAGGAGCTGAGGGCATCACAAAAGTGCTATTAATGAACATCACAAGTCTAAATTGTTTTTAAAAAAAGCATAAAAACTGTCATTCAAGTGAATTCTGCATTTCTATTTAAGTATTTTGTCTTTTTTATTTTATTATTAAATTGAATAAGTATTCCTTTAAATAAAGATGATACAACAAAAGGAAGTCTGCCTTTTTATTTAATAAAAAGTGTGCCTTTTTATTTCATATGGTTTAATAGATTCTTGAGACTTGACATGCTGACTTGATAAATATATACATCTGTTTTCATGCTTTATGACAGCGCATAAAGGCTTTTGTATTACTGGGCTATTTTTTTTTTTTTTTTTTAAATAAATTTGAGTAGCTAAAAAATGTCAAAAATTTGAATTGTGACTTAATAAGTGAAATTTGGATCCTGAGGCAAAACCAGTTGGGAAACGGGAGATGTTCACAGGTTGGCTTGAATGAGCTGAACACATAGAAGTGGGAACGGTGTGAGGTGGCTTTTTTTCGCCTGTAGTTCCGAGTCGGAGGTCACCCGGGAGACCTGCGGCTTTCCGTTGGGGAGGGATGAATGAAGACTTCAAGACACTTGGCGTTTGGGCTAATTCGATTTATTGAACAAGCCTTAGTGTCATAACAGCTTGCTTACATTGCCAGAACAACGAAAAAGCCCCCGAAGACCTCTGGATCTCAGTTTCTCAAGGTTTAATTCTCTGGGCGTGGAATTAGCCCCTCCCTGGGTGCACCCAGAAGATGGCCGTTCCTCATCACCATATTTCGAATCACCCCCGCCTGCTGGCGCCTCACATTCTAGCTACGCTCACACCCGGTGCCCTTATCTTATAAGATGCAAACCAGTACTCTTTGCAGACCGGGACTCCTGTTGTGAACCGAAGACATGTTACTGTCTGGGCGGAGAATGAAAATTCTAATAAACGTACAAATGGTTGAAGGAAGTCCTTTGATGTCGAACTTCAAAGAAAAGATGGTTGGCTTGAATACAGATCTCCAAACATTTGGCTCTTGCAAAGGAACTCTGATTGTGGTACTATTGAAATATACTACATAACCCCCCTGTAATAAGATCCCCAAACTCATTACAAGACCTTGAGGCAGCAACTGACACCTGGCAAGAAACAACAAACCAGCGTTAGCCCAAAAAGGTAACCTTTTATCTACAATTTGGAAGAATCTACATGGCCAAGAAAGTCTATCATGCTCCAAGGCATCTACTTAAGGTTAACCATTAACTAGGAAAAACACTTATCCTAATAAGGCCGATCACTCCCTCCGTGCCCTCGTCGCCTCCTGAGGTCACACGTGAGTACCAAACAGCCAAATAAACCAAATCTCCTTCCCGCGAACAATAACGACACGACGCTCGCCAATCCTAAATTTATGCATTTGTACGTGCTGCCTCGTGGGAGCACCAGGGATTCGCGGCTCTCAGTCGAAAAACCTCTCTTAAGAGACGAGAGCCCCTTTTAGCAAATCGCCCAAGGGGACCCTGACGACAAAACATATACAACAGAATAATACAATAATCTAAATAAATAAAGAAAAACAGAGTAAACCACAAAAAAAAAAAAAAACTGTGGAAGCAAACATATCAAAATACACACAAATGAAAATAGAAAAAATCCTAACGGTGGTCTTCCTCCATATGGACTACAGTTTGTGACATCAATGAAGAAATTCAGAACCCTTCCGCCCAGGGCCCACTGTCCATGAACAAGTCCCAGAATCCAGGTTTATACAAGCGGGACCCAAAACAGCTCTGGAGTCATCACCCTCTCCTGACATTGTCTTTCAGACCTATGGGGTGTCTACCTCGCCATCCATCCATTTTCTGACAAGGGTCACGGGAGTGCTGGAGCCTGTCCCAGCTATCATCGGGCAGGAGGCGGGGTACACCCTGAACTGGTTGCTGCAAAGTCTACCACCATCTGTCCCTCCAAGTTCCTTTCCTGGATGCCGTACTTACCCATCACTTCTTCATCACCCCTATTACCTTCACCAACATGTCCATTACAATCTGCACCAATTACGACTCTCTCTCTGTCTGGGATGCTCAGAACTACTTCGTCTAGCTCCTTCCAGAATTTCTCTTTCACCTCTAGGTCGCATCCTAGCTGTGGGGCATAGCCACTAATCACATTACACACAACACCCTCAATTTCAAGTTTCAGCCTCATCACTCGATCTGATACTCTTTTCACCTCCAAGAAATTCTTAGCCAAATCTTCTTTTAAAATAACCCCGACTCCATTTCTCTTCCCATCTACACCATGGTGAAATAATTTATACCCTGCCCCTAAACTTCTAGCCTTACTGCCTTTCCACCTGGTCTCCTGGACACACAATATATCAACCTTTCTCCTAATCATCATGTCAACCAAGTCCCGAGATTTTCCTGTCATAGTCCCAACATTCAAAGTCCCCACATTCCGTTCTAGGCTCTGTGCTTTCCTCTTCTCTTTCTGCCGAAGAACACGCTTTCAACCTCTTCTTCTTTAACTTCGACCCAATTTACATTACCAATCCTCTCAATTTATCCCTACTAAACTGAGCTCATCGCCAAGCCCTTTACAAACATTCTAACGTCATTGTCATCACACGAGTCGGATATTAAACTTCTGTGCATTTTACTGTCAATCCCTTTGGCAATACAATAAAGTATTTCTGTAACCCCCGACTATTGTCTTTTGCATTCCCTCTTTCGAACCTTCAAAAACTCCTTTACACGAAGCAACTTCCTCCCTTTACATGGACTGTTAGTCACATGCATCCCACTAGTTTAACATATTTATAGCTGCTACTGCCGTCTCTCCGCACAAACTCAATAAAATCCTGCATATACACACCTCGTGATTCACTCGTAACACACTAATATACAGTCTCGTCCACGTCTTACTTTTCACCTCATGTTCATACCATACCATCCCAGATCGCACTTTGTACCCCATTCATTCAAACTCCGCGTGCAGCCCGAAGCAGGCCAGAACCGCCTCGATTTGCAGCGGTCCTCTCCACTCAGGTTTTAACGCTGCCATAACACATCTGCGACTCCACCAATTCAACAGCCGCCTTTATTCATACAGTGAACACTGGCCTGCTCAGTTAACCCGGAAGTAGAACGTCACGACGCAACCCTGACGTGATCACGTAGGCCCGACACACGCGTTGTCGTTCATTTAAATTTATCTTCCGGAATATCGCGTGCCTACCTATGTATACGCACAATACATATACCTTATTTATATAGGTTATAAAGATAATGGGTACCCTTTAGAGCGCATAATAGAATTTACATATATATTAATATAATTATATTTATTATAGTTGTAGGGTTTTCTTTATATTGTGTACACAATAGGTCGTATCACACAGAATATTCGTATCATACACACTTAGTCCACGGGTATTTTTCCAGATCTCATGCGAGTCTCATCTGTTCCTGATGAGAGCTCCCCTGGTCTGTTACTTAATTTGCTCACAAGTAGTAGAACACACAGTAGCTCACAATTGATGAAGCCCGGCCTCAGATTCGTGTAACTGAATACCGACCAGGAGTCGAACCCTCGGATTCACCACACAGGAATAAATCCACGTCCGCCCCGCCTTAAATATGGATATGTTCCCTCATCCTCCCACCGACCGCCGTGTGTGATAACTTAACCCAATAGCCGCGTCTGCTAGCTTTGGCGGCCTCACATGGACCGCCGACGTCACTTCTCTCAGACCACGCTTTCACACTCATTCTGCTAAATGGTAACCTGGCCAGGTTGTGTTCAATCGGTAACTAAAGACTATGGGCTGTCGTACTCACCTGGTGACGTGCCTTGCTAATATACGGCCTGACTGGCATCACGCGAGTATGCGAGGGCAGACATTCGCGTGAATGCATCCGTTCTGCCAAGCGCACGTCCCAAATCGAGCATCCTACTTTTAACACTTTGAAACTCTCATTTGACATCATTGCGTGTCTCATTCATCCAAGAGGGCCATCCCCCCCACATTTTCTTAAAACAAAAAAGAACAACAAATTTAGACGAAGCCTTCAAACACCCCCGCCAACACAGGCACACAGGCACACCCACACCAGCCGTTTCAATGCCGCACGCAAACCACTCGGGCGAGCGCCGCGCTGGTGCCAGATTCTAACTGTGAGAAAACGCTCACCTTCTGGCCGGCATGAAATCTGAAGCGGCTCCGCGGCGCCGTCGCCCGGCAGTGCAGCAAAGAATCCTGTTCGTGACGCCACTTTGAGGTGGATTTTTTTGCCTGTGGTTCCGAGTCGGAGGTCACCCGGGAGACCTGCGGCTTTCCGTTGGGCAGGGATGAATGAAGACTTCGAGACACTTGGCGTTTGGGCTAATTCGATTTATTGAACAAGCCTAGGTGTCATAACAGCTGCTTCCATTGCCAGAACAACGAAAAAGCCCCCGAAAACCCCTGAATCTCAGTTTCTCAAGGTTTAATTCTCTGGGCGTGGAATTAGCCCCTCCCTGGGTGCACCCAGCAGATGGTCGTTCCTCATGACCATATTTGGAATCACACCCGGCTGCTGGCGCCTCACCTTCTAGCTGCGCTCACACCCGGTTCCCTTATCTTATAAGATGCAAAACAATCCTCTTTGCAGACCGGGACGCCTGTTGTGACCCCAAGACATGTTACTGTCTGGGCGGAGAATGAAATGAATGAAACCCTAATAAACGTACAAATGGTTGAAGGCAGTCCTTTGATGTAGAACTTAAAAGAAAAGATGGTTGGCTTGAATACAGATCTCCAAAAAATTGGACCTTGCAAAAGGAACTCTCGATTGTGGTTCTATTGAAATATACTACAGTGTCTTTGCAACCCAAGTTCAGCATCTGAAAACCACAAACAAATTTCCAGAATCTTGTGAGTTCATGTTCTATTTGCTCATTTGAAATAAAGGGTGGCACTCCGGAAACTGTGATTGGGTGGGTGTTTTGAATGGTGGTTCAACAGAATTATTTTAAAAACAAAATCATGAAACAAGCGGCACGGTGACCGACTGGTTAGAGCATCTGCCTCACAGTTCTGAGGACCAGGGTTCAATCCCCGGCCCCGCCTGTGTGGAGTTTGCATGTTCTCCCCGTGCATGCGTGGGTTTTCTCCGGGCACTCCGGTTTCCTCCCACATCCCAAACACATGCATAGTAGGTTAATTGACAACTCTAAATTGCCCATAGGTGTAAATGTGAGTGTAAATGGTTGTTTGTTTATATGTACCCTGCGATTGGCTGGCAACCAGTTCAGGGTGTACCCCGCCTCCTGCCCGATGATAGCTCCAGCACACCCGCGACCCTAGTGAGGAGAAGCGGCTCAGAAAATGGATGGATGGATGGAAATCATGAAACAGGCTTTGACAAAAAATATGGTACCCTTAGATTGATTGATTGAAAACAATTTGACCATAGGGACACGTTCAAACAAAGTGTGTCCTCTAATTGGCATCATAGGGGTCTTCAAACTTCTAAGCAGTCAGTCGGTCTATTTAAAGGGTAATAAGTAATCACTGTGCTGTTTGGTGACATGGTGTGTCCACTAACTATGGACCAGAGGACGCGAAGGAGAGAGTCGTCTCAGGCGATTAGAAAGAAAATTATCAACAAGCATGTTAAATGTAAAGGCTATAGAACAATCTCCATGCAGCTTGATGTTCCTGTGACTACAGATGCACATATCATTCAGAAATCTAAGATCCACGGGACTGGAGGCAACCTCCCTATACCTGACTGCAGGAGGAACATTAATGACAAATTGAAGGGACGGACAATACGAACAAAGGAGCCCAGAACAACATCCAAAGCAAATAAAGGTGAACATCAAGGTCAAGATACATCAGTGCCAGATCACACTGGACTTCATGGGCAACGACCAAGGAGGACACCACTGTTGAAAATAAGTCAAACAAAGCGAGACTGGAATTTGCTTGCATGTTGACAAGCCTTTTACCAAGCAATGGGTGTGGCGCAGCCCATTGTCTCTTGTAAAAAGCTCACTAAACATATTATTTTGTGTTTCTTTAGATGAAAATAATTTTACAATACTTACTGAGTAAACAAAAACAATAATAATACAAATATTTGCCGAGAAAGAATATGTACCTCTTATCGCTGACCCATTGGCTGCCCACCAGCTGTGTGTATTTAGTGCTTTTATTAATCCTCATATTATTTATTTTAATTTAAACTTTAGAAGCCTTAAGTTTGAGCTAGCGGGCTGATGTTCGACACAATCGATCGTTGTGAATCCACCTTTCAGATGAGGTCTCTTCCAAGCCTCTCAGAGGTCATGCGGCCGAAAGGCGAGCGTCAAAGCATTCCGTTTCGCTCCAGTAGTAGGCTTTTATTGACTAAATTGTAACATGACGACCTATGTGACTTCGGCAGAACTTTTTTTTTTTTTTTTAAATCAGTTCATTTGAAAGGGGACAATGCAATTTCATAAAACACATGAAATACACATGGTTAAAAAAGCTAGAATTAGCCAGAAGGCTAGTTTTCATCTGTAGTCCCCTGGCCATGATGTAAAAAAGCAGTAAAATACATCTACAAGACAATATAATACAGGATAAATAGTCAAATACTTACTGTACTATTAAGAGAGAATAAAACCACAAACCATTTGATCATAACAAAAAAAAAACCATCATAACATACTTGTCTTTTAGTGTTGGCAGCTATAGGTGTTAACTAGCCACATTTTCAGTTTTTTTGTGAATGCCTTGGATGTTGTAAGCAGTTTAACCTCCTCAGGTACTGAGTTCCACTCACCAGCGCTCCTCACTGACCAGGCTGACTTACTGAAAGTGCTCCTGCGCAGAGGAATGAGACAGTCACCTCTGACAGAGCCTCGAGTGACACGCTCAGAGCTGTTTCTTTGGCTGATGAACTCAGCCAAAGGAGCTGGAGCCAAATCATGCAGTACTTTATAAATCAAATTTAAATCTGCGAATATGTGAAGACTGTCCCAGTTTAAAAGACTGTATTTTTTTAAAATTGCACAGTGATGATAGTGCCTTGGTTTTTTTATCCATCACTTTAATTACTTGTTTGTACAAAACTTCCAATGTTTTTTTTTGCATTCTGACAAGCCTGGGACCAACTGGTTATGCAATAGTTAAAATGACAAAGAATCATTGAATGTAAGTAAATTTGTGCAGCTTCAGTTGACATTTCATTTTGAATTGCACGAAAAGTTGCGAGGTTTAATTTGATATTTTTACACAATTTGTCAATATGGGCTTTAAAGGAAAGCTGTGACTCTATTATTAACCCAAGATATTTGTATTGGCTGACAATTTGCATTTTTTCTCCATTAACAAGTATGTCGGGGTCAGGTGATGCTCTGGTTGTTTTAGTGAAATACATGCCTACAGTTTTAGAAACGTTTAGCTGTAGACAGCGCTCCTGCAACCAAGTTGTGACACAGGACATTGTATTAGTGAGTTTAGCAGCAACAGTATCTTTGGAGCGACCATGAACAAAGAAAACCGTGTCGTCTGCATACATTACGCACTCTGCTTCAGAACAAACAGTGGGCAAATCGTTGATATAAAGACTAAATAAAAGGGGCCCTAATATTGATCCCTGAGGGCCTCCAGAGGTTAGCCTAAGAGACTCTGATCTGCAGTTGTTAACTGATACAGATTGTGTTCGGTCATGCAGATATGATTCAATCCAGCTCACAGCTTTGCGAGAGAAGTTAAATTTTGAGAGCTTGGTAAGAAGAACAGAGTGATTTACTGTATCAAAAGCTTCCCTGAGGTCCAAGAACACCGCCCCTACAACTCCACCCTTGTCGAGAGAAGATTTTATTTTCTCAATGAAGAGGCATGTAGCCATTTCAGTGGAATGCTTGGATCTGAAACCAAACTGCATGGCGTGGAGAGAGGGGGAGCTGCTGTTTATATAATGGACAATCTGCTCTGACACCCATTTTTCTGCAACTTTGGAAATGGCCGGAAGAATGCTTATAGGTCGGTAGTTATTCAGAGAAGCTGAGTCACCAGATTTAAAGACAGGGGTAACAATAGCAGATTTCCAGGCCTTTGGAAAGTGACCAGATGAAATTGAAAGATTAATGATTGAGGCAATAAGAGTAGCAAGAGTTGAACCTAGATCTTTGAGCATGTTCGTGTCCATTCCAAAAACATCCTTTGCCTTAGATGGTTTGAGTGAATGTATTAAATCGATTACTTTGGTCTCAGTAATATTTGTAATAGTAAAGAACTCCGTTGCAGACAATGTAGGGTATTCCTTCCTTTGTTTTACTGCAAACTTGGAAGAGATTTCTGACACAGATTCAATGAAGTAGTTGTTAAAAGCATCAGCCATCACTTGATGTTCTGTCAGGATGTTTCCATTTAATTTAATTTGCATTAGTTTTGTTTTGTTATTTTGTGTATCACCCAATAGTTTTTGAATATAATTTTTAAATTTCCCTTCGCACTATTCAAAGCAGTAATGAAAAAGTCAACTTTAGATTTTCTTATTTCTTTCACTACCCTATTTCTCAGTGAAATAAAGTGGTGTCTATTGTATCCTGATTTGACCGACAACTTCAAGGAATGATCGCGCTCTTTCATCAGTTTCAGAATAAATGTGTTTAACCAAGGAAGGCCATTCTTTCTAGCTTTTAGTTTAATTATCTGTGTAAATTGTATAATAATTTATTGTATTTTGTTGGAAAATTTAGAACAATTCCCATCTAAATTTTTACCAGCGAGTAATACATCCCAGTTTACTTCTTGGATAGAATCTTGGAAATTTTGTTGTTCATATTTTGGTATCTTATTGGATTCAGTGGTGGCCAAGGGTTTGAAGCGCTTTTTATTTAATTTTCTTGTGACCATTATAAGATTGTGATCAGACAATCCTGTGAGCATATTGTATGGCTTCAAGATCCTTTCTGGCCTATTAGTAAAAGCTAGATCAATCTGAGTTCGGGTGGAGTTTGTAATTCTCATAGGGCCATTAATATCCTGAGTCACATCCATATCATCCATAAACCTCTTCAATTTTTTCCTAACTTTGTTAACTTCCCAATTAACATTTAGGTCACCCATTATTATCACCTCTTTTGCAACATTGAGTTGTTTCAGTAAAATTTCCAGCTTTTCATAAAAAGCTGCATTTGATGAGGGAGGCCTATAAATAACTACAAGAATAAAAGACATTTGCTGTGACAAAGAAACAGTTAGTCCAAGAAATTCTAATCCATTCTCATCTGTAACATGTATTTCATTACAATTAAAAGTGTCCTTGGCATAAATCATAACACCTCCTCACTTAGAACCCTGTCTGTCGTTTCTAAACATTTTATAACTAGGTACAGATAGTATTGCTGAGGGCGAAGATTCATGGAGCTATGTCTCAGATAGGCAGAGGAAGTCAATATTTGAGTCAGTGAGAAGGTGATTGACCTGATCACTTTTCGTTAAAATGCTTCGTATATTTAAGTGTGCACAAAGAATGCCTTTTGGTTTACGTGTTGAGTCCCATATTAATTTAGAGTTATTAACGGTTTGGAACACCCTGCGTTTCCGGTGCTTTAGTATTGCGGGGTTTGGCAGCCCCCTGTTTCTTTTATTGACAATGTTTGCATATAGGTTTACGCTGCCAGCTTCCGCATCAGCCAGCAGAGGTGGAGGCCCAGCCGGCAGTGGTGGAGGCCCAGCCGACAGTGGTGGAGGCCCAGCCGGCAGAGGTGGAGGCCCAGCCGGCAGAGGTGGAGGCCCAGCCGGCTGTGGTGGAGGTACAGTCAGCAGAGGTGGAAGCCCAGCTAGCAGAGGTGGAAGCCCAGCTAGCAGAGGCGGAGGCCCAGCCAGCAGAGGCAGAGACCCAACCAGCAGAGGCGGAAGCCCAGCTAGCAGTGGTAGAGGCCCAGCCGGCAGAGGTGAAGGCCCAACCAGCAGAGGCGGAAGCCCAGCTAGCAGTGGTGGAGGCCCAGCGAGCAGAGGCGGAGGCCCAGCTAGCAGTGGTGGAGGCCCAGCCGGCAATGGTGGAGGTCCAGCTAGCAGTGGTGGAGGCCCAGCTAGCAGAGGTGGAGGCCCAGCTAGCAGAGGTGGAGGCCCAGCTGGCAGTGGTGGAGGCCCAGCTAGCAGTGGTGGAGGCCCAGCCGGCAGTGGTGGAGGCCCAGCCGGCAGAGGTGGAGGCCCAGCCGGCAGTGGTGGAGGTACAGCCAGCAGAGGCAGAGGCCCAACCAGCAGAGGCGGAAGCCCAGCTAGCAGTGGTGGAGGCCCAGCTAGCAGAGGTGGAGGCCCAGCCGGCAGAGGTGGAGATAAAGCCGGCAGAGGCGGAAGCCCAGCTAGCAGAGGCGGAGGCCCAGCTAGCAGTGGTGGAGGCCCAGCCGGCAATGGTGGAGGTCCAGCTAGCAGTGGTGGAGGCCCAGCCGGCAGAGGTGGAGGCCCAGCCGGGAGAGGTGGAGGCCCAGCCGGCAGTGGTGGAGATAAAGCCGGCAGAGGCGGAAGCCCAGCTAGCAGAGGCGGAGGCCCAGCCGGCAGTGGTGGAGGCCCAGCCGGCAGAGGTGAAGGCCCAGCCGGCAGTGGTGGAGGTACAGCCAGCAGAGGCAGAGGCCCAACCAGCAGAGGCGGAAGCCCAGCTAGCAGAGGTGGAGGCCCAGCTGGCAGTGGTGGAGGCCCAGCTAGCAGTGGTGGAGGCCCAGCCGGCAGTGGTGGAGGCCCAGCCGGCAGAGGTGGAGGCCCAGCCGGCAGTGGTGGAGGTACAGCCAGCAGAGGCAGAGGCCCAACCAGCAGAGGCGGAAGCCCAGCTAGCAGTGGTGGAGGCCCAGCTAGCAGAGGTGGAGGTCCAGCTAGCAGTGGTGGAGGCCCAGCTAGCAGAGGTGGAGGCCCAGCTGGCAGTGGTGGAGGCCCAGCCGGCAATGGTGGAAGCCCAGCCAGCAGAGGTGGGGGCCCAGCCAGCAGAGGTGGAGGCCAGCAGTGATGGAGGCCCAGCCAGCAGAGGTGGGGGCCCAGCCAGCAGAGGTGGAGGCCCAGCTAGCAGAGGTGGAGGCCCAGCCGGCAGAGGTGGAGGCCCAGCCGGCAGTGGTGGAGATAAAGCCGGCAGAGGCGGAAGCCCAGCTAGCAGAGGCGGAGGCCCAGCCGGCAGAGGTGGAGGCCCAGCCGGCAGTGGTGGAGGTACAGCCAGCAGAGGCAGAGGCCCAACCAGCAGAGGCGGAAGCCCAGCTAGCAGTGGTGGAGGCCCAGCGAGCAGAGGTGGAGGCCCAGCTAGCAGTGGTGGAGGCCCAGCCGGCAATGGTGGAGGTCCAGCTAGCAGTGGTGGAGGCCCAGCCGGCAGAGGTGGAGGCCCAGCCGGCAGTGGTGGAGGTACAGCCAGCAGAGGCAGAGGCCCAACCAGCAGAGGCGGAAGCCCAGCTAGCAGTGGTGGAGGCCCAGCTAGCAGAGGTGGAGGCCCAGCTAGCAGTGGTGGAGGCCCAGCCGGCAATGGTGGAGGTACAGTCAGCAGAGGTGGAAGCCCAGCTAGCAGAGGTGGAAGCCCAGCTAGCAGAGGCGGAGGCCCAGCCAGCAGAGGCAGAGACCCAACCAGCAGAGGCGGAAGCCCAGCTAGCAGTGGTGGAGGCCCAGCTAGCAGAGGTGGAGGTCCAGCTAGCAGTGGTGGAGGCCCAGCTAGCAGAGGTGGAGGCCCAGCTGGCAGTGGTGGAGGCCCAGCCGGCAATGGTGGAAGCCCAGCCAGCAGAGGTGGGGGCCCAGCCAGCAGAGGTGGAGGCCAGCAGTGATGGAGGCCCAGCCAGCAGAGGTGGGGGCCCAGCCAGCAGAGGTGGAGGCCCAGCTAGCAGAGGTGGAGGCCCAGCCGGCAGAGGTGGAGGCCCAGCCGGCAGTGGTGGAGATAAAGCCGGCAGAGGCGGAAGCCCAGCTAGCAGAGGCGGAGGCCCAGCCGGCAGAGGTGGAGGCCCAGCCGGCAGTGGTGGAGGCCCAGCCGGCAGAGGTGAAGGCCCAGCCGGCAGTGGTGGAGGTACAGCCAGCAGAGGCAGAGGCCCAACCAGCAGAGGCGGAAGCCCAGCTAGCAGTGGTGGAGGCCCAGCGAGCAGAGGTGGAGGCCCAGCTAGCAGTGGTGGAGGCCCAGCCGGCAATGGTGGAGGTCCAGCTAGCAGTGGTGGAGGCCCAGCCGGCAGAGGTGGAGGCCCAGCCGGCAGTGGTGGAGGTACAGCCAGCAGAGGCAGAGGCCCAACCAGCAGAGGCGGAAGCCCAGCTAGCAGTGGTGGAGGCCCAGCTAGCAGAGGTGGAGGCCCAGCTAGCAGTGGTGGAGGCCCAGCCGGCAATGGTGGAGGTCCAGCTAGCAGTGGTGGAGGCCCAGCTAGCAGAGGTGGAGGCCCAGCTGGCGGTGGTGGAGGCCCAGCCGGCAATGGTGGAAGCCCAGCCAGCAGAGGTGGGGGCCCAGCCAGCAGAGGTGGAGGCCAGCAGTGATGGAGGCCCAGCCAGCAGAGGTGGGGGCCCAGCCAGCAAAGGTGGAGGCCCAGCTAGCAGAGGTGGAGGCCCAGCTAGCAGTGGTGGAGGCCCAGCCGGCAATGGTGGAGGCCCAGCCAGCAGTAGTGGAGGCCCAACTAGCAGTGGTGTTGGCCCAGGTGGCAGTGGCCCAGCTAGCAGAGGTGGAGGCCCAGCTGGCAATGGTGGAGGCCCAGCTAGCAGAGGTGGAGGCCCAGACAGTAGAGGTGGAGGCCCAGCCGGCAATGGTGGAGGCCCAGCTAGCAGTAGTGGAGGCCCAACTAGCAGTGGTGTTGGCCCAGGTGGCAGTGGTAGAGGCCCAGCTAGCAGAGGTGGAGGCCCAGCTGGCAATGGTGGAGGCCCAGCTAACAGAGGTGGAGGCCCAGACAGTAGAGGTGGAGGCCTACCGAGCAATGATGTTAGCTGATCTAGCATTGGTGTCATCCCGGCTGCTCGAGGTAAAGGCCCAGTTGGCAGTGATGTTGGCCCAGGTAGCAGAGGTGGAGGCCAGCTAGTACTGGCCCAGGGTTTAGTTCAACACCACCAGCCAAAAGAAGTATCAGCAAGAGATTAAAAACACCCAGGAGTGGTTTGCCTGTGACAGCCTGTTCCTGCTCACCTGGGGGTGGCCTAGCATGGCCATAGTCCAGTACCTTTGTGAATAGCATGTGCTGACTCCATCTGGCTGGATACAAGGCCTTTTTCTTGGACTGAGCAGAAGATAGAGGGTTATCCAAACAGCAAAGGAATACGTTGATAGCATAATCAGCATAATCCATGGTCCTATTTGATCTTTGGAGGTCTTGGGGCCGAGCGGCAAGCGTCAAAGCCCTCAGTTTCGCTCCAGTAGTATGCGTTGAATGATTAAATTGTAACATGAGGACCTATGTGATTTTGGCGGGACTTTTGGGTGCCTAATCTCAAGTTAGGGGTCTGAAACGTGGCACACACCATTATTGGGAATCCAGCTTTCAGGGGAGGTCTCCCCCAAGTCTCTTGACGGTTGTGGGGCCGAGCGGCGAGCGTCAAAGCAGTCAGTTTCGCTCCAGTAGTAGGCCTTTATTTACTAAATTGTAACATGACGACCTATTGATTTCGGCAGAACTTTTGAACCCTTAAGTTTCAGCTAGTGGGCTGACGTTCGACACACTCGATCGATGGGAATCCACCTTTCAGATGAGGTCTCTTCCAAGCCTTTTGGAGGATGTGCGGCCGAAAGGCGAGCGTCAAAGCATTCAGTTTCGCTCCAGTAGTAGGCCTTTATTGACAAAATTGTAACATGACGACCTATTTGATTTCGGCAGAACCTTTTAACCCTCAAGTTTCAGCTAGTGGGCTGACGTTTGACACACTTGATCGATGGGAATCCACCTTTCAGATGAGGTCTCTTCCAAGCCTCTTGGAGGATGTGCGGCCGAAAGGCGAGCGTCAAAGCATTCAGTTTCGCTCCAGTAGTAGGCTTTTATTGACAAAATTGTAACATGACGACCTATTTGATTTCGGCAGAACCTTTTAACCCTCAAGTTTCAGCTAGTGGGCTGACGTTTGACACACTCGATCGATGGGAATCCAACTTTCAGATGAGGTCTCTTCCAAGCCTCTTGGAGGACGTGCGGCCGAAAGGCGACCGTCAAAGCATTCCGTTTCGCTCCAGTCGTAGCCCTTTATTGACTAAATTGTAACATGAAGACCTATGAAATTTCGGCAGAACTTTTGAACCCTTAAGTTTAAGCTCGTGGGGTGATATTCGAAGCACTCAATCGTTGTGAATCCACCTTTCAGGAGAGGTCTCCCCCAAGTCTCTGGACGGTTGTGGGGCCGAGCGGCGACTGTAAAAATCATTCAGTTTCGCTCCAGTAGTAGGCCTTTATTGACTAAATTGTAACATGACAACCTATGTGATTTCGGCAGAACTTTTGAACCCTTAAGTTTGAGCTCGTGGTCTGACGTTGGACACACTCGATCGTTGTGAATCCACCTTTCAGGGGAGGTCTTCCCCAAGTCTCTGGACGGTTGTGGGGCCGAGCGGCGACCGTCAAAGTATTCCGTTTCGCTCCAGTAGGAGGCCTTTATTGACTAAATTTTAACATGACGACCTATGTGATTTCGGCAGAACTTTTGAACCCTTAAGTTTGAGCTAGTGGGCTGACGTTCGACACACTCGATTGTTGTAAATCCACCTTTCAGATGAGGTATCTTCCAAGCCTCTCGGAGGTCGTGCAGCCGAAAGGCGAACGTCAAAACATTCCGTTTCGCTCCAGTCGTAGGCCTTTATTGACTAATTATAACATGACGACCTATGTGATTTCGGCAGTACTTTTGAACTCTTAAGTTTGAGCTTGTGGGCTGACGTTCGACACACTCCATCGTTGTGAATCCACCTTTCAGGGGAGGTCTCCCCCAAGTCTCTCGACGGTTGTGGGCCGAGCGGCGACCGTCAAAGCATTCCGTTTCACTCCAGTCATAGGCCTTTATTGACTAAATTGTAACATGACGACCTATGTAATTTCGGCAGAACTTTTGAACCCTTAAGTTTGAGCTAGTGGGCTGACGTTCGACACACTCGATCGTTGTGAATCCACCTTTCAGGGGAGCCCTCTCCCTAGCCTCTTGGAGGTCGCCCTCAGTTTCGCTCCAGTCGTAGGCCTTCATGCCGTTCTTGTACCATGGCTAATTCAATTTATTGAACAAGCCTTAGTGTCATAACAGCTGCTTACATTGCCAGAACAACGAAAAAGCCCCCGAAAACCCCTGGATCTAAGTTTATCAAGGTTTCCAGTCACCTTTGACCTCAAACCTCCTAAAATTCCAACAAGAAATTATCGTCTAAAGTTACCCTCGGCAGATCAAGTTTTTTCCCATGATTATCTTTCCACTCTGCCCCTTGTTTACAAAGAACAATATCATATTGCGGGCACCGACACGGTAGTGAAATGGAGTTCCCTTCCATTGGTTTTAACCTATCAACAAAAGTCCACAACTAGTTCCCGCATCTGCCAATTGGGTGTTGGAATGTAACCTGCAGGTCATCACCCCTCTGCTGACATTGTCTTTCAGACCTATGGTGCGTCTACCTCGCCATCCATCCATTTTCTGAGCCGCTTCTCCTCACAAGGGTCTCGGGAGTGCTGGAGCCTATCCCAGCTATCATCGGGCAGGAGGCGGGGTCCACCCTGAACTGGTTGCCAGCCAATCGCAGGGCACATAGAAACACACAACCATTCGCACTCACATTCACACTTACGGGCAATTTAGAGTCTTCAATTAACCTACCATGCATGTTTTTTTGGAAACCCGGAGAAAACCCACTCAGGCACGGGGAGAACATGCAAACTCCACAAAGTCGGGGTTGGGGATTGAACCCCGGTCCTCAGCCTGTGAGGCAGACGCTCTAAGCCGTCGACCACCATGCCTGCCTGTAATATAGTCAATTTGTTCCAGCCCATATGGTGCCCAAACCCCTATTCTTTCTTAATTTTTTGCTTTACACCCCCCTTGCGTCATGGGCTAGCCCATGCGCCTCCTGACTTAACTGACCAAAAAAGGGCTGGGGGTGCCCCTATGAGACCCTCCTGATTCCTCCCCAATTCGGTGGAGTCTTGGCACGCTCCCCTAACAACCCGCAGCGGCTTGCAATATTGTACTGTAACTTAAATTTGCGTTAATTTTCACATCATTCCCCTTTTAGTTCCGTACATCGTAGAGACCCTAGTTCGGACCCGACTGTGTCATCAAGTCCATATTAGCCCCCAGACTCTAATAGCTCATTATACCATAGTTACTCTATATTTATTGTTCATGCCAAAATCCATATAGCTGCCACTTCACGAATTATAACCTCTGCAGGGGTGTCACTAGATGTTTCGTATTACTCATTACCCCTCAATCGTATCATACTCACCGTCAGTGTCACGCTAAGGTACTTACTACCATATCATGTGAACTTCCTCGACAATATTGCATTTGACATTCCGATATTGGTCATACTCTGTACAGAAACTTTAAGGGACAGACATATGTTAGTAAAAATAAAAGACAGAATTTGAAATGTTTTGAATATATGATGAGAAATCATTAATTCTATTATATTTTAAGGAATTTATGGTAAAAGTTACACCATTTTAGCCTTTTTTAGTCGGAAGATAAAGCTTCATAAATCCAAACCCTGTGGTAGGGACAGGGTGACAATTGTAAAATACCACCATAAAACCGCTCAATAAATGTCAAACTATACTAATATCAACATGAAATTGTAGACAACACTTATAATTTGGCACGCCCACTGCTGGTTATTGAAAGAATCTATTTAAATATATTTTTTCTTTAAATTTTACATCAAGGATACAAAAAGGCCTGTAATCAAATAAACACCCAAATATCACTTTTTGACCTGAGTTATGAAATAAATGAAGTTTTCCACAATACTCAAATTCATTGAGATGCATTTTTATTCACAAATATTGAAGGATGTTATAAAAGGCAAGAATAAATTTATTGAAAAATGATGAATAAAAAAATACATTGTCTATCAAATAATTCCCAAAACATTTTCAATGACTTATTTTTTTCAACCATGGTGCTAAATAAGATAAGTTCCCATGAACAACAAAGCTGGGTTTGGAGCAAATCCCCATCTTCTGATAAATGTGGTATTTTTTCTAAAACGTTGTACCAAAAAGAAATGTCTTTATTCATCCCGATGGCGTCCAAATGAATAAAAATGTTATTTTCCTGCAGTCATTTCAACACCTGTTGCATCTTAGTGTTTTCTGCAGATGCATGCTCAGATAAGAGCATGGAAACAGTCCGCAACACGCTACAGAAAACATACCCTTACAAAAAATGTAATCACAACTCTAACTTTCAAGAAGTTGAATTGACTCAAGACAGGCTGATTTTCCAGGATGTCAATGAAAACTCTCCCCCTGGTTTTCATTAACCTTGGAGGGGGGATGCTTTACATACTGGACCATCGCCTGCAAGCTCACAGCACTTCTGAGGGCAAGTCTGAAAAAGGTAGGTTGAAAACATGCTTCTACCAGTCTTTCCAGTCATGTTGCTGTCATACAGTGTGCAAAACCTTTTAAATATAAACATTTGTTTGTATTTCTGAATGTTTAACATGTTTCCTGTCTTCGTTTTTTTTTGGGGGGGAAGCTGCAGAAGTGTGGTCTGAAAATGACAGAAAAGATGTACAGGCAATATGCTAAAGCAGGTGTTCACTAATCTTAGGTTGGGAGTCTGTAAAATTATTAGGTGCACACCTGCATGTGGGCATGGAGTTCACCAGAGCTTCACAGATTGCCACTGGAATCCTGTTACACTCCAAGTCGATATCACAGCGCTGGTGGATGTTGCTCCATGCCCAAGAAGGTTAAGGCAGTGCTGGAAAATAATGGTGGCCGCAAAAAATACAATATTGCTGTTTTGGGCACAATTTAAACATTTTCAGCTAGGGGTGTATTAACTTTTGTTGCCATTGGTTTAGACATTTGCGATTGGCTGGCAACCAGTTCAGGGTGTACCCCGCCTCCTGCCCGAAGATAGCTGGGATAGGCTCCAGCACGCCTGCGACCCTAGTGAGGAGAAGCGGCTCAGAAAATGGATGGATGGATGGATGGTTTAGAAATTAATGGCTGTGTTTTGAGTTATTTGGAGGGAAGAGCAAATTTTCACTGTTGTATGTACAACAGTGAAAATTTGCTCTTCCTGTACACTAACTGTACACTAACTACAGTGTAGCTAAGTGTCATTATTTCAGTGTTGTACCATTATTTACAAAAATATGACACGTGAAGTCCCGTTTGTGACATACTGTACTATATAGGATCAACCACTATGTGTTTCTGTCCCTTCCCGTTGACAGTGATGAATGACATTGTCGGGACCATGTTCAGTAAGCCTTCATGGATGAACGTTTGAAACCTCAGCTGCTGTATTCACACAGGACAATGATGTCACGGACAGCAATGCCGTAAGGGCAGATCCCAAAAGGAGACTCTCGGTAAGAGGTCCGAACAATTTTAATTCAATGACAGAGCATGTGATGGCGAGACATACGAAACTAAAGGGACTCACAACCAGAAAGAATTAAAAAACAGATAACGCAGGGACACACGACAAAAGGTCCGCGTGGTATAATCGTACAGAACCTAAATTTGGACAGCGGTCAGAACGGCGGCAAACACGGGGCAAAAACGAGTGAATATTCCAACGCCCACACACTGTCACGGTGCCCCCTAAAAAGGCTGATGATTACAATGCATGACAGGTGCATCACCGATGTCAACGCCCACCTTCGTTCACCCAGACACTGCAACACAAAGAAAAACTATTTGAAACACAGGGCCATGACAGTATCCCCCCCCCAAAGGACGTCCCCTGGCGGACCACCCGGCTTCTGCGCAGGAGGGAGTGGAAGGCCCGGAGCAGGGACAGATCTAATATCCTAGAGCGGGGAACCCAGGAACGCTCCTCAGGGAGACACGACAAAAGGTCCGTGTGGTATAATCGTATACAACCTAAATTTGGACAGCGGTCAGAACGGCGGCAAACACGGGGTAAAAATGAGTGAATATTCCGACGCCCACACACTGTCACGGTGCCCCCTAAAAAGGCTGACAGGTGCGTCACCGATGTCAACGCCTACCTTCGCTCACCCAGACACTGCAACACAAAGAAAAACAATTTGAAACACAGGACCATGACAAATGAAAGTCGTACTAACTTGTTTGGCGCACGTCTTGATCATAAAGCTGAAGAAGAAGCATGGAGAAGGTAACAATCACATAGGAAACCGTTCTCAGTATGGAATACCAATGTAAGCTACTGTTACAATGATTAACATATTCAATGAATACCTCTCTGACAGTGCCAATCAAAACTGATCATGAGAACAAATGAGCAACATAAAATTGACAAAATCGTGCACATTTCCCAGGTTTAACGTATGTTTTGTCTGTTTTCAAACAGCTCTACGAGCTGGTGATCATGGCCTTCAAGTATCAAGTCTTCCACTTTCTGCACCCTAAGGACCTCCTGCTCATCTCATACAATCATATCGACACCATCAGGGAATTTGTGAAAGGCACTCCTCCCGTTGTGAACAAAGTGGATGAAACTCATTCTGTTCAGTCTGTTCAGAATTCAGTGAACCCCCCGTTATAAAGATATGGTCACAATATGTTCACAATAACTGAAAACCCACAATCTATTGAGACCTTATAAAAAAAATGATTTAAAGACATTTTAATTGATTAAAACACACTTTTTAAAGTATTCCTTAGCACCTGTTCTCACGCTCTCACTTGCACAGTTCTCTAAATAAGTGGCAAAGTGTGCTTGTTTCATGCTGTTTATTTTGTCACTCCCAGTTAAAGTTTACTGTACAACTGAAGCATAAAACAAAAGAATTAAACACCAAAACCATTTAGTTTCACCTAACATATAATGTGACATGCCATAGATGGGCCAACGGACATGAGCATAGGCTTTAAGGTATCATAAACCTTAAAACAACTGCTACTTTAACAGACACAGAGCAGCAATACATACAAACAGAGCATACAGTATATTATTATAGGCATATACATATATATATACATATACAATATTCTCTCTACTTTCAGACAACCATAACTATTACTGGCTTTGTTGGGGACCTTCTCTGCCTCTATCGCTATCCGTGTACTTACACCGAAGTAGTGCAACTCTAAATTTGGACTTGCCTGTACACAGTGAACCCACGCATATTTGGCATTCACCTAATTCACCTATTTACGGACTTTATTTGAAACCTATCCTTTGTTACTCAATGAAAAATGTGTTTTTTTGCTCAAGCCAAAACAATGAAAGTATTACATTGACACCATCTTGTGGTATCTTGGTGCCAATTAAATATGTTGAAGCGAGTTGAGGAGCTTTATTTAGACAAATGTAGTGCTTTGCCACCATCTTGTGGCCTCTTGGTGCCAAGGAGCAACATGGAAGTGAGTTGAGGAGCTTCATTGAGACAAATGTAGTACTTTGTTTCCATCTTGAGTGACATATAGGCAATTATAAACTGCCATTTTACAGTATGTAACATTCATGACATTTCTTTTGTAGGTATACTTGTCAATGACGTTGGGTGAATTCCAGCTTCTCCGACAAACTCTGCTCACATTCTTGCAAGACACGCACATCTGCGTGAGTTCCTTGCTATCTAAGTGAACACTGATATCAGCTGAAATAAAAACACTGCGTCATTTCAGGTGTCCATTTTCCTCAAAAGCAAAATCCAGACTCCCAACGAGCATTTCGCCCTGTCAACCTCAGGCCCAGTGCCTCATGGAATGGATGTTCCTGGGATCATTCGGTGAGAATGTATTGTTTTACGGAAGAATTTGGACTTTTTATCCGAAATGACCGTTATTTCTGTCGTGAACATGTCTGCACCTAATACCATGTTTTATTTACATTTTTACATTACACTACATGTGTGGATAACACTCTTGTTTTGCTGTGTTTCTTCCAAATAAAGGTACAGTGTCAATTTGGGAGGGGAAACATCCAAAGTTCACTCAGTGAAGGTAATGTCACAGTAAAACTACACACATGTTATGTCATCTTCAGTGCATCAGGAATGTCAAATGTTATAACCGTGAAACCATATAAATGTAAATTCACTGTAACGGTACGGCAAAAATCACAATTCAGTACGTACCTTGGTGTTAAGTTCACAGTTCAGTTTACATTGGGTATAGCAAGGTAACAAAATGCAAAATAAACTGCTGACACTGAAGATGAAACATCTTAAATCTTTTCTGTTTAGGAATATGCAACATCAACAGTGTAAATTATTATGCTATTATACCAATGGCATTTGTTGTTAATGAAGAGCTTGGGAGAGCCTGTTAAAATACCGCTGGATGTTTGTGTCACTCCAGTTTTATTTTTAATTTTTTATTTTTTTAAATTTCGTGCTGCATTGATGGCCATGATTGCCTGATTCTGTTTCAAATTAGTTAACAAGTTTGTTAGAGCCAAACCATATCGCAAGTCATGATGCCCGCTACAAAAGCTGAGCTGCACTGAGCTTGTTCACAGAAAATGCGTGCGGCTGGAGTCCAAAGTAGTTACATGAACATTCTGTGTGGGAACCCTAATAATCATCCCATCATACTATAGAACATAATTGCTCCTGCCTTTGATAAATACTATTTGTATGGCTAGTTTTGGGCGGCACGGTGGACGACTGGTTAGGGCGTCAGCCTCACAGTTCTGAGGACCTGGGTTCTCCACACAGGTTCCCGCCTGTGTGGAGTTTGCATGTTCTCCCCGTGCCTGCGTGGGTTTTCTCCGGGCACTCCGGTTTCCTCCCACATCCCAAAAAATGCATTCATTGGAGACTCTAAAATTGCCCATAGGTGTGACTGTGAGTGCGAATGGTTGTTTGTTTGTATGTGCCCTGCGATTGGCTGGCAACCAGTTCAGGGTGTACCCCGCCTCCTGCCCGATGACAGCTGGGATGGGCTCCAGCACGCCCGCGACCCTAGTGAGGAGTAGTGGCTCAGAAAATGGATGGATGGATGGGAAAAAAAAAAAAGTGAAGGAAAAATTGTGGCAAGCTTTCATACAGGGAGGGCCAGATCTGCCCCATTGGCCTTTTAAATTTGACACCTGTGTGCAACATACGCTCTTTGGACACATCTTTCTGCAATAAGTTTTTATCTCCATGCCACAGACAGAAACCGCTCCCCACCCTCTGACTAAAGAAGAGCTCAATCTACTGGCCTGTCTGATGGGCACTGTTGAGATTGAGAACGTGTCCAGTTCTCAGATTCTCCGCTCCATGATGTGGGTGTTTAATTTGTAACTTATTTTGTTCAATAGAGGAGCTTCAGCTGAAGCTGAGGAGTCATTTGGAGTGATAAATATACAAGCCCTGCAGGTAAACGCGCACGTCCATCGCGTGTTTCTGGAACTGCGGTCTGACTGAAATGTTTTATATTTCAGGATGAACATTCAGCAACTCAGCTGGCTCAAATCGCCGGCCTTTTTGCAGAACAAGAGGAGATGCCAGATGATGTGAAACAGTCACAAAGGAGATGACCTGCTGGCCATGATGAATGACCCCTGGCCCTTGTGACATGTTAATATTCAAATCCTGTCTTCAAACGACTTTCCACTCTCCTGGAGGGTATCTCATCTAAATAAAAATGTAAACACATTTTTGAAATAAAGTTTGAATTAATGTATCGCCGTTTTTGACACACTTAATAAAATATTTATTGACGATTATTGCTCTTTTATATGACCTCTTTTATAAAAATAATAGCCATAAAGAGCATTTCTTTTACAACAGAACCTAAGTGCAGTACAGTCGCGCGAGCCCCTGAAGGTCTGCCAGTAGCCCGCAGGTGGCGCTGTTGTGTTACTTGACCGGAAGTCTGTGACGTATGAATAAACGTCATCACGGCACGTTTTCTGTATCCGGAAGTGTTTGGCATTCTCCCGCCAAGGCCCTTTTTTTTGTGTGTATTTTTCAAATGGATTAAAGCGCAAACTCATGCAGTTAATATTGCATATTGTACATACATGGACAATAAGTTTTTAATGTTTCGAGTTGTCGCTGTATAGTTTAAATATAATTCACTGCTATCCTGTGTACAAAAATGCTTAATTGAAATGGTAACGAAGATAAAGTTCGTAAACTTAAAGTATATTTCACCAGAAAACCAGCAGCGTTCGCCTTTATTTGTACCGCTTGTTCCAATCTGAAATTGGTGTTGCGTGTTTGTGTATGTCTTACTAGTAAACATGACCACACAGGGAAAGACCTCTTTGATAGAAATTCAGCTAATATTTTTTTTCCCCCTCCTGTATTCTATACATATGCTACTCACAGAAAAGGTTTGAGATTTTTGGTTTTCAGATTCAATTTCAGAATTAACCTTATATGCACATGTAATAGTGGTTCCTGAACTTTGTACTCCAAGTACCACCTAAAAAAGTAAAATAAAATAAAAAATACTTAGCTCTCCCAGTACCGCTCTCATGACCAACATTAAAGCATGTCGTAGGTCTGAGTGTTCATCAAACACGAGACAGTTTTTTTTCATTAAAAAGTAGGGGTTTTTTTTCATTAAAAAGTAGGGGTTTTTTTTCATTAAAAAGTAGGGGGTTTTTTTCATTAAAAAGTAGGGGGTTTTTTTCATTAAAAAGTATATTTTAAATTATTATAAGCCATTGCAACATTATGCAGTTTGAACATTAACACTGAGCTCAAATATAGAAAAAAAAGTGCTAATATGATTCATTTAAACTTTATTGCACATAAGTTAAATAAATATTGTACCTAAATCAAAGTTTAAAAATAAACCGTTCTTAAAGACTAAATGCAAATGTACTGCACTAAAAGGTTAAATTCAACTGAACTTATAGGCAGTGACCGTTTCATGTACCATGAGAGGGAGCCCACATCCTACTACTGGTACAAGTACCACACTTTAAGAAACACTGCACAATAACCTCTACAGGTGAATTGAATTCGACATTCCTAAACTTATGAATGCACATTCTCAACTGTTCAATGTTTCAGTATTTTTTGCACATCTTGCTGTTTTCTAACAAACAGTTGAATAGCAAAATTCCTGACACGTGTTTGATCCACGAGGTGCACACCCTAAACTGGTCACCAGCCAATATCAGAATTTAGCGTGTAAATGTAGATCCGTGCTTCAGATCGTGTTAAGATCTGTAGGCCCACCACTGCTAACCACTATGCCCACAGTGCTGCCCATGTTTGAAACAACCTCAGTTGAATGAGTACTAAAGCTGTACGAAAGCTCCGACGATGCCATTGCTGGTTACTGCTGGTTATAACTTGACTTGTTTGGCTCAAGAAGTGTTTACACATCTCACTGGTATTAAATTAAAGAGCACAGCTAACTTTGAGGCTTCTTGGCGGAGGCCATGGAGTCAAAAAGGACTGAGGGCCCGCTGTTAAGCCAAGCAGAGAGTTTAAACTCCATCAGGGTGCGCACCATCGCAGAGAAAAGCATGGTGGTGCTGCTGCAGGGCCTGGGGGGGGGGGAGGTGACCACGGTGGACCTGAGGAACGAGAGCACGGCACGGGGTCGGGTGGTCAACGTGGATGTGTTCATGAACGTACCCCTGGAGGAAGTGCTTTTCCGTGACCGCAAGGGGCGCCTCACTCGGCTGCAGGACCTCTTCATCTTCTTCTTCTTCTTTTCCTTTCGGCTTGTCCCGTTAGGGGTCGCCACAGCGCGTCATCCTTTTCCATGTAAGCCTATCTCCTGCATCCTCCTCTCGAACACCAACTGCCATCATGTCTTCCCTCACGACATCCATCAACCTTCTCTTTGGTCTTCCTCGAGCTCTCTTGCCTGGCAGCTCCATCCTCATCATCCTTCTTCCAATATACTCACTATTTCTCCTCTGGACGTGTCCAAACCATTGAAGTCTGCGCTCTCTAACTTTGTCTCCAAAACATCGAACCTTGGCTGTCCCTCTGATGAGCTCATTTCTAATTTTATCCAACCTGGTCACTCCAAGAGCGAACCTCAACATCTTCATTTCCGCCACCTCCAGCTCTGCTTCCTGTTGTCTCTTCAGTGCCACTGTCTCTAATCCGTACATCATGGCTGGCCTCACTACTGTTTTATAAACTTTGCCCTTCATCCTAGCAGAGACTCTTCTGTCACATAACACACCTGACACCTTCCTCCACCCGTTCCAACCTGCTTTGACCCGTTTCTTCACTTCCTGACCACACTCACCATTGCTCTGGACGGTTGACCCCAAGTATTTAAAGTCCTCCACCCTTGCTATCGCTTCTCCCTGTAGCCTCATTCTTCCCCCACCAGCCCTCTCATTCATGCACATATATTCTGTTTTACTTCGGCTAATCTTCATTCCTCTTCTTTCCAGTGCATGCCTCCATCTCTCTAACTGTTCCTCCAGCTGCTCCCTGCTTTCACTGCAGATCACAATGTCATCTGCAAACATCATGGTCCACGGGGATTCCAGTCTAACCTCATCTGTCAGCCTATCCATCACCACTGCAAAAAGGAAGGGGCTCAGGGCTGATCCCTGATGCAGTCCCACGTCCACCTTAAATTCTTCTGTCACACCTACAGCACACCTCACCGCTGTTCTGCTGCCCTCGTACATGTCCTGTATTATTCTAACATACTTCTCTGCCACTCCAGACTTCCGCATGCAGTACCACAGTTCTTCTCTGGGTACTCTGTCATAGGCTTTCTCTAGATCTACAAAGACACAATGTAGCTCCTTCTGACCTTCTCTGTACTTTTCCATCAACATCCTCAAGGCAAATAATGCATCTGTGGTACTCTTTCTAGGCATGAAACCATACTGTTGCTCGCAAATACTCACTTCTGTCCTGAGTCTATCCTCCACTACTCTTTCCCATAACTTCATTGTGTGGCTCATCAACTTTATTCCTCTATAGTTGCCACAGCTCTGCACATCACCTTTGTTCTTAAAAATGGGCACCAGTACACTTTTCCTCCATTCCTCAGGCATCTTCTCACGCACTAGAATTCTATTGAACAAGCTGGTCAAAAACTTCACAGCCACCTCTCCTAGATGCTTCCATACCTCCACAGGAATGTCATCAGGACCAACTGCCTTTCCATTTTTCATCCTCTTTAATGCCTTTCTAACTTCCCCCTTACTAATCATTGCCACTTCCTGGTCCACCACACTTACCTCTTCTACTCTCCCTTCTCTATCATTTTCCTCATTCATCAACTCCTCGAAGTATTCTTTCCATCTAGCAAGCACACTGCTGGCACCAGTCAACATATTTCCATCTCTATCCTTAATCACCCTAACCTGCTGCACATCCTTCCCATCTCTGTCCCTCTGTCTGGCCAGCCTGTATAGATCCTTTTCTCCTTCTTTAGTGTCCAACCTGCCATACATGTCATCATATGCCTCTTGTTTTGCCTTTGCCACCTCTACCTTTGCCCTGTGTCGCATCTCAATGTATTCCTTTCGCCTCTCCTCGGTCCTCTCAGTGTCCCACTTCTTCTTAGCTAACCTCTTTCCTTGTATGATTTCCTGTACTGTGAGGTTCCACCCCCAAGTCTCCTTCTCTCCTTTCCTGCCAGAAGATACACCAAGTACTCTCCTGCCTGCTTCTCTGATCACCTTGGCTGCAGTGGTCCAGTCTTCTGGAAGCTCCTGCCGTCCACCGAGAGCCTGTATCACCTCTTCCCGAAAAGCTGCACAACACTCGTCCTGTCTCAGCTTCCACCACATGGTTCTCTTCTCTGCCTTTGTCTTCCTAATTTTCCTCCCCACCACCAGAGTCATCTTACACACCACCATCCTATGCTGTCTAGCCACACTCTCCCCTACCACTACCTTACAGTTGGTAACCTCCTTCAGATTACATCGTCTGCACAAGATGTAATCCACCTGTGTGCTTCTACCTCCGCTCTTATAGGTCACCCTATGTTCGTGCCTCTTCTGGAAAAAAGTGTTCACTACAGCCATTTGCATCCTTGTTGCAAAGTCTACCACCATCTGTCCCTCCAAGTTCCTTTCCTGGATGCCATATTTACCCATCACTTCTTCATCACCCCTATTACCTTCACCAACATGTCCATTACAATCTGCACCAATTACGACTCTCTCTCTGACTGGGATGCTAAGAACTACATCATCTAGCTCCTTCCAGAATTTCTCTTTCACCTCTAGGTCACATCCTACCTGTGGGGCATAGCCACTAATCACATTACACATAACACCCTCAATTTCAAATTTCAGCCTCATCACTCGATCTGATACTCTTTTCACCTCCAAGACATTCTTAGCCAACTCTTCTTTTAAAATAACCCCGACTCCATTTCTCTTCCCATCGACACCATGGTAAAATAATTTAAACCCTGCCCCTAAACTTCTAGCCTTACTGCCTTTCCACCTGGTCTCCTGGACACACAATATATCAACCTTTCTCCTCATCATCATGTCAACCAACTCCCGAGATTTTCCTGTCATAGTCCCAACATTCAAAGTCCCCACATTCAGTTCTAGGCTCTGTGTTTTCCTCTTCTCTTTCTGCCGAAGAACCCGCTTTCCACCTCCTCTTCTTCTTTGACTTCGACCCACAGTAGCTGAATTTCCAACGGCGCCCCGCAGGTTGACGGCGCCGGTGGCGGACGTTGTTAACCCGGGCCACGACCGATCCGGTATGGAATTCTTTGGATGAACGCTCATATTTGTTTGGCAAGGTTTTAAGCCGGATGCCCTTCCTGACGCAACCCTCTGCATTTATCCGGGCTTGGGACCGGCCTACAGTTTGCACTGACTTGTGCCACCCATAGGGCTGCATTCAGGACCTCTTCATCACGGGCAGAAATATCCGCTACGTTCACATCCCCGACCACATGGACATCATGAAGACTATACACGGTCAACTGACGAAAATCCACCGTGTCCGCAACTTCAGCGAAGAGGGAGGAGGCAGAAAGGAGTTTGCCAAGAAAACAAACTGATTAAACTCTGTCCCAACAACATGGAGAACAATTATTCTTTTTTTCTTTTTTAAACATGTGATCTAGTACATCACGTATTGATTTCTGAGTTGCACAAGGTTATTTCTTGTTTTGCCTTTGTTAAAATGTTGAGAATAAGGCCTTACTAATAATGGAGCCCAATCTTATAGATACTGTATGTCTTACTATACTGTATCTTCTTCTTTTCCTTTCGCCTTGTCCCATTAGGGGTCGCCACAGCGCGTCATCCTTTTCCATGTCAGCCTATCTCCTGCATCCTCCTCTCGAACACCAACTGCCATCATGTCTTCCCTCATGACATCCATCAACCTCCTCGTTGGTCTTCCTCGAGCTCTCTTGCCTGGCAGCTCCAATCTCATCATCCTTATACCAATTTACTCACTATTTCTCCTCTGGACGTGTCCAAACCATCGAAGTCTGCTCTCTCTAACTTTCTCCAAAACATCGAACCTTGGCTGTCCCTCTGATGAGCTCATTTCTAATTTTATCCAATCTGGTCACTCCGAGAGCGAACCTCAACATCTTCATTTCCGCCACCTCCAGCTCTGCTTCCTGTTGTCTCTTCAGTGCCACGGTCTCTAATCCGTACATCATTGCTGGCCTCACCACTGTTTTATAAACTTTGCCCTTCATCCTAGCAGAGGCTCTTCTGTCACATAACACACCTGACACCTTTCTCCACCCGTTTCAACCTGCTTGGACCCGTTTCTTCCCTTTCTGACCACACTCACCATTGCTCTGGACGGTTGACCCCAAGTATTTAAAGTCCTCCACCCTTGCTATCTCTTCTCCCTGAAGCCTCACTCTTCCCCCACCACCCCTCTCATTCATGCACATATATTCCTGTTTTAGTTCGGCTAATCTTTATTCCTCTGCTTTCCAGTGCATGCCTCCATCTTTCTAACTGTTCCTCCACCTGCTCCCTGCTTTCACTGCAGATCACAATGTCATCTGCAAACATCATGGTCCACGGGGATTCCAGTCTAACCTCATCTGTCAGCCTATCCATCACCACTTCAAACAGGAAGGGACTCAGGGCTGATCCCTGATGCCGTCCCACCTCCACCTTAAATTCGTCTGTCACACCTACAGAACACCTCACCGCTATTCTGCCGCCCTCGTACATGTCCTGTATTATTTTAACATACTTCTCTGCCACTCCAGAGTTCCGCATGCAGTACCACAGTTCCTCTCTGGGTACTCTGTCATAGGCTTTCTCTAGATCTACAAAGACACAATGTAGCTCCTTCTGACCTTCTCTGTACTTTTCCATCAACATCCTCAAGGCAAATAATGCATCTGTGGTACTCTTTCTAGACATGAAACCATACTGTTGCTCACAAATACGCACTTCTGTCCTGAGTCTAGCCTCCACTACTCTTTCCCATAACTTCATTGTGTGGCTCATCAACCTTATTCCTCTATAGTTCCCACAGCTCTGCACATCACCCTTGTTCTTAAAAATGGACACCAGCACACTTTTCCTCCATTCCTCAGGCATCTTCTCGCGCTAGAATTCTATTGAACAAGCTGGTCAAAAACTCCACAGCCACCTCTCCTAGATGCTTCCATACCTCCACAGGAATGTCATCACGACCAACTGCCTTTCCATTTTTCATCCTGTTTAATACCTTTCTAACTTCCCCCTTACTAATCATTGCCACTTCCTGGTCCACCACACTTGCCTCTTGTACTTTCCCTTCCCTCTCATTTTCCTCATTCATCAACTCCTCGAAGTATTCTTTCCATTGAGTTAGCACACTGCTAGCACCAGTCAACATATTTCCATCTCTATCCTTAATCACCCTAACCTGCTGCACATCCTTCCCATCTCTAGCCCTCTGTCTGGCCAGCCTGTATAGATCCTTTTCTCCTTCTATAGTGTCCAACCTGCCATACATGTCATCATATGCCTCTTGTTTGGCCTTTGCCCCCCCTACCTTTGCCCTGTGTCGTATCTCAATTAATTCCTTTCGCCTCTCCTCGGTTCTCTCAGTGTCCCACTTCTTAGCTAACCTTTTTCCTTGTATGATTTCCTGTACTGTGAGCTTCCACCACCAAGTCTCCTTCTTTCCTTTCCTGCCAGAAGATACACCAAGTACTCTCCTGCCTGCCTCTCTCTCTCTGGCTGCAGTGGTCCAGTCTTCTGGAAGCTCCTCCTGTCCACCGAGAGCCTGTCTCACCTCTTCCCGAAAAGCTGCACAACACTCGTCCTGTCTCAGCTTCCACCACATGGCTCTCTGCTCTGCCTTTGTCTTCTTAATTTTCCTCCCCACCACCAGAGTCATCTTACACACCAGCATCCTATGCTGTCTAGCCACACTCTCCCTGACCACTACCTTACAGTTGGTAACCTCCTTCAGATCACATCGTCTGCACAAGATGTAATCCACGTGCATGCTTCTACCTCCACTGTTGTAGGTCACCCTATGTTCGTGCCTCTTCTGGAAAAAAGTGTTCACTACAGCCATTTGCATCCTTGTTGCAAAGTCTACCACCATTTGTACCTCCAAGTTCCTTTCCTGGATGCCGTACTTACCCATCACTTCTTCATCACCCCTATTTCCTTCACCAACATGTCCATGACAATCTGCACCAATTACGACTCTCTCTCTGTCTGGGATGCTCAGAACTACTTCGTTTAGCTCCTTCCAGAATTTCTCTTTAACCTCTCAGTCACATCCTACCTGTGGCGCATAGCCACTAATCACATATTACATAACACCCTCAATTTCAAGTTTCAGCCTCATCACTCGATCTGATACTCTTTTCACCTCCAAGACATTCTTAATATTGGTCAACAACGGATATGCAAGTAGTGCAGAGTGGCAAGACTACAACAGTGAGTGAACGAATAATGTATAATTGGTCGACAGAGATGTGACAAGAATCTCAAGACAAAAATGGCAGCATGTTACAATTGAATTGTAAATTGACGGTTTAAGAAGTTAATGGCAAGGGGGAAGAAGCTGTTGGAATGTCTGCTCGTTTTAGTTTCCATTGTTCAATAGCGCCTACCTGAGGGAATGAGCTGGAAGAGGTGCTGACCAGGATGTGGAGGTTCCAAGAGGATGTTGCATGCGCTTGTCTTACTTCTTCCAGCATGCAAGTACTCAAGAATAGATAAGGGGGTTACTGAAAATTTTTTCAGCAGTTTTGATTGTCCATTGCAGTCGGAGTTTGTCCTTTTTTGTGAAAGCACCAAACCAGACTGTGATGGATGAAGACAGGACTGATTCGATGACTGAGCTGGTGAGAACTGCCTCAACAGCTCCTGTACTTATATATTTGTGTTTGCAGTGCCTGCACCAGAGCTTGCTCTGCCGCCTTCAAAAGGGCTGGCCACGGACCTCGTGTCCATTTTTGAATTGGGGGACACAGACTTTGGGGGCTCAGTATGGGAGCCTGGATGCGGGGGCCGATGTGGACCTGACCTCTGCCTTGTTCGAGCAGCTGGAGGTATTTGAGGCAGCAGAAGCAGCCGAGGCATCCTCCTTCTCAGGCATGTGCCGCAAAGTGGACATGACGGGCAGAGAGAGCAGGGTTGGCTTCAACTTGCAGACTGCACTATATTCAATATCTAAGCTTCATATTCTTCTTTTCCTTTCGGCTTGTCCCTTTAGGGGTCGCCAAAGCGCGTCATGTAAGCCTATCTCCTGCATCCTCCTCGCGAACACCAACTGCCCTCATGTCTTCCCTCACGACATCCATCAACCTTCTCTTTGGCCTTCCTCTAGCTCTCTTGTCAGCTCCACCCTCATCATCCTTTTACCAATATACTCACTATTTGTCCTCTGGACGTGTCTAAACCATTGAAGTCTGCTCTAACTTTGTCTCCAAAACATTGAACCTTGGCTGTCCCTCTGATGAGCTCATTTCTAATTTTATCCAACCTGGTCTCTCCGAGAGCGAACCTCAACATCTTCATTTCCGCCACCTCCAGCTCTGCTTCCTGTTGTCTCTTCAGAATCAGAATCAGAATCATTTTATTTGCCAAGTATGTAAAAAAAAACACACAAGGAATTTGTTTCCGGGAGTTGGAGCCGCTTTCGTACGACAACAGACAGTAAATTGACAGAGAACACTTTTGAGACATAAAGACATTGACAAAAACAAAAACAGTCACTGAGCAATAAAGGGTTGCGAGTTGTCTGGTAATGTACATTATTTTTTTTTTGGACAATTTTGCAAAAGATGCTGAGTCCTCTAGCACTTAGAGCAGTTCGAATGACTAATATTGCAATAGTCCGGTGCAATGACCATTGTGCAAAGGGCGCCGAGCCTTCAAGGATTGTATGCAGTTTAAAGTGGCGAGCGACTGGTGGCCGGGCCTGCACCCATGGGGCCCGGCCGGGCACAGCCCGAAAGGGTAACGTGGGTCCCCCTTCCCATGGGCTCACCACCCATGGGAGGGGCCATAGGGGTCGGGTGCAGTGCGAGCTGGGCGGTGGCTGAAGGGGAGGACCTTGGCGATCCGATCCCTGGCTACAGAAGCTGGCTCTAGGGACGTGGAATGTCACCTCTCTGGCAGGGAAGGAACCCGAGCTGGTGTGTGAGGTCGAGAAGTTCCGACAAGATATAGTCGGACTCGCCTCCACGCACAGCTTGGGCTCTGGTACCAGTCCTCTCGAAAGGGGTTGAACTCTCTTCCACTCTTGAGTTGCCCACGGTGAGAGGCGCCAAGCAGGTGTGGGTATACTTATTGCTGCCCGGCTCGGCGCCTGTACGTTGGGGTTCACCCCGGTGGTGTCACGTACGTGGTTAAGGCGAGGGCGAGTAACGCAAGGTAAGAACATGGTGGACCCAATTGCAGGGAAGCAGGGAGGCAAGGCAGGGGTGCGGGAGTTTCAAAATAATATTTAATCTTAGAAAAGGGAAAACTGAACAAAGTCCCACAACAGATACCAATCAAATCAAAGTAACAAAGAAACACTCGAATATCTAAAACTGGAAACAAACTATGACCTGTGAGTAAGACGTGGAATAGAAACGGAAAATGACACCTGACAATGACATCCCACAATGATAAAGACAACTGACGACTATGACATGGCAGAGACATGTGACAACGACAATGAACCGACAACAACTGAAAGAAACCAGGGAACTAAATGCAAACAGATAGACGAGACAACGAGGAACACCTGGACAAGACATGAGTGGCTGGAGAGAGCTGATTGGTCGACACAAAGCAGACGAGAACAGGTGGACACAACAACTTAATGAGCACACGACAAACGGAACACAGGAAAACATGGAACAAAACTAAACACAACCCAAACCAAAACACAGACCATGACAGTACCCCCCCTCTAAAGGAACGGATCCCAGACGTTCCCCAAACAACAACCAAAAAGTCACCAACCCAGGGTGGGCGGAAGGGGGCCTGGAGGAGGGTACAGAGTCCACCCCTCAGGTCAGTCTGGTGGCCATCCAGGCCACCCAGGGTGAGGTGCTTGGCTGAGCGGTTCAGGAGGTCGTCCAGGACGCCAAGCACCAGGGTCTTTACAGGGCCATTCAGGCGGACGGCCACGGTGCCGAAGCCAATGGTAATGCAGGGGCCAGGCAATAGGGTTGGGTGGTGGCCGCTGGACGAACGCCGCCGGAGCGAGAACGGGTGGCGGCCGCTGGACGCGCGCCGCCGGAGCGAGGACGGGTGGCGGCCGCTGGACGCGCGCCGCCGGAGCGAGGACGGGTGGCGGCCGCTGGACGAGCGCCGCCGGAGCGAGGACGGGCGGCGGCCGCTGGACAAGCGCCGCCGGAGCGAGGACGGGCGGCGGCCGCTGGACGAGCGCCGCCGGAGCGGGGTCGGGTGGCGGCCGCTGGACGAGCGCCGCCGGAGCGGGGTCGGGTGGCGGGGTCTGGTGGCCTTAGAAAAGGGAAAACTGAACAAAGTCCCACAACAGATACCAATCAAATCAAAGTAACAAAGAAACACTCTAATATCTAAAACTGGAAACAAACTATGACCTGTGAGTAAGACGTGGAATAGAAACGGAAAATGACACCTGACAATGACATACCACAATGATAAAGACAACTGACGACTATGACATGGCAGAGACATGTGACAACGACAATGAACCGACAAGAACTGAAAGAAACCAGGGAACTAAATGCAAACAGATAGACGAGACAACGAGGAACTCCTGGACAAGACATGAGTGGCTGGAGAGAGCTGATTGGTCGACACAAAGCAGACGAGAACAGGTGGACACAACAACTCAATGAGCACACGACAAACATGGAACACAGGAAAACATGGAACAAAACTAAACACAACCCAAACCAAAACACAGACCATGACAGGTGGACAAGAGGGTAGCCTCCCTCCGCCTTCGGGTGGGGGGACGGGTCCTGACTGTTGTTTGTGCCTATGCACCAAAAAGCAGTTCAGAGTACCCACTCTTTTTGGAGTTCTTGGAGGGGGTGCTGGAGAGCACTCCCGCAGGGGACTCCATCATTCTGCTGGGGGACTTCAATGCTCACGTGGGCAATGACAGTGAGACCTGGAAGGGTGTGATTGAGGAGGAGGAGGAGACCCCGGGGACGACCCAGGACACGCTGGACAGACTATATCCTTCGGCTGGCCTGGGAACGCCTCGGGATCCCCCCGGAAGAGCTGGATGAAGTGGCTGGGGCGAGGGAAGTCTAGGCGTGCCTGCTAAAGCTACTGCCCCCGCAACCCGACCTCGGATAAGCGGTAGAAAATGGATGGATGGAAGCAGTGATCAGACGAGCCCAGATTTGCGCGAGGTATAGCACGGTATGCGTTTTTTACTGTAGTGTAGCAGTGGTCTAAAATGTTATTTTCCCTGGTAGGAGAGTCGATGTGCTGCTTGTATTTAGGGAGTTTGTGGTTGAGTTTAGCTTTGTTAAAGTCCCCGATAATAATGAGGGGTGAGTCCGGGTGTTTTTTTTCCATTTCGTTGACTTGTTCGGCGAGCGTTAGCAGTGTTAACTTGAGGCGGGATGTACGCGCCAGCCAGGATGAATGATGCAAACTCACGCGGCGAGTCGAATGGCTTACAGTTCAAAAACAGCGACTCCAAATGCGGACTGCAGTGTGTGCTGTGATCCGTGACGTCCGTACACCATTTTTCGTTGATATAGAAGCATATCCCGTCGCCTTTTGTTTTCCCCGATGATTCCATGTCAAGGTCTGCTCGGTGAATATGGAAGGGAAGCATGACGGCGCCATCGAGTACAGCGTTGCAAAGCCAGGTCTCTGTAAAGCACATGACGGCGGAACGTCCGAAGTCTTTACTGGTCTTTAACAGGAGATGAAGCTCGTCCATTTTGTTGGGTAGGGAGCATACATTCGCGAGGTGGATCGAACGCCAGTCTGTATCCTCTCTTGCAGAGTTTCACCTGGATGCCGGCTTGCTTCCCCCTGTGGCGTCACCTCCGCCTCCATGCGCCGAAAACCGCGGACGCCGCTCCGGTTAGTAACTCGGGGAAAAAAACTCAGTGGATTTGGTGAAAGAAAGTCCGGAGTAGCCTTCTTGATGGTTAGGAAGTCTCCCCTTGTGTAAGTGAGTCGTGTAATGTCTCCAAAGACGAACGAAAAACACAAAAATAAAAACAATACTAGAGAGCGCGTAACCGAGGCGACCACACTGGTAGGCGCCATCTTGATCCTTGATCTTCAGTGCCACTGTCTCTAATCCGTACATCATGGCTGGCCTCATCACTGTTTTATAAACTTTGCCCTTCATCCTAGCAGAGACTCTTCTGTCTTCTGTCAGGATGTCAAACAGTGCCTGGCACCAGCTCAGAAAAGGTCTGTTTTAATCTACAAACACGTCAAGACACGCGTGTTGAACAACAGGAAGTTTGCGAAGATGCAAACATTGAAGGATTCAAGGATTCATACACATATGACACATTATATGGGACAAACAAATTGTATACAGTTGTGTGTGTTACTTACATCACTCCAACAACAAGGAAGCTAATGCTTGCCACTGACGGTTCACTGCTGACCTGCAAAAAAAATTATTAACCTACTTTTTATTACTACTCAGTTGTAACAAGTAACTAAACTTCCTCAACAGCAGAATAAGGAACACCATTAAACATGATTAAAGATAGGATAATATTTTATCCCGAATGAGCAAATGCAGGTGTAACATGAGCACACAGTACATTATTTATCAAATAATAAAAATACATTATCAGAAACAAAGCTTTATACAACGACTTTCTGGTGCTGTTGACCCACAAACCCCCTCCAGATAAAAAATACAAATCTATAATACATTATATTATAATATAATAAAAAGGCCTCTTTTGACCTGAGACCATCACAATATGGTGAGTCTTCTCGAAGGGGCTTGCGATGTGGCCGCCATTTTAAGAGCCACAATGTTCAAACCGAGTGACCAAAACTTGTTCAAAGCAACAGTCAAAGCAATTTTATCTTGGAAAAAAATACAAATATATCCATGACACTCCTTTAATGTCCTGTTATGGGTGGTTGTTTTTGCCAAACACAACACAAATTGGTTCAATTCATCTAACAGCCGTAATACATTTCGACATATTGTGAATTTGAAACAAATGCCAAATGGCGGTACATTTCTTGTATTTACCTCAGGTTTCCAAGTTTTGTCAAGTATTTAGCTTGTCGCCATTTCCCAATATTTTGCTGTTAACGGTACAAACCACAGCAAAAATTAATCAGAGTGACTGATTAAGTGTACGCAGAGGTGGCTAGAGAAGCCAAATACTGTACACAAGTGAGAATACTTTTACTTTAGAATAATGTGACTCGTCTAAGGAAAAAGTAGTCCTCTAAATAATTACTTGAGTAAGAGTAAGAAAGTACTCCGTGAAAAAAAACCTACTCAAGTACTGAGTAACTAGTGAGTAACTTCTGATTATTATTTTTTTCGAGTCAGTGTCATGAACGGAACAGAGGATAGGACCCAAAACTGCACGACTCCAAAACAAATGGACAGTTTCAAAAAAGAGAGGTTTAATCTATGGGCAGAGGTTGGTACACAGGCAGGCAATCCAAAAAAGGCAACAGTATCCAAAAATATGAGGCAAAAAGGCGAGGTCGATAATCAGAATAGGGTCTAGTCTTACTGTGAGTCTTTGATGTGGAAACAAGGAATGCTGGAACGCGACGACGAGGTACAACGAACTGGCGACGAGAAAGAATGAGACACAAGGTTAAATGCAAGGGGTAATTAGGGTGAACGAGGCACAGGTGGTGAAGATGCTCTCAGGAGCAGGTGTGTATCAAACAGGGGGAAGACAAATACCGGAACACACACTCATGACAGTACCCCCCAGACGGCCCCGGAGCCCCTGGATGCGCAACGTGGAAGTCCCGAATGAGCGAGTCATCCACGATAAACGCAGACGGCACCCATGAACGTTCCTCAGGCCCGTAGCCCTCCCAGTCCACCAGATATTGAAAAACCCGCTTCACAACAACAGCCGCTTCACAGAGAAGACAGGGCCCCCATCCACAAACCGGGGGGGAGGGGGGGGGGGAGGAGGGGGCCTGGAAGGCGGGACCAGATGGGACTCCCGGGCTGGCTTGAGTGGGCTGACATGAAAAGCAGGGTGGACCCGCATCGACCTTGGGTGCCTAAGCTTCATGGCGACAGGGTTGATCTTTGTGATGGGGAAAGGCCCAACAAACCTGGGAGCGAGCTTCTTGGATTCCACCCAGAGTGGTATATGTTTGGTAGATAGCCAAACTCGCTGACCCACTTTGTAGTTGGGGGCCGGTTTTGTAGGACCGTCCCTGGCGCAGCAGCATCTGGCGGTCTCGCTCCCAGGTCCTCCTGCAGCGTCTCACCAAGGTCAATGCCGCTGGAACTGTGGACTCTGGGGCTATGGCAGGAAATAGAGATGGTTGGCAACCATGCACGTGAAAAGGCGATAGACCAGTGGTTGCAGAGGGGAGGGAATTGTGAGAGAATTCGACCCAAACCAGTTTCTGAGACCAGGATCGCGGCTCCTGTGAAGCGAGACATCGGAGCCCAGTCTCCAGGTCCTGGTTCATTCTTTCGGTTTGGCCGTTGATTTCAGGGTGAAACCCAGATGACAGACTGACGGTAGCACCTGTGAGATTGCAAAACTCCTTCCAAAATTGCGAAATGAATTGGGGACCCCTATTGGATACCACATTATTGGGGAAACCATGGAACTTGAATACCTGATGTATCATTAACTCGGCAGTGTCTTTAGCTGAGGGGAGTTTCGGGAGTGCAATGAAGTGAGCCATTTTAGAGAACCTGTCAACAACTGTGAGAATTGTGGTATTCCTTTCGAGGCCGGTAATCCCATCACAAAGTCTACGGAGATGTCTGACCAAGGACGTTGTGCTATTGGCAGGGGTCGAAACTCCCCAGAAGGATTTTTACGAGAGGACTTGTTAGCAGCACATACCTGGCAAGCATTGACATAATTGGTAACATCCCTTCTAACATTGGGCCACCAAAAGCGCTGTTCGACCAAATGCCTGGGTGACATACAGTCCGGTTAGTGTGAGCCCAGTGGATGACTCTTCCCCTTAAGTTTGGAACCACATAAAGCCTGTTTTCAGGGCAATTTTCTGGGCTAAGAGTGTTCTCCGGAGCCTCATTTACTGCAGTCTCAATGTCCAAAACAAAAGCAGAAACAAAACATGACTTGGGCAAAATGGTTTTAGGGTCGGACAAATAATTCTCTGCGCAGAAAATGCTCGATAAAGCATCTGGCTTACCATTTTTAGAACCAGGTTGGTAGGATAATGTGAAATTAAATCCTGTGAAAAACAGAGCCCATCAAGCCTGCCTCGCATTTAATCTCTTATCAGATTTAAGATATTCCAGGTTCATGTGATCTGTCCATACTAAAAATGGAGTATGTGCCCCCTCTAGCCAGTGCCTCCACTCCACCAAAGCCACCTTGACTGCCAGCAGTTCACGGTCACCAATGTCATAATTTCTCTCGGCTGGGGTCAGTTTTTTGGAGAGATAAGCACAAGGATGTAACTTCTGGGAGAGCACTGCTCCTATACCGGCATCAGACGCATCAACTCTACCACAAACTGCTGTTTGAGATCTGGCAAAGTAAGGATGGGAGCGGAGGTAAAGCTTGATTTAATTTTCTGAAAAGCTGCCTGACAAAGCGGGCTCCACACAAAAGGTCTGCGTGGCGAGGTAAGCTCATGCAAAGGGGAGGCTATAGAACTGAAATTTCTGTAGAAATTAGCGAACCCTAAGAACCTTTGTACGTCTTTGCGTGATGTGGGAGTGGGCCAATTAGTCACAGCATCAACATCAATTTCGCCTGGAGCCAGCACGAACCCCAGAAAAGAAACGGACGCCTTGTGGAACTCACATTTCTCAGCCTTGACATATAGTTCATTCTGCAGTAACTGCTGCAACACAGAGCGGACATGAATGATGTGAGTCTCCTCATCCGGGGAGAATATCGTCTGAATATACAAAAACATACACATTCAACATGTCACGCAGGACATCATTGACAAAATTCTGGAACACAGCTGGAGCGTTAGTTAGTCTAAAAGGCATCACCAAATACTCGTAATGTCCCGTTGATGTGTTGAATGCTGTTTTCCATTCATCCCCCTCCCTTATCATGACCAGATGATATATAAACTCGATTTATTTCTTAAATCGAGTTTGGTGAAAATCTTGGCTCCCTCCAGGAACTCAAAGGCGGTGGAGATGAGAGGAAGAGGATTCCTGTTTTTCACCGTTATGTCGTTGAGACCCCGGTAATCGATTCAGGCTGCGACCCTGTAGTCTTGTCTACAAAGAAAAATCCGGCTCCTGTAGGGGATGAAGATGGGCGAATAATCCCGGCTGCCAGTGATTCATCCACATACTCCTTCATAGCCGTGTGTTCCGGCCCTGAAAGAGAGAATAACCTCCCTTGTGGGGGTGTGGTTCCAGGCAGCAAGTCAACAGTACAGTCATAAGGTCTGTGGGGTGGAAGGGATTTGGCCTTGGACTTGGAAAAAACATATTTAATGTCCTGCTAACAGGTGGGCACTTAAGATAAATCAGGATCCCCAGATGGGGTTTGTGGATTGTCATTAGAAACATAGCCCTGAACATCACATGGTGGCTTGAAACAGTTCTGGGCGCAATTGCTGCCCCATAACATAACCTGCCCAGAGGACCAGTCGATGTGGGGGTTATGTAATTTCAACGATGGGTTCCCTAAAATAAGGTCATGATTCATGGCCTCAAAAACATGAAAACTAATGCGTTCCGAGTGAGAATCAGGAAATGTCAATGTGAGTGTCTGGGTGCGGTGAGTGATCTTGTCCATAAAACTGCCGTCTGCAGCATAGGTGTTGCGGTGGTGTTTTATTTGAAAGGTTCTAAGGTGCATACGTCTAACGAGGAGGGAATTGAGTAAGTTTGCGTCAGAACCAGAGTCAATTAATACAGGTGCATGAATTTCTTGATCAGGAGAGCATAGTGTCACTTTAGGAAGAACCCGGGAAGGGTCTTCGTTAATGAAATTCAGACGCACCTCTCCCGTGCCCTTGCACCGACAACTTTGACGTGACAGTTGATCATGGAATGACCCACCTGCCTGCAGAAGAAGGACCGTCCTTCCCTCAGCCGGCGTTGACGTTCCTCAGGGGAGAGACGGAACCTGCCCAGTTGCATGGGTTCATCCGTGGTGACGCTAGCCAGTGGGTTGAGACCTTAAACAGGGGATCTGCCTTGGTTTGGCTGGTCACCGAGGCTCGTCCTCCAAGTGCGCGGTGACGCAGCCCTCCGCCGAACTCCGTCCAGCTCGCTATCCAAAAGCCTCTTGAAAACCTTTACGGCAAGAGCGATGAGAGTGTAATGCCGGTACATTATTATTATTTATTTTTGACAATTGTGCAAAAAGATGCAGAGTCCTCTACACTTAGAGCAGTTCGAATGACTAATATTGCAATAGTCCGGTGCAATGACCATTGTGCAAAGGGCACCGAGACTTCATGGTGTGTATGCGGTTTAAAGTGACGGGTAGTGCGATAATCTGGGGCAATGTTGGTTGTGCAAATGTTGCAGATACTCTTCAATCAGTGTGTAAATGGAGCAGATGCTACTCTGGCATGAGTGGCCAGTATATGCAAACAGTGCAGCGTGGCGAGACAACTACAGTGAGTGCACGAGTAATACATAATTGGCCCCACAGAAATGTGACAACGAACTCAAGTAAAAAAATTACCAGCATGTTGTAATGGAATTGTAGGTTAGGTGTTTAAGAAGTTGATCGCAAGAGGGAAGAAGCTGTTGGAATGCCTGCTAGTTCTAGTTTGCATTGATCGGTAGCGCCTACCTGAGGGAAGGAGCTGGAAGAGCTGCTGACCGGGATGTGGAGGGTCCGAGAGGATTTTGCACGCTCTTGTCTTAGTTCTGGCAGCGTGCAAGTCCTCAATGATGGGTAGGGGGGTACCGACAATTCTTTCAGCAGTTTTGTAGCAGCACCAAACCAGACTGTGATGGAAGAACACAGGACTGATTCGATGACCGCTGTGTAGAACTGTTTCAGCAGCTCCGGTGGCAGGTGGCACTTTCTGCGGCTTTCTCAGAAGCCGCAGAAAGTACATCCTCTGCTGAGCCTTTTTGAGGACGGAGTTGATGTTGGTCGCCCACACTGCAGGTCCTGAGAGACTGTAATTCCCAGGAACTTGAAGGTCTCTACGGTTGACACAAGGCAGCTGGACAACGTGAGGGGCAGCTGTGGCAAAGGATGCCTCCTGAAGTCCACGATCATATCTACAGTCTTGAGCGTGTTCAGCTCCAGGTTGTGTCTGCCGCACCACAGCTCCAGTCGCTCCGCTTCCTGTCAATATGCAGATTCGTCACCGTCCTTGATGAGGCCGATGACAGTGGTTTCATCTGCAAACTTCAGGAGTTTGACAGTTGGTGCGCTGAGGTGCAGTTCTTCGTGTAGAGAAGAGCAGCTGAGAGAGGACACAACCTCGGGGCGCCCCAGTGCTGATGCTGCATGTGGATGAGGTGGCCTCCCCCAGCCTGACCTGCTGTGTCCTGCCCGTCAGAAAGCTGTAAATCCACTGGCAGATGGCAGGTGAGACGCTGAGCTGGAGAAGCATGGATGAAAGGAGTTCAGGGATGATGGTGCTGAACACTGAGCTGAAGTCCACGAACAGGATCCTTGCGTAGGTCCCTGCACTGTCGAGGTGTTTTAGGATGAAGTGCAGTACCATCTTGACTGCATCATCCGCAGTATATGTTGATTGTCGAGATGTTCCTAATATTTTGCTGCTGTCCTTGGTCTATATACCGGTGCCCTCAACGGGGCCCGACGAGTACCTCGTGTCCATTTTTTTCTTGGGGTACACTGACTTTGGGGGCTCTGGATGGAGCCTGGATGTGGGGCCCAAGGTGGACCTGACCTCGGCCTTGTACAGGCAGCTTGAGGCACTGAAGGCGAAGGAAGCGGCTGGATCGGCGCATAGACTTGAAATTTATTTCAAATGTTTTAATAAACCTAAATAAATATTCTATGAATTTTTTCGTTTTTGTTTTTCTCTCTCAATGAATGTTTTTACAAATGTATGTTATTAATTATATTCTGTGTGTGTTCCACAGAAAATATTCAGTAATCCCCATTATTTAGAACGTACAGAATAAAAAAGTTTAAGTTTAATCCATCCATCCATCTTCTACCGTTTATCCGAGGTCGGGTCGCGGGGGCAGTAGCTTTAGCAGGGACGCCCAGACCTTCCTTTCCCCAGCCATTTCATCCATCTCTTCCGGGGGGATCCCGAGGCATTCCCAGGCCAGCTGAAGGATGTAGTCTCTCCAACGTGTCCTGGCTTGTCCCCACTGTACACAGTGTTGATGGTGCACTGCTTCCCCCTCCTGAGACATCGCATGGTGGACCAGAATTTCCTCGAAGCCGTCCGGAAGTCTTTCTCCATGACCTCACCGAGGTTTTGCTTCAGCGACCAGCAAAGCTGCATTCCGCTTGGCCAGCCGGTACCCATCAGCTGCCTGAGGAGTCCCACAGGCCAAAAAGGCCCGATAGGACTCCTTCTTCATCTTGACGGCATCCCTCACCGTTGGTGTCCACCAACGGGTTCGGGGATTGCCGCCACGACAGGCACCGACCACCTTACGGCCACAGCTCCGGTCGGCCGCCTCAGCAATAGAGGCGCGGAACATGGTCCACTCGGACTCGATGTTCCCCGCCCCCCTTGGAACATGAGCAAAGTTCTGTCGGAGGTAGGAGTTGAAACTCCTTCTGACAGGGGATTCTTCCCAAACCTCCTATTTACACAGCGAAACTCAGAATAAAATTCCCAAAACCACAACGGGCATATAGCTAGTCTGGTTAGCAACTCCAGAGCATAGCGGGAAGAAGACGAGGACCATGCGAACACTCAGGTTTCATGACCCGTTCGCGATCCTCAAAGGCCTTTTCAACAGAACTTTACATTGGGAATGTCCCCAAAGTTCAAAGCATGCAGCGCATAAAACGGATATCTAAATAAAATTTGCAATGCAACAACACTGGTTTCACTCGGGCTAACCTTCGTTTCTCTCGTTAATAAGTGCTTGGACCTTGGTCGCTATGGTAACGGACTGTCAATCACAATCTAGATAGCAGGGGACGTTCTCAAACATAACCCTGCCAACATGGCAGCTGCCGTCTTGGTTTATTGCAAAATATCATGAGTTTTGTGTGTTTGGGTTTAGGACAAACTTAGTATCGCCTCACACGGGGCACCATTCTGTAGCGGTTATGGTTGACATAAGAATTGTGCTTAATTTAGAAGGAAACGATGAGTTGGAAGCGGCGCCTGCGTCACTTCCGGGTTATATTAATTTTATTTTACAGCATTATAAATCAAGATATTTTATATAATTGAGGGGCACCACGTCATATTTTTACAAGTTTAACTTGAGGCGAAATGAAGACAAACCTTTTTTAATCAGTCTCTTATCGGAACGTGGCTACATTTTAGAAATTTTGAGTTCTAGACTTTACAGAGGTTTCGTGCCGAACCCAAACACACACATAATCAATGCAAGTGGTGAATTTTTTAGAAAATGTAAAAATAAAAAGGGGTTTCTACATGATAAAACACAGACAAACACAAAACAAACAATGTACAGACGAACATTGGCAAAGGATGGGATTTGTGACGTGAGATGAGCAGAATGGGCAAGGAGTTAATGCGTACAGCTGAGGACTCCTGGTCTCGTGAATATAAACCCAAATATGCACTAATCCGTACTATTAGTACACCGCAATGTTGGACTTACGTGTCTGGAACACGTTTGAGGCAGACGAGTCAGGCTCCCGAGTGTTCGGCTGGCCCAGGTAGAACAGGGAACAGGTAAATTCGAAAGAAGCGAGGAAGGAAAAAAAAGGTGGAAAAGCAGGAGGCCAACGAGTTTCCAGGCAGGACGTCTCTCGGGCCTCTCTGTTTGCCAGACGTTCGGAGCGGGCACGTTGCGTCCGCCTCCATTCCCTCAGACTGAGTTCGAGCCCCCATGCAGGGTTGCTCGGAGCGTTTGCAGGAAGCGCTGCAGCCGGGGATCGTCCGATGTGTCCTTGCCACCTCGGGTGAGGTGGGCGTGGTGAGACTTCTCCACCAAAACTCCCAAAAGCTTCTCTTCTGATCCCAGCTGCAGCCCCTTTTATGGCCGGAGCGGGTCAAAAAGTGGGGGGGAGGTTACCCCCTCCTTCCCTTTCGACCACCTTTGCGAACACGAGGGCTGGACTGCCTTTTGGCGTTATTTTTCCATTTTAGGATTATTTTGTGGTTTAAAACCATCCATCCATCCATTTTCTGAGCCGCTTCTCCTCACTAGGGTCGCGGGCGTGCTGGAGAATATCCCAGCTATCATCGGGCAGGAGGCGGGGTACACCCTGAACTGGTTGCCAGCCAATCGCAGGGCACATACAAACAAACAAACATTCGCACTCACAGTCACATCTGCGGGCAATTCAGAGTCTCCAATTCATGCATGTTTTTGGGATCTGGAAGGAAACCGGAGTGCCCGGAGAAAACCCACGCAGGCACGGGGAGAACATGCAAACTCCACACAGGCGGGGCCTGGGATTGAACCCAGGTCCTCAGAACTGTGAGGCTGACGCTCTAACCAGTCGTCCACCGTGCCGCCGGTTTAAAACCAGTGGAATAAAATATTACTTATTGGATTTAAGATAACGAGACCATTCCCTCACCCTGCATTGTTTCACCATCATCCTCTTTCATACCTGTAATGAATGTTTCAAATGTGTGGTGTGGAGAACATCACATCTGGTTCAGTTAACAACATATTCGACGTTAGACATTCAAGTTTGCAGCAATACAGTCACTAGTGGGGTTCATGTAATGTTCTTAAAATATTAACTCCCAGTCGAGTCACAGACTGTCTTATGAACCCATGTCTGTAGTGTCATTCCATCGCCCGTGGGTGTCACTGTTGCCTGTTCCAACTCCCAAGTGGCAGTACTCAACAGGGTGGAGGCGCCTTTGTTGGTGCAATCCTTCGACTGGCGGGGATTTAATTAATTTAGCGAACTCTGCATCCTTGGGTCTCCGCTTTGAAGCACTAGGCAGCTGTGATTCACTTAGCGTCGGCATGGCAAAGCAAATGTCTGTGTCTTGTTGAAGATAGTTTATGGTGTTAATCCGTTTAGAGTCTGCGTGTGACTCTGGAGCCAACCCCGGCGGGGAGCGGCGGTAGTACGGGGCTGGGGTGGCATCTTTTGCATGGCATCTCCGCTGCAATATCTACTTTAAAAAAAAGCACAAAAGAAATTTATTTCCGTCTGCTCGATTACAGCCAAGAAACTGAGATTGTTGTTCTGGAAGAAGAAGGTGTCCACTTTTCAACCATGACTCAATGAAATGTCTAATTCTGCAAATCGAAACGATAAGGTTTGCTCTGAGGAGCTGCGGATTGCAATTTGACAGGGTGTGGTCGCCCCTTGTCCGCCACCTGCAAAATGACCTAAAACAGATACCATTATCTTGACACTCTATGGCAACTGCATCCACAATATGAGCAGAAGGGAGGGAGGGAGGAAGGATATGGGAGGGCCTATTAATGAGTGTGTTATGTTTATTTGCTTAGTATTGTTATAAATTTTGTTTTCCTCAATGAAAATGTAAATTGTGACTTACTATTCCGTACTGTTCAATCCTTTCAATAAAATACACGACAAAAAAAAAAAAGCAATACACACACATTTAAACACAGAATATATTGACAGTGCAAGGGAAATGGAGAAAAAAATTGCAAAAATATCAAGATTAAAAACCACGGAGCACCCCTGGTGCCAAGGCATGAGAAAAATGTAATTCATTGATAATCTGTTCCCTCAATTTAGTAATCTGTACCCTCAGTTTAGTCATCTGTACCCTCAGTTTAGTAAACTATACCCTCAGTTTAGTAATCTGTACCCTCAGTTTAGTAAACTGTAGCCTCAGTTTAGTAATCCGTACCCTCAGTTTAGTGAATTGTACCCTCAGTTTAGTAAACTGTACCCTCAGTTTCGTAATCTGTACCCTCAATTTAGTAATCTGTACCCTCAGTTTAGTAATCTGTACCCTCAATTTAGTAAACTGTACCCTCAATTTAGTAACCTGTACCCTCAGTTTAGTAATCTGTACCCTCAGTTTAGTAAACTGTACCCTCAGTTTAGTAAACTGTACCCTCAGTTTAGTAATCCGTACCCTCAATTTAGTAATCCGTACCCTCAATTTAGTAATCCGTACCCTCAGTTTAACAAATGTCTGGGGCTCCGTATACCTACGTATATCTGTCAAGTGAAGTAAATTCTATTTGTATGTTATATTCTTACTGGTGTGAATTCTGTGTATAAATTGTCATGTCGTGATATATCCTACATCCCATTTTTTCAACTGAAAGGCAATATTGCTGTAGTTCGAGGGGGTTGACTACTAGCAGTACTAGCAGGACCGGCTACAATTAGCCTGCATGTTTCCTTTCACTTTCCGTGCTTTTAAGCATTTGGTCGCTGCAATCATGCTATCATGACAACCTTCTTATCCCCGATGTGTTGACGTTAGTGTGGTTTTTTTTCTGGCACATAGCTGCCACCAAAGGGGTCCTCGTTGAGTTGAGTTCTCGCCGCAGAAGTGAAAGTTCACAGACAGACAAATACGTCTGTGATGGATCAAGCAATGTAAGTATCTTGTCTGCAGTTATTCACCGTTTTGTTTCATGATAACAATTTGTTGTGGTTATTTACTGCCATACTGAGGTACTGGATTCTGCTGAGGTGCTCCAGTATATGCTAAAACATATGGCTAATACACACCCAGAGAATCACATTCAGATTCAAACATTCATTTGATTGATTGAGGAATATTGTCCGCGTTACATGCCCCTTATTACAAATTAGCAGAATCATATTGCCAAATTCAAGTACTTTTCATCTTGTTGTGTCTTCAAAGTTTGCCATGGTTATTCAATGAAGCTTAGTGTCCTCTGGTTGTCAAGTGTAAGCCATTTCATTCTAATCAATTGCAGGTAGGCTGTGGTCTGATGATAATGATCATGATGATTATGCCAATACCCATAAAATATGTGTGGTCATTTACTGAATTTATAGAAAATACACAAAGTTACATGAATTGTGAAACCAATGCTATGTGTGATAGACTCAACTGCAAACTATACTACAAATATGGAACACAGAGATTGAACTCCAGACGTGCTAATATACACACAGGGCAGATTCAGTCATTTTGCACATTGTTGAGCTTGACAGGAACCTTATTTTTGTTTCACAGGATGGATTAAAATTTTTGAAAATTCCTTCAAGAGCAAAGAAGGTTAGATGATAATGTCATTGCCATATTTATTGAAGAGAAGGTATGTACCCCCTTATAAACATTTGTCATTTCATCGAGACGTTTATTCAAGGCAATGTTTTTGCTTCATATACGTGTTGTGTGATATGGTTGATTTTTTTTTTGGGAGTTTGTAAATGTGCAATATCAGTCTCAGTAATCAGGGTTTATGTGGCGAAGTGAATTTGCACACAAATTATTTTTGGCAGGTGGTGAGTCTAGTACACAGTGTAAATCAAGAAGTACATAAACTATTTTACATTAAATACATAGCCTAACTGTAGTAATTGAGTGCATGCACCAATTACCTTGTTTGTGAATATCTCTGTAATCAATGTAAGTGTGTGGCAAGGCAGTCATGTGAACTACAATGTACATTAGGTATGGGTTATATACAGTGTGCTATAAGGCAATGAAATCTTGCAATGTGAACAGTGGGAAATGTTGATCAGCTGTTTCGTACAGTAGCTGCTGGCAGCTAGATCAGAAAAAATATCTCTGTTATTGTCAATTATTTATCTACCTGGCTGTAACAAACATGTTTTACTCTCTAGGCTTTTAACTCATTATGTTTCAAAATTATTGATGATCATGCTATTTAGGTATTGCTACATCTTGTTGAATTACCAATGTTCTTCTTTTTTCCTCAGATTGATTGGTACGCTGTCCATGCAATGACAGATCACCAGCTGACAGAATATGTTCCCAAAATTGGAGACCGAATTGCAATACCTCAGTACTGCAGGAGAGAAGTGGCTGTGTTTGAAGGAACCAACACAACCATATCCAAAGCAACTGAATCTTTGATTTCAAAAATTAAACAAAAGCGGGGATCCAACAATGGCCTTACAGATGAGCGTGTGAAAAAACTTTCTGGCAATTCTAATGCCTCAAAAGAACAACGCAATTATCAAATGGGCCTATTTGAAGAGAATCAGGGCAGATATGTGCAGGTGAGACAGAGAAGAGGGGGAGGCACAAGACATTTAAAGGCCCCAAAGAATACAACGTCAGAATTAATAGAAATAGGCAAAACACTATTTTTTTCCGGATGGAAAATCAAAACGAGGTGGGGAAAGTGATTTCGAATTTTCAATGTGATACTTCACCAAAGAAATGCTTGAGCCACAAACAACTTTAGGTGAGCAGTATGAAAAGCGAAAGGTGAAAACATTACAACTTTATTTGTCATGCAAAAGGGTCTCTACTAATCATGTCCATGGAAATGTTCTTCATGAACCACATGACACCTGTTCTAAGAGTTTGACTGTGTTGGAGGGAACAGCCAATGTGCTTACCTTGGACAGCGAAATTGTGGGAGCGGTAGGTGGACTCTTAACAGAGAACAAAATTGGTGATGAAGAAGTTATCATGGTTGACATGGATGCTGTCTTCAGACATACCTTTGCTGATTATGCCACTTATGATGTTGATGACCCCCTCGACGACACCGTCCCCATGAAGCTCTTAGAAGTGGAAAATCCACCTTCAACCCAAGAATCTCATCCACTTAAAGAAACAAAGCTTAAGCTGCACAGGGGAAATGTTTTCACTGAGTTTAATACGGCCTTTCAAAATGGCAGTGTATCTGTTGATGAGCTGCTGGTGGAGATCGAAACGGTCCAACCCAATGGTTCAATGGAAAAAGGAGAAGACAATGGTGGTGTGTTACGTAATGCATTAAGTGAGTACTGGGAGACATTCTTCAGTAAATGCACCCATGGAGGCAAAATGAAGATACCGATGACACGACATGACATGAAAGACGAATGGGTTAACATAGCTAAAGTCATGGTCCTGGGATACAACATGGTTCAGCATTTTCCCATAGCATTGACCAAGCCCTTTATTTTGTATTGTTTCGGCCTTGAACTGATGGAGAAGGACCTGCTTTTGGCATTTTTAGACTCAATTCCCTCTGAAGAAAAGGAAGTGGCTGAACAAGTAATGAATGATTTTCTGTCTGTCGCTGGATCTGAGGAGTGGATAGATTTCCTTGACACTCATGAGGTTAAAGTTGTTGTCAATAAGGGGAATGTGAATAAAACTTTAATTGAGGTGGCACATAAAGAACTTGTTCAAGATCCTGCATATATTGCAGAGTGTTGGTCCAGTGTACTGAAGGAACTGAAATTACCACTGGGAGGACTGAATGAAGTATATGCTGGCCTTACCCTGACACCAAGAAGAGTAATCAACATGTTACAGCATGAAAGCCTCGACATGAAGGAAATGCAGAGTTTCGAACATCTGAAAAAAATTCATCAGAAGTTGCAATGAACGTCAACTGAGGAAACTTCTTTGCTTTTGTACAGGTAATCTTTTAATCTTGTCAATTCATTATAGTTCTGTAATTTATTTTGACTAATTAAATATATTTAATATTGTTGACCTGAATTACCAAGGAGAATAATGTTTTCACTGGCATTTGTCAGTTGGTCTGTATGCAAAGTACAACATGGATTCGTCTTAAATTTTCAGACAAAGTGGGTATTATGATGAGGAACAAGTGATTATATTTGTGTGTATATGCAGATATTTATGCTTCAAGTGTCAACTTTTTTCTGAAAATGCTTGATTCCTCAAGATGTACTTGGTGTGATGGACACACGACATCTACTGGCCAGTGAGGATACTGTGTCAACTGATCAGGAAAACTGTTATTTAATGAGTCCTCTATAGTGGCAAAAGTAATATATTAGTATACTGTATAATATAATAAATAACAAATAATATAATGTATAATATGCAGCCAAATTCACTCAGTTCACACAGACTATGTAGATATTGTCTACAGTCTACAGCTTTAAGGTCGTCACCTTGTTACCGCCTGATTTGCCAGTGTGCATTAGCGTAAATTTGACCACCTCGTTTCATTTGGTCATTGTGCCATCCTCCCAGAAATATACTGAGGATAACCTAAGGATCAAAGTACAGTTCATACTCAAGGTGGTTTAGCTACCTGAACCAGTAGAAGACAGTTGGTTTTATTCTTTAAACTTATTTTTAATGACCACACACATTTATAGCTTTATAAGGATTATAGCTACATATTTTGATCACAGAAATGAGTATACATCAGCAATTTGGGTGGCAATAGCAAGGCTAATACATGTAATAATGATGTAATAGAATATATACAATGAAAAGTATTCTGTGAAATTAACTGCAACAACAAAACATTTCACAAACCAAAAGAGCTGAAAGAAATTGTCATGGCTGAAGACCGCTGTCTGTCCAGATACCTTTTTTCTGAACAATTAAAAAAAGGGTCTGAATTCCATCAGTGGATGCCGGTCAAATGAGGCATGAAAAGAACACTTGTTTGGCGGAAGATTGAGGAGCTTGTCCATCGAAGGTCGAATGAAGAGGAGGCTAATAAATGGTGAAGTGAGGTGGAGGCTCAATAGTGGAGTAATGAGGAAGAATCAGAATCAGAATCAGAATCATCTTTATTTGCCAAGTATGTCCAAAACACACAAGGAATTTGTTTCCGGTAGTTGGAGCCGCTCTAGTACAACAGACAGTCAATTTACAGAACACTTTGGGGACATAAAGACATTGACAAAAAACAATTGTGCAAAAAGATGCAGAGTCCTCTAGCACTTAGAGCAGTTTGAATGACTAATATTGCAATAGTCCGGTGCAATGACTATTGTGCAAAGGGCGCTGAGACTTCAAGGAGTGTATGCGGTTTAAAGTGACGAGTCGTGCAAGCTGGAAGAGCTGGTGACCGTGCAGTCGTTCGTGTAGAGAGAGAACCTGTACAATCCAGGTTCGGAAAATAAAAACCCTCCCATAATTTGGAGAAAACCTGAGCATCTCAAGAATTTCACAGGATGCCAGTTGAGAACTCATCTACCCTGTTGAGATATTGTGGTGATTAAATTCGGTTGGTATAATAAATGGTTAGACCGATTATATTTTTACTTTCTGGATCTGGGATGTCCACCTGCTTTTTTAAATGATCAGGTGGATTCAAAATATGGCAGGGGTTTTACATTCTGGTTGCTGGATTACAGAGGCAAATCAGGTGTTGTACCATCCAGAAGAGAGGATGCATGAATGTCATTAGGAGTTAAGAGGTACGTACATTGGTTGGATGATATGACATATTAGAAATTGTATAGGACTTTAAAACCCTTTTACACCTTTATCTACTAAGGCCTAAAAGTGAAATGAGCTCCTCCCTCAAGTAGAGGTAGTTGTCCATGGCCATATATCCATCGACTGGGACTTGAAGGTTGTTCTGTGCCATTATATGTGTACAGAGAGTGAACACATTAGCATCACAAGCAACATCATTGCGGTGGATGCTGTCACCTTCACACCTCATAAAGTCCTCCTCACCAACTTGGCACAAAAAGTCCTGGGTGCCATACAGCTCAGTTACCATGAACATTGCATGAGGCCGACCATGAGGCACCTGCTCGTTCTTGGATGGACGAATCAGATGGCTGTTCCACACTTCCTTGGTGGAATCCAACTCATCCTACAGGGGTTACAAAAACAATTGTCATAACAAATTGGTTAACAGAACAATATATAATTAAAACTTAAAATTGACACCTTTTATGAAAGTAGCATCTCAATTAAGTGTACAATCGCACCTCTACTAATGTGGATGGATGCCTTCTGTAATCTTATGGCAAAGTGAGAGTGAAGGAAAAAAACTGACAGCAGTTTCAAAATCTTTCATAAAAACTTCACTGAGGTCAAACCAGCTTCCGTGTCCATATTGAGGTAAACTTGTAAAGTTTTATAAGTATAGCGTAATCATAGTTGAAACAATGACTGTTCGAACAATTGACTATTAGAGCACGACCATATTTGTGGCGAGACATAATCCTCTTTGTAATAACAACCTATTTTAAAAAAGTAGCATATATTTACTTTCCAATCAGCAGAGACTTGCATAGCCATCAGATCCAGACCAGTACAGTCATGTCTGACATCTTAACAGTTCACCACTGACAACTCCAACCTTCTCAACTTTTCACCAAGGAACAGGCACATGCACACATACCCACTAGGTGGTGCTCAAGCGCCTGCCCTTTTTGCCCTGGGCAAAAAAAGTGCCGTTTTTTTGCTGTAGCACCCCCCCCCCCCCCCCCCAATCAAATAAATAAATAAATAACCCTCTCTGTCCACAATTGTATCAAGTGTTTTGAAATCTGATGGGTATTTATTTGAGTCCTTGGGAGAATTCCACATATTCTCCCACTTTGCCCCAGCCCCTCTCTTCTTCAAAAATCTGCCATTTGTGTTGACTTTTTATATCCTTTGTAACCTCTCCTTACCTCTTTTTTAATAATTGTATTATTGACTGTCTTTACTGTATTAACAGAAATAAAAATATCCTGTAAATTAAATACATACATACCCATCCATCCATTTTCTGTACCGCTTATACTCACAAGGGTCGTGGGTGTGCTGGAGCCTATCCCAGCTATCTTCGGGCGAGAGGCGGGGTACACCCTGAACTGGTCACCAGCCAATCACAGGGCACATAGAAACAAAAACCTAACCCATAGAAACAAACAACCTAACACCTAAACCAGCTTCGCCAAGCTAAGGAGGATGCATATCAGAGCGGGGACAGGGCCCTGTATAATCGAACTAGAAACCAGCTGACGAAAGAAATTAACATTGCAAAGCGGAACTATGCAGCAAAGTTGGAAAAACAGTTTAGCGCTAAAGACTCTAAATCAGTCTGACATGCATTCCAATCGCTGACTAATTACAAGCGACGATTCCTTCAAGCTGAGGACAATAGCACACTAGCCAACGACTTGAATACTGAAGGGAATATAGAATACTTTATATTCTAATATGTAATTCTATATGTAATAGAATATAATACAGAGTTTCATGGGATAATTAGTATGGAAGGAAAGCAAGAATGTGTATTGAGTATAATCAGATAGGAGTACATTGCAGGAAGGCCCCCCCATCAGGGGGTATTTGGAGACAGATGTCAAGGAAGAAAGGAACTGCTGGGAGCCACTATAAACACTGAATGCAGGAGACATCTGCAGGCGACACCTGGAGGCGGCGTCTGGAGCCAGATCAGATAGTCATCATTCTGCCGAACAACGATGACGTCAGATTACAGACCAATCAGACGACAGCAATTCCATACTGGCCTGTTTGAAACATTGTATAAGTCTGTGGTAGAGTCAGATAGGTTTTGTTCAACTACTTTATCTGCTAAGGATAAGATAGGGTAATTACGAACCCAGAGCTCTGCAAAATGTATAGACTCCTCTGTCAGGAATAAATTGGTTGGTTTTTATACATTGTTGTGAACGAAGTTCTTTCACGAAAACGAGCACGCTTGGAACCACGGGAGTTAGGATATTTTAAAACAAAGGTTCCTTCAATACCTTCTACTGCAGATTTGAAAAGGACAGTTTCACACCCCACACCCATCCGGCTGCACCCCCGACCACAATCACACCTCTGACTTCTGCGTTTACCATCCACGAACAGGATGTGAGACGCATCTTCAATCACCAAAAGATTAACAAAGCGGCAGGCCAGACCATGTGTCCCCATCCTCCCTCAAAGTCTGCGCCGACCAGCTAGCGCCAGTCTTCACTCAGATCTTCAATAGATCTCTGGAACTGTGCGAAGTACCATCCTGTTTCAAACGCTCCACCATCATTCCAGTCCCCAAGAAACCTGCAATCTCGGGTCTAAATGACTACAGGCCTGTCGCCTTGACATCTGTGGTCATGAAGTCCTTTGAACGTCTCGTGCTGGACCACCTCAAGAGCGTCACAGGTCCCCTGCTGGACCCCCTGCAGTTTGCCTACCGAGCGAATAGGTCTGCGGATGATGCAGTCAACATGGGACTGCACTTCATCCTTGAACACCTCGACAGTGCAGGGACCTACGGGAGGATCCTGTTCGTGGACTTCAGCTCAGCGTTCAACACCATCATCCCTGAACTCCTCTCATCCAAGCTTCACCAGCTCAGCGTCTCACCTGCCATCTGCCAGTGGATTTACAGCTTCCTGGCGGGCAGGACACAGCAGGTCAGGCTGGGGGAGGCCACCTCATCCACACGCAGCATCAGCACTGGGGCGCCCCAAGGTTCCTGGGAATTACAGTCTCTCAGGACCTGAAGTGGGCGACCAACATCAACTCCGTCCTCAAAAAGGCCCAGCAGAGGATATACTTCCTGCGGCTTCTGAGAAAGCACGGCCTGCCACCGGAGCTGGTCAGCAGCTCCGGTGGCAGCACCAAACCACAGTCTGGTTTGGTGCTGCTACAAAAAAGGACAAACTCCGACTGCAACGGACAATCAAAACTGCTGAAAGGATTGTCGGTACCCCCCTACCCACCATTGAGAACTTGCACGCTGCCAGAACTAAGACAAGAGCATACAAAATCCTCTCGGACCCTCCGCACCCCGGTGACCGGCTCTTCCAGCTCCTTCCCTAAGGTAGGCGCTACCGATCAATGCAAACTAGAACTAGCAGACATTCCAACAGCTTCTTCCCTCTTGCGATCAACTTCTTAAACACCTAACCTACAATTCCATTTCAACATGCTGGCAATTTTTTGACTTGAGTTCGTTGTCACATTTCTGTGGGGCCAATTATATATTACTCGTGCACTCACTGTAATAGTCTCGCCACGCTGCACGATTTGCATATCTGTTGTTGACCAATACTGGCCACTCATGCCAGAGTAGCATCTGCTCCATTTGCACACTGATTGAGGACTATCTGCAACATTTGCACAACCAACATTGTCCCAGATTATCGCACTACTCGTGACTTTAAACAGCATACTCCTTGAAGTCTCGGCGCCCTTTGCACAATGGTCATTGCACCGGACTATTGCAATATTCGTCATTCGAACTGCTCTCAGTGTAGGGGACTCTGCATCTTTTTGCACAATTGTCAAAAAAAAAAAAAAAAAAAAAATGTACTGGCATTACCAGATAACTGGCAACCCTTTACTGCTCAGTGACTGTTTTTTTTTTGTCAATGTATTTCTGTCTCCAAAGTGTTCTGTTAATTGACTGTCTGTTGTCGTACTAGAGCGGCTCCAACTACCGGAGACAAATTGTTTTTGGACATACTTGGCAAACTTGGCATTCTGATTCTGATTCTGACCTACGGGCAATTTAGAGTCTTCAATCACCCTAGCATGCATGTTTTTGGGATGTGGGAGGAAACCCGAGTACCCGGAGAAAACCCACACAGCCACGGGGAGAACATGCAAACTCCACACAGGCGAGGCCGTGACATGAACCCCCGTCCTCAGAACTGTGAGGCAGATGTGCTAACCAGTCGTCCACCGTGCTGCCTACATACAATGAGTACAAAGTTTTCAGACCCCCTTAAATGTTTCATTCTTTGTTACATTGGAGCCATCTGCTAAAATAATTTAAGTTAATTTTTCCCTCATTAATGTACACACAGCACCCCATATTGACAGAAAAAAACTTAATTGTTGAGATATTTGCAGATTTATTAAAAAAGAAAAACTGAAAACTCACACAGCCATAAGCATTCAGACCCTTTGCTCAGAATTTAGAAGAAACACCATTTTTAGCTGATACACCCATGAGTCTTTTTGGGAAAGTTTTTCACACCTGGATTTGGGATCCTCTGCCATTCCTCCTTGCAGATCCTCTCCCGTTCTGTCAGGTTGGGTGGTGAACGTTGGCGGACAGCCATTTTCAGGTCTTTCCAGAGATGCTCAATTGGGTTTAAGTCAGGGCTCTGTCTGGGCCATTCAAAAACAGTCACGGAGTTGTTCTGAAGCCACTCCTTCGGTGTTTTAGCTGTGTGCTTCGGGTCATTGTAATAATAAATAAATAATAAAGATAATAAAAAAATATATAATAATATAATAATAATTAATAAATACTTAATAACAAATAAATCATATTATAATATTATTGTATTATAAAATAACAATTGTATAATCAAACATAGCTGGACTCCAATGAAGGTGTAGAACCATCTTAAGGATGATCAGAAGAAATGGACAGCACCGGAGGTAAATATATAAGTGTCACAGCAAAGGGTCTGAATACTGATGGCTGTGTGATATTTCAGTTTTTCTTTTTTAATAAAACATCAAAAATTTCAATTATGTTTTTTTTCTGTGTACATTAATGAGGAAAGAAATGAAAAATTATTTTAACAAATGGCTGCAATATAACTTCTTTTCCTTTTGCCTTGTCCCGTTAGGGGTCACCACAATGCGTCATCCTTTTCCATGTAAGCCTATCTCCTGCATCCTCCTCTCGAACACCAACTGCCATCATGTCTTCTCTCATGACATCCATCAACCTTCTCTTTGGTCTTCCTTTAGCTCTCTTGCCTGGCAGCTCCATCCTCATCATCCTTTACCAATATACTCACTATTTCTCCTCTGGACGTGTCCAAACCATCAAAGTCTGCTCTCTCTAACTTTATCTCCAAAACATCGAACCTTGGCTGTCCCTCTGATGAGCTCATTTCTAATTTTATCCAATCTGGTCACTCCGAGAGCGAACCTCAACATCTTCATTTCTGCCACCTCCAACTCTGCTTCCTGTTGTCTCTTCAGTGCCACGGTCTCTAATCAGTACATCATGGCTGGCCTCACCACTGTTTTATAAACTTTGCCCTTCATCCTAGCAGAGACTCTTCTGTCACATAACACACCTGACACCTTCCTCCACCCGTTCCAACCTGCTTGGGCCCGTTTCTTCACTTCCTGACCACACTCACCATTGCTCTGGACGCTTGACCCCAAGTATTTAAAGTCCTCCACCCTTGCTATCTCTTCTCCCTGGAGCCTCACTCTACCCGTTCCAACCTGCTTGGGCCCGTTTCTTCACTTCCTGACCACACTCACCATTGCTCTGGACGGTTGACCCCAAGTATTTAAAGTCCTCCACCCTTGCTATCTCTTCTCCCTGGAGCCTCACTCTTCCCCCACCATGCACATATATTCTGTCTTACTTTGGCTCATCTTCATTCCTCTTCTTTCCAGTGCATGCCTCAATTTTTCTAACTGTTCCTCCAGCTGCTCCATGCTTTCACGGAAGATCACAATGTCATCTGCAAACATCATGGTCCACGGGGATTCCAGTCTAACCTCATCTGTCAGCCTATCCATCACCACTCCAAAAAGGAAGGGGCTCAGGGCTGATCCCTGATGCAGTCCCACGTCCACCTTAAATTCATCTGTCACACCGACAGCACACCTCACCGCTGTTCTGCTGCCCTCGTACATGTACTGTATTATTCTAACATACTTCTCTGCCACTCCAGACTTCCGCATGCAGTACCACAGTTCCTCTCTGGGTACTCTGTCATAGGCTTTCTCTAGATCTATGTTAAATATATTGCAGAAGTTATCATTTATTTGCTAAGCTTGAATTAGTATTATGGACGATTTTTATGGTTGCTTGCTGACCGTGAGAGAAAGCAAGATGTCTCGCCTTCAAGAAGATGACTCAGCAGGAATCATCCGATAGAAGGGCGCCTTGACAAGGACGTGGCCGGGGACGTGGCCGGTGTTGGTCTCATGTCTTCACCTTGAAACCCTCCCCTTAGTGTGTTGTGTCTTGTAGCTTAGTATGTTATGTCTTGTAACTCAGAAACATTCCTATTTCAAATAAATACAGGAGCGACGGGAGTGATTGTTTAGAGCGTGATGAGACGCTGTAATCTGAACAATCTCCCATACGTCCTCCTCATGAGCAAAAGAAACCAGCGTCTTCATTCCTTTTTGTATCTATTTTTATAGGTGTTGGGCGAGATAGATCCAACAATCTACAAAGACACAATGTAGCTCCTTCTGACCTTTCTCTGTACTTTTCCATCAGCATCCTCAAGGCAAATAATGCATCTGTGGTACTCTTTCTAGGCATGAAACCATACTGTTGCTCGCAAATACTTACTTCTGTCCTGAGTCTAGCCTCCACTACTCTTTCCCATAACTTCATTGTGTGGCTCATCAACTTTATTCCTCTATTGTTCCCAGGGATCTGCACATCACCTTTGTTCTTAAAAATGGGCACCAGTACACTTTTCCTCCATTCCTCAGGCATCTTCTCACGCACTAGAATTCTATTGAACAAGCTGGTCAAAAACTCCACAGTCCCCTCTCCTAGATGCTTCCATACCTCCACAGGAATGTCATCAGGACCAACTGCCTTTCCATTTTTCATCCTCTTTAATGCCTTTCTAACTTCACCCTTATAGTACTCATTCAACTGAGGTTGTTTCAAACATGGGCAGCACTGTGGGCATAGTTGTTAGCAGTGGTGGGCCTACAGATCTTAACACGATCTGAAGCACGAATCTACATTTACACACTAAAGTCTGATATTGGCTGGTGACCAGTCCAGGGTGTGCACCTCGTGGATTAAACACGTGTCAGGAATTTTGCTATTCAACTGTTTGTTAGAAAACAGCAAGATGTGCAAAAAATACCGAAACATTGAACATTGAAGTGTGGTACTTGTATCAGTAGTGGGATGTGGGCTCCCTCTCATAGGACACGAAACGGTCACTGCCTATACAGTTCGGAATTTAACCTTTTAGTACAGTACATTTGCATTTAGTCTTTAAGAACTGTTTGTTTTTAAACTTTGATTTAGGTACAATGTTTATTTAACTTATGTGCAATAAAGTTTAAATGAATCATATTAGCACTTATTTTCAATATTTGAGCACAGTGTTAATGTTCAAACTGCATAATGTTGCAATGGCTTATAATAATTTAAAATATACTTTTTAATGGGAAAAAAACTACTTTTTAATGAAAAAAAACTGTCTCGTGTTTGATGAACACTCAGACCTACGACATGCTTTAATGTTGGTCATGATAGCGGTACTGGGAGAGCTAAGTTTTTTTTATTTTATTTTATTTTTTTAGGTGGTACTTGGTGTACAAAGTTCAGGAACCACTATTACATGTGCATATAAGGTTAATTCAGAAATTGAATCTGAAAACCAAAAATCTCTAACTTTTTCTGTGAGTTGCATATGTATAGAGCACAGGAGGGGGAAAAAAATATTAGCTGAATTTCTATCGAAGAGGTCTTTCCCTGTGTGGGCATGTTTACGAGTAAGACATACACAAACACGCAACACCAATTTCAGATTGGAACAAGCGGTACAAATAAAGGCGAACGCTGCTGGTTTTCTGGTGAAATATACTTTAAGTTTACTAACTTTATCTTCTTTACCATTTCAATTAAGCATTTTTCTACACGGGATAGCAGTGACTCATATTTAAACTATACAGCGACAACTAGAAACATTAAAAACTTATTGTCCATGTATGTACAATATGCAATATGAACTGCATGAGTTTGCGCTTTAATCCATTTGAAAAATATGCACAAAAAAAAAGGCCTTGGCGGGAGAATGCCAAACACTTCCGGATACAGAAAACGTGCCGTGATGACGTTTATTCATACGTCACAGACTTCCGGTCAAGTAACGCAACAGCGCCACCTGCAGGCTAATGGCAGGGGCTCGCGTGACTGTCCTGCACTTTGGTTCTGTTGTAAAAGAAATGCTCTTTATGGCTATTATTTTTTTTTATTATTATTAAAAGAGGTCATACAAAAGAGCAATAATAATAATAATTGTCAATAAATATTTGATTAAGTGTGTCAAAAACGGCGATAAATGAATTCAAACTTTCTTGAAATAATGTGTTTAAATTTTTATTGAGATGAGATACGCTCCAGGATAGTGGAAAGTGGTTTGAAGACAGGATTTGAATATTAACATGTCACAAGGGCCAGAGGTCATCCATCATGGCCAGCAGGTCATCTCCTCTTGTTCTGCAAAAAGATTTCAGTCACGCCGCAGTTCCAGAAACACGCGATGGATGTGCGTGTTTACCTGCAGGGCTTACCTGCAGGGCTTGTATATTTATCACTCCAAATGACTCCTCGGCTTCACCTGAAGCTCCTCAAATTAAACACCCACAACATGGACCGGAGAATCTGAGAACTGTTCTCAATCTCAACAGTGCCCATCAGACCTGGGCCTGTAGATTGAGCTCTTCTTTAGCCAGAGGGTGGGGAGAGGGTGGGGAGCGGTTTCTGTCTGTGGCATGGAGATAAAAACTTATAGCAGAAAGATGTGTCGAAAGAGCGTATGTTGCACTCGTGTCAAATTTAAGGCCCAGATCTGGCCCTCCCTGTATGAAAGCTTGCCACAATTTTTCCTTGACTTTTTTTTTTTCCCAAAACTAGCCATTCATCCATCCATTTTCTGAGCCGCTTCTCCTCACTAGGGTCGCGGGCATGAGAACAGGTGCTAAGGAATACTTTAAAACGTGTGTTTTAATCAATTAAAATGTCTTTAAATCTTTTGTTTTATAAGGTCTCAATATATTGTGGCCTTTCAGTTATTGTGAGCATATTGTGACCATATCTTTATATATTTTATCACTGAATTCTGAACAGACTGAACAGAATGAGTTTCATCCACTTTGTTCACAACGGGAGGAGTGCCTTTCACAAATTCCCTGATGGTGTCGATATGATTGTATGAGATGAGCAGCAAATCCTTAGGGTGCGGACAGTGGAAGACTTGATACTTGAAGGCCATGATCATCAGCTCGTTGAGCTGTTTGAAAACCGACAAAACATACGTTAAACCTGGGAAATGTGCACGATTTTGCCAATTTTATGTTGCTCATTTGTTCTCATGTTCAGTTTTGATTGGCACTGTCAGAGAGGTATTCATTGAATATGTACATCATTGTAACAGTAGCTTACATTGGTATTCCATACTGAGAACGGTTTCCTATGTGATTGTTACCTTCTCCATGCTGACCGTCTTCAGCTTCATGATCGAGACGTGCGCCAAGCGAGTTAGTACGACTTTCATTTGTCATGGTCCTTTGTTTCAAATTGTTTTTCTTTGTGTTGCAGTGTCTGGGTGAGCGAAGGTTGGCGTTGACAATCGGTGACGCACCTGTCATGCATTGTAATCATCAGACTTTTTAGAGGGCACCATGACAGTGTGTGGGCGTCGGAATATTCATTCATTTTTGCCCCGTGTTTGCCGCCGTTCTGACCACTGTCCAAATTTAGGTTGTATACGATTATACCACACGGACCTTTTGTCGTGTGTCCCTGCGTCTGTTTTTTTTTATTCTTTCTGGTTGTGAGTCCCTTTAGTTTCGTATGGCTCGCCATCACATGCGCTGTCATTGAATTAAAATTGTTCGGACCTCTTACCAAGAGTCTCTTTTTTGGGATCTGCCCTTATGACCAAAAAATGGATCCCACAGACTCAGACACTTTTCGCCACGCATTGGCAAGTCAGGGACATTTGGTAGGAAGACAAGAGACATCGTTACACAAGTTCTGGGAGGAAATTACTGCGTTAACGACCCATCTCAGTACGTTGAGTTCTCGGGTTGATCAGGTGTGTGCACTTGGATCACCTGCGGTTCTGGCAGAAGCACCCACCACCAACACGGTGGTCGCGGTGCCACCCGCCAGGGAAGCATTGTCTCCCAAATCCACCTTGTTATGCTGGGGAACTCGGCGGCTGCGGTCAATTTATTTATCAATGTACCCTAGTATTTGACCAACAACCGGTCATGTATGCCCAGGATAAGACGAAGGTTGCTTTTATAATGAGTCTACTTACGGGTCAGGCGGCATCGTGGGCGCTGGCGGTCAGCAGCGTTTACGTTCCTCCTTCCCGGCATTCGAATCTGAACTGAGGAGAGTTTTTGAACATCCAGTCAAGGGCAAGGAGGCCGGTAGCCAGTTGTTGGGCCATTCCCAGGGGGACTTGTCAGTAGCCGAATACTCCATTTCGTTCCGCATCCTGGCAGCAGAGAGTGAATTCGACGATGTTGCGTTGAGCGGCATTTTTTGTCAGGAACTCTGTCCTGCCGTCAAAGATGAGTTGGCGGCCCGGGACGAGACCACTGATTTGGAGGAGTTGATCGGACTAGTCATTAGACTGGACAATCGACTGAGGGAACGGCAGCGCCGGCGGGCGGCTGAATGGCACATTTTTTTTGGGTCCGCTTCCCCGGGACATTCTTCGTCCGCCAAGGAAGACGCCGCCTGTGTTCCCCCATCTACCTCGGCGTCAACGAGGGAGCAGGGCCTTTGCCGTGGAGGAGCCGATGCAACTTGGCGGGAGGCAACTGACGGAGACGGAACGTCGGAGATGCATGAGAGCGTGTCTGTACTGCGGCCGACCAGGACACAAGGTATTCACCTGCATGGCGAGACCTTCGCGGGGAAGTGACGCTACGCGTTCCAAGCAGAGCGGCCAGGTGGTGATGACAGTGCCTTCTGCCTCTGGAAAGAACGTCTCATCGTGTGAGTATTTTGATGAAGACTTGGTACCCAGTGAATTGAGAACTGGATCGAACAACAAGAGACTTCAATTGCATTTTTTGTAATGCCCTGTCAATCTGCTCCAGTTGTGCTGGGATTAACGTGGTTAAAACTTCATAATCCAGATATTAATTGGGATCAACTACAGATTGTAAATTGGAGCCTATTTTGTCATTCTCATTGTCTGCAGTCTGCCATGTTGACTACTACCCCCCGTGTTCAAGACGAGCACATCGATTTGGCTAATGTACCAGCTGAGTACCATGATTTGCAACTAGTGTTCAGTAAGGATCGTGCCCAGTCTTTGCCTCCGCATCGTCCATACGACTGTTCCATAGAGTTCATTCCCGAGGCTCCACTACCATGTATCAGATTTCCAAGCCAGAGCAAGAGGCATTAAAGAATTATATTTCGACTTCGCTAGCTGCCGGGTTGATTCGTCCCTCATCGTCACCAGTTAGCGCCGGATTTTTCTTTATCGATAAAAAGGACGGGACCCTGTGTCGATTTCCGGGGTCTCAACGACATCACGATAAAGAATAAGTATCCTCTCCCACTGTTGGACTCGGCGTTTGCCCCTTTGCAGTCTGCAAATGTGTTCACAAAATTAGATCTGCGCAATGCCTATCACCTGGTGAGGATGAAAGAGGGAGATGAGTGGAAGACTGCGTTCAATACTCCATTAGGTCATTTTGAGTATTTAGTCATGCCTTTTGGACTCACGAATGCACCCGCTGTGTTTCAGTGTCTTATTAATGATGTGCTCCGGGACATGATAAATGTATTCTGTTTTGTGCACTTGGACGACATCTTAATCTTTTCCCGTGATCTTCATGAACATCGCCAACACGTCCGCATGGTTTTGCAGCGCTTGATGGAAAACCGTCTTTACATCAAGGCTGAGAAGTGTGTGTTCCATGCGGAGTCTGTAAATTTTTTGGGGTTCATCGTGGAGAAGGGCCAGCTTCAGGCCCATCCAGCCAAGATCCAGGCTGTGGTTGATTGGCCAACGCCAACGTCTAGGAAGCAGTTGCAGAGGTTTTTGGGTTTTGTTAATTTTTATAGGCGATTTATACGTTATTACAGCCTTAAGGTTCCGGAGGGAACTCTGTCATCCTGAGTGTTGTCGACAGATTCTCCAAGATGGCCCATTTCTTTGCTCTGCCGAAGCTGCCGTCCTCCTTTGAGACTGCTAATCTCCTTGTCGACCATGTCTTCCGAGTTCATGGTATTCCTGCTGATCTAGTGTCTGACAGGGGGCCGCAGTTCGTCTCTCGGGTCTGGAGGTTGTTCTGCAAAGCGCTGGGGGCTTCCTCCAGTCATTTGTCCTGTTTCCACCCGCAGACCAACGGCCAGGCTGAGTCAAGATGTGGAGGCTGCTGTGTTTGCCATCAGCACCCCTCCTCATGGTCTTCTCACCTGCACATAACACCCTCGTTTGCTCTGCCACTGGACGGTCGCCGTTCATGACTGCATACGGTTATCAGCCGCCGTTGTTCCCTTCTCAGGAGAGGGAAGTTCTGTTCAGGTCCATCTCCAAAGGGCTCATCGGGTGTGGTGGGATGCAAAGGCGGCCTTGTCCCGTACTGAGGCTCTCAACCGGCAGTTAGCTGATCATCATCGGATCTCAGCTCCTCTCTACCGTCCTGGTGAGAAGGTATGGTTGTCCACACGAGATTTACATTTGGCCGGGGGTTCTAAAAAACTGGGTCCTCGGTATATTGGTCCTTTGGAAATTTACTCTGTTGTTGACAGTTAAACTTCGGCTCCCTCCCGCCATGAAAGTTCACCCTGTATTCCATGTCTCCTTGCTCAAACCGGTTTCCTCCAGCCCTCTGTGCCCTCCAGCGGTGCCTCCTCCTCCTCCGCGGGTGGTTGATGGTAACCCAGTGTACACGGTGGGTGAAATATTGGATTCCAGACGAAGGGGCAGGGTTGTGCAGTATTTGGTCGACTGGGAGCGTTACAGCCCTGAGGAGCGTTCCTGGGTTCCCCGCTCTTGGATCTTAGATCCGTCTCTGCTCAGGGCCTTCCACTCTCACTACCTCCAGAAGCCGGGTGGTCCGCCAGGGGGCGTCCTTTGAGGGGGGGATACTGTCATGGCCCTGTGTTTCAAATTGTTTTTCTTTGTGTTGCAGTGTCTGGGTGAGCGAAGGTGGGCGTTGACATCGGTGATGCACCTGTCATGCATTGTAATCATCAGCCTTTTTAGGGGGCACCGTGACAGTGTGTGGGCGTTGGAATATTCACTCGTTTTTGCCCCGTGTTTGCCGCCGTTCTGACCGCTGTCCAAATTTAGGTTCTATACGATTATTCCACACGAACCTTTTGTCATGTGTCCCTGCGTTATCTGTTTTTTTATTCTTTCTGGTTGTGAGTCCCTTTAGTTTCGTATGTCTCGCCATCACATGCTCTGTCATTGAATTAAACTTGTTCGGACCTCTTACCGAGAGTCTCTTTTTTGGGATCTGCCCTTACGGCATTGCCGTCCGTGACATCATTGTCCTGTGTGAATACAGCAGCTGAGGTTTCAAACGTTCATCCATGAAGGCTTACTGAACATGGTCCCGACAATGTCATTCATCACTGTCAACGGGAAGGGACAGAAACACATAGTGGTTGATCCTATATAGTACAGTATGTCACAAACGGGACTTCACGTGTCATATTTTTGTAAATAATGGTACAACACTGAAATAATGACACTTAGCTACACTGTATTAGTGTACAGTATGTACAACAGTGAAAATTTGCTCTTCCCTCCAAATAACTCAACACACAGCCATTAATTTCTAAACCATCCATCCATCCATCCATTTTCTGAGCCGCTTCTCCTCACTAGGGTCGCAGGCGTGCTGGAGCCTATCCCAGCTATCTTCGGGCAGGAGGCGGGGTACACCCTGAACTGGTTGCCAGCCAATCGCAAATGTCTAAACCAATGGCAACAAAAGTTAATACACTCCTAGCTGAAATTTTTTAAATTGTGCCCAAAACAGCAATATTGTATTTTTTGCGGCCACCATTATTTTCTAGCACTGCCTTAACCTTCTTGCGCATGGAGCAACATCCACCAGCGCTGTGATATCGACCTGGAGTGTAACAGGATTCCAGTGGCAATCTGTGAAGCTCTGGTGAACTCCATGCCCACATGCAGGTGTGCACCTAATAATTTTACAGACTCCCAACCTAAGATTAGTGAACACCTGCTTTTAGCATATTGCCTGTTCCTCTTTTCTGTCATTTTCAGACCACACTTCTGCAGCTTTCCCCCCAAAAAAACGAAGACAGGAAACTTAAATATTAACAGGAAACTTAAATATTAAATATTAAATATTCAAAAATACAAACAAATGTTTATATTTAAAATGTTTTGCACACTGTATGACAGCAACATGACTGGAAAGACTGGTAGAAGCACGTTTTCAACCTACCCTTTTCAGACCTCAGAAGTGCTGTGAGCTTGCAGGCGATGGTCCAGTGTGTAAAGCATCTCCCCTCCAAGGTTAATGAAAACCAGGGGGAGAGTTTTCATTGACATCCTGGAAAATCAGTCTGTCTAGAGACAATTCAACTCCTTGAAAGTTAGAGTTGTGATTAAATTTTTTGTAAGGGTATGTTTTCTGTAGCGGGTTGCGGATTGTTTCCATGCTCTTGTCTGAGCATGCCTCTGCAGAAAACACTAAGATGCAACAGGTGGTCAGGATAAGGATCAGCCACGGTCACGCTCAAGCTCACTGGCCGGTGCACAATGACGACATATCCCGGATGTTCCCTAATGCGACGGAATGAGCCTGTAGGGAGAAATCTTGATGGGAAGATCTTGTGGATAGCTGGTATTGTTTCATCAATAAAGTTAGAGGGCTCATATAAAATCATGCACCAAATAGATTCAGCAAATATATATGAAAAAAAGATTACAAGTTGAAAATGAATACTCTTTTACCAATTATGGAATGAAATCCTCTTTTTTTTATCACTCTTCATTTGTTTTGAAGATATTTTAGGTTGACATGCAGAACTACTCATCAACTGCAGGAAAAGAACCAAAAAGATCAAATAATAAAAAAAAATCTTAAATCAATATATATGGACATGAACAGATTCTGACTCACAGAAAGATGACAATTAAGGTAAGGTATTCTTGCTAAAATCTTTGCCAAAATTTCTAATCGTTGGAGATAATAAATAATATCATTGACATATTGCAGTTATTCATTCATTCATCTCCCTTTCCACTTACACTCACAAGGGTCGCGGGCGTGCTGGAGCCTATCCCAGCTATCTCCGGGCGAGAGGTACACCCTGAACTGGTCGCCAGACAATCGCAGGGTGATATTGCAGTTATTTTTTTCTAGTTATCCATAAGTAAAGCATTTGTAATACTATAATGAGGAGATGAAAAATGTATATGGTTTCACAGTCATAATGCAACTCTGAGAGAAAGTGTACCAGCAATGCGGCCCGCGACAAAAATGAGATTCACCTCTGCACAGAATAAACCCACAATTCACTATCTCCAGAAACTACAATTATTACATGCCAAAAAAATGTGAATGATTTTCAGTATCAAATTTATGAGGGAATGTGTGGCCTCGTGTTTTTCCATGTGTTTAATTAATCTGTATAAAAGGAGTTTCACTCTTTGAACTACGGAAATAATAAACTTTCAACAATATTCAGTTTTATAAAATTCACCCCTCTGTTTATATTTTAAGACACCCCTGGCAAAATGGATGGATGGATGTACATAGAGGTATATTGAACTATTAATAGTGTTAAAAAAATTAAATGATCATTTTATTTAATTGACATCACAGCCTACAAATATGGATTAACTAAACAAATTGAATAGCAGTATTAAAACTCTAATATCCCAAACTCTGATCACTATATTTGCCAGGTTTTGATCCAGTGTAATATCTGCAGTAATCCTTTTGGTCAGTAGAGAGCAGTAGAGAGCGAGCAATCCCCTGCAGAGAAGAGATCAGTGGAGCAAGTTGGGTGCAAAAAGTGACTGCGGTTCCAGCCTCCAGTAAAAAATCAAGCCAGCAGACACGATTGTTCATACTAAGTATGACGGTAACACGCCGCCAACGTGCTGCAAGGACCAACTTCAAAATAAAAGCCTCACATATTAATACATTGGACATCAATGGCGTTTCGGTGAAGGTCAAAAGTGAGCATCATATAACCTTAGTATAGACATTACATTGTACTGGATCCCATTAGATTGTGTCTCATTGAAGACTGATGTTTTACATTTGTTTGCAGTGTCTGCGCCTGACATGCACCAGCATCCTACACGAGGGGCACGAAACGGACCTGATCTACCGAGGTGGCATAGGGTGGCAAATGCCAGCAAATGCCGCCCTAAAAGAAAGCCTTGCCACCCCTGCTGCCACCCCAATTTGCAGCGACAAATTTGACATTTACGATCGAGGACCTCCAATGTCTAACTGAAGGCAATGCAGCACGAAATGACGAGCAGCTGCAGCGCTGGCGCAGTAACACACTGTTTTGTTTTGAAAAAGCGAGGGAGCTAGGACACACCAGTTGGGAGGAAAGAAGACACATGGGGAGAGAGGTACAAACTGAGCAACTGTCTATATGTCTATCTAGCAAGAAATGTCATGAAAATTAAAGCACAGTGCTAGTATAGTTGCAGTGCTGATTTTGAGCTCATAAAAATCCAAGTGAAGAACGTTGTTTTGCTCACTGTACATATAATGTTAGCTAGGTCTGACGTTATCTGTGTAAAGGCCAACATCGATTCACCGTCTGGAAAAACGCTGTGAAATTACTTTGAATTTTACAGACATGAAGAGCAAAGGTAGCATTTGCAGTTTTTGTCTCACCAAAGAGAAAGGGGACAGAAATAGAAAATGAACAGTTGAGCAAGGGTGATGGAGAAGGAGAGAGAACAGATGAAGGTGAGGTGGAAGGAGGGAGAGAGAGAAGGGCAAAAGAAATGGGATGAAATACAATTCCATGGTGACTAGGGACAAAGGCGCTTGGGAGAACACCACAGTGGTGAAGAGATGGAGGCGGGAGAGCATCACCAAGATGAGGAGGCAGACAGCAAGAAAGATGACGTGCAAGGTTCAGACAGTGAAAGGGAAAGGAGAGTGCCTGATCCATCTCCAGTTGAGCTGGTCCTCATGGTATGGAAGTTGTTGCTGCATAGTATACTAAGTTACATATAAATAAGAGCGACAAATTACACAAACAAACATTATATTGTAAGGTGCATTTACGAGACATTGCTTAGACTTCTTAAAATATATACTAAGGCCAGGTTAAATTCCAAAATTAAACAAATGAACCTAAAAATACTCCCCCAGGCTAAAGTCTAGTGTCTGTTATCACAGTCTGATGGTCAGAAATAATTTAGTTTTTACTAGTTGATATGTTGTATAATTAGTTCAGATCTAATGCAGTTTGAATTTTTCCTCCCCTCCGTCTTCTAGACGTATCTAAGTCCAGGTGCGAGGTGCCAGCGCAGCCAATTTGAGACAGTTTCCGTAAGACCCTCCAGAAGAAGCTTCCGCAGCAACTGTTACAAAGTTCATCCCTGGTTAGAATACTCACAATCAAAAGATGCATCTTACTGTTTTGCATGTCAGCATTTTCCCTCGAATCAAGTTCACTCAGTTGTTGGACCCATACCAGGATGTTTTTTACGAGTTGTTCAGATTGTGTAAAATAGTGGTTGTTTTACCTGTGAGCAGTGCATCCTGTGAGAGAAGTTTTTCATCTCTCCTGCTCATAAAGACTTATTTGCAGTCTACTATGACTGCAAACTGCCCCCTTCTTTCCACCCCATAAATATTTGTGTAGCTCCGCCTCTGGGCATTACAGACATTATTTAAAACATTTTTTTCTTTTGGTTTTCATTTCCTTCTTATTTCACTACCAAACAAGCTTTGAATCAGTTCCCCCCCAGCATTTTCCCCCCGAGCATCTTCCACAGAAATATGGGAGTTCGCCCCAACCAGTCTACATGTGTTCTGTGGACTTGGAGAAGGCATTTGACCGTGTCCCTCGGGGTGTCCTGGGAAGGGTGCTTCAGGAGTATGGGGGTGCCGAACCCCCTGCTACGTACGAACCGTTCGGCCCCTGTAGGACCAGTGTCAGAGTTTGGTCCCCATTGCCTGCAGTAAGTCCGACTCATTCTCGGTGAGGGTTGGACTCCGCCAAGGCTGCCCTTTGTCACCGATTCTCTTCATAACTTTTATGGGCAAAAATAGGCGCAGCCAAGGCATAGAGGGGGTCCAGTTTGTGGCCTCAGTATTGCATCAGTGCTTTTTGCAGATGATGTGGTTCTGTTGGCTTCATTAAGCCGTGATCTCTCACTGGAGTTGTTCAGCAGTCGAGTGTAAAGCGGCTGGGATGAGAATCAGTACCTCAAAATCTGAGACCATGGTCCTCAGTCGGAAAAGGGTGGAGTGCCCCCTCTTCTGGGTCGGGGATGAGATCCTACCCCAAGTGGAGGAGTTCAAGTTCACGAGTGAGGGAATAATGCAACGGGAGATTGACGTGGCTCGGTGCAGCGTCGGGAGTAATGCAGACTTTGTATCAGTCTGTTGTGGTGAAGAAGGAGCTAAGCCGAAAGGCGAAGCTCTCTATTTACAGGTCGATCTACGTTCCGACCCTCACCTATGGTCACGAGCTGTGGGTCGTGACCGAAAGAACAAGATCCCGGATACAAGCGGCCGAAATTAGTTCCTCCGCAGGGTGTCCGGGCTCTCCCTTAGCGATAGGGTGAGAAGCTCGGTCATCCGGGAGGGGCTCAGAGTCCAGCCGCTGTTCCTCCACATGGAGAGGAGCCAGATGAGGTGGCTCGGGTATCTGTTTAGGACGCCTCCTGGACACCTCCATGGTGAGTTGTTCCGGGCACGTCCCATCGAAAGGAGACCCCGGGGACGACCCAGAACACCCTGGAGAGACTACATCTCTCGACTGGCCTGGGAACACCTCATGATCCCGTCGGAAGAGCTGGAGGAAGTGGCTGGGGAGAGGGAAGTCTGTGCTTGTCTGCGAAAGCTACTGCCCCCCGCGACCCGACCTTGGATAAGCGGAGGAAAATGGATGTATGGATCTATTCATCCATTTTCTGTACCGCTACTCCTCACTAGGGTCTATCCGAGCTGTCAACCAGTTCACCCTGAACTGGTTGCTAGCCAATCACAGGGCACATACAAGCAAACAACCATTCGCACTCACAGTCACACCTACAGGCAATTTTAGAGTCTCCAATTAATGCATGTTTTTGGGATGTGGGAGGAAACCGGAATACCCGGAGAAAACCCACGCAGGTACGGGGAGAACATGCAAACTCCACACAGGCGGGGCCAGGGATTGAACCCGGGTCCTCAGAACTAACCAGTCGTCCACCGTGCCGCCGCCATAAAACATAAAACGCTTCATAACTCCCTCATTCATGCGTCCAAAAAATCCCAAACTTCTCATTTCACAGCAGTCACATCCTCAAGACATCTGTGACAATATTTTGATGTACATATAGCGCTACCTATTGGCGAAAAAGGGTTTCCTGACAACTTTAATGTACTGCCCCGAGCATGTTGACCAGATCCACCTGAAAAACTGCTGCAAGAGTCCTATTGTAATTGTAATAATTATTCTTTTTGTTTATCAGGGCCCACGCAGGTACCGCTGTAAGGGTCCAATTTTAATCGTAGGAATTATTCTTGTTTTTCTTTATTAGGGCCAGAGCAGCGACCGCTGCAAGGTTCCGATTTTAATTGTAGGAATTATTCTTTTTCATTATTATTTTTATTCTCCCTAAACGATCTCATTTTTAGGGCCTAAAAATGCCCTGACTTGAACCAAAGTTTGCACACACATTGCGCCTGGCAACAAATTTTATATATTAAAGTTTTCATACACGATTATTAAAAAATGGCTCTTTAGGTTCCCCGAAAATTTTTAAAAACAATGGCCCCCACACTACATGTCTGCTACGGGTATTAAAATTGGGAGGCACATGTAGCACCCCGAGATGTACAAAATAGTAACAGAAGCCATATCCTAAAATGAACATTTTTTGAAAACATAATTTTGGCCCCTTTTTGACAATTTTTCCACATTCACAGGGGTCATACTTTTCCGAACTTGTCCTCTAGCTTTCATCCGATTGACTTCAAACTTGGTGTGTAGCATCTCCATACATGGGACATTAAAAGTTTTCTATTCCACCAAACTATATGACGGCGACGAGGCATCAAATTTTGCATTTCAATTTTCAAACAGAAAATGCTTAATAACACCCCTGAACGTGCTCCAAAAAAATCCCAAACTTCACGTTACATACTAATCAGACATATGTATGACAATATTTTGTTATACATATAGACCACCTATTGGGGACAACAAATGTCTTCCTTTACATTTCAATGTACTGCACCAAACACGTTGAGCAGACCCACCTGAAATTTGGACAGTTAAGCCTCAATACATTGCTCATGCTTTGTAAAACAAATTGTGATGTTTCAGCAAAGGGGCCAGCTGTGGTGACTTGGCAAATTTTGTTGATGTCATGACATCAAATAGCTCCACTTACTGGCACTAGGAAATAACATGTTCAGAATCAGAATCAGAATCAGAATCATCTTTATTTGCCAAGTATGTCCAAAACACACAAGGAATTTGTCTCCGGTAGTTGGAGCCGCTCTAGTACAACAGACAGTCAACAAAGTGTTTCATACTTTGTTGTTCTCCTTGCTAGCAGGTTAATCTGATATATCTGAAATTTGCACAGCAGACTGTTCAGGCCTTCCTGATGTCACAATACAAAGTTTGTGAGTTTTCAGTAAACGCTGTTGCCATGGCGACGTTTTGTTCACCACACTGGTCGCCAAGAAACCAATGCTGTTTTGAGGTTCTAAACATGCATGCAAACTCATGAAAAGTTGTACACATATCAAGCCTGGCAAAAACTTCAGTACTGTACAATTTTATTTTACCAATTTAAAAAAAAGGCCCAGACGCGGCCCCTACAAGTGTTAAAAAAGCAGCCCCCGGCCCAAGACCTACAAAAACTTTCTTGGAGCCATACCCTTAACCCAACAGGAAGTCCGGCATTTTTAATTTACTTTCAATTCTCACGTCATTTTTCACATTTTATAGAGGTCATATTCTAACTGACTTCTCCAAGAGATTTAATTTGATGGACTTCAATCTTCGGGTGTCTCATCTAAACATCTTGAAACTCAAACGTTATGAAAAGCTTTTCATTCCGTGCAACGCTGTTACTGTGGTGACATGCTGTTTGCTGCGCGATTCGCCAAGAAACTAACGCTGTTTTGAGGGTCGAAACATGAATGAAAACTCATTAAACTTGGCACACACATCAAGCTTTGCTAACAATTCAATATTTAAGCTTTTTTGTGCAATTTTTAAAAAACGGCTCAGTACCGCCCCCTCCAAATTTTTAACAAAGCAGTCCCGCCTGCACATTTCACCTACGTCTACCAAAATTGGGAGGCATATGTAAATCCAAAGACCTACAAAAAGTCTCTTGGGAGCCATACCGTAAACCAAACAGGCAGTCCACCATTTTTAATTTACTTTCAAATTCTGACCTATTTTTCCCTTTTTAGAGTCGTAATATTTTTACGAACACCACCTACAGATTTTATCCAATCAACTTCGGAACTTTGGGTGTCTCCTAAACATTTTGAAGATAAAAAGTTATTAAAACCTTTTCTTATCGTCTACTCATATCGTTTATATTGTATATATATAGCCCCATCTAGTGGCGACAACAAATGTCTTCCTGTACTGCGCCGAGCATGTTGAGCACATCGACGTGAAATTTTGTCAGAAGTTCCTTTTGCTTTGTAAAAAAAAAAAAATGGTGACGTTTTGGCAGAAGGTGTGGAATTCTGATGAATCACCGTGACATCAAAACCTGTTAGAACCTGACTCCTGATGGTCATATCCTTTCAAAATTTCACTTACTTGATGACAGGCCACACTTAGTCATTTATAGAAAAACATATAATCATACTACAAGCGCCACCTACTGTCACAAGGAAATGACGTGTCATAATTTGTTTTTCCAAGTAGGTTAACCCAATCTCCCTATTTGTTCAGATGACTGTTAAGGCCTTCATGATGTCACAATACAAAGTTTGTGAGTTTTCAACGAACCTTGTTACTGTGGCGACGTGCTGTTCGCCTCGCCGTTTGCCAAGAAACTAATGCAGTTTTGAGGGTCTAAACATGCATGAAAACATGAAACTTTGCACACACATCAAGGCTTGCAAAAATTTAAATATTTTACAGGTTATTTGTACAATTTCTAATGGCTCAATAGCACCTTCGACAAATTTTCAAATAAGCAGACCCCGCTGTCCGTTTTACCTAGGTCTACCAACATTGGGAGGTACAGTGGCTGAAATAAGTATTTAACACATCAATATTTTTCTCACTAAATATAGTTCCTATGGTGTTATTGACGTGAGAATTTCACCAGATGTTGGGAACAACCTAAGTAATCCATACATACAAAGAAAGTAGAACAAATAAGGTCAGAAATTAAGTTGTGTGTAATAATGTGAAATGACAGAGGGAAAAAGTATAGAACATGCCAACTGGCATTTATTTAATACTTTGTACAAAAGCCTTCATTTGCAATGACAGCTTCAAGACGCCTCCTGTATGGAGAAACTAGTCACATGCAATGCTCTAGTGTGATTTTGGCCCATTCCTCCACACAAGCAGTCTTCAAATATTGAGAGTTCCGTGGGCTTCTTTTATGGACCTTGAGTTTCAGTTCTTTCCGTACATTCGCGATTGGATTCAAGTCAGGTGATTGGCTGGGCCATTCTGGCAGCTATATTTATTTTTTTTCTTTGAAACCAATTAAGAGTTTACTTGGCAGTATGTTTTGGATCATTAGCCTGATGAAATGTCCACCATTGTTTCATTTTCATCATCCTCGTACATGGCCGCAGATTTTTGTCAAGAATGTCTTGGTACATTTGCCCATTCATCCTTCCTTCAATAATGTGAAGTTTCCCAATACCATTTGCTGAAAAGCAGCCACATACCATCAAGATTGGCATGATTGGCTTTCCACTTAGGTATTATGGCCCCAACCGTGCTCACTGGAACGTTCAGAAGCTTAGATATGCGTCTGTAACCAATGTCGTTATGTTTTGCAACAATTAGTTTGCGATAGTCTTGAGACAGCTCTCTGCTCTTACCATTCATGAGATGTGTCTTGACTCACGACTTGGCAATGAGACCTTTTTGTCGGCCATCAATTAGGACTGAACTAGCTGATATTCATTTGCAATTACAAGGGACTCGATTTCTGTTTGATTATTGATAGATTTTAGGTGTTGTTCTGGCTTTCCCTGCCTTTTTGCACTTCCCTTTCTTCATATGTTCAATACTCTTTCCCTGTGTCATTTCACATTATTACACACAACTTAATTTCGGATCTTATTTATTCTACTTTTGTTGTAGTTATGGATTACTTGGGTTGTCCCCAACATCTGGTGAAAATTTCATGTCAATAACACCTTTGGAAATATATTTAGTGAGAAAAATGGTGACGTGTTAAATACCTATTTCAGCCGCAATATATATATATATATATAATATACAGTACGACTTGCTGATGGTGAATTCTTCCTCCTTCTTGCCTGGGGGTCCCAAGGGGTCTAGCAATGCCCCTGCCTGGCTCAATGGGTCACTCACCCTCTACCCCTCAGGAGCCAGCTAGCAGGAACAAAGGATCATCATAGCATGGTAGGCACATGCTTTTCGGGCCGCCTGCACCCTACAGGCATGTAATTTGGGATAGCCTGAGCTTCCAGGGTTCTTGTTTACACTTTGGAAAATATTGGCATTGCCTGAGCTCAGACCTAGTGCCATTGATTGGCGCTTAAGCTGCATGGCCGAGCTCTGTCCAAAGCTGTTCCATTGTATAGACAGGGGTGGAGTGATTAATTAAAAAGAAAATAGTTTTTAGTATGGCTGGCTGCTTTAGCTCAGATGTGGAGAGTGGCAGTAGCAGTGGCACAGAAGAAAAAAAAAAAAGTACACTAAACCGTGACACACACAGACACCACAATGACTGCGTGTTGATGGGGTGTATGAAAAACATTAACCCACAATACACTGCTGGGTTTTGACAGATCCCTGCTCCAGGGCTGTTGAATTTACGAGCCATTACTACTGCCGACCCATAATCTTGTTGGTGCATTATGTTCCATGTCTTTCTCGATTAGTGGAGCAGTGACCGACATTGAATAAACCAGTATTCTATGACACAGGCCAGCTAAGTGCCTATGTGACATGCTTGGACTGAGAGGAGGCCAAGTTGTTGTATTCTTTCCTTCAGCCCTTATACTCCTTATTTTTCTTGTGCTTTCACTTGTGTTCATATGTGCAATGATGAGTGGACAATGCTGGATCCTCCAAGCCCTCACAGGACCTATTGTGCCTTTATTAAGATCCAGCTGGCCTGTTTCCACGTTCTTTAGTGAAACATTATTTCATACTGCCACTGTAAAAAGAATTGTTTACTTCATAGGTGGATGCTGGGTAATAATCTGGAGACACGCAGTTTCATAAAATTGATATGGGAATAAAAGGTACAGTGAAGAAACAATGTAACTTTTAAAAATCAAGACAAAAAAACTCTCAAGGCTCAAACGATTTATATTTCTTTGAGGAGCTGTTTTGCTAGTCAATGACTTTGTTTGTTTCTAATTTTGAGGAGCATTTTTTTCAAATTAATCCCATGGGGACCTGAAGTAAGAGTTTTATTAACCAATAAAAATATGACATTAGAATGGGGGAGTTGCATGTAGGGCTGCAGTGAATATTTTAGTACTCGAGTAGCCTTCTGAACATTATGTTGAATAATCAAGTATTTGGATAAACTATATTTTTGCTTGGTTAAAGAGCTATTATGAATACAAAAGAGAAAATAAGACATTTTACTTAATAACGAGCGACCAATTGAATTCCTTTTTTATACAATCAAGTTTTTATTTCTTAAATTCATGTTGTTCATAGCAGCAACTACATTTTCCTGTCTAGAAACATTTTCAGTGGGCCACTTTCAAACAGAAATATAAATAAATTTCATCCTAAATTTATTATTTCTTGTAAGTACAAAAGACAAGGCATTACTTCTGAAAAAGGCATTAAGAGCTTTTGTGCAACTGGCATTTTATCATGCGACATAATACATTAGGTTCATGGCTATACATTCATGAGCTTAGACCAGCTGACTAGGAATAAGACAAATATTTGTTATACTGATGGAATCCAAAATTTTATTTCCACAGGAAACCCATCCTATTGATGAAAGTGACTTGGCTGTGAGGAAGAGGTGGAGGAGTAAAGTATTTGCAGTACCCTTTACGTCCCAATATAGAGGCGTGATGACATTAATTCATGAATCAGTTCCACTTCTGGTCCATAAAATTGTCAAAGACAAAAAAGGAAGACACCTGATTCTCCAAGGTTCCCTGTTATCAGAAAACCTTTTGACAAACATTTATGGACCTAATCCAGATTATAGTAGATTCTACAATTATCTTTTTCTAACATTTTCGTCATTCAAAGGGTTACATTTAACAGGTGGAGATTCAAACTGTACACTAAACCCAAGCATTGATAGATCTACTGAGTTGATCAAACTCATACTAACTGCAGGGCAACAATCCATACATTTATTAAAGATTTAAACCTGCAAGACGTATGGAGACAAAATAAATCCAGATACTATGATTTATTCCTGCTATTCGAGTACATTTCATACTTACTCTAGGATAGATCAATTTTTAATCTCTACAGCACTACAACACAAAATCTCTGGCTGTCCTTATGATAATGTAATGATCTCAGACCATGCTCTGTTATCTGACTTAGAGTGACAATAAACTGAGAAGAGATTCTCCAAGATGGCAATTTCAACACAAATGGCTACATAATGAAGACCTAGTTAATTATTTGGGGGAACATATCCATGGTTTTTTTGCCAGCTAAATACTACTCAAATGACCGCAAACGTAAAATGGCGTTTCGTAGAGTTCATATAATAAACTATACAGGATTTTAAATACAAAAAGACTTGTGTATTTAGATAACAACTCGAACATAAAATTGAAACGCTTCAAATTCAAGTAGAAACAACAATTCACCACTGAAAAAATAACTACTATACTGGAGAGCAGAATATGTTAAACTCTCCGTCAACAGAGTAGAATCTCATCTCCTGAGACTTAAACGATCACTTTACGAATAGGGCAAGAAGGCAGGCAAAATATTGACATGGTGAATTAAACAACTATATTGCAAACTACCAATTACAGAAATACGTAGTATCAGAGGGACATACGCTTTCCGATCCAGAGAATATCAATTTCGCGGTTAAGCATTACTATAAAGAACTGTATGATACCCAATCTACCATACAAGAGGAAAACAAACATGTTTTTAAAAGTAATTTAGATATTCCTAAAATTTCTGATTAAAATAAAATCAATCTGGAATTAAGAATTACCAAAGAAGAGATAGAGGATGCGATACACTATGAAATCTGGAAAAGGGGTAGGCCTGATGGTCTTCTAATTGATTTATACAAAAAAACACAAAGATAAATCATCAATCTCCCTTACTATGTTTAATGAGGCCTATATAATTGGAAGTCTTCCTCCTTCACTAAATATGGCAATGATTACCCTTTTACCAAAACCTGGTAAACCATCGAACAAATATGATCATTTTAGACCAATTAGCTTACTAAATTCAGATCTCAAAATAATTTCCAAAATATTAGTGAAGTGACTTCAAAAAATGTTACCAAATATAATTAACCAGGACCAAAATGGTTTTATTAGGGGGAGACAGGGATTCCACAATGTGAGGAGAGTGTTAAATGTAATATATAGTAACAATGGTGAAGCAGACAAAGCCCTTAAATCACTAGATGCTGATAAGGCATTCGATAGAGTGGAATAGAACTATCTCCTTGAGGCTATGAAGCGATTTGGATGTTTAGAAAAATTTAATAAATGGAAATATTTCAAAGCCCATTGTAATTAAAAGAGGCTGCAGACATGGCTGTCCACTCTCGCCTTTGTTGTTTATTTTGACCACTGAGCCATTGGCATTGGCAGTTCACACGGACCCCTGCCTTGCTGGTGTAACGGTCGGAACTACTGAACACAGAATCTCACTCTTTGGTGATGGTGTTATTTTGTTCTTATCAATGTTGAGCAAATCTTTACAGTATATTTTAGAAATTATAACTTCATTTAGTGATATATCGGGCGACAAAATGAATAAAATCAAATGCGCTATCTTATTGCTGAACGCAAATGTCATCATAAACCCAATTCCAGAGGCATTACAATTTAATGTAGTAACACATTAATTATCTGAGAATACAAATCTTGCCCGACCTTACGAGAGCTGTGGAAACAAATTATAAGGCCATAATGACATAAATAAAAGATTCCATTGATAGATGGATGCCATTAATTATTCTCATGATTGGGAGAATTAATATTAAAATAAATATCCTACCTAAATTTCTCTTAAGTATTTCAGAATGTTCCTCTACCACCTTGTTCTGGGCTTTTTAAACAAGTCAGGGAAATGTTAATACAATTTATATGTCATAATCTGTCACCTGTAGTTCCTTTTTTGGGACTTGGGTGGCGCTTGGTGCCTCACCTCCCCCGCCTCTCTCTCTCTCTCCGGTCACCACCACCCTCTCACCTGCGCACATGTTCCTCTTCAGCACTCATCACTGCCGGTATTTAAGCCTGCCAGATCCAAGAGTTCGATGCCAGAGTATTGAAGTACACCCGTGGGACACCGGCCAAATCTCATGACAATTCTTGTAAGTTCCTCGTGTCCCCACGATTGTGCTTAAAATGGAGGGTTTTGGTGAAGTCAAATGAAGGAAATATTTGTTTCCTCTCAAGGTGTATTCATTTTCCTTTGAACACTTCCAAAACTTCTAGTAGTACAAATCATATTTTTTGCAATAACTGTTTTTATTATTTTAGAAAATACAAATGTTTATGTAGTATACAGCATACAAACAAAAACTACTCAAATTAACACAAACATGAACAAGTGGCCTACTAATTCCTTTACAACGTTAATAACCATAAATATAGTCTATTTATGTCCTTGAATTTGAATAAATGAAATAAAAGGCTTCCATATAGATTCCAACTTGTCCACTTTGCCCTTCAACACATATGTAATTCTTTCTAATGGAAGAGTTGACATTTGACGGAACCATTGGTCTAATGTTGTCAATGACATTTTTTCCAGGAAAGAGATAAACATAGTTTGGCATTGAGTAAGCCTAGGTCCAAAAGTGTCCACTCATTCTGGGAAGAATTGTGTCTCTCAGGGTAGAGGCCAAACAAAAACAACTTGGGTTCACCATTACAGGTTTGCGGATAATCTTTTCCATCCAATATTTAAACTCTTTCCAAAACCGTAATATTTTCTGGCAGTGCCATACTGTAGATATACAATGAATTAATGTGCCTATGTGCTCTGTACATTTTTCTACACACAGCAGGAATATCACCATTGTATTTATTCAGGTCCACGGGTGCTACGTATACCTGCATCCACCATTTCAACTAAATCAATTGCAGACGTGTGTTAATAGACCTAGTGTGAGCCAGAGTGCATGCTTCCTGCCAGTCCTCCTCTGACAAAGCTACTGTTAAGTCACAATTCCAGGCCCTAAGTCTGTTGATACAATTCTCAGAAACTTGGGATACCATGAAGTTATAAATCTGAAATCATACCCTTATTCCCACTGTCTTTTGACAGCGTCTCTAATGTTGTTTGGGTATTGGAAGTGTTCAAAGGAAAATGAATACACCTTGAGAGGAAACAAATATTTCCTTCATTTGACTTCACCAAAACCCTCCTCTCTTTGGGTAATGACCCATTTTACTCTTGTTCCTCTCTGACCACCTTTGCCATGTTTTTCACCTACATGACTTAAAAGCCACAAAAAGATCAGATGGTAGTACACTGGCCATATGTCGCACAGAGCCTACACTGAACAAAACCTACAAGCACCCTTTATGAATTATTGTTATCGCTGCTATGGTTGTGTTACACTGTACTTGTCACCTTCATAATAAACAACCCACAAATTTGACATTAGTCATAATTAACAGAGCACTTATGGGGTGCTGTTTGTAAAGTGGCTCACACTGAAAATAATAGCAACATTTTGTCACATTTAGCTTCAAATAGTGTTTTAAAAATGGGTGTGAATTTTCACATTAGGTATAGATGGGATGATGGAGGTTAATCAGGAAATGCTGTCCTGTCTACTTGTTTACACACTTCAAAGGGAAGGTCAATGTATTGACCCATCTGGCTATGCATGCATGCATGACTAAATGCTGACAAATAATCTGTGAGGCCTTGATGTTCCATTAAATCATCGATTCAACCCGTTTAGGGGGGGGCTGCTCAGGGACCACGAAAAGGTCAGTGTTTGTTAGTTCATTGATGGAGTGATTAATAAATCAATAAAGCCTAGGGAAAGGTTCAGTAAATCAAGCATTTCCAGAGAGACTTGTGACTTATCTTCGTAGTGCTGAACTAGAGAGTCTCTCTTTCTTTTTTCTGTCTCTATTTTTATGGATGCTGCTATTCACATCTCTGAGGCTGCTTAACAGCCAGAATTACAGTCATTATTGTTATTATTATCTCTCTAACCATTAAAAAGAATGCCACTCATGCACAGTCAATGAGTAATCACAGAGGTTTGTGTCCTACCTACTGTCTGGTTATTACCATTTAGCTTTTTTATTTATTTATTTCACTTTTATGAATAAAACATTTTCTGCACAAGTTGACACAGTCCCATCACAAGGAAATTGATAATGTAAATATAACAGTTTTACTGTCTTGTTGTAAGGTGTATGGGGGCAATTTTGAACACTCGCTTAGTTAACGTGCAATTCAGGTTGATGCAAGAGAAAGACGCCAAGGTTTCACAGCATGTTTACAATGAAAGATTCTATTGCAGTTGCATTGGCTCAACGAGGGCTCAACCCAACCTTCAGCAGAGGTCATAACACAACACCACAGAGACAAAATTTTTGTCATTTTCATATAATTTGATCAATAACAATAAAGACATGGCTCACTGAATTTCCTTTTGGAAATCAATTAATTTTACTGATATGATTATTTGAATTATTGACAGTTGGTATCCATCAAAAGGTCAGAATTGTTTCTCAAAAAGAAAATATTTTTAAATATTTTTTCAAACTTTTAATGCCAAAGTGTCTTTATCATTCGGTGTCTGAGATGAAGTTTCATGATTTGCAACATGTTTTCTGAAGATGCGATGACATTTTTGGGATATACAGTAAAGGATTTTTCTTCTATTCTTAATGTGCCTTTTCCATGAAAACTAATACAAATGCATCTTAGTGTCTTCAGAGTTCCTTATTTTTTGGTTCTTTTTACAAACAGTCCTTCTTTGCTGTCTGTATCGTTAATGCCACTGGAGCGAGGCTAGCTATGTTGTTGCAATGCAACAGAGGGATTTGTGAGCAGAAGTGCCTGAATGAGGCAGCCATGTTGCTTTTACACTATAGCAGACAGCAAAATAAATGGTGTTATTTCTGAGATATTAATGAATATGTATGAATTTGTGAAAGTGTCAGAACTGTTACATCTTTACCGTTAATATAATATAGTAATGACAGGAGTGTAATGGGTTTAATGAGTAGTATAGGATCATTTATACCCCTGTATCTGCAGAGTTTGAAGGGCATCGCAAGTACATTGTGCAAATCACACAAACTGTTTGTCTTTACCATTATGCAAGAAGTCTATTTCAGTGGGGACCACAATTTGCTCTGTCAATAAGGATTGCCTTTACTAGGACTGCCTAAAATTTTAAATTGTCAATAAACTTTTCAAAATAGTACTTGAAGCATGGGCGTTTCAGCATGAGAGACATATATTTATAACCAGGGTGGTATAAAAATTATCGCTAAATTCAATTTGTTTTAAATACAAGTAACTTTACCGTTATTGATCTAATTATATGAAAATGGCCAATATACTGTCACTATCTGATTTGCAGATGTGAGTTTGACATACATACATACACCTTTGAAAATCAAATACTCAACAGGGCATAACAAGTACATTATAATGTATTTAATCATTATTTTGATAAAATACCATGCGCACAAAGTAAATGATTATAACACAACCATCCATTTAAAATGATATATTTTAAAATAAATGTTTTAGTAAACATTGTGGGAAATACCTGTTAAATTAACAACAACCCCTGTTGAATTCTAAAGTCAACGGTCCACTGGCCATTACTTGGAGCAGAAGCTGTTCATTAATAATAGTTACAATGATGTGGACGACTGGTGTTGACATATCGTGATGGTAAAGATGCTTTCAGATGAGCTAAGGTGAAAACAACAACAACGATTTAACAGAGTCGTTGAGGAAACAAATATAATATGAAGACTGACCAGAAGGAGGCGGTAGCACCCCATGACTGCGAGCGTATTAAGTCCTATAACTGTGTATTCAAAAGCTGTAAAACACGTTCATGGCGCGTCAGGTTATGTTCCAGTGACAGTGTATTACAAACATTACACTGAGAGTAATAGTTTCAATATATTTAAAAAAAAAGGATGGGATGGTAACAAACGTGCACACACATTCATGTAAGGCATATACAGGTATTTAGTTTTTGTACATGCATCCTGCCATTTACCCATTGCCAGCTTCCTGCACAACCTTTGCAGCGCATACCACATACTGTATATGTGAGATGCTTTTCTCTGGATGGAAAAATAAGTAAATAAATAATGGGCGTGGTGTGTACGAAGACTCAAAGCATGATGCTGGCTGCTACAGCCCTAAATATAACAATTAATTTGTTTTCATGCATTCATTCTTATTCTTATAAGGATTTCTCTTTGTCAATCAACTGGATTTAGCAAGATGTCTTTTTAAAGGTTTTGGATATATATATATATCTTTTTTGTTCACATACAATGGCTGTTTTTTTGCTTTTACACGTATTACTGCTATGAACGTTTTTTTTTAAAAAATAATTAAAAATTTAAAAAACAGACTGTGCCCAGCCAGAGCTTTATCTTCTGTTTGAGTCTTGGTTTGGATGTTGTTGTTTTTTTTTTTTTTTTTTGTGTGACCAATACTAACAGTTAAGGTTATAGGCGTTTCTACCCCATTTTTGGAGGTGCTGAAGAACCCCTCAAAGGAATCCCAGCACCCCTAAGATTTAAGAGAAAAAGTTTTATTTATTTATTTATTTTTTAATTCTCATTCATTTTAAATAACCTAGAAAAGTGTAAAACCACAGTTCTTGGCAAAAACAATTATCTCAGTTTTGTTGTGGTTTAATTGAAAAAAACTTTCATTCTGAATGAGCTGCAGCTGTGTAATGCTCTTTTCGATGAGTCCAGTCAGAAAACCATGACAATAATAGTCAAATCTACTTGAGATAAAAGCATGGATGAGCCTTCCTGGTCTGCTTGGCACATGCAAGCCTTCACTCTGGATATGTTCTTCAGATGATAGAAGGCAGTTTTAGTAATTGATTTGATATGACTGTGGAAAGTCAGGTCAGAATCTATCAGAACACCAAGGTTTCGGACTTGGGCTTTGGTTTTTAAAGAGTGTGACTCCAGGTATTTACTAACAGAAATTCTCTTTTCTTTATTGCCAAAAACAATTATCTCCGTTTTGTTGTCATTTAATTGAATACAAATTTGGCTCATCCAGTTATTTATCTGTTTTATACAGTGACACAACACCTCAATTGAATTGTAGTCATCTGGAGACACTGCGAGATATAACTGTGTGTCATCTGCATAGCTATGACAGTCAAAATTAAAGTTCTGAAGAATTTGACCCAAGGGTACCATATGCAGGCTGAACAGGAGGGATCCAAGAACTGACCCATGAGGGACCCCATAGGTCATTGCAATTCGATGAGATTGAGCACTTCCAATGGTTACAAAATAACTCCTTTCCTCCAGGTAGGACCTGAATCATTTAAGGACTGTTCCATTTAGTCCTACCCACGTTTCCAACCTGTTCACCAGTATATTATGATCTACCGTATCAAAAGGCACATTGAGATCCAACAAGACCAGAATTGACAACTTTCCCGTGTCAGTATTCAACCTTATATCATTTAGCACTTTGATAAGAGCAGTCTGTACTGTGATGAGCTCGGAAACCTGATTGAAATTTGTCAAAAAGTCCATTTAAGTTCAAGAAATTGCTGAGTTGATTAAAAATAAATTTCTCAACAATCTTGCCTATGAAAGGGAGATTTGAGAGGGGTCAGTGTAGTTTGCTAACATGGAAGCGTCCAGCGTTTTATTTTTTAGAAGAGGCTTAATAGCAGCTAATTTAGGAGCTTTAGGAAACTCGCCTGACTGAAGTGAGCAATTGATTATTTGCTGCAAATCAGCTAGCACAGACTTCGCAATAGCGTTGGAAAAAGTCAGATGGTATTGAGTCAAGACAGCTCATTGATGGTTTCAGCTTTTCAGCTGAACAGCTTTTTGGTCAACTGTATCAAATTCTGACAGAGTAATAGAGTTTTTCCTGGGTGGCTTCAGATGTAGTATAATTTTATCATTTTGCTGATTTGTGCTGATATTTAACCTGATGGATTGTATTTTTTCACTAATTCATTGCATTTATCAGCTGCTAGGAGTTCTGGAGCTATCTGATTCGGGGGGTTGTGAGCGCTATAAAGAAAACTGCACTTCCAACAATGAAATAGTAAAAGATTTAACTCATATTTATGTGCTGTGTAAATGGATGAAACAATCCTCAAGAAATAAAGACCAAAATCACAAAGTGACCAAGTTCCTTTTTTTTGCTTTGTTTTACTTTGTTGTCTGCTGCCAGGTCAGCATTGCGAATGAGATTCTATTCTTAATATGTTCTCAATTGCATTACCTGGACAAATTAATGTTAAATAATGAATAAAAGGATTATTTAGTCCCCTCTCTACCACTGACTCTTGATTATGGTCACAGATTTGCAGGAGATAACAAATTGAATTATGTACAAGTCTGCAATCCCCTCTGGACCTTCCAGAGCCTGCTAACCACCTGCTCAGAAATACATCTCAATTGCACAAACTATCGCTATTTTGTACATCTACCAACATCTTTTAAAGACTGTTGTAGCAGCGCAGGCCGGCTCGTCTTAAAAACACTGCTCGTCTTAAAAACACAAGTTAGGGAGGTGGCTTGCTGAAGGAGAAAGGCCCATGATAAAAGAGCATGAAAAAAAAGCAAATTAATCCGGTGCATCCAGATATTACAACCTTAGTTCAACTACCTAGTTGAAAGGGCCTGCAGTACTTCACATACTGTGCATACGACAGACTACAATTCAACACAACATACAACAGACAAAACAATTATTTTTAATGAAATATTAATTCAGTGTTTTAGACTGGGAAAAAATAGAAAGCATGCCCCTTCAATCCAGCTATTCTCAATACCGCTTATCCTGTTCAGAGTCGCGGGGTGCTGGAGCCTATCCCAACTGACTTCGGGCGAAAGGCGGACCACACCCTGAAGTGGTCTCCAGTTGCAGTGCACATATAGACACAGACTACCACTCGCAGTCACATTCACACAATCACTGAGTCGGAACTGAACCCATGCTGTCAGGCGAATGCAACACTACACTATCAGTGACAGAAAGCATGCCCCCCCCTCCTAGTAAAATTGTTTTTGAAGAATAAATTCTATTTCAACTCTTCTCTTCGGGCAAATGCAGACTTGGAATGTCTTTTGTCATAAAATGAACTAGAGACTACTGACTCATTGAAAAATATGATCAACACGCTACGGTTGCAAAATCCCTGTCAAGTTCAAATGCTGGAAACACTCTTTTTACAAAAGACACTAAAGTTGCGGGGATGAAAAGGTATTGACTAGATATAGTCCATTCTTCAAACAGTATGCAATATGTTATTTGTTGTTATTTTTATTAGTAACAGCATCGATCTACTCAGTGTCCTATACACCCCACTAAAAACATGCACTTTTGAAATAGCCACTCTCAAATAGTGAATTGCTCCACCACCTTTTCTGGGGTTTTCAGAGTCAGTGTAAATTCAAAAAGGACTTGAAGACTTGGCTTTTCAGCTAGGTCCTTCAATAATTCGAAACTATGATAATTATTCTTTATGTTAGGTTTTATTTTTATATTTCCACTTTTACTTTTAGCATTTTTTGTATTTGGTATTTGTCCTGTAAAGCATTTTTTAGCCTTTGACTGTGAAAAATGCTATGCGAATAAATTTTGCTTGCTTGCTAGTAATTATGTGAATGGAAGACATGGTATCGATGCAGTACAGAGAATATGATTGAACTATACAGTTAGAGCACAATGTTAAAATAACACATCATATTAACTTTTGACATTTGTTTTAAGATGCCTTTGACATACATTTGACTTCATTCTTATGCAAGAATTTTGCTTGAATTTAAAATGAAGAATAACAACCATGAAGTGGAATGCAACATGATATGTCTTATTTAAATCTCTGTGCATGCAGAGCACAAAAATAAAAAAATTTAGCTATACTAGTATATACAGTGGTTATAAAGATAAAAGACACCCCTGTCAGACCACCAGGTTTTTCTGATGTAGAAGATGCCAACATAAATAGTTTCAACATTTGAAAAAATCAATTAAAAAACAAATGTATTGTGGAAAAATATAAATAATAATACAATGCATTTAATTATTACTTTTTATGTTGGAATTTTTTACAAAATAACAACCTGCTGTTTAACAGTGGTGTGAAGACCTTTTTACATTCACTGCAAAATATATTGTAAACAGCATTCGTAAAAGAGTTCCTAGGCATCTTGATAAAAGGGCTCAGACGTTCTTCCCTCAAAATACACAAACTATAAAGAATAACAGCCCACTTAATATCCACTTGTCACGCTCTGTTTTGTTTTTAGTGTTGTCTGTCTTCCTATGATTATTCATTTGGAACCTCAGGCATTTGCAGCCCATTTTGGGGGGCACACCTAAAATAAATACCAGCAACCTAAATATTTGAGAGCTCAAAATAAAAAATAAAAAATAAAGGACTGGATGTAATTTTTCTAAACCTCGGACCCTAGAATCACCCGTTAGACACCACATGGACTATCTGACTAATTGTGGTGAATGGTTGATTTTCAAATGACCCCATAGTATTGACTATTTAAGAAGTGATACGGATTAAGTATGATTGCAAGCAGCATAGAGCTTTCTACTATTAATATATACTGTATATATAAACATTTTTTGTTGTTTTATTCCAAAATTATTTCACCATTAGAATTTTTGTTTTATTTCTGTACTTGTTGACAGGAACTGTAAGCTTGGCACCAACCAAGTTCACATCCTATTCACTCCCTTTTTGCCTCAACTTGACACAGCAACTAATGTACAGAATTTACCCTGCAGATATGATTCTTTTTATTGTATTTTTATTTATTTTGAATGCAAGATTAATAAATTACATTTTCATCAAGGTCAAACTGAAGCCCTGTCTGAGTGAATTGTCCAGTGAGTGAATATGATTATTGATATTTTGCACTTCTCGTGCTTGGAACCCATGCTGTGCTCTTTATTGGGAGCAATAATCAGAAGGCGGTTGCTGTCCAACCACATTGACTGCTAAAGTTAATATATTCTCTAAATATGAAAGGATTGGTGGTGATAAAGGACAGGGTTTGCAGTACGAAACATGAACAACTGCAGAGAACAGAGCAAAGAGAGGCCGACCATAGGTTAGTTAAAGGAAGCGGAAGACAGGTCAAGCACAGGATGTGTGGGCATAGCCAACAGCTAAGGAATTGAAAAAGGCTGCTTTGGATGCTTATTCCCATTAATAAATGACAAGACCTGGACCTTATTTATACTTGACAACATGTTACCTAAGAATAATTGTGATGTGGGGATTTCACCATTGTTTAAAATGTTAAATATCTGACAAAAAACAAAAAATTATAAATAAATAAATACATACAATTCTATTGCCGTTGTAAAACCAGCAAGTCTTGTGCTGTGTGCTGCATTTTATGCAAAATTGGGGTTAATTTAAAAATATACATTTACATTGTTTTGTTCCATCCATCCATCCATTTTCTACCGCTTATCCGGGTCGGGTCGCGGGGGCAGTAGCTTTAGCAGGGACGCCCAGCCACTTCATCCAGCTCTTCCGGAGGGATCCCGAGGCGTTCCCAGGCCAGCCGAAGGACGTAGTCTCTCCAGCGTGTCCATTGTTTTGTTTTTTTAAAAAAAATCTAATTCTAAATTAAAGCAGCACGAGAAACTGTCTGATAAACGTTGAGTAGAACAAGTGAAAAGGCAATGGGCGGTGGCCGAAGGCAGGGACCATGGCGATCCGATCCCCGGCTACAGAAGCTGGCTCTAGTGTCGTGGAACATCACCTCTCTGGCAGGGAAGCTGGTGTGCAAGGTCGAGAAGTTCCGACTAGATATAGTCGGGCTTGCCTCCACACATAGCTTGGGCTCGGGTACCAGTCCTTTTGAGAGGGGTTGGACATTCTTCCACTCTGGAGTTGCCCACGGTGAGAGACGTCGAGCAGGTGTGGGTATACTTATTGCCCCCCGGCTTGGTGCCTGTACATTGAGGTTCACCCCGTTGGACGAGAGGGTAGCCTCCATCCGTCTTCGGGTGGGGGGACGGTTCCTGACTGTTGTTTGTGCCTATGCACCAAACAGCAGTTCAGAGTACCCACCCTTTTTGGAGTCCTTGGAGGGGTGCTGGAGAGCGTTCCCGCTGGGGACTCCATCGTTCTCCTGGGGGACTTCAATGCTCACGTGGGCAATGACAGTGAGACTTGGAAGGGTGTGATTGGGAGGAATGTGGTAACCAGTCGCCACCGTCAAATCACCACAATGAATGGAAGACATGGTATTTTCAGAGTAATCACCTATTGTGATAAAGACATTTCTGCGACGTGACACCAGCTCTATGTTTTGACGTCCGCCACGAAACAACTGGGGAAGCTCCTCTGACTCCTCAGCCCCTGATCAACGGATTGGTGTTTGCCATAACTGCAGACACATGACAAACCTCAAGGACACCATCTTGAATGAGGGAGTTCTATGCAGAGCCAGAAGAATGTGGAATGACATCTGGACAGCTGTTGACCTTCGTGACCCTGGAGAGAACAACAGACAATTCTGCCATGGCCACCTATCGCCAATATGTAATGTGGAAAAGCACATTATATTGGATTCAGACAAAGCAGAAAACGAGGAACCACATTGCATATTTTCAGCAGAAATGTGCATGTATATATTGCTTTATAAATATTTGTAAATCCATTTGCACCTCCATCCATCCATCCATTTTTTTGTACCATTTATCCTCACTAGGGTTGCGGGCGTGCTGGAGCCTATCCCAGCAATCTTTGGGTGAGAGCTGAACTGGTCGCCAGCCAATCACAGGGCACACATAACCATTCACACTCACATTCACACCTACGGGCAATTGAGAGTCTTCAATTAACCTCCCACGTATGTAGATGTGCTAACCAGTCCACTGTGCTGCTCCATTTGCACCTCGTTTTTAAATTTACTTGCAGGAATGTTTGCACATCTACCTCTACCATTTTGAAATTGTTCAATTGTTATAAATAAAGAACTGAAAATGACACACACAACTGGCACTCAGAAATCAAAGTGTTACCTTTTGTATCTCCTTCCAGTTCTGAACATCAGTGCCCTATATAACACTTCACAGATTGTATATTGAAAACAAGAAATATAAAACCAATTAAAAGTATTTAAACATTTTATTTACACGATATATACATGGTTTAATTACGTCATTCGAAGAGGTTCCAGCACTGGCTCGTGTCACGCCAATCTTGATCGGGCAGTGTCCTTCAGAAAGAATCTCAAATTTAGATAACTATTAAATGCATTTCACACACAACCCTAAATACTATTTTGCATATTTTGACAAATGTGTACAAGAAATCAAAATTACTTCTAATAGATCTGTCATTGAGAAATGTATTTTTATTTATTTATATTTATTCAGCATGGATGTTTATTATTATACATTATTATACATATTTATACGTTATTATTTCATGAGATAGCCATAAGATTGAAGTAAAACTCACCTTTGCCTCTGCTGAGTTGAGCTTGCAACACCTGAGTAGATCATCAGGCTTTAGCTGTTGTACAGGCCACTGATGAAAGACATCCTGTAATTCCATTTTATTTTTATTGGTTTATTTTGTAAGGGACAAGAACAGGGGGAAATTGACAGTTGCAGAGACAGCATGGGTTGTACTGTACCTTTTGCTCCCCATGGTACTGAATTTGTAAGATACTATATACCAGGCGTGTCAAACTCTTATTTGTCTCGGGCCGCATTGTAGTTATGATTTTCCTCGGAGGGCTGTTAGAACAGTGAAACCATTCATTCATTCATCCATATAAATGTTTAATCATCACCAAAACATATTATTACCATGACAAAACAAATTGAGAGATAACTAGTTTTGAAATGGCTGCACGGTGGCCGACTGGTTAGGAGGAACTGGTCTGCCTCACAGTCCTGAGGAGCGGGGTTCAATCCGCGCCTGTGTGGAGTTTGCATGTTCTCCCCGTGCCTGCGTGGGTTTTCGCCGGGCCCTCCTGTTTCCTCCCACATCCCAAAAACATGCGTGGTAGGTTAATTGACAACTCTGAATTGCCCGTAGGTGTGAATGTGAGTGCGAATGGTTGTTTGTTTCTATGTGCCCTGCGATTGGCTGGCAACCAGTTCAGGGTGTACCCCGCCTCCTGCCCGATGATAGCTGGGATAGGCTCCAGCACGCCCGCGACCCGAGTGAGGAGAAGCGGCTCTGAAAATGGATGGAAGGATAGTTTTGAAATCAGAAGACACGGATAATAGTTTGTTCAAGTATTGTTTAAGTTATTGTAGAAGAAGGTTTTGGTAAGAGAAAAATGCAATATCTCAACATTATTGTTTATTATTATGACAATTTGGGTACAGATTTTAACAAAAATCACGGAACTTGACGAGCATGATTTGCTTTCGTGGGCCACATAAAATGATGTGGCGGGCCGGATCTGGCCCCCGGGCCTTGAGTTTGACACCTATGCTATATATGGTAACGATTCTCGCTCTGCAGTGGATCTGAGAAAACAAAGGAGACAGTGCAAGTAGTGTGGTCATACTGATGAACAACAGATATTCAAATAACGCAGAGTGACAAAGCCACAACAATGACTTTAGGTAAAGAACAAGTAAGCTGAGGACAAAAATATATTTTAAAAATATTTCTGGTCAGTTCACGACTTTGCTGGCTGGCTGGCTTTATGAAAACACCTAACCACAGAAAACGTTTTTTTTTTATTTCAAAAAAAAAAATACACAAGCCGATTGACAAAAGTAATACATTATGAAATTGTTGCTGTTGACCATGCTCTGAACTCCACCTTCTGAGAAATCCTCATCGTCAAACAGAATGTCAAAAGCAGCTTTTGTGACATGGTACATTTTTTTTTTAACATAAAAAAGCCAATTAGAATAGAAAGGCATCCATCCTCCCTTTTTTCAGTGATTATGTGAAAGGCTTCTGCGTTGAATATGTAATAATTTGAAGTAAAATTCTCAAGAAAAGAAATGTACTTCTGGTCCCGTACTTGACAGCAAAAATTTGTGTGTACACATGACTTTATAGGGTGATTATAGAGTGATTTAAAAAAAAACGTAATGCTATCGATCCATCCATCCATCCATTTTCTGAGCCTTGTGAGGAGAAGCGAGTGCCAAGTGAGTGCCAATCCCACCTATCATCGGGCAGGAGGCGGGGGTACACCCTGAACTGGTTGCCAGCCAATCGCAGTAATGCTATCTAGTAAGATTATATTAAAACCTATATACAAAACTTCTATTGTGTGACTGAAAATGTTTTTTACTGACATTTTGCATATTTTTTTTACATTCAATAGATTTAAAAACACATTGTATAATACCTATACTGTGGATACAAAGATTCTACACACCCCTCTTAAAATGCCAGGTTTTTGTGATGTAAAAAATGTGACCAAGGTAAATCATTTGAAAAGTTTTTGTCACAATGTGAGTTGGACTGGACTCAGGAGCAGAACGAGGCGGAGGGAGTAGATTTTCTTTTTTTAGATTGGACCGGCAGGGCAAGGAGCGAGCAGCAAGGGGGAACGTGAGCAGGTGGAGTGTAGTGTGCTGTAGCAGGCAGTGAGGCGAGGAAGGCACGGCAGGAACGCTGGAGACGGGAAAGAACACAATTGGGTGAGTACAGTAGCGGGTTGTAGGATAGTTACTGTCATACCACAAAAAACCTGGAAGTATTAGAGTTGGTCGGTGAGTCACAGAGTGTCAATACTCAGGCGAAGGCTCCAGGACTTGACATCCTTTAAACGCAGGCAGTAATCAGTGCTGCTTGAAGACAGGTGCGCTGCACAGGTGATGCTGATTACTAGGGATACAGAGGGGGAGAGGGAGAAACAAGGCACAAGGCGCCACCCAAGCTCCAAAAGACGAACTGCAGGGCATGGATCATGACAGTACCACCCTCTCAACGGACGCACCCTGGCGTCCTACCAGGTTTCCCCGGGTGAGCCGCATAAAAGTCTCTAACAAGAGGGTCGTTCAATATGAGCTTGTGCGAAATCCAGGATCGTTCTTCAGGGCCATATCCCTCCCAGTCCATTTTAATCGGCTGCACATCCAGGATGCGCGACACCGTAAAGGTCGGATGGTCATCGATGACATGGGGGGGTGGAGAGGGACGGCCGGACATGTGGAATGTTGGATGGATTTTGATGGATTGGGGGAGTTTTAACTGAACCAAGGTGGTATTAATGAGTTTGGTGGTAGGGAATGGACCAATGTAGCAAGGAGTGAGTTTACGGAATTCTGTTTGGAGTGGAAGATCACGGGAGGGGAGCCAAACCATCTGACACACCTTGTGTTCCAGAGTAGGAGATAAAGATAAATATAAATATCTGCCAGCCGCTTATTTTTCTCCAATGACCGAGTTAAAGCTGCTCTGACGTCCTTCCACACAGACTGCCCCCGTCAAAGATGCTCCCTCATGGCAGGAACCGCCACTGTATGCTCCTAATCTTTGAACAATGGAGGTTGGAAACCATAACATGCCATAAAGGGAGTCATACCTGTGGCGGAGCTGGTGAGGGAGTTGTAGGCATATTCCACCAACAGGAGAAAGGTACACCAGGAGGCAGGATGGCGAGCAGCAACGCAATGAAGTGTGGATTCCAGGTTTTGATTTGCCCACACACGGTTTCCGACATCATAATTTCACAAGGATGTGGACAGTTAACGGGAGAAAAAGGTACAAGGATTACATTTTTGGGTGCCTAGGTCCCACTGGGAGAGGACCGCTCCCGTGTCAGAAGTGTCAACCTCCACCACGAACTGGAGGGAGAGGTCAGGGTGTCGCAGGATGGGAGCACTGGTGAACAGTTCTTTGAGGCGTTTGAATGCTTGCGATGCGGCGGGATTCCAGTGGAAAGGTGAGCTGATAGAGGTGAGACTGGTGAGAGGTACAGCAACCTTGTGGTAGTCATGGATGAAATGTCGATAGAAATTGGCGAAACCAAGAAAGCGTTGAAGCTCCTTGCGAGTGGAGGGAAGGGCCAGTTAATGACTGCTTGGATCTTTGCTGGGTCGGGTTGTAACTGTCCTTTTGCGATGATGTATCCCAAGAAGTGAACGGAGTAGAGGTAGAATTCGCATTTTTCAGGTTTCAGGAAATGACGGTTCTCAAGAAGGCTTTGGAGGACTTGACGGACATGCTGACGTTGTTCTTTGGGGAGCGGGAGAAGATGAGTATGTTGTCTAGACGAAAACGAACTGGTTCAGCATGTCAGGTAAGATGTCATTGAGGAAGGTTTGAAAAACGGTAGGGCCGTTGGTTAATCCAAATGGCATGACCAGGTACTTGAAGTGTCCAAGGGGTGTATTGAAAGCCGTTTTCCATTCGTCCCCTTCGCTGATGCGGATGAGATGGTATGCGTTGCGTAAATCCAATTTCGTGAAAATCTGGACATCGCAGAGGGTTTCAAAAGAGGGGACAACACGGAGCAGTGGTGCTTTGTATTTAACCGTGATGTCATTGAGGCCTCAGAAATCAATGCAGGGGCGCAGAGTGGTATCTTTCTTTTCCATGAAATAGAAGAGGACCGGATGAGTTCCGAAGCAAGGGAGTCACGGATATAATTTTCCATTGCCTCGTAAAAACGGGACGGGAGAGATTAAAGTGGGGGCTGGAGGGAAGAATGGCTCCTAGCAAGAGGTCAATGGTGCAATCATAGGGGCGGTGTGGGGGGGGGGGGGGGGGGGGGGGGGAAGAGAGTTGGCTAGGTCCGTGCTAACCTTTTGGGGCCCGGGAGAGATCGGTAGGAGCTACTGGTGGCTGAGCCACTATGGCAGGGTTGTGTTGTTTGAGCCACGGGATGCCGAGGACAAGTGGCGTCTCCGGGGAAGAGATGACAAATAATTGAAGTGTTTTGCAGTGATTCCCAGAAATGAGTAGGTTGAATGTTACAGTTTGGTCGGTGACAGGGGAGATGAGTCACCCGTCCAGGGCTGTAACCTTCTTAGGAGATGGGAGGGGCTCAAGGGGAAACTGGAACTGACACGCCAAGCTCTCATGGATGAAATTATCGGCGCCAGAATCAATGAGGGCAGAGTCTGGTGTGTTGTGAACGGGACCAAGAATGGATGCAGGATCAGTCATACGGGAGGAAGAGCTTTGGGAGATGTTGGTTTGGCTCACCACGACGCTCTCAGGTTGCGGTGAGCCCGGTCTTTTGACTTGAGAGTGCAGGTGGCAATAAAGGGACCAGGCTGTCCACAATAAATGCATCATTTCTGAGTGACGCGGCGCTGTCGTTCCTGGGGGTCTAACCGGGTCCTGCCTAATTGCATTGGCTCCTCTCATCCAGTGGGGGGTGAAGAGGAAGCGGCCGGAGGTTCAGTGTGTGGCGGTACGGTAGGAGGCGCAGCCTTCGTGAGTGAAGCAAAACTACGCATCCTTGTTCCTCGCTCACAAGCTCTCTCTCAGAGGCGATTGTCGAGTTTGATGGCGAGAGAAATCAAGTTCTCGAGGGAGGTGGATTCGTCCCTGGTTGCGAGCTCGTCCCTGAGTTGTTCCGATAACCCTTTGAAAGAAATTCCCCTCAGCGCAGCATCGTCCCACCCGCATTCACTCGTGAGTATCCGGAAATCAATAGAGTAGGATGCCATGGAATTCGAACCTTGAGAGAGAGCTAAGAGGCGCCGAGTGGCTTATTTTTTTTAGTTCGGCCATGAAGGAGTCTAGTGATCCTCCCCTTTCTGTTTTCAGCACCTGTCTCCAATCAGCCTCATCACCACCGGTATTTAAGCCTGCCTGTTCCAGGAAATCCTCACCAAAGTATTGGACTCTTGTGTCCCCTCGTTTCCAGTGCTCCCCTGTGTTCCTGACCCACTTCATTCCTGCCACCAAGCCAGCCGCCTGTTCTGTCCACTCCCTGCCACCTGTCCACACCTTCGCCTGCCAACACATCCAGGACCACCTCCACAACCTTTCCTCAATAAACTGTTCATCATCTTACATCTGCCTCTGCCTGCTCTTGGGTCTAGCTACTCCCCACACGTGACAGTTTGAATGGCAAACCATGTGAATTGTGCATCTTACACAATTTTTACGAAGCTCTTTATTTCTTTAACATTATGCACTTTTGTCTTGAAGTGTACAGTATTTCAATGGCCCGCCATCATCTGGTCTGTCAATAAGGATTGCCTTTACGATGAATGCCTAAAATTTTAAATCATCAATAACTTATTTAAAATAGGACTTTAAGCATGGCTGTTTGAGTGTCTTTACCATTAGTGACGACCCATGGTATAGGTATTCATTAATTGATACATTTTCCTATTTGTGTGTCATTATGAATTGTTATTTTATTACATAATTATAATGCACTAAACGTTATCAATTTCTTTGGAAAAATGTAATACCACATCCTGTGGAAAACAGACAAAAAACGGGGAAAAATATATATACTCTTACAGACACAATATTATTGTGAAAATAACATAAACAATGTGGTCTTTATCCTTTGGGAAGTGTACCTCTGAGGCAGATCAGTCGGTACCAACTGTGACCTGAGTTTAAGTTTTGTCATCTGGCCCCATGACATATGGGGTAGAGTGTGTCTGTGTGTATGTGTGCCTGTGTGTATGAATGTGTGTATCTACACAAGGGGAGTCCTGTTTCATAAGCAGCTGTTCAACTATTAGCACTCCCCCTCCTCCTCCACATGCAGTGTGGACTCACAGCACGATGGCTTTTCAGGTTTCGAGGTCCTGTGCTGCTGTTAAATGGATGAGCTCCTCATGGATTAGCAGCCTAAGATAGAAAGTGTGAATGTATTTATCCCCTGCTCATAGCAAGCTGCAAGAAAAGCTCCTCAAACATAACCCCAATCCAATAGCTATCAGATGGCTGAGGATTTGGGGTGGAAATATAATTCTGTTTTCAACTGTAGATTTGCCGTGATCATAAACTCCTCATTGGTTCACACTTGCAGATGGTGGATTGACGAGGATTCTTCTGTTCGTTACAGTTACAAAGTTAGAAAAATAAAAACTATTGTTACAGTAGATGCTCAGGATGCATTACGTCTGTGATATTTTATTGATGAGCAGTTCACTGTACTTGAGTAACCTTGAAAAATATCGCACACAGTGTGAAAGTACTGCAGATCATTGTAAATCCTTGGCGAAAGATTCAGGCCTTATTGAGCTGGAGGGATTAAGATGTGACCAAACACCTGCGATCATTGGATATACAGTACAACATCGCTGGCTGTTATGTGCACAGTTGGCAACCCAATGAAAACTTGTTGGATCTCCACAAACATCCATACAGTTAGTTCCTGCTTATCCTGGTCAGGGTCAAGGGTGAGCTGGGCCCGATCACAGCTGACTTTGGGCAAGAGGCAGCATATACTGATGTCAAGACATTCATACCAATTGGAAATTGAGAGTGCAAGGAAGCCGAAGTACACAGAGAAAAAGCACGAGAACATACAAACTCCACACAGAAATGCCCAAGCCTCTGTCTGTGAGCTAACCACATGATCCACTGTGCTTTTACATACATTCATCACATTTCTGATTATACAGTAGTATTTATGAAAATTATACAACGTAAGTGAGCATGCAATGAAAAAGCTTTGCTTGAATATCATCATTTTGAGTAAAATGGGTCATTGTCATATACATTGATCAATAACGGTAAAGACATAGCCCACTGAATTTCCTTTTGAAATCGATTAATTTTACTGATATGAGGATTGGAATATTTTTGCAGTTGTTATCCATCAAAAGATTTGAATTGAAAATAATTGTTGCAAAGAAAAAAAATGAAAGTAATATTTAATGCCAAAATGTCAAAAATGTTTCATAAATTGTAACACAAATGCATCTTAGTGTCTTCAGAGTTCCTATTTTTGGTTCTTTGACAAATGGTCCTTTTTGTCACTCAAGCTGTCTTTACTGTTAATGCCGCTGGAGAGAGCCTAATTATGTTCTTGCAATGCACCAGAGGGATCTGTGAGCTAAAGGACCAGGATAATGCATCCATTTTGCATTCACACAATAGCAGACAGCAAAATGACTGTTATATCTGAGATATGAATGAATATGTATGAATTTGTGAAAATGTTGGAACTATTGCATGTCTTAACTGTTATTATGCTCGTATAAAGACAAGAGTGTAATGGATTTAATGAGTAGTTAGGATAATTTATGCGCTTGTATCCGCAGAGTTTGAAGGGCAACATGTCAATTGTGTAACTCATACAATTTGTATAAAGCTGTTTGTCTTTACTGTTATGCCCTTTTGTCTTTACCGTTATACAGGTAAAAAAAAACTGTATTTCAATGGGCCACCACCATATGCTGTTAATAAAGATTACCTTTATTATGAATTCCTAAAATTTCAAATCATCAATTACTTTTTGAAAATAGGACTTTAAGCGTGGGTGTTTCAACATGGGAGACAATTACCCATATACTGTAAAAACAAGGCATCATCAAAAATTGCTAAATTGTATTCTTTTTTGTGTGTGTGTCTTTACGGTTATTTAACAAATTATATGAAAAGACCCATATACCCATTTTCCAAATTGTTAGTTTTCTGTTTTTGTATAGTAATGTTTGTATACTAAAACATAATAATCATATCTACTAATCATTCTATGATAATTTAATACTGGCTATACCATACTAGATGCTTAAAGATGACCTTCACTCTAATTTTGGTTACAGTTATGTAAACTAAATGTAAACTTAACCCCCGTTTTGGATATTAACCTGATAATATGAAATGTGTATCGTATTTTTATTTCTCAGTGAAATTAAAAGGTAAAAAATAATTTTTTTTTGGGAAGCTAGGCAACTTATACAAACATACGTCACTTCAATTACAATGTCAAAGTCATTATATAATTTATTTTGTACAATGTATGAGTTTGAACAAATTATATTTGAGTTTGTAACTGTTGTGCTTTTTTCATAAATATTTTGTATTCAATGTTTTAGTGCAGTCCATGTATTTATTGTAATATATGTTAATATATTCTATTAATTCATTGCTTTAAAATATGTTATTAATCTTACAAATACTCCACAGACCCTGTGGATATCCACTTGGGGAATAAACGTGATAATAACTACCCTCAAAATGAGAAGAAATCAATTTCCTAAAAGGACCCTTTCATTTGGTTGCAGGCACTATGAGGTTTTGCAGAATTATAGAACAATACTTTGCTGCCTTTGCTGTGAAAAAACATGAATCATTGTAAAAACAGAATGAGCAAATAGAACCTGCACTTTTGAGGTAAAAAATCTGTGAATGTTTGTGTGTGATCATACACATGTTTTCCCATGAAACAAAACTGCCCTGAAAATGTAACCTTCAATACTTAGAACATTGTAAAAGAAGACAGACTGCCAAAAGAGAAGGATATTAACAAATAATAACTAAAAAAAAAAGACATGCAAACAAAGTCAAGCTGGCATCTGCTGGGAGGGCTGATGCTCACTGGGAGTGAAAAGAGATTATGTAAAGCCTGAGTGAGGCTTTTACATTTGTTCAAATCCTGCTGGCATAATCTAATCTTGTCTGTCTCAATCCAATTTTTAATGCTGGCGACACATAGGATTGAAGTAGGGCAGTTTGCTTTGTAGGCCATTTGGCAGTGTAGCAACATCTGTTGCTGATGGTTGGAAGATGTACAGGTTAAGAGAGATAAAAGCCAGAGAAAAGGTCAACCTGGTTCTGATGTTCACAGTAGTAAAGAGTATCTGCACTGTGTAGGGATGAATCAGAATATACCTGTACTGTATATTGAGGCTATGCTTTAAGTAATGAATCAGAATCAGAATCAGATTTATTGGCTCAGTATGTTACAAGACACACAAGGAATTTGTCTCTGGTAGTTGGAGCCACTCTAGTATAACAGCAAACAGCCACTATGTCAAAATATACATTGAGGACATAAAAAATATGTGTGGAGAGTCATTGAGCAATGAAAGTGCACCAGTAGTGTGGTGATACTGATATAATGGCAATTGTGCAAATGAGTCCTCAAGCAATTTGGAGCAATTTAAAGTGACCAATAGTGCAACGATCTGGTGCATTGACGATTGTGCAAGTGGTTCAGAGTTAGAAAACAGTTAGTGTATGAATAATAATAAGAAGTGTCCCAACGAAGATGTGAAAATTTGGTAGCATGTTGCAATGAAATTGTAAGTTAACTGTTTAAAATGTTAATGGCAAGAGGGAAGAAGCTGTTGGAATGTCTGCTGGTTTTAGTTTGCTTTGTTTGATAGTGCTGACCTGAGGGAAGGAGCTGGAATAGGTGGTGACCAGGATGGGGAGGCTCCAAGAGAATTTTGCATGCCCTGGGAGCGTGCAAGCCCTCAAGAGTTGTAGTTGGGTACCAATAATGTTTTCAGCAGCCTTGACTGGCCGTTGCAGTTTTTATTCCAGCGCTGGCTCGTGTCACTCCATCTTTGATTGGGCATTGGGAAAGAATCTCACATTTAGATAACCATTAAAGCAAAAACAAAAAGCTAATTTATTTATATAGCGCATTTCCTACACAAGGTAACTCAATGTGCTTTACATGATTAAAAGCACTTAAACGTAAAGATATAAAACCCCAATTCCAATGAAGTTGGGACGTTGTGTTACACATAAATAAAAACAGAATACAATGATTTGCAAATCATGTTCAACCTATATTTAAATGAATACAGTACAAAGACAAGATATTTAATGTTCAAACTGATAAACTTTATTGTTTTTAGCAAATAATCATTAACTTAGGATTTTATGGCTGCAACATGTTCCAAGAAATCTGGGACAGGTGGCAAAAAAGACTGAGAAAGTTGAGGAATGCTCATCAAACACCTGTTTGGAACATCCCACAGGTGAACAGGGTCATTGGGAACAGGTGTGTGCCATGATTGGGTAGAAAAGGAGCTTCCCTGAATTGCTCAGTCATTCACAAGCAAAGATGGGACGAGATTCACCTCTTTGTGAACAAGTGCGTGTGAAAATAGTCGAACAGTTTAAGGACAATGTTCCTCAACGTACAATTGCAAGGAATTTAGGGATTTCATCATCTACGGTTCCATAATATCCTCAAAAGGTTCAGAGAATCTGGAGAAATAACTGCATGTAAGCGGCAAGGCCGAAAACCAACATTGAATGCCCGTGACCTTCGATCCCTCGGCGGCACTGCATCAAACACCGATATCAATTTGGAAAGGATATCACCACATGGGCTCAGGAACACTTCAGAAAACCAATATCAGTAAAAACAGTACGGCGCTACATCAATAAGTGCAACTTGAAACTCTACATAGTCTCCCATTGAAAATGTGTGGCACATTATGAAGTGTAAAATACGACAATTACAACAGACCCCGTACTGTTGAAAAGCTGAAGCTGTACATCAAGCAAGAATGGGAAAGAATTCCACCTACAAAGCTTCAACAATTAGTGTCCTCAGTTCCCAAACGTTTATTGAATGTTGTTAAAAGAAAAGGTGATGTAACACAGCGGTAAACATGACCCTGTCCCAGCTTTTTTGGAACGTGTTGCAGCCATAAAATTCTAAGTTAAGTGTGGTCGCCTCGGTAACGCGCTCTCTAGTATTGTCTTTGTTTTTGTGTTTTTCGTCCGTCTTTGGAGACCTTACACGACTCACTTACACAAGGGGAGACCTGCTAACCATCAAGGAGGCTACTCCGGACTTTCTGTCACCAACTTTCGAAAATCCGCTCAGTTTTTTCCCCGAGTTACTCACCGGAGCGGCGTCCGCGGTTTTCGGCGCATGGATGCGGAAGCGGCGCCACAGAGGAAAACGAGCCGGCATTCAGGTGAAACTCCGCAAGAGAGGACACAGATTGGCGTTCCCGTCGATCCACCTCGCGAATGTACGCTCCCTACCCAACAAAATGGACGAGCTTCATCTTCTGTTAAAGACCAGTAAAGACTTCGGACGTTCCGCGGCCATGTGCTTCACGGAGACCTGGCTTTGCGACGCTGTACCCGATGGCGCCGTCACGCTTCCCGGCTTCAACATTCATCGAGCGGACCGCGACATGGAATCATCGGGGAAAACGAAGGGGGGCGGGATATGCCTCCATATCAACGAAAAATGGTTTACGGACGTCACGGTGCTCAGCACACACTGCAGCCCGCATTTGGAGTCGCTGTTTTTGAACTGGAAACCATTTTACTCGCCACGTGAGTTTGCATCGTTTATACTGGCTGGAGTCTATATTACACCGCAAGCTAACACGAACGCCGCATTGCTAACGCTCGCCGAACAACTCAACGAAATTGAAAAAAAACACCCTGACTCACCCCTCATTATTCTCGGGGACTTTAACAAAGCTAAACTCAACCACGAACTCCCTAAATACAAGCAGCACATCGACTGTCCTACCAGGGAAAATAATACTTTAGACCACTGCTACACTACGGTAAAAAACGCATACCGTGCTATACCTCGTGCAGCCCTGGGCTCGTCTGATCACTGCTTAATTCACTTAATACCGACGTACAAGCAAGAACTTAAATGTGCGAAGCCTACAGTGAAAACAGTCAAAAAGTGGACCAATGAAGCAAAGATGGAACTTCAAAGCTGTTTAGACTGCACAGACTGGAGTGTCTTTGAAAATTCAGCTGGCAGCCTGGATGAATATACGGATACTGTCACATCCTATATCAGTTTCTGTGAAGAGGTTTGTGTACCAACAAAATCATTTCGGACATTCAACAACAAGCCGTGGTTCACTGCTAAACTTAAACAGCTTCGCCAAGCTAAGGAAGACGCATATCAGAGCGGGGACAGGGCCCTGTATAATCGAGCTAGAAACCAGCTGACTAAAGAAATTAACATTGCAAAGAGGATCTATGCAGCAAAGTTGGAAAAACAGTTTAGCGCGAACGACTCAAAAACAGTCTGGCATGCATTCCAATCGCTGACTAATTACAAGCGACGATCCCCCCAAGCTGAGAACAATAGCACACTAGCCAACGACTTGAATACCTTCTATTGCAGATTTGAAAAGGACAGTTTCACTCCACACACCCACCCGGCCGCACCCGCGACCACAACCACTGCGTTAACCATCCATGAACAGGATGTGAGACGCATCTTCAAACAACAGAAGATTAACAAAGCGACAGGACCATGTGTACCCATCCTGCCTCAAAGTCTGCGCGGACCAGCTCGCTCCAGTCTTCACTCAGATCTTTAACAGATCTTTGGAAATGTGCGAAGTTCCATCCTGTTTCAAACGCTCCACCATCATTCCAGTCCCCAAGAAACCTGCAATCTCTGGTCTGAATGACTACAGGCCTGTCGCTTTGACATCTGTGGTCATGAAGTCCTTTGAACGTCTCGTGCTGGACCACCTCAAGAGTGTCACAGGTCCCCTGCTGGACCCCCTGCAGTTTGCCTACCAAGCGAACAGGTCTGCGGATGATGCAGTCAACATGGGACTGCACTTCATCCTAGAACACCTCGACAGTGCAGGGACCTACGCGAGGATCCTGTTCGTGGACTTCAGCTCAGCGTTCAACACCATCATCCCTGAACTCCTTTCAACCAAGCTTCTCCAGCTCAGCGTCTCACCTGCCATCTGCCAGTGGATTTACAGCTTTCTGACGGGCAGGACACAGCAGGTCAGGCTGGGGGAGGCCACCTCATCCACACGCAGCATCAGCACTGGGGCGCCCCAAGGTTGTGTCCTCTCTCCGCTGCTCTTCTCTCTCTACACGAACGACTGCACCTCAGCGAACCCGACTGTCAAGCTCCTGAAGTTTGCAGATGACACCACTGTCATCGGCCTCATCAAGGACGGTGACGAGTCTGCATATCGACAGGAAGCGGAGTGGCTGGAGCTGTGGTGCGGCCGACACAACCTGGAGCTGAACACGCTCAAGACGGTAGAGATGATCGTGGACTTCAGGAGGCATCCTTCGCCACAGCTGCCCCTCACGTTGTCCAGCTGCCTTGTGTCAACCGTCGAGACCTTCAAGTTCCTGGGAATTACAATCTCTCAGGACCTGAAGTGGGCGAACAACATCAACTCCGTCCTCAAAAAGGCCCAGCAGAGGATGTACTTCCTGCGGCTTCTGAGAAAGCACGGCCTGCCATCGGAGCTGCTGAGACAGTTCTACACAGCGGTCATCGAATCAGTCCTGTGTTCTTCCATCACAGTCTGGTTTGGTGCTGCTACAAAAAAGGACAAACTCCGACTGCAACGGACAATCAAAACTGCTGAAAGGATTGTCGGTACCCCCCTACCCACCATTGAGGACTTGCACGCTGCCAGAACTAAGACAAGGGCGTGCAAAATCCTCTCGGACCGTCTGCACCCCGGTCACCGGCTCTTCCAGCTCCTTCCCTCAGGTAGGCGCTACCGATCAACGCAAACTAGAACTAGTAGACATTCCAACAGCTTCTTCCCTCTTGCGATCAACTTCTTAAACACCTAACCTATAATTCCATTACAACAAGCCGGCAATTTTTTGACTTGAGTTCGTTGTCACATTTCTGTTGTGCCAATTATGTATTACTCGTGCACTCACTGTAGTTGTCTCGCCATGGTGCACTATTTGCATGTACTGGCCACTCATGCCAGAGTAGCATCTGCTCCATTTGCACACTGATTGAGGAGTATCTGTAACATTTGCACAACCAACATTGTCCCAGATGATCGCACTACTCGTCACTTTAAACCGCATACACTCCTTGAAGTCTCACCGCACTTTGCACAATGGTCATTGCACCGGACTATTGCAATATTAGTCATTCGAACTGCTCTAAGTGCTAGAGGACTCTGCATCTTTTTGCACAATTGTTTTTTGTCAATGTCTTGATGTCCCCAAAGTGTTCTGTAAATTGACTGTCTGTTGTACTAGAGCGGCTCCAACTACCGGAGACAAATTCCTTGTGTGTTTTGGACATACTTGGCAAATAAAGATGATTCTGATTCTGATTCTGATATATATATATATATATATATATATATATATATCAGAATCAGAATATATATATATATATATATATATATATATATACATTTAGAGTTGTCAATTGACCTAGCATGCATGTATATGTATATATATATGCAAATATACATATACCTAGCATGCAGGTATATGTATATATATATGTATTTATACAAATACATGCATGCTAGGTTAATTGACAACTCTAAATTGCCCGTAGGTGTGAATGTGAGTGCGAATGGTTGTTTGTTTGTCTGTGCCCTGTGATTGGCTGGCAACCAGTTCAGGGTGTACCCCGCCTCCTGCCCGTTGATAGCTGGGATTGGCTCCAGCACGCACGCGACCCTAGTGAGGAGAAGCGGCTCAGAAAATGTATATATATGTATATATATATATCCCCCTAAATGCCCAATGCATTGTCGTCGCTTAGGGGCTTAACTGTACGTAAAACTACAGGACTAAATTTGGGCAATCTGCCAACACGCATTGGGCCAGCGTGGCAGATTAGGGTTTATTCCTTCTTCATGGCAGTACAACAAAAAAGACTGCCCTCATTCCACGGAGGCCAAAAAGCCTACGGCAGCAGGCAGACAAGCTTGGCGGCAGAGGGTGCTAAGAATCACCGGGTTAATTATGGCTGCTTATGGACAATGGACTTGGCTATGCTAGACCAGAATACGGTTACTCCTACAAACGTTTTAAGTCAAACCAAAGGACAATCGTTAAAAGTAGCAAAGAGGGACAGTTCTCAAAGTCTCATAGACAGAGCTGTAAAACTGACATTAATGACACAGACATTAGAATATTCATGGAGGTTTGTTTTGTTTGTTACAAACGTGGGATTTCTTCAATATACTTTTTATTGTCCACAGGCAGTGTCTCTAATCACCACTAGAGGGTGACCATGTTCCATTGTCATCAATCACTTCCTTACCACTATCATGCTGGGCAAGTCATGAGGAGACCCGTAACTAGTTCATAGCTCAGATAATATAAACCGGGTTTCCTGTGTCTTGTGAAAACAAACCAGCTAGTTGAGGTTCAGGTAGCAGAAATGCAAAGGGTACTAACTCTTGGGGGTTGCCGTTGATAACTGTTCCATAGGGGATATTCGCTACACTATAGACGATCAGAACAGTCCAGTTGCAATCGTTTCAATCCAGAACACTCCAGCTGAGATCGATTCAATGCTTAATGAAAATTAAGTGACTTGGATGACTGAAAATATTCACAGGCACCTTACATGGATGTCTTTTGGAATGTGAGAGGAACGCAGAGTAAAAAATTCAAGAAAAGGCGAGAAATAAAGTAATTGACATCTATCAGTCTAGAAACAGTTACAAAGACATTCCTAAAGCTTTAGGACTCCAGTGAGAGAGGGGCTCGGACGGGCCCCTCTCCCGGAGGAGGGCGGGGGGGCTAGACCGCATGGGTTTTGCGTATGATAAATGTGCGCGTCCCCAGAGGCCGGCGCTCGTTTGCCTGTATTAGCTCTAGATTGCCACAGTTATCCAAGCACTCAAAGGAACCATAACTGATTTAATGAGACATTCGCAGTTTCACTGTACAGGCTGTGTGTACATAGACTTGCATGGCTTAACAAGGATCAGGATCAACCAGGGAGCCTCAGGAGTAGGGTCCATTCGAGCACCGCCTTCAAATGACAGGGAAATCGAACCCGCAGGCTGGAAGAACCATCTGCCCGAACACTAGTGCGAGGCCAGCCAGCGGAGGCCCTCCAAAGGCGGGTCGTAACGGGAAGGCGGGTCAGCCAACAAACCTGGCCCGCCCTCGTCCGGATCTGGCTTGTGAAGGCGTGTGCTTTCACAGGGCTGCTGCGGGCTGGTAGCTGATGGTCGCGGCGCTTTCGGAAGGCCGGGTCAGCGGCTCCAGGCTGGAAGTCTCAGCTCCAGGCTGGATGTCCAGACTGGAGCCGGCACTTCCAGGACATCCTGGAGCTGGGACTTCCACCCCGGAGCACTTCTGGGCTGGAGCTGGGACTTACAGATTGGAGCTGGGACATCTAGCATGTCGATCTGACAATAAAAAAAATAACAAAATGATCAAAGGCAGTCTCTGAAATATGGAATGAGACCTTCTGGATATACCCTCAGGAGAGATCTCAATGGCAGCGCGCCAAACTTGGCCACCCGTGATGAACCTGCCGCCACAGGCAGGGCGGGCGGTCTGCAATGCACAGCGTCCGCTTCGCTCTCAGAGAGGGCGGCTCCTTCGGACTCAGGGCTGCTTTCCGAAGCGTCGTGTATTAGTCGATCGGCCGACAAAAAATTACAAAATGATCAGCGGGAGGCCCCAAACTATTCCCAAATATGGAATGAGACGTCCGGGGCTTACCTTCAGGAGAGATCTCAATTTGATCCAGGCTGCAGTTGTGGAATTGATCCAGGTGCCCCTGTTCCAAGCCTATTATTAGTCTACTAATCTTGGCCAGTTGCATCGTCTTATCTGGCGGCCGGTAATATTGCCGGTGTATTTTTATATCATGCCCCAGAAAGTTGTCTAATTGGTCCAATTTGGTTCTTGACATGTTCAATACAGGTGCCGCAGCATGTTTTCTGAGCATGTAGAGGTTAGGGCCAGGGGATTCTTGGGCGTTTTCCCGCAACACGTCACACGTGTGATGTGGGATCCCCAGGCGGGCAAAGAAGTCATGATCATTGTTCATTATACCGCAAGCGCCCTGCTGTTCAACTCGTAGCTGCAGAGATGCCATCATTCGTGGCGGGCAGAGCATAGGGAGCGGCCTCCCGCATTTGTCCCTTGTGAACGTTCGAGGTCAGCGTGGACTTTGCGGACGTCATCTGTGAATGGGAGAAGCGTCAGGGGCTTCCAGCGTCACTCTCTTAAGTTCCTGAGTGCCACGAATGACACAAGGGTGATCTGTTACTGCGGTGTAACTCATTGACTGCCTGGCGCGGTCTGCAAGCCGATGGTTTCCATCCAACGGTCCACGCGACTTCAAGCGCTGGCTTGCTTTCACGAGAGAATGTCCCAATTTCGTGGTGAGAGTCGGGGAGGAAAAATGACCTGTTTCGCTCTCGTAGCCACAGGTCCGTTTAACGATAGCGGTCACTTCCAAATATTTTCTCTGATCGATCATGTCCTCCAGGCGGAACCCGGGGTGGGACTGGCGTAAATTCTCAACCAATTTCCCCAACTCACGCAACTTGTAAGAATTACCAGCTCTTTTGAAACAAGTCTCACCCAGGGCCAGGGACAGGCCCGAGTTCTCTTGAGTGGGGTTGCACTCTTTTCCACTCTGGAATGGCCCACAGCGAGAGGTGCCAAGCAGGTGTGCGTCAGGGATTTTCCCCTTTGGACGAGCGGGTAGCTGACAAACTGTTGTTTGTGCCTATGCACCAAACAGCAGTCCAGAGTACCCACCCTTTTTGGAGTCCTTGGAGTGGGTGCTGGAGAGCCCGCTGGGGACTCTCTCATTGTACTTAGGGATTTCAACGCTCACGTGGGCAATAACAGAGAGACCTGGAGGGGCGTGATTGGGAGGAACGCCCCCCTCACCAAAACCCCGACCAGAACCAGAGTGGTGTTCTGTTGTTGGACTTCTGTGCTCGTCATGGATTGTCCATAAGTGTTCAGACATGAGGGTGGAGTGGACCAATGACTTCGAAGACCTTAATCCCACTGACACACCGTCCCATGAGGAAGCAGAGTCTGAGGACTCTGAACTACTTCCTCTATCGCTGTGGTTGAGGTCACTGAGGTGGTTGAAAAGCTTTCAGTGGCAGGGCCCCAGGGGTGGATGAGATCCGCCCTAAGTTCCTAAAGGCTCTGCATGGGGCTTTCCTGGTTGACACGCCTCTGCAACATCATTTGGACATTGTGGACAGTGCCTCTGGATTGGCAGGCTGGGGCGGTGGTCCCGTTTTTTAAGAAGGGGCACACAAGGATGTGTTCCTACTTTTGGGGATCACACTCCTCGGCTTACCTGGTAAGGTCTATTCAGGGTTTCTGAAGAGGAGAATCTGTCAGGAAGTTGAACCTCAGATTTAGGAGGTGCAGTGTGGTTTTGATCCTGGCCGTGGAACAGTGGACCAGCTTTATACCCTCAGCAGAGTCCTCAAGGGTGCTTGGGAGTTTGTTGTTTTGTGGCCATGGAGAAGGCGTTTGACAATGTCCCTCGGGGAGTCCTGTGGGGGGTGCTCCGGGAGTAGGGGGTACCAGACTCCCTGATATGGGCTGGTCGGTCCCTGTACGACCGGTGTCATAGTTTGGTTTGCATGGCTGGCAGTAAGTCGGATTTGTTTCCAGTGAGAGTTGGACTTTGTCACCGATTCTGTTCATTACCTTTATGGACAGAATCTTTAAGCTCAGGTGTTGAGGGGGTCCAGTTTAAGGACATCAGTCTTACATCGCTGCTTTTTGCAGATTAGGTAGTTCAGATGGCTTCATCAAACCGATCTTCAACACTCGCTGGAACGGTTAGCAGCCAAGAGTGAAACGGCTGGAATGAAAATCAGCACGTCCAAATCTGAGGCCATGGTCCTCAGTCGGAAAAGGGTAGAGTACCCTCTCGGCGTCAGGGAGGAGAACCCGCCCCAAGTGGATAAGTTCAAGTATCTCAGGGTCATGTTCACAAGTGACTGATAAATGGAGCAGGAGATCGACAGGCGAATTAGTGTAGCATCTGCAGTGATCGGTCATGGTGAAGAAGGAGCTGAGCTGAAAGGCAAAGCTCTCGATTTACCGGTCGATCTACGTTCCTACCCTCACCTATGGTCACAAGCTGTGACCAAAAGCATAGTCTCGCGGATACAAGTGGATGAAATGAGTTTTGTCCGCGGGGTGTATGGCCTTTTACTTAGAGATGTTATTAGGATGCCTCTCAGATGCCTCCCTGGCAAGGTTTACTGGGTACGTCCCACAGGGAGGAGGCCCCGGGGGTCGACACAGGACACGCTGGAGAAACTACGTCTCTCGGCTGGCCTAGGAACGCCTCAGGATCACCTGGAAGAGCTGGATGAAGTGGCTGGGGAGAAGGAAGTCTGGGCTTCCCTGCTTAAACTGCTGCCCCCACAACCTGACCTCGGATAAACGGAGGAAAATTGATGGAAGGATGGAGATCTCCCAATATTTTTGTACAGCACTGTTTACATTGGCCAGCATGGTGGATGACTGGTTAGCACATCTGCCTCACAGTTCTGGGGACCGGGGTTCAAATCCCGGCCCCGCCTGTGTGGAGTTTGCATGTTCTCCCCGTGCGTGGGTGGGTTTTCTCCGGGCACTCTGGTTTCCTCCCACATCCCAAAAACACGCGTGGTAGGTTGATTGGAGACTCTAAATTGTCCTGTAGGTATGAATGTGAGTGCGAATGGTTGTTTGTTTCTATGTGCCCTGTGATTCAGGGTGTACCCCGCCTCCTGCCTGAAGATAACTGGGATAGGCTCCAGCAACCCTAGTGAGGATAAGCCGTATAGAAAATGGATAGACTGATTACATTGTAGCAATGATGTAAGACAGGGGTCCTCAACAATCGGGCTGCAGACCAGGTCAAGCCAATTGGTATCCGGCCGCACAGAGAGACTGTTTTTAGCGGAGTGGGAGATGGGTCTTAAGTAATTTTGTCATTTGTAAATGATTTGTTCAAACGATATGTCTTCACGTGAAACCGGTCCGAGGTTAAAAAAAAAAGGTTGGGCACCTCTCTCCATTCATCAATTTGATTACATGTGCTGTATTAAAAAGTATACTCCATAATAAAGTATTACAACTTGAAAAAGCTCATTCCCCATTGCACGATCAGTTTGTGGGGCAAACTAAGGTGTTTATACAAGTTGTTTGAACAGTCATAATGAAACACGATGGAAGACAGCGAGAGAGAGCAAATTGCTGACAGGACGAGCTTTTGTTTGTCAGGATCCCATTAGGCTGGATGTTGCATAGTGCTGTCACCGAAATACTTTGGTTGCTTAAGCCTGACAATCATTTGTTCAAATAAGACACAGATGTGTAATAAGTGTTAGTAAAAATGGGGAAAAAAAGAACCTTAGAACTACAAACACGAAAATCGAGTGCAAGTAGCTAACAAGAATATCTTCAAGCATTAATCTTTTAATGTGTTTTTTACACAGTTTAATATATAACTAATATCATGAAAGATAATTGATAGATGAATCTGAGGGAAATGTAATAATGGACATTCTACTTCATATTACGTATTGTATTTTTATGGGGTATCTTTATTTTGCTGTGTCAGGGTTTGAATGGGTACTCTTTGTAACTCTCAACATCCTTCAGAAATCATAAATTGGTTAAATGAAGGTAATTTATAAGATTCACAAATGCTGTTTTTCTTATTTCCAACAAGCTATATTCCCTCCTGCTCCCAATCAGCTAACCTTTGAAAATTGCTTTATTTAAGTCTGCTTTTTATCCTTCTGGAAATGTCACATAGTATTATGGGCTTTGGGAGGACAAGATCATTAATCTTTCCTTGTGCCTGTTGGCTGAGAGAAAAGCAGCCGTTGGAGCAAACATACTGCATCACTAAGTAGGAACATCAGAGCAAAAGTGTAAACATCATTTGGACACTGCCGTTTTTCTGCTCAAATGGGTATGATGTTGATGAAGGGCGATCTTCATTTCAACGCGCAATGACGTGCACAGTCCTAGATCAATGCTTGCTAAGGAGTTGATATTTATCAAACAGAAAAAATGGACTCCTGCTATTCCACAAAGATAGGGAATAAAGTATTTATTTTACACAATGGGGCCTTCACATGACATGTTTTCAACTGAAAACGGCCACTAGTCTAGTTTAAGCTACGAGACAAAGGCAATTTGGAGCCCCAAAATAATATTGTCAAGCTGATTTAATAACTATATCTGTTACAGTACATGTTTGTTTCAAGTGACACAGCCACATGCAATATGACTGTTTACATTCACTGAACACATAAAACAACCTGTGTGCAGATGCTAACTACACAAGAGTTAACATTGGGGATTGACAGCATGAAAGTAAAGTAAACAACAGCGATGGCAAATGTACTCACACTCTGTACTTAAATAGATGTACACATATAATAAAAGGGCGGCACGGTGGACGACTGGTTAGAGCGTCTGCCTCACAGTTCTCAGGACTGGGGTTCAATCCCCGGCCCCGCCTGTGTGGAGTTTGCATGTTCTCCCTGTGCCTGTGTGGGTTCTCTCCGGCCACTCCGGTTTCCTCCCATATCCCAAAAACATGCATGGTAGGTTAATTGAAGACTCTAAATTGCCCATAGTTGTGAATGTGAGTGCGGATGGTTGTTTGTTTGTATGTGCCCTGCGATTGGCTGGCAACTAGTTCAGGGTGTGCCCCGCCTCCTGTCCGAAGATAGCTGGGATAGGCTCCAGCACTCCCGCGACCCTTGTGAGGATAAGCGGCTCAGAAAATGGATGGATGGATATAGTAAAAGTAAAAACAATACTGTGAATTAAATCAATACCTGTTTTGATAACTTGGCACAACATAGTGATTGTACTGAGAAGAAGAAAAAGACAGTAATACATTATAATATTGTGAAATGACGAACAAAAAATAAATTAGCTGAAAAAAATAAACTTTACCATTATGTGTTTCTTTCAGATTACATGAAGAATTTTTTGAACGCTAAAAGATGGTGTTTTTTAGGCTGGCACGAGACAACACATGAGCCAAGAATCATTCTTGTAGCCGACAACATCAGACAATTCTCTTAAATATGGCCATGAAAGGGGAATATCTTGCTTTTTCAAACTCGTTGACATTGTAATTAATGCTACCGGGTACACGTTCCTTCATGTTGTACTGTCACCTTTTTGTTTCCTTTGTATTAGTTGTTATGGCCAATAAAAGCTTCATGAAGCTTTTCATCTAATTGTTTTCCCCTGCTGGCCAGAACATTGATTGTAAGTCAACCTATATTTCATGGCCTTTTTGCAGTCTTGCAACAGTGTCACCATCAGAATAATCACTGACATAAAAACACCATCATTAGAATTTAAGTACTTTGGTGTTCTGGACTCTTCTGTGACCGTCAGAAATTATGATAAAAAGGTCTTAAAAACAATCAAATTCAAGTTCTAGTTTCTAGTGATGGTGAATTTAGGGGTTTCATTTACTGTAAGGTATAATAACCAAAACACAATTGACATTATTCTAATTTATTGGGACCCTGTGCATAGGCGACATAGGCGGTCACCAAGGGCGCCATCGGCTGGAGGGGCGCACTCCCATCGCCCTCCTCCTCGGGAAAAAATATTTAAATAAAATCATAAAATAATTTGTGGCGCCCCCTTTACGTTTCTGTCTTGAAAATAAATAAATTTACAAAATAAACTATGTTTGTCACTTGGCAAGTCACGTCACATGACGTGGGGGCGGATCTCAAGTCAGTGAACGAGGGATCAGTCAGAGCAGGACAGGTGATTTTGTTTACAATTTTTTTTACATCATGAAAAGGACAGCTAAACCCTCGGCGCACAGTTCCGCAAAAGAAGAAAAGTGGAGGAGGAGAAGACATCAAAAGGTAAGGGTAACGTTATGTCAACACATTTAAATATTGTTTTGTGTAAAGAAGATGTTTTACCTGAAATAAAGTAACCATTAGCTTAACACGTTAATGTCTGGTGACCAGACGTCCTCTTTTTGAGACCTAAAAATGTGTCCGGCCGAAATTTAGTCAGGGATTCTCTAAGTACAACGCCCCCCCTTCCCCTCCCCCTGCTGCGGTTGTTACCGCTGCTTAAGCTGTAATTAAGTGACCAATTTGAACAAATAATTACTGTTCTGAGGACTGGGGTTCAAATCCCGGACCCGCCTGTGTGGAGTTTGCATGTTCTCCCCGTGCCTGTGTGGGTTTTCTCCGGGTACTCCGGTTTCCTCCCACATCCTCAAAACATGCAGGGTAGGTTAATTGAAGACTCTAAATTGCCAGTAGGTATGAATGTGAGTGTGAATGGTTGTTTGTTTATATGTGCCCTGCGATTGGCTGGCGACCAGTATACCCCGCCTCTCACCCGGAGATAGCTGGAATAGGCTCCAGCACGCCAGACCCTAGTGAGGATAAGCAGAACGGAAGATGAATGAATGAAGGAATTCCTTGGGCATGTGTAACGATTACTCTCTTTTTATTAGTAATGCATAATCACAGCTGGACAATAATAATCTTCTGTAGAAGAAGAACACACTGATGTGTTGTATGCTGTGTATGTCGGGCCTGTAGTGGATATATGTCCTCCTCCAGCTTTTTTGTTTGTTCGGAAATAAGTAAATCTACTCAATATCTTTCCAGATGCACTAAAAAGATACCTTACGCCTCAAACATCTGCTGGACAGGGGCCTCCATCCTCTGACCCACCCACACCACTCTGTGAAGCATATAAGTTTAGCCAATGATTTTTTTTGTCAGATACACTGCTATGTTTTTGTTGTTATCATCATTGTTATTAACTTATTCATTGTTATATATTATTATGTCATTGTTACTGAATGTTACAGTATAAACTAGTTAGTAATTACACTAAATGTTGGTCTGAATCAAATAAAATAGGGTTTATCTGTACTGTCTGTAGTGCCTACTGTATATGACACCACAGAATTAACGCAGTGATGTTATAGTGTGGACGTATTGTGTTTGAATACTGGTATCAAATGTTTCCTACATTCTTGCATCATATGGTAACAGTTGCACAAGAAAATGTACTTGATGATAAATACAGTATAGGGAATATAGCTACATAACTGAAATACTATTCAGATTAGACTGCTTAATCAAGTTGTCTACAGGACACAAAGGTAGAATAATTATTTCCCCATCAAAATGATATGTAATAATAATAAATAAATAAAAATAAAATAAATAATAAAACTGGATTCTTAATCTCTTCCTCATGCAACAGAACAATATTACTGTTATTATCCTTATTTTGTGCTTCAGATGTGTTTACTGCCTGATGTATTGTAGTTTGTAAATCATTGTGAGCATTTGCATGTATGTTTAATTTGCTTGCAGGTGAAGGCCCAACCACAGTGGGCATTATCCTGTCTCCACAGCCTGAAGACCCCCTGTCTGTCATCCCTCCTGAACTGCAAGGAACTTCAAAGGAAACCCCTTTGGACCCTGGTGACTGGCCATCTCTTTCTGACAACGTAAGAGTGGAGTTAGTCACCAGAGAGCCATACCAAGTATCATCAGACTTTCAGTTTCCCAAAAGAGATGATGGGAGAAGTTGCCATCACCACCATTTTTACAGACATTTAGTGAATGGAGAAAAGGTCAAAAGAAAATAAGATGACTAGTCTATTCAAAGAAAAACAACAGCCTATACTGCTTCTGTTGCAAGCTCTTCTCCCAAAAAAAATTCAAACTAACCAGGGATGTAGTCACTGACTGGAGAAATTGCAGTGACATACTGATATCTCACAATAACAGTGGAGAACATTCTCAGCCAGTGATTTCCAACTTTTATGGAGCAAAGGCACATATTTTACAATTGGAAAATCTCACGGCACACCAACAAACAAAAATGTCACAAAAGGTGGATACATTAATTACTGTATGTACTTCCTGCCAACTAATAAAGACCATTCATTTATTCTGTCTGTCACTATGCCTCACTGGCATAAATAGGTGAACAAAGATACATTATTTATTGAAAATATAATTTTTGGAGCAATTAAGTGCACAAGTATATACAGTAAAGGAACAGGTCATTTAAATTGCTCCATTGCTCCATCTTGTGATCGGATTGGTCATCGTTTATCGTTTTTTTAAACCCGTTGATCGGTGATCGGCCCCAAAAATCCTGATCGTGTAAAGCCTACTTGAGAGGAACCACAGACACGCTTCACCAACCAAATAATGATAACTTCCTGAGAGAGGGAGAGCTCATGCCCAAGTTTGACCCTCTACTGAAACAGCATGTTTCTGAGGTGGAAAGAGAAGCCAATCATACATCCTATTTCGGAAAATGAATTCTAAATGCATTCATTGATTGCATTGGGGAAAGATTATGGAGTCTATTGTCAAGGAGATTAAAGAAAACAAATGTTTTCCAATTATTTTAGATTGCACCCTTGATTTAAGCCATAAAGAGCAACTCTCGGTCATCATTCGACTTGTTTCAGTTGAGGACGCCCCACAAATCAAAGAACATTTTATCTGGTTCCTTGATGCAGAAGTGTCAACTGAAGAAAGCCTCTCGACCCTAATTTTAAAGAGACTTCAAGAGCTCAGCATCCCCTTTGAAGACTGCAGAGAGCAGTCTTATGATAATGGTGAAAATATGAAAGGGAAGACAAAAGGAGTCGAAGCGAGATTTTTGGAGAAAAATCCGAGAGCGTTTTTTGTACCATGTGGAGCACACACAGTCAATCTGGTAGTAGCTGATGTAGCAAAAAGCAGTGAAAGATTCTTGTTGTTATTGCAGTTATTGTTGTGTTCCAGTTAATCATTTAGTCCTTGAAAACCTTTTTTCTTGAAATATACTGTTTTCTTGTTGTTGTTCCAGATAAGTATAAAAATGTTTTAGTTTGAATGTTCTTCATTACACAGTTTTAATGTCAGATAAGTATTTATTACTTGAAAACCTTTTTTTTTTTTTTTTTACTTTGAATGTTATTCTTCTTACACAGTTTTGATGTTCCACATAAGTATTTATTACTTGAAAACCTTTATTTTTTAAATTAGCGTATTATTATTACTCCACAACTTTGATGTTCCAGCTTTATTCCATGTCATCGTATTTTCTTTCATTTATTTATTTATATATTTTCGTATTAAACTATTGTCATCTTTTACACAGCTGTGGTCCCTTAAGTATTTCTCAAGGGGGGTGAGGGGGAGGGCGATCCGGCGGGGTGATGTTAGGGGGGTGCGCCTTGAGGAAATTTGCCTCGGGCACCAAAAAGGCTAGGGCCAGCCCTGATTAGGACGTATCTTTATACGTAAACGCCATTACAAGTTACAACCAATCCAAACTACATTAATGATGCGAAAATGTTTGATATTTTCAGGGGGTTCACCCAGTGGCATACTGCATTTTAAATACAAATGTGCCATTCTTTTGTCTATGGAGCAATGTTGAGTCAAGCAGGACTTTCGCTGAGCGAGGAGAGCCATGAATGGCTTTCATAGGCTGTTACGCCAAAAGCAGGACTATGGCTGGGGAAATAAATTTGAACTGCTGATCTACAACTACTGGCTGGCACATGGACTGTCATACAGAGTGGTTTCATGTGTGTTCAATGTCCCAAAAGCTACAGTACATCGCACAGAGTGGCACAAAACATTTGGCAAAAGCTAAAGTTGTCATGAACGGAACAGAGGATAGGACCCAAAAATGCAAGACTCCCAAACAAATGGACAGTTTCCAAAAAGAGAGGTTTAGTAGACGGGCATAGGTTGGTACACGGGCAGGCAATCCAAGAAGGGCAACAGTATCCAAGAACATGAGACAAAGAGGCAAGGTCGATAATCGGAACAGGGTCAAAGTCTTACTGTGCGTCTGTGACAAGGAATGCTGGAACGTGACGACAAGGTACAACGAACTGGCAACGAGTGGGAATGAGACACAAGGTTAAATACAATCGGTAATTACGTATGAACGAGGCACAGGTGGTGAAGATGCTCACAGAAGCAGGTGTGTGAGAAACGAGAGAGAGGAAGACAAAACCTAGAACACACGCACACACACACACAGACACACACACACACACACATGACAGTACCACCCCCTTAACGGCCGGCCCCAGACGGCCCTGGGGCCCCTGGATGCGCAACGTGGAAGTCCCGAATGAGCGAATCATCCATGATAAACGCAGACGGTACCCATGAACGTTCCTCAGGCCCATAGCCCTCCCAGTCCACCAGATATTGAAACCCCCTCCCCCTCCGACGAGACGACAACAGCCGCTTCACAGCGAAGACAGGGCCCCCATCCACAAACCGGGGGGGAGGAGGGGGCCTGGAAGGCGGGACCAGAGGGGACTCCCGGGCTGGTTTGAGTAGGCTGACATGAAAAGCAGGGTGGACCCGCATCGACCTTGGGAGCCTCAGCTTCACGGTGACAGGGTTGATGATCTTTGTGATGGGGAAGGGCCCAACGAACCTGGGAGCGAGCTTCTTGGACTCCACCCGGAGTGGAATATGTTTGGTCGAGAGCCAAACTCGCTGACCCACTTTGTAGTTCGGGGCCGGTGTCCTCCGACGGTCAGCAGCGGCTTTGTAGGACCGTCCCTGGCGCAGCAGCATCTGTCGGGCTCGCTCCCAGGTCCTCCTGCAGCGTCTCACCAAGGTTAATGCCGCTGGAACTGTGGACTCAGGGGCTATGGCAGGAAACAGAGATGGTTGGTAACCATGCACAACGTGAAAAGGCGATAGACCAGTGGATGCAGAGGGGAGGGAATTGTGGGAGAATTCGACCCAAACCAATTTCTGAGACCAGGATCGCGGATCCTGTGAAGCGAGACATCGGAGCCCCGTCTCCAGGTCCTGGTTCAGCCTCTCGGTTTGGCCGTTGGTTTCAGGATGAAACCCAGATGACAGACTGACGGTAGCACCTATGAGATTGCAAAACTCCTTCCAAAATTGCGAAATGAATTGGGGACCCCTATCAGACACCACATTCTTGGGGAAACCATGGAACTTGAAAACCTGATTAATCATCAGCTCGGCAGTGTCTTTAGCTGAGGGGAGTTTTGGAAGTGCAATGAAGTGTGCCATCTTAGAGAACCTGTCAACAACTGTAAGAATGGTGGTATTTCCTTTAGAGGCCGGTAATCCTGTCACAAAGTCTACGGAAATGTCTGACCAAGGACGTTCTGGTATTGGCAGGGGTCGCAACTCCCCAGAAGGACGTTGATGAGAGGGCTTGTTGGCAGCACATACCTGGCAAGCATTGACATAATCAATAACATCCCTCCTAACATTAGGCCACCAAAAGCGCTGTTCGACCACTGATTGAGTCTTGGCAATGCCTGGGTGACATACAGTGCGGTTCGTGTGAGCCCAGTGGATGACTCTTCCCCTTAAGGTCGGAACCACATAAAGCCTGTTTTCAGGGCAATCGTCAGGGCTAGGAGTGTCTTTCAGAGCCCCTATAACCGCCGTTTCAATGTCCCAAACAAAAGCGGAAATAAAACATGACTTGGGCAAAATAGTCTTTGGGTCGGACAAAGAATTCTCTTCGGAGAAAATGCGTGACAAAGCATCTGGCTTACCATTTTTAGAACCGGGTCGGTAGGATAGCGTGAAATTAAATCTAGTAAAGAACAGAGCCCATCTAGCCTGCCTCACATTTAATCTTTTAGCAGTCTTAATATACTCAAGGTTCTTGTGATCTGTCCATACTAAAAACGGAGTCTGTGCCCCCTCTAGCCAGTGCCTCCACTCCATCAAGGCCACCTTGACTGCCAGCAGTTCACGGTCACCAATGTCATAATTTTTCTCAGCTGGGGTCAGTTTTTTGGAGAGAAAAGCACAAGGATGTAATTTATCATCCTTGAGAGATTTCTGGGAGAGCACTGCTCCTATTCCGGCATCAGACGCATCGACTTCTACCAACAAACTGCTGTTGGAGATCTGGCAAAGTAAGGATGGGAGCGGAGGTAAAGCTCGACTTAAGTTTTTGAAACGCTGCCTGACAAAGCGGGTTCCATGCAAAAGGTTTGTGTGGCGAGGTAAGATCATGCAAAGGAGAGGCTATAGAATTGAAATTCCTGATGAATTTTCTGTAGAAGTTTGCGAACCCTAAGAACCTTTGTACATCTTTGTGTGACGTGGGAGTAGGCCAATTAATTACTGCATCGACTTTGCAAGGGTCCATTTTGACTTCACCTTGAGCCAGGACAAAACCCAGAAAAGAAACTGACGCCTTGTGGAACTCACATTTCTCAGCCTTAACATATAGTTGGTTCTGCAGTAACTGCTGCAAAACAGAGCGGACATGAATAATGTGAGTCTCCTCATCCGGGGAGAAAATCAAAATGTCATCCAAATAAACAAAAACATAAACATTCAGCATGTCAACCAGGACATCATTGACGAGGTTCTGGAAAACAACTGGATCGTTAGTAAGCCCAAAAGGCATTACCAAATATTCATAATGTCCTGTTGGTGTGTTAAATGCTGTTTTCCATTCATCCCCCTCCCTTATTCTGACTAGATGATATGCATTTCTTAAGTCCAGTTTGGTGAAAACCTTGGCTCCCTCCAGGAACTCAAAGGCGGTGGAGATGAGAGGAAGAGGGTACCTGTTTTTTACAGTGATCTCGTTGAGACCCCGGTAATCGATACAGGGTCGCAGGGTCTTGTCTTTCTTGTCCACAAAGAAAAATCCTGCTCCCGCAGGGGATGAAGATGGGCGAATGATCCCGGCTGCCAGTGATTCCTCCACGTACTCCTTCATGGCCTTGTGTTCCGGCCCTGAAAGAGAGAACAACCTGCCTCATGGGGGCGTGGTTCCAGGCAGCAAGTCAATAGCACAGTCATAAGGTCTGTGGGGTGGAAGGGATTTGGCCTTGGACTTGGAAAAAACGTCTTTAATATCCTGGTAACAGGTGGGCACTTGAGATAAATCAGGATCCCCAGATGGGGTCTGTGGATTGTCCTTAGAAACATGACCCTGAACATCACATGGCGGCTTGAAACAGTTCCGGGCGCAATTGCTGCCCCATGACATAACCGGCCCAGAGGACCAGTCAATGTGGGGGTTATGTAATCTCAACCATGGGTTCCCTAAGATAAGGTCATGATTCATGGCGTCAAAAACATGAAAACTAATGCGTTCCGAGTGAGAATCGGGAAATGTCAATGTGAGTGTTTGAGTGCGGTGAGTGATCTTGCCCATAAAACTGCCGTCTGCAGCATAGGTGTTGCGGTGGCGTTTTATTTCAAAGGTTCTAAGGTGCATACGTCTAACGAGGATGGAGTTGAGTAAGTTTGCGTCAGAACCAGAGTCAATTAATACAGGTGTATGAATTTCTTGATCAGGAGAGCATAGTGTCACTTTAGGAAGAACCCGTGTAGGGTCTTCCTTCATCAAATTCAGACTCACCTCTCCCGTGCCCTTGCTACCGGCACCGGCAACTTTGACGTGACAGTTGCTCACGGAATGACCCAACTGACCGCAGTAGAAGCACCGCCCTTCCCTCAGCCGGCGTTGACGTTCCTCAGGGGAGAGACGGAACCTGCCCAGTTGCATGGGTTCCTCCGTGGGGACGTTAGCCAGTGGGTTGAGACCGGAACCAGGGGATCTGCCTTGGTTTGGCTGGTCACCGAGGCTTGTCCTCAAAGTGCGGGGTGACGCAGCCTTCCGCCGATCTCCATCCAGCTCGCGATCCAAAAGCCTCTTGTCGATTTTTACGGCGAGAGCGATGAGAGTGTCCAAGTCGGTCGGCAGGTCTAGCGGGACTAAATGATCCTTGACGGCGGGGGATAGTCCTTGAAAAAAGGCATCGAGTAGCGCCCGATTATTCCAATGACTCTCAGCTGCTATAATGCGAAACTCAATCGCGTAATCTGACACCCAGCGCATGCCTTGTCGTAAGGTGACAAGGGAGCGAGCTGCCTCACGATCAGGAGTGGAAAATTGAAAAATTTGCTCCATAGTCTTTACAAAAAAAGCCCATGAATGACACGTGGCGGAATTGCGGCTCCATTCAGCAGTAGCCCACGCCTCCGCACGACCAGTCAGGTGGGAAATGACGAAAGCGATCTTTGCTCGCTCGGTGGGGAAGGCAGCTGCCTGAAGCTCAAAGTGGAGTTCGCACTGCGTGATGAACGGCTTAATGTTCCCAGAATTTCCAGAGAACCTCTCCGGTCGAGAGAGCTGTGGGCAGACAGCAGCGGAGGTGGCAGGTGGCTGCATGTTGACTGTTTCACATGGAAATACCGTGGCGCTATTGGGTGTGGTGCCAACTGGTTCCTTTTCTTGGATAATTTTCATAAGAAGTTCAAATTGTGAGGCCACCTGTCTCATCATATTGTCCTGATGCCTTGACAGTCCCTCTAGATGAAGGTGGAGGGCAGCAAGCTGCTCATCCTGCTTCGAGAGGCGTTGACCCTGCGCTTGAAGGGCTTTGCGCACCGGGTCTGAGTCTGCTGGGTCCATGTTATGGCCAGTTCGTTGTCATGAACGGAACAGAGGATCGGACCCAAAAATGCAAGACTCCAAAACAAATGGACAGTTTCCAAAAAGAGAGGTTTAATAGACGGGCATAGGTCGGTACACGGGCAGGCAATCCAAGAAGGGCAACAGTATCCAAGAACATGAGGCAAAGAGGCAAGGTCGATAATCGGAACAGGGTCAAAGTCTTACTGTGAGTCTGTGACAAGGAATGCTGGAACGTGACGACAAGGTACAACGAACTGGCAACGAGTGGGAATGAGACACAAGGTTAAATACAATCGGTAATTAGGTATGAACGAGGCACAGGTGGTGAAGATGCTCACAGAAGCAGGTGTGTGAGAAACGAGAGAGAGGAAGACAAAACCTGGAACACACGCACACACACACACACAGACACACACACACACATGACAAAACTCCTTCCCACCAGCTGATAAGCTTCAAGCAGCTGGAGAAGGGTTTGTCAAATTGTCAGCAAGACCCGCATTTGTAAATGCTGTAGGGCAATCGATGGAAGCCAGATCCGCATTAAGCCACCAAAACGACACCAAATTGATTATCTTAACAACAAGTGTTTCTACTCCATCAGCATGCAGGCAAAATGTGATGGAAATGGAAAATGTGATAAAATTGTCGTGGGGTACCCAGGATCTCTGCACGACACCAGAGTTACAGTATGAAGAACAGCCTATTCTATAGAACTCAATCTTTCACTCCACCTGGCTACATCCTCCTAGGTGATGTACCCAGACCCCTGTGTGCCTGGTACCACCTTATAAGCAACCTGTTCATGGAAGAGTCCAGCAAAAGTTTCTGGCAATTTATACTGTAGGTAAATGCTGTTTTTGAAGTTGACTGGAATTATAAAAATGTTTATAAAAAAAATGTCTAATACCACAAGATAAGGTGCATTAATTTCTACATAATTGGACAGATTTGATCAAACTGACATTTATTGCCTAACACAGGTCAAACAGCACAAATATAGAACTCTATTTCTATCTATCTATCGAGAATATACAAATAAAAGTATAATTTTACAGACAAGACAGTTTACTTTGCATAATGTCAGAAAACTGCAGCCAATCGTCACAAAATTAATGGGGACATCTATAGTTATGCCCACTTCAACGTCTGAAAATATCAGAATGCTCGTCCTAATATTTGCGATTTTATGAATGTTTCCAGTAAGAGTTTGCTCTCATGGGCACTCACTCTCGAAAAAGCAAAATGTCGCTTCTTCTTTTCCTTTCGGCTTGTCCCTTTAGGGGTCTCCACAGGGCGTCATCCTTTTCCATGTAAGCCTATCTCATGCATCCTCCTCTCAAGCACCAACTGCCCCCATGTCTTCCCTTACGACATCCATCAACCTTCTCTTTGTTCTTCCTCTAGCTCTCTTGCCTGGCAGCTCCAGCCTCATCATCCTTTACCAATATACTCACTATTGCTCCTCATCGAAGTCTGCTCCTCTAACTTTGTCTCCAAAACATCGAACCTCGGCCGTCCCTCTGATGAGCTCATTTCTAATTTTATCCAACTTGGTCACTCTGAGAGCGAACCTCAACATCTTCATTTCCACCACCTCCAGCTCTGCTTCCTGTTGTCTCTTCAGTGCCACTCTCTCTAATCTGCACATCATGGCTGGCCTCACCACTGTTTTATAAACTTTGCCCTTCATCATACCAGAGACTCTTCTGTCACATAACACACCTGACACCTTCCTCCACCCGTTCCAACCTGCTTGGACCCGTTTCTTCACTTCCTGACCACACTCACCATTGCTCTGGACGGTGGACCCCAAGTATCTAAAGCCGTCCACCCTTGCTTTCTCTTCTCCCTGTAGCCTCACTCTTCCCCCACCACCCGTCTCATTCATGCACATATATTCTGTCTTACTTTGGCTAATCTTCATTCCTCTGCTTTCCAGTGCATGCCTCCATCTTTCTAACTGTTCCTCCACCTGCTCCCTGCTTTCACTGCAGATCACAATGTCATCTGCAAACATCATGGTCCACGGGGATTCCAGTCTAACCTCATCAGTCAGCCTATCCATCACCACTGCAAACAGGAAGGTGCTCAGGGTTGATCCCTGATGCAGCCCCACCTCTACCTTAAATTTGTCTGTCACACCTACAGCACACCTCACCGCTGTTCTGCTGCCCTTGTACATGTGCTGTACTATTCTAACATACTTCTCTGCCAATCCAGACCTCCGCATGCAGTACCACAGTTCCTCTCTGGGTACTCTGTCATCGGCGTTCTCTAAATCTACAAAGACATAATGTAGCTCCTTCTGACCTCTGTACTTTTCCATCAACATCCTCAAGGCAAATAATGCATCTGTGGTACTCTTTCTAGGCATGAAACCACACTGTTGCTCGCAAATACTCACTTCTGTCCTGAGTCTAGCCTCCACTACTCTTTCCCATAACTTCATTGTGTGCCTCATCAACTTTATTAATCTACAGTTCCCACAGCTATGCACATCACCTTTGTTCTTAAAAATGGGCACACTTTTCCTCCATTCCTCAGGCATCTTCTCACCTGCTAGAATTCTATTGAACAAGCTGGTCAAAAACTCCACAGCCACCTCTCCTAGATGCTTCCATACCTCAACAGGAATGTCATCCGGACCAACTGCCTTTCCATTTTTCATCCTCTTTAATGCCTTTCTAACTTCCCCCTTACAAATCATTGCCACTTCCTGGTCCACCACACTTGCCTCTTCTACTCTCCCATCTCTCTCATTTTCCTCATTCATCAACTCCTCGAAGTATTCTTTCCATCTAGGAGCACACTGCTGGCACCAGTCAACATATTTCCATCTCTATCCTTAATCACCCTAACTTGCTGCACATCCTTCCCATCTCTATCCCTCTGTCTGGCGAGCCTGTATAGATATTTTTCTCCTCCTTTAGTGTCCAACCTGCCATACATGTCAACATATGCCTCGTTTGGCCTTTGCCACATCTACCTTTGCCCTGTGTCGCATCTCAATGTATTCCTTTCGCCTCTCCTCAGTCCTTTCAGTGTCCCACTTCTTCTTAGCTAACCTTTTTTTTTTTTCTGTACTGTGAGGTTCCACCACCAAGTCTCCTTCTCTCCTTTCCTGCCAGAAGATCAGAATCAGAATCAGAATCAGAATCATCTTTATTTGCCAAGTATGTCCAAAACACACAAGGAATTTGTCTCCGGTAGTTGGAGCCGCTCTAGTACAACAGACAGTCAATTTACAGAACACTTTGGGGACATAAAGACATTGACAAAAAACAATTGTGCAAAACGATGCAGAGTCCTCTAGCACTTAGAGCAGTTCGAATGACTAATACTGGAATCGTCCGGTGCAATGACCATTGTGCAAAGGGCGCTGAGACTTCAAGGAGTGTATGCGGTTTAAAGTGACGAGTAGTGCGATCATCTGGGACAATGTTGGTTGTGCAAATGTTACAGATACTCCTCAATCAGTGTGCAAATGGAGCAGATGCTACTCTGGCATGAGTGGCCAGTATATGCAAATAGTGCAGCATGGCGAGACAACTACAGTGAGTGCACGAGTAATACATAATTGGCCCCACAGAAATGTGACAACGAACTCAAGTCAAAAGATTTCCAGCTTGTTATAATGGAATTATAGGTTAGGTGTTTAAGAAGTTGATCGCAAGAGGGAAGAAGCTGTTGGAATGTCTACTAGTTCTAGTTTGCGTTGATCAGTAGCGCCTACCTGAGGGAAGGAGCTGGAAGAGCTGGTGACCGGGGTGCAGACGGTCCGAGAGGATTTTGCACGCCCTTGTCTTAGTTCTGGCAGCGTGCAAGTCCTCAATGGTGGGTAGGGGGGTACCGACAATCCTTTCAGCAGTTTTGATTGTCCGTTGCAGTCAGAGTTTGGCCTTTTTTGTAGCAGCACCAAACCAAACTGTGATGGAAGAACACAGGACTGATTCGATGACCGCTGTGTAGAACTGTCTCAGCAGCTCCGGTGGCAGGCCGTGCTTTCTCAGAAGCCGCAGGAAGTCTAAACGGGTTTGAAGTTCCATCTTGGCGTCATTGCTCCACTTTTTGACTGTTTTCACTGTAGGCTTCGCACATTTAAGTTCTTGCTTGTACGTCGGTATTAAGTGAATTAAGCAGTGATCAGAGGAGCCCAGGGCTGCACGAGGTATAGCACGGTATGCGTTTTTTACCGTCGTGTTGCAGTGGTCTAAAGTATTATTTTCCCTGGTAGGACAGTCGATGTGCTGCTTGTATTTAGGGAGTTCGTGGTTGTGTTTAGCTTTGTTAAAGTCCCCGAGAATAATGAGGGGTGAGTCCGGGTGTTTTTTTTCAATTTCGTTGACTTGTTCGGCGAGCGTTAGCAATGCGGCGTTCGTGTTAGCTTGAGGTGTAATATAGACTCCAGCCAGTATAAACGATGCAAACTCACGTGGCGAGTAGAATGGTTTACAGTTTAAAAACAGCGACTCCAAATGCGGGCTGCAGTGTGTGCTGAGCACCGTGACGTCCGTACACCATTTTTCGTTGATATGGAGGCATATCCCGCCGCCCTTCATTTTCCCCGATGATTCCATGTCGCGGTCCGCTCGATGAATGTTGAAGCCGGGAAGCATGACGGCGCCATCGGGTACAGCGTCGCAAAGCCAGGTCTCCGTGAAGCACATGGCCGCGGAACGTCCGAAGTCTTTACTGGTCTTTAACAGAAGATGAAGCTTGTCCATTTTGTTGGGTAGGGAGCGTACATTCGCGAGGTGGATCGACGGGAACGCCAATCTGTGTCCTCTCTTGCGGAGTTTCACCTGAATGCCGGCTCGTTTTCCTCTGTGGCGCCGCTTCCGCCTCCATGCGCCGAAAACCGCGGACGCCGCTCCGGTGAGTAACTCGGGGAAAGAACTGAGCAGATTTTCGAAAGTTGGTGACAGAAAGTCCGGAGTAGCCTCCTTGATGGTTAGCAGGTCTCCCCTTGTGTAAGTGAGTCGTGTAAGGTCTCCAAAGACGGACGAAAAACACAAAAACAAAGACAATACTAGAGAGCGCATTACCGAGGCGACCACACTGGTAGGCGCCATCTTGGTCTATCCGAAAACACCAAGTACTCTCCTGCCTGCCTCTCTGATCACCTTGGCTGCAGTAGTCCAGTCTTCTGGAAGCTCCTCCTGTCCACCGAGAGCCTCTCACCTCTTCCCGAAAAGCTGCACAACACTTGTCCTTGTCTCAGCTTCCACCACATGGTTCTCTGCTCTGCCTTTGTCTTCCTAATCTTCCTCCCAACCACCAGAGTCATCTTACACACCACCATCCTATGCTGTCTAACCACACTCTCCCCTACCACTACCTTACAGTCGGTAACCTCCTTCACATTACATTGTCTGCACAAGATGTAATCCACCTGCGTGCTTCTTCCTCCACTCTTGTAGGTCACCCTATGTTCGTGCCTCTTCTGGGAAAAAAAGTGTTCACGAAAGCCATTTGCATCCTTGTTGCAAAGTCTACCACCATCTGTCCCTCCGAGTTTCTTTCCTGGATGCCGTACTTACCCATCACTTCTTCATCACCCCTATTTCCTTCACCAACTTGTCCATTACAATCTGCACCAATCACGACTCTCTCTCTGTCTGGGATGTTCAGAACTACTTCGTCTAGCTCCTGCCAGAATTTCTCTTTCACCTCGAGGTCACATCCTACCCACTAATCACATTATACATAACACCCTCAATTTCAAGTTTCAGCCTCATCATTCGATCTGATACTCTTTTCACCTCCGAGACATTCTGAGCCAACTCTTCTTTTAAAATAACCCCGACTCCATTTCTCTTCCCATCTACACCATGGTAAAATAATTTAAACCCTGCCCCTAAACTTCTAGCCTTACTGCCTTTCCACCTGGCTTCCTGGACACACAATATATCAACCTTTCTTCTCATCATCATGTCAACCAACTCCCGAGATTTTCCTGTCATAGTCCCAACATTCAAAGTCCCCACATTCAGTTCTAGGCTCTGTGCTTTCCTCTTCTCTTTCTGCCGAAGAACCCGCTTTCCACCTCTTCTTCTTCTTCGACTTCGACCCATAGCAGCTGAATTTCCACCGCTGCCCTGCAGGTTGATGGCCCCGGCGGCGGATCTTGTTAACCCGGGCCACGACCGATCCGGTATAGAATTCTTTGGATGAACGCTCATATTTGTTTGGCAAAGTTTTAAGCCGGATGCCCTTCCTGATGCAACCCTCTGCATTTATCCGGGTTTGGGAGCGGCCTACAGTTTGCACTGGCTTGTGCCCCCCATAGGGCTGCATCAATTTTACAGACAAGACTAATGTAAAATATTTACATTTTGTCAAAGATTTTTTCAAAAAGCTGCAAAAATGTATCCATCTTTTCCTCATGTCGTTTCTGTTCCTTTGCATACAGAGGATTGAAATTACGGTACTCAACGGTGCTATAAAAGATACAAATAATAACAATATAAAAGCTAAATAAAACTATGGTATATACAGTATCAAAAGTATTCATTAATTTGTTCATCCTCATGACGTTTTTGTTCTTTTCCTGAGGCTGAGATGACTCACTCCATATCTGATTTTCTGCGTCTTATGGGTGTAAGGGCTTGTGGCCCTAGATCCTTCTGGCCTACTTGGTGCTGAAGAAGACAATGTACTTGGTGCCGGAGATGGTGTGGCTACCGTAGTTGTGAAGTGACACATTAACAATCAATGGGTTATAACTATTAACTAATCGTAAATAGGGAATGATAGTATGCTGAATCCAAATACAGAGTCATGGTAAAACATAGATTTGGTAACAGTACCAATTCCAAATACAGGTTCATCTCAATAAATTAGAATAGTGTTAAAAGATTAATTTAGGTAGTTCAATTTAAAAATGAAACTCATATTTTAGAGATGAACTACACACACTAAGTGAAATATTTCATGATTTGTTTTTAAATACAGTGTGTCCAATTTTCATGATTATAGTTTACAGCAAACAAAACCCCCAAATATATAATTTCTGGGAACTAGAATATTATGTAAGAAACAAGGAAAATGATTTTTAATGTAGAAAGTATTTTTCCCAAGTGTTTAATGAATCTATATAATGTATAGTTTACTTAAATTAATTTACGTTTCTAACATAATGTAATTTATTGAGATGTACCTGAATGTATTGCCATGTGGCCAAATCTGGAGTGATGTCTACATGTTTCCAAATTGTATTTGGGTCCCGGAAATACCTGAACGTAGCTACTGTATACTGTAATCCGATAAACATATCTCACCATGCTTGCTGATTGAACCTCTTGAAAAGATACCACCAAGATTGGTGGTTCTACCGATGGCCTGGCACCCACGTCCTCAAAATACTGCCAGGTGGCCATCTTCCATCTGTTCCTGTACCCGTTTTTGGCATTCATAATTCATCCATCCATCCATTTTCAGAGCCACTTCTCCTCACTAGGGTCGCGGGCGTGCTGGAGCCTATCCCAGCTATCATCGGGCAGGAGGCGGCGATTAATTTGAACCCGGGTCCTCAGAACTGTGAGGCTGACGCTCTAACCAGTCGGCCGCCAAGTTTTAACATGGAAACCGATAATAAAAGAGATAAAGGCAGAGTAAGAGTAAGAAGTAAGGTGGTCGAGGAGTAAGAGGAGAGAGGAGGTATATGTCAAAGAACAATAAAAAGAAAAAAAAAAAAAGGAACAAACGCCTTGTTGGTGGCCGGCCAGACACTTCGCTGCTCCACAGATACCCCAGCGTATTACTTTTACTATTCCTAGTACGAGAACTATTCCTACAGCTACGACAACGCACGGATGGGCGAACTGGAAAAAGTAGTCCCATGACACGCAGTTGGAGAAGGCTTGATGAAGAAATGTATCTTCAATCTAGGCTTATGTTTTATTATATTAACTTAAAAAAATAATAATGATATTACAGGATGGCACAGTGGAAACTGGTTAGCATATCTGCCTCACATTTCTGAGGACCCGGGTTCAAATTTGACCTCGCCTGTGTGGAGTTTGCATGTTCCCCCCGTGCCTGCATGGGTTTTCTCCGGGTACTCAGGTTTCCTCCCACATTCCAAAAATATGCATGGTAGGTTAATTGAAAACTCTAAATTGCCTGTAGGTGTGAATGTGAGTGCGAATGGTTGTTTTACCCCGCCTCTCGCCCGAAGATACCTGGGATAGGCTCCAGCACATCCGTCGTGGATAAGCGGTTCAGAAAATGCATGGATGAATGGATGGATGGATGGATAATATGGATGGATGGATGGATAATATTACATTAACTATTACATTACATTAAATATTACATTAACTTAATTTTTTTTTAAAATATGAAATGTATTACGTTTGGTAGCACTGTGAGCTCATATGGCTGTATGTGGAATGAAGGCACACTGTTGAAAGGGTTGTGTCACGATTCTGCCTTTTTAAAGATGACACAGGATTGTGTATTTTCCAAATATATTTAATTGACTAGAGTACAAACACAAGCTATTTAATGATCAAACTGATGAATTATGAAATATTCTCTCATTTTGAATATGATGCCTGCAACACGTTCCAAAAACACTGGGACAGGGGCAACAAAAGACTGGGAAAGTTGAGGACTGCTCAAAAAATCCCTGTTTGGAACATTCCACAGGTGAACAGGTTCATTGGAAAATGTTGAGTGTCATGATTGGGTATGAAAAGAGCACCCCCGAAAGGTTCAGTTGTTAACAAGCAAGGATGGGGCAAGGTTCACCACTTTGTCAACAACTGGATGACTAGGAATGGCTAAAATGAGTTAGTGATTGGTGCTTAAAATGTCAGCACACTTTAAAAATTATGAAATTATTATGCACAGTCAACATGTTTTTTGTTCATGTTGATTCGTAGTTACATAATGTTAGTATGTGCCCACTGTAGATGTAATTTAAACATGACTGATTATATTTTTTTAACATTTAATATCCTAATTATAACATATAACAAATCTACCGAGGTAGCATCTTATTAAAATAATCTAATCTAATGCTTTGCATGAATACATTAAAACAATATGGAACACAATTGAGGTTGGCAATGTTAGCTTGGCCCTCGACAATGCTTCCAGTATCTCACATGGCCCCTTTGGAAAAATGTAGTTTGACTGCAGACTACTGTATATTAGTATACGTAGTATACTAATATACAGTAGTAGTATTAGTAGTATTAGTATACATGTATACATATATATAGTATTAGTATACATATATATTAGTATATTTAAATGTGGACCTAACAAACACTCAGTTCCTGTTTTTGCAAAGAGAGCAGCAGAAGTACATTTGACAGTCATATGTTTCTTGTCATGACATCTCATTTGTCCTCTGTAATCATAAATCACTTTTACACAGGCTTCCATGTTGCTACGACCTCCACCCCTTTTCCACTGGCATCTCTATCTCTCTAATCCTTCCTACGATTGCTGTCATGTCAGATCCAAGTGGACACAATGGGTCAGCGCCTCGCTCTCTGAAGTCTTCACCATTTTTAGTGTGCATTTACATCTCATGACACAGTTTTCCCCTCAATTTGCTATGATGTCAGGTCACTGCACAAGCAGGCTTGCGGAGGAGGAAATATATAATGGCTTCAGCACATTCCCACCCAATTCACTACACATACACTTGCTTTGACCTTGTCTTCAGCTTTGGAAGCATTTACACTTATTACTTTAACTTGCCTTGTCTTGCTCACGCCTATCAGCAACTCTCAATCCAGTGTGACTCACCTATCTTTTAATCTTGCTGTGATTTTCTGTTTCTGTTGCCCCCATCATCAAGTTGTTACATTATATTTGAAAATTGTTTAGCTAGTTACTTACTAAGATTACACAAAAAATATTTTTCCATTTTGTATATTTATCATGTGTTAGGCCACCGGGGAACTGGAGCCACGTCCAATTGACAATGTGAGAGGCAGGTCTGACACAACCCACCATTTACCCTCACATTCACCCTTACTAACATACACAAAAACTTTCATATCTCCGTAAACAAGTAGAGAGAGAGAGATCTTAAATTACAAGAGAAACCATTAATTTGTGATGCAGATCCAGACTTAGGAATTGTTTTAAATTTAACAAAATTATGTTGCCGCTCGGCAGCACGGTGGACAACTGGTTAGAGCGTCAGCCTCACAGTTCTGAGGAGCAGGGTTCAATCCTGTGTGGAGTTTGCATGTTCTCCCCGTGCCTTTGTGGGTTTTCTCCAGGCACTCCGGTTTCCTCCCACATCCCAAAAACATGCATTAATTGGAGACTCTAAATTGCCCGTAGGCATGACTGTGAGTGTGAATGGTTGTTTGTTTCTATGTGGCCTGCGATTGGCTGGCAACTAGTTCAGGGTGTACCCCGCCTCCTGCCCGATGACAGCTGGCATAGGCTCCAACACGCCCGCGACCCTAGTGAGGAGAAGCGGCTCAGAAAATGGATGGATGGATGTTGCCGCTCCTTGAACAGTTGCCTTACTGTGGTGGAGGGGTTTGCGTTTCGCAATGCTTCTCCAAGCTAAGTTGTTGAGCTAAGATGTTGAGAGGTTCGAGATCTAAAAATAAGGACATCTGAGGCCTTTTTTCCTGTGGGATCCTGGCAGCTGATGGATACTGGCAGACCAAGCGTAATCTGCTGTCAAGGGTCAATTAACGACCCTATAAAGGAAATTCAGTTTTATTTCTAGATATTATACATGGGCGGCACGGTGGCCGACTGGTTAGAGCGTCAGCCTCACAGTTCTGAGGACCCGGGTTCAATCCCCGACCCCGCCTGTGTGGAGTTTGCATGTTCTCCCCGTGCCTGCATGGGTTTTCTCCGGGCACTCCGGTTTCCTCCCACATCCCAAAAACATGCATTAATTGGAGACTCTAAATTGCCCGTAGGCATGACTGTGAGTGCGAATGGTTGTTTGTTTCTATGTGCCCTGCGATTGGCTGGCAACCAGTTCAGGGTGTACCCCGCCTCCTGCCCGATGACAGCTGGGATAGGCTCCAGCACGCCCGCGACCCTAGTGAGGAGAAGCGGCTCAGAAAATGGATGGATGGATTATACATGTTTGAAGATAACTGCTGAAAACATGCAAGGATAGACTGTGTAATACTCAATTGTGGAGATATAGGGCTCAATTTTCGTGACAAGGGCAAGTCCAGCACTGCGCTTGGAGTAACTCTGCGAGGAGGTGGGTTAGCTCGGGTGTTTGTAATCTCGTAGACAAGTGCAGCCGGGCGTGTTTAAAAAAGGGGTCTGTCTTTGTGGGCTAAGTACAGCTGACTTTATTCACTGCCAGTCAAAGTGGCTTCTTTCATTCATTTCCTTTAAGTGTGGCGCAATTAAAATCTTGCATGGAGAGAGCAATCCATGCATGATTGGAGCATTGTCACTTGGCCGGTATGGAAAAAAACAATCCCGAGGTGTTCCCAGGCTAGCCGGGAGATAGTAGTCTCTTCACCGTGTCCTCCTCCCAGAGGGATGTGCCCGAGCCACTTCATTTGGCTCCTCTTGATGTGGAGGAGCAGCGACTCAATTCTGAGCCCCTCCCAGATGACCGAGTTTCCCGGACACCTTGCAGAGGAAAGCTCATTACTATAGGTGAGGGGAGGAACGTAGATTGACTGGTAAATTGAGAGTTTCACCTTTTTGGCTCAGCTCCTTCTTCACCATGACAGACCAATACAGTGGCCGCATAATTGCAGAGGCTGCACTGATCTGCCTGTCGATCTACCCCTCCATTCTTTCCTCAGTTGTGAACAAGACCCCAAAATACTTGAACTCCTCCACTTGGGGTAGGATCTCTTCTTCGACCCGTAGAGGGCACTCCACCATTTTCCGACTAATGACCAATTATCCTAGGAGCTAAGTTGTTGTGGGCTTTATGTGCCTGGTAGGGTCAACCCAGGGCAAACAGGTCCTAGGTGAGGGACCAGGCAAAGTACGCTCAAAAATCCTTTATGACGATGACAATATATGGATGCTGTAGTCCCTCACCCAGATGCGGGTCACCTCTGGAGCCAGGTCTGGAGGTGGGGTTCAATAGTTAGTGAATGGTAGCCAGGGCTGTCTTCCTTCCCTTGTCAAGTCACGTTTATTTATATGGCCCTTGATCACAAAATAGTCTCAAAGGGCTTCACAGGCCCACAATTGTCAATGATTGATGAGATCCCCTAAACTCCCCAATTGGGCAAGGAAAAACTCAAAACCCCATTTGGGGTAAAAAGAAACCTTGAGAAGGGACCGCGGATGGGGAGAATACCCCTTCCAGGATGACCAGGCTGCAATGGATATCAAGTGGGCATGCTTAAAAAAAAAAAAAAAAAAAAAAAAAAAAAATCGGTTACCTGACCCTGTGTGAAAACGTACCCCCGTTGTCAATTCATGAATTCATTATGGCTAATCACAATTTTTGGTTAATTTTCACTGACCACGCCTAAGCCAATTACCTCCAGACCTGTTCAATCAAGAAATAACTTAAATAGAATCTGTCCCGATAAATCAGACAAAAGATCTAAAAAAGCTGTAAAAAAAAAAAAAAAAAACACGATCCAGGAAAGTCGAGATATAAAGTAACAGACACCTATCAGTCTGGAAAGGGTTACAAAAGCCATTTATAAAGCTTTAGGATTCCAACAAACCATAGAGAGAGGCATTATCCTCGCATGGAGAAAACATGGAACAGCGATGAACCTTCACAGGAAGGCCGGCCTACAAAGATTACCCCAAGAGAACAGCAATGACTCATCCAGGAGGCCACAAAGGAACCAGGACAACTTCTAAAGAACTGCAGGCCTTGCTTGCCTCAGTTAAGCTCAGTGTTCATGACACAACAACAAGGAAGATACCTCAGACACCTATTTTCATGCTATATGGGAATGCACACCAATTCAATGCTTTTGTACTTCGGTTAGGCAGAAACTCTCGTCTATTTCTAACTGCAGGATTCCACTTTATCCGAAATTATGCATACTTGGTGACTTAAGCATAATCAACCTCCCAAATATTCACTTTCAATACTTGTTGCGTTAGCTGCCGCTAAGAAAACAATTTTACTAAACTGAAAAAAATATTAATATTAATCACTGGTTAAATCTCATTATAGAGTATACTGCGTTAGAAAAGGTATCTGCGGAACATAATTACACAGATAGCTGGTCACCCTTCTTCAACATGCTGAATCTCGATATTTGATTCCTCTGCCTGGGTAGACTGCCATCTGACAATAACATTACTATATTGTAAATGTAAAAGTAAACTGTTGCTTTCTGTATTTTTTGTTGTTGAGTTTGTTGTTTTATTTTTATTTATTATTTTTTTCGTATTTACTTTTTCTCGTTCTCACACATTAGACTGATTTGCATGAGGAAAGGACACATGCATGGATTTGCGAACTACTCTGTGCTTGCTGTCCCGGTGTCTGTGGGGGCGGGACTATTGCCCATGTTCCACAGGTGCTGTGGTGGTGCCAGCTGGCGTGCGGCTTGGTCCCCCGTTCTGGCTGCTGGTGAAGGGGGGGTGGGGCGCCCCTGTCACTCCTCGGGCCTGTACCTCCTCTTCTCTCCGGTCCTTGCGTCCGGCTGCAGTCGCCTCCTCCTCTTCTCGCGGGAGTGGGCGGGGGGCTCCCCTGCGGACAGCGGGGCCTGCTGTGGGGTTTTGTCCCTGCCTGGTCTGGGGGTGCTGGCTGGAGTGTGTGTGGAGATCACACAGGGTTTCTTGGTGGGGCTGGTGTGGAGTCGGGAGAGTGCGGGTGTCGGACCGGGTTTCAGTAAGTCAGTGCTGTTTCCCAGTCTACACATCCTGCCCCTCCGCCCTGCCTGCCCCCCAAGATTTTAATGCATTACACACACTAATCCCCTTTATTTTAATGCACTACATACACCTATCTCTGGAGGGCAGCGGGTTTTGGAGTGCCTGGCAGCTCTGTACCCCCACCCCCTCACCCCCATTCTCGCGGGCCACTCCAGATTTTAATATACCACACCACTCAGGGGCCACTTATACACGGGGTAGGGCCAATGACTGCCAGTCGGGGACCTGGCAGTCATAGTCACCTCGGGGGAGGTGGGTTCTGACTAGGCTCATGGCGGTGCTCCTGGGGCCCGAGCCCCTATGGCTGGATGGCTGCTTGATGTGGGGGCTCCCTTCCCATGCCCTTTGAATGCTGTCCGGGCGGCCCCCCTTATCGTTCCCTTGTCAGGTGCCCTTATCCCCCCTCCTTTCCACCAATCAGGGGACACCATCTCACTTTCGGGCTGGGCAGGGACTGGCTACATTGTGGGCCTAGCAGGTTGGTGGCGGGCGTCTCGGTCTCCTCGGGATGGGGGGGTGGGGGTGCTGTGGTGACAGGGCATGTGGGGCGGTGTGGGAGAGTGAGGGTTCATTGGCTGGGCGGGTGGCGTTGGTTCTGTGCAGCCAGTCTTTGGGGCGCCTCGCTGGGGCAGGTGGACCACCATGGATCCCTCGGTGTGGGAGGTGTTCCGTCCACCGGGCCACTTTCGGGTGGACTCCTGGGCCCGACCCTGCCTCTCGATTGGGTGGTTGGGATCCTCAGCCCCCGCGGTGAAGGACACTTCTGATAGTTATTGTGCATGCGAAACGGTGTCAATTGTCTGCAGACACACACACCCTGGGACTGGGTGTGGGCCCACTCACTCATTGCGACAAATAACATAACTATGCAAATTTCTTGGGTATCCCCTCACTTACACTCTGGTCCCACAGATCTTTATAATTTACATAGCCACTCCCACCACACCAGTTGTACAGGCGCATCCACGACCCCTGTCCTGCATGCTTCCCCTCATGTCCCTGTCCTATCCTATATTGTCCTGTCCTTCCCTCAGAGTGTGGAGCACTACTGACCCATACAACAATCGAATCCAAGGTGTCATTGTAATAGGTATATAACGCTTTACTTGCCTCATCCTGGCTACAGCTCGTGCTTTGTTTTTTGTAGTATTTTTCCCCTGTGTTATTTAGTAACCTTTTCACGCTCTTTCGTTTGTTTTTTCTGTCACTCCCCTTTAAAAACGTTGTTTTGTTCGACTGAACGACTGTAATTCTTAATAAATATCCATCAGAATACAAAGAAATCACAGTGGCAGCTTAAAAGGTCCCTTGTGACACAGTAAAACTGTTCCGGCATAAAAAGAATAGAGATCGTCCTTTCTGCCTGACCTAACAGCCGAATAGAAAAAAAAAAGAAATAATAATAATAATAATGATAAATAAATAAATACAAATAAAAAATGGAAGAGAGAGGGCAAAAATGGCATCCATGGCAGAGTTCCAAGGCGAAAAACACTGCTGACCAAAAAGACCATAAAGGCTCATGTTACTTTTGCAAAAAGACATCTGAATGATGAAGACTTTTGGGAGGATATTACATGGACTGATGAGATGAAAGTTGAGTGTCTCATCATGTCTGGCGTAAATGTACTGCAAGATTTAAGAAAAAGAACATGATGCCAACAGTCAAATATGGTGGTGGTTACTATTATGATGGTCTTGGGCTCTTTTGCTCCTTCAGGACCTGGACAACTTGCTGTGATTGATGGAACCATGAATTCTGCTCTTTAATAGAAAATCCTGAAGGAGAATATTCAGCCATCTGTTTGTGACCTCAAGCTGAAGCACACTTGGATTCTGCAGCAGGGTAACAATCCAAAACACAACAGCAAATGAACTTCTGAATGGCTTAAAAAAAACAAATGAAGGTTTTGGAGTGGCCTAGTCAAAGACCTTAAAAAGACCGTACATGTTGAAACCCAGTGTTGCCAGTTACCTTGAAAAAGTAACTTTGTTACTTTACTGATTACTTGAGCTTAAAAGTAACTGAGTTACTTTGCTGATTACTTGATTTCAAAAGTAACTAAATCAGAAAAAAGTAACTTTTTAGTTACTTTCGGCAGCTGCCAAGTGGCAGGAATATCACTTATTTACAGTGCAAAAAAAGCATTAGCTTAATCGTACCTATTACTTGGTAATGTACGTCACACAAGTTACAGAATGATGTCATCAGCATGAAGCAATAACTTAAATATTACACATTAAATCAACAACTTAGTGTAGAGTTGACATGCGAACACAATATAGTGAGTTCCTAAACGTTAACAAGCACACTATTCTCAGTACACTGCCGATTGTGGTCCATGAAAGCAACTGTGTGTGTGTGTGTGTGTGTGTGTGTGTGTGTGAATGCCTTTGTCATTTTTTTTCATTTTTTTTCTTACGATGTGACGTCAGCCGTGCAGCTCACGGTCCAGACGAAGTTGAGAGTTCTCACTGTTCATTGTAAATATTATTTAAGCTAAGTATAAGTCCTTTAGTGAGTCAGTCCTTACCCTCCATGACCGATTGATGATCGCGCACTCGGTATGAATAATTAACCCACAATTCATTGCGCGTTTAACACGCCAGTAAAACTGTATTCTTAATGTGTAAATAAAAAAGTAACAACAATCAAACACACTTTTTACGGAGGAAAATAAAAAAAAATAGAAGGCTTTACACGATCAGGATTTTTGGGGCCGATTATCAATCAGCGACTTTAAAAAACAATAACCGATCACCGATCCGATCACAAGATGGAGCAATGTGTCAATCTAAATGATCTGTTCATTTACTGCATATACTCCTCCACTTGGGGCAGGATCTCATCCCCTACTTGGAGAGGGCACGCCACCCTTTTCCGACTGAGGACCATGGTCTCTGATTTGAAGGTACTGATTCTCATCCCAGACGCTTCACACTCGGCTGCGAACTGCTCCAGTGAGAGTTGGAGCTCACGGCTTGATGAAGCCAACAGAACCACATCATCAGCAAAAAGCAGAGATGCAATACTGAGTCCACCAAACCGGACCCCTCTACGCCTTGGCTGCGCCGAGAAATTCTGTCCATAAAAGTTATGAACAGAATCGCCGACAAAGGGCAGCCTTGGCGGAGTCCAACCCTCACCGGGAACGAGTCTGACTTACTGCCGGATATGCGGACGAAACTCTGACTCCGGTCGTACAGGGACTGAACAGCCCGTATCAGGGGGTTCGGTACCCCATACTCCCGAAGCACCCTCCACAGGACTCCCCGAGGGACACGGTCGAACGCCTTCTCCAAGTGTACAAAACACATGGAGACTGGTTGGGCGAACTTCCATGCACCCTCGAGGACCCTGCCGAGGGTGTAGAGGTAGTCCACTGTTCCACGGCCAGGACGAAAACCACACTGCTCCTCCTGAATCTGAGATTCGACTTCCCGACGGACCCTCCTCTCCAGCACCCCTGAATAGACCTTACCAGGGAAGCTGAGCAGTGTGATCCCCCTGTAGTTGGAACACACCCTCCGGTCCCCCTTCTTAAAAAGGGGGACCACCACCCCAGTCTGCCAATCAGAGGCACTGTCCCCGATGTCCACGCGATGTTGCAGAGGCGTGTCAACCAGGACAGCCCCACAACATCCAGAGCCTTTAGGAACTCCGGGCGAATCTCATCCCTGCCACCGAGGAGCTTTTTAACTACCTCGGTGACCTCAAACCCAGAGATAGGAGAGCCCGTCTCAGAGAACCCACACTCTGCTTCCTCATGGGAAGGAGTGTCGGTGGAATTGAGGAAGTCTTCGAAGTATTCTCCCCACCGACTCACAACGTCCCGATTCGAGGTCAGCAGTGCCCCATCCCCACTATACACAGTGTTGGTGGTGCACTGCTTTCCTCTCCTGAGACGTCGGACGGTGGACCAGAATTTCCTCGAAGCCGTCCGGAAGTCTTTCTCCATGGCCTCACCGAACTCCTCCCATACCCGAGTTTTTGCTTCAGCGACCACCAGAGCTGTATTCCGCTTGGCCAGCCGGTACCCATCAGCTGCCTCAGGAGTCCCACAGGCCAAAAAGGCCCAATAGGACTCCTTCTTCAGCTTGACGGCATCCCTCACCATTGGTGTCCACCAACGGGTTCGGGGATTGGCGCCACGACAGGGATTGCCGCCACGACAGGCACCTTACGGCCACAGCTCCGGTCGGCCGCCTCAGCAATGGAGGCGTGGAACATGGTCCACTCGGACTCGATGTCCCCCGCATCCCCCGGAACATGAGCAAAGTTCTGTCAGAGGTGGGAGTTGAAACTCCCTCTGACAGGGGATTCTGCCAGACGTTCCCAGCAGACCCTCAAAATACGTTTGGGCCTGCCACGTCGGACCGGCATCTTTCCCCACCATCGGCGCCAACTCACCACCAGGTGGTGATCAGTTGACAGCTCCGCCCCAAGACATGCGGCCGCAAGTCCGATGACACGACCACAAAGTCGATCATCGAACTGCGACCTAGGGTGTCCTGGTGCCAAATGCACGTGTGGACACCCTTATGGTTGAACATGGTGTTCGTTATGGACAACCCATGACGAGCACAGAAGTCCAATAACAAAACACCGCTCGGGTTCTGATCGGGGGGGGAGCGTTCCGCCCAATCACGCCCTTCCAGGTCTCACTGTCATTGCCCACGTGAGCATTGAAGTCCCCCAACAGAACAATGGAGTCCCCAGCGGGAGCACTCTCCAGCACCCCCTCCAAGGACACCAAAAAGGGTGGGTACTGTGAACTGCTGTTTGGTGCATAGGCACAAACACCAGTCAGGACCCGTCCCCCCCACCCGAAGGCGGAGGGAGGCCTACCTCTCGTCCACCGGGGTGAACCCCAACGTACAGGCGCCGAGCCGGGGGGCAATAAATATACCCACACCTGCTCGGCGCCTCTCACCGTGGGCAACTCCAGAGTGGAAGAGAGTCCAACCCCTCTCGAGAGGACTGGTACCAGAGCCCAAGCTGTGTGTGGAGGCGAGTCCGACTATATCGAGTCGGAACTTCTTGACCTCACACACCAGCTTGGGCTCCTTCCCTGCCAGAGAGGTGACATTCCAAGTCCCTAGAGCCAGCTTCTGTAGCCGGGGATCGGATCGCCAAGGTCCCCGCCTTCGGCCACCGCCCAGCTCACACTGCACTCGACCCCTATGGCCCCTCCCACAGGTGGTGAGCCCATGGGAAGGGGGACCCACGTTACCCTTTTGGGCTGTGCCCGGCCGGGCCCCTTGGGTGTAGGCCCGGCCACCAGGCGCTCGTCTTCGAGCCCCACCACCAGGCCTGGCTCCAGTGGGGGGCCCCGGTGACCCGCGTCCGGGGAAAAGGGAAAATGAAGTCCATTGTTTGTTGTCATCATTAGGGGTCTTTGAGCCGTGCTTTGTCTGGTCCCTCACCTAGGACCTGTTTGTCATGGGTGACCCTGCCAGGGGCATAAAGACCCAGACAACTTAGCTCCTTGGATCACTGGGACACACAAACCCCTTCACCACGACAAGGTGACGGCTCAAGGAGGGAAAGTTATGAGCGCATCCCAAACGGGACAACAACTTTCCTTTCCTATTTCTTTTTTTTCTTTTTCTTTTTGTGTATCTGCTTTTTCTTTAACCAAACCTGCTTCATTTCCACCTGTGGTCCGGAGGAAGACCACTCCCAAAGATCAGCTGATCTGCGTTCGTGAGTCAACACTGCAATCCTTACTATGATGTATAACATCAATGCTTAATAATTGTGGGGAATTACTAGCTTCATACGAAATCCCAACTTTGCCTTCTCTCGTTCTGACTCAACGCATTAAACGCTCACACGCTCATTTATTTTAGCCCAGCGACCACACACATGATGTCCTCTTTTCCATTTTCGTACGTCTCATTTTCTTTCTTTCGTTTACCCTTAGTGTTATTTTATATTTGTAGTTTGTAGTTGTAGTTGTGTGTTTCATGAAATATACCATAAAATTCCACTCTTGGTCATATTTTGTGTGTGTTCTGAGATTGAGTAAACCTCTAACCTAGGACTCAAAATGTCATAGAGTGTAGCAGATTATGAGACTGATTAAAAAGGTTTGTCGTCATTTCGCCTAAAGTTAAACTTGTAAAAAGTGACGTGGTACCATTTTCTGAGACATTTGTTTGATTTTAACAATTAAATTTAAAATTACAATAAACCGGAAATAACGCAAACGTCGCTACCGGCTTATTACTTTCTCCTAAATTAATTTAATTCTTATTTGACATATATACGCTACAGGTGGTATCAAAATACATGATTTTATTGCAGTAGTCTGACATAGTGCAATCGTGAAAGAGCAAATTTGTCTTGTAGTCTGATCTGGGCATAACGTGTTGTCTGTCCCACACCGCCGACATGTTTTTTTTTTTTTTAATAACTTCTGTCAGACAAGGCTAAAAAATAAACTAGCTTTTGAATTCAAATATACTGTGCGTGATGGCGACGCGGAGTAAATGTCTTTTGCGGAGCCGATCAATGACGTCATTGATCAGATCGACGAATTATGACATTAAAGCCGATCTGCCTATCAGCATAAAATGCTACTTATCGGCCGATACTGATCAGGCCGATAAAATCGGTTTAAAGTCTAAGAAATAGTGTGGTGACAGTGAAATCATGCATTTCTTTGCACTTTTATGGTACTGCACTGCACCGTACCCCTGTGCACCGTACCATACCCCTGTGCATTGTAGACTCAACAATCACTTCCCAATCGCTTTCTTCTGTTCGTTGGAAAAAAGGGTGGTCTCGGTTAAATGCTACTGCACACTTGTATTGCTCTTTGTTTGAATCACCAGCTACAAATTATTGTTTGGTGGGAGACATTGATGATGCAAAAGTAACTATTGTTGGATTGAAGAAGTAACTGTTGTCTAATTACTTGGCCGGGAAAAGTAATGCGTTACTTTGCTCATTACTCAAAATGGCGGATTTTTGGAGTTTCTGTTCATTTGTAACGCGTTACCGGCATCACTGTTGAAAACCCTCCATTTTTGCTGAATTAAAACAATTCTGCAAGGAAGAGTGGGCCAAAATATTGCCACAGAGATGTGAAAGACTCATTGCCAGTAATAGAAAATGCTTGATTTCAGTTGTTGCTGATGAGGATGGCCCAACCAGTTATTAGGTTTAGGGGGCATTACTTTTTCACACAGGTGCAGGTATGGTTTTTTTGTCCTTAATCAATGTAATCACCATTTAAAAACAGCAATTTAAGTTCAGTTGGGTTACCTTTGTCTGATATTTACATTAGTTTGATTATCGTAAACATTAAAGTGCGGTAACTATGCAAGAATTTGAGAAGGGGGCCAATACTTTTTCACACCACTGTACTGTATATTACAGAAAATGGATGGATGGATGGATGGATGGCAAGGTGAAGATTCATGAAGCATCATAACACTTCAGCCATTGGTTCGAGTAATGGTCCATTTCTTTTGAAGCTTCATTGCACACGAAACCACCTGATGACCGTGTGCATAATCACAGAGCTGTATCTTTTCCACATTCAGTATGTCCATCCATCCATTCATCCATTTTCTACCGCTTATCCGAGGTCGGGTCGTGGGGGCAGTAGCTTTAGCAGGGACGCCCAGACTTCCCTCTCCCCAGCCACTTCATCCAGCTCTTCCGGGGGGATCCCAAGGCGTTCCCAGACCAGCCGAAAGACGTAGTCTCTTCAGCATGTCCTGGGTCGTCCCCGGGGTCTCCTCCCGGTGGGATGTGCCCGGAACACCTCACCAGGGAGGCGTGCGGGAGGCATCCAAATCAGATGCCCCAGCCACCGCATCTGGATCCTCTCGATGTGGAGGAGCAGTGTCTCTACTCTGAGATCCTCCCGGATGACCGAGCTTCTCACCCTATCTCTAAGGGAGAGTCCGGACACCCTGCGGAGGAAACTCATTTCGGCCGCTTGTATCCGGGATCTTGTTCTTTCGTTCATGACCCACAGCTCGTGACCATAGGTGAGTGTAGCAACATAGATCGACTGGTAAATTGAGAGCTTCGCCTTTCGGCTTAGCTCCTTCTTTACCACAACAGATCGATACAAAGTCTGCATCACTGCAGATGCTGCACCAATCCGCCTGTCGATCTCCCATTCCATTCTTTCCTCACTCGTGAACAAGAGCCCAAGATACTTGAACTCCTCCACTTGGGGCAGGATCTCATCCCCTACTTGGAGAGGGCACGCCACCCTTTTCCAACTGAGGACGATGGTCTCAGATTTGGAGGTGCTGATTATCATCCCAGCTGCTTCACACTCGGCTGTGAACTGCTCCAGTGAGAGTTGGAGATCCCGGCTTGATGAAGCCAATAGAACCACATCATGACTCCACCGACTCACAATGTTCCGAGTCGAGGTCAGTAGCGCCCCATCCGCACTATACACAGTGTTGATGGTGCACGGCTTCCCCCTCCTGAGACGCCGGATGGTGGACCAGAATTTTCTCGAAGCCGTCCGGAAGTCTTTCTCCATGGCCTCACCGAACGCCTCCCATGCCAAAGTTTTTGCTTCAGCGACCACCAAAGCTGCATTCCGCTTGGCCAGCCGGTACCCATCAGCTGCCTCAGGAGTCTCACAGGCCAAAAAGGCCCGATTGGGACTCCTTCTTCAGCTTGACGGCATCCCTCACTGTTGGTGTCCACCAACGGGTTCGGGGATTGGCACCACAACAGGCACCGACCTCCTTACGGCCACAGCTCCGGTCGACCGCCTCAGCAATGGAGGCGCGGAAAATGGTCCCCTCGGATTCGATATCCCCTGCCTCCCCCGGAACATGAGCAAAGTTCTGTCGGAGGTGGGAGTTGAAACTCCTTGTGACAGGGGATTCCGCCAGACGTTCCTGGCAGACCCTCACAATACGTTTGGGCCTGCCACGTCGGACCGGCATCTTCCCCCACGAACGGAGCCAACTCACCACCAGGTGGTGATCAGTTGACAGCTCCGCCCCTCTCTTCACCCGAGTGTCCAAGTCCGATGACACGGCCACAAAGTCGATCATCGAACTGCGACCTAGGGTGTCCTGGTGTCAGGTGCACGTGTGGACACCCTTATGCATGAACATGGTGTTCGTTATGGACAATCCGTGATGAGCACAGAAATCCAAGTGCAAGCAGACATGTTACCCCAAGCATCCACAATCTTAGTAAAGCTGTGTTCGCCATCTGTCAGTCATGGCTCCCACGACGTTCACAACTTCACTTTGAATGCCCTCTTTCCATGGATGTCCAGCGGTTCGTCAAGCCTCCCGGAATGATGGCAAGCTCCGAGTTATTGCACTCAGTCGAATGGTGACTGTCGAGGCGCTTCTGCCGGCTGTTCTTTGCTCATTAATCCATTGCTCGAGTTGGTCTTCCAAGTCGGGCCACCTCGCCTTGTTTCTGCATTTTGTTTTTCTTTTTTTTTCCGCGGCAACTCAGCTTCGTCTTCTTAACTTGGCGAAGTTCCTTTTCCTGCTTCCTCCAGTTGGTCTTCCAACTCGGGCCACCTCGCCTTGTTTCCGCGTTTTGTTTTTCTTTTTTTCCGTGGAAACTCAGCTTCGTCTTCTTGACTTGGCGAAGCTCGTTTTCCTGCTTTCTCCACTTGCGAACCATGGATTCGTTGATCTTGAATTCTCTCACTGCTGCGGCTGCTCGATTCCCATGTTCCTCTGCGTAACTAATAGCTTGCAGTTTAAACTGTGGTTCGTAAGCGTTTCTCTTCGTAAGTGCCATTTTCGGGGGTCCTTAGCCAAACCGATGCACATACCGGAACTATATACCTATGGGGGCGTGTCTTTAGCCTCCTCTGTCACGCGCACCCTTCCCCCTTTACATCCGCATGCTGTCCTCAGTCACGTCCGCCTTCCTCTATATAAGCAGCGTGTCGGCAGGAAATGCTCCCAGTCAGTCAAGCGGAGCGCTCATTGAAGTCACACAACAACATTTACAGATTTTGGAACTCGGTGCACACATAAGGCGCAGCCACTATAAGGTTCATTTTGGAGAAAATTTAAGACTTTTAAGTGCGCCTTATGGTCTTGAATATACAGTACTTAATTGCTCAAAAAAGCTTTATTTACAATAAATAATGTATATTTGTTCATCTATTTATGCCAGTGAGCCATAGTGACAGACAGAACAAATAAATACTTTTCTATTAGATGGAAGGAAGTACATACAGTAATTAATGTATCCACTTTTTGTGCCATTTTTGTTTGTTGGTGTGCCGTAAGATATTTTAATTGCAAAATATGTTCCTTGGCTCCATAAAGGTTGGAAAGCACTGCTCTAGTCACATCATGTATTATAATCAGTCAGGTCAAACCAACATTACAAGATGACATTAATAAGGGGTGCTAACTTACAGTAATTAAATTACTTTATTGTAATTAAATTACTTCACCCACACAGAAACTTTAGAGCATGATTCAACAGAACGGCAGCATGTTTACGCACAACAGTTAGTGCTAGCACTAGCTTGCTAGGCTACATAACGTTTTGTTGCCTGCTTGCGAGCCGTATCGTATTAAAAGTACGTGAACATACCTCAAGCAAACCTTAAACGAATGTCCTCACCTGACCACTGGTGACCACCAACACACGTTTTTCCCCATTTTGTTCTCATAATACAGTCAGCGCGATCCACTCTTGTAGTCGTCGCCACCATAACGAGTGTATCCAGTCGCATTTGAGTTGACAAGATAAAGCCCAATGATCGTAAAAACGGGATGCGGTGGTATCGGAATACAAGATTGTATTGCAGTAGTCTAACCTAGTGCAATCATGGAAGAGCAAATTTGTCTTGTAGTCTGATAACGACCATTACGTGTTGTCTGTCTCAGACGTGTTGTCTGTCCCACACCGCCGACATGTTTTTTTTATTTTAATAACTTTATTGGCCGTCAGATATTTACAGTCCTACGTCAAAAGACACGTGACAAGGCTATAAATAAACAAGCTTTTGGATTCAAATATACTATGCACGATGGCGACGCGGAGTAAATGTCTTTTGCGGAGCCGATCAATGACGTCATTGATCGGCTCGCCGAATTATGACATTAAAGCCGATCAGCCAATCAGCATAAAATGCTAAATATCGTCCGATACCGATCAGGCCGATAAGATCGGTGTAAAGTCTATAAAAAAAACACATTTTGAATGGAGCCTGCATGAGGGGTTTATGTTGCTGTCAAATCTCGTGGCAAACTCTGAAGCGCTTCCCGAATCGGTCACATGGTACAGCCAGGCAACGAGGCTTCAGACGTCATCGCTTCCACCTCCTCCCCTCAATGAAGCAAGCCTCGATATGCACTTTGCGGACACGCCCTCTTCATTACTCGACAGACGCCTCGAAGACTCGACACAGCCCGTAACATCACTAATTGCAGCGTTTCAGCGTCTTTGTGTGGATACACACATTTTTAAAAACAATTTCGTGATTACGGCCAACTTTCACGCTTCCATGCCTAAGATACGACTTTCACCACTATCATTTACCTGGAAGTTGTCTGCCAGAATGTACATTCAGCCTCTGAGTAGGCGGTCAGGGTCTGCAAGGGGTGGGGTATTTCTGTCCTCCTACTCCGTTTCTGCAGCTTGTTATTTTCTGATGTGTCATTTCTTATATGTTTAAATAAATGTGTTTTGCTGCGATTGGCTGGCAACCAGTTCAGGGTGTACCCCGCCTCCTCAGAATCAGAATCAGAATCATCTTTATTTGCCAAGTATGTCCAAAACACACAAGGAATTTGTCTCCTGCCCGAAGATAGCTGGAATAGGCTCCAGCACGCCCGCGACCCTAGTGAGGAGAAGCGGCTCAGAAAATGGATGGATAAATGTGTTTTGTTTTCAAAATATTTAGCCCTTTTCTGCAAATGTTGCAGATTGCTGTTGTATCATTTTCAGGATGCAAATAAAGCCACAAGGTCCTCGTCTTCCTTTCTTCGTACTCATCAGGTCTCCTTTGTGTGCTGCTTTAATGTGCGTGTACATGCTGTTGGCCGAATCATGCTGGCTGACTCTATTGGCTTGTTAAGCGGGGTCTGCTCGCTTGAATATTCTGTCTAATCTTCATTCCTCTCTTTTCCAGCGCATGCCTCCACCTTTCTGTTCTTCCACCTGCTCCCTGCTTTCACTGCAGATCACAATGTCATCTGCGAACACCATGTTCCATAGGAATTCCAGTCTAACCTCAACTGTCAACCTATCTATCACCACTCCAAATAGGAAGGGGATCATTCCTGATCCCTGATGAAGTCACACCTCCAGCATAAACTCCTCTGTCACACCTACAGCACACTTCACTACTGTTCTGCTGCCCTCGTAAATGTCCTGTACTATTCTAACATACTTTTCTGCCACTCCAGACTTCCGCATGCAGGACCACAGTTCCTCTGGGTACCCTGTCACAGGCTTTGTCTAGATCTACAAGGACACAATGTAGCTCCTTTTGACCTTCTCTGTCCTTCTTCATCAACACCCTCAGTGCAAATAATGTATCTGTTGTACTCTTCCTTGGCATGAAACCATACTGTTGGCTCTCAAATGTGCTGGGTCGAGCCTCCACCACACTTTCCCATAACTGAATTGCGTGGCTCATTCACTTTATTCCTCTATAGTGCTCATAGCTCTGCACATCACCCTTGTTCTTATAATTCTTATAAATTGCTCCATTCCTCAGGCCTCTTCTCACCAACAAAAATTCTGTTTAAAAAGCTGGTCAAAAATTCCACAGCCACCTCTCCTAGATGCTTCGATACCTCCACAGGTATGTCATCAGAAACAACTTCTTTCTCTTTTGTGCCTTTCTGACTTCCCCCTTACTAATCATTGGTACTCCACCACACTTGCATCTTCTACTCTTCCTTTTCTCTCATTTTCCTCATTCATCAACTCCTCAAAGTATTTTTTCCATCTATCCAGCACCCTACTGGCACCAGTCCACATTTACATCGTTATCCTTAATCACCTGAACCTGCTGCACATCCTTTCCATTGCTATCCCTCTGTCTGGCCAACCTGTATAGTTCTTTCTCCCCTTTAGTGTCTGACCTGTCATACATGTCATCATATGCCTCTTGTTTTGGGTTTGCCACCTCTACTTTCGCCCTACTTTGCATCTCCATGTATTCTTGTCTCCTCTCTTCGCTCCTCTCAGTGTTCCACTTCTGAGATAACCTCGTTCCTTGTCTGATTTCCTGTACTTTAAGGTTCCACCACCAAAAATGTATTTCTGAGGCAGTCAGAAAGGAGAAGCTGAGAGCACCAATTCGAAGCTATCACTAGACAACGCCTTGTTGAGAGAACAAAGCCAGTGGACAACTGCTACGTGTGATAGATCCTGCAACAATTCCCAGAAACTAGAAATAAATTCTTTGTTGACAGCAATAAGAGTAAATAAGTTTGCCTAAGATGCTCTTAGATGCTCTGCTCAGATTGTTTGTGCAGGAGGATAAACAGTTCATTGCCACTATTCATTCATTCATCTTCTGTACCACTTATCCACAGTAGGGTTGCGGGCGTGCTGTAGCCTATCCCAGCTGACTCCGGGCGAGAAGCAGGGTACACCCTGAACTGGTCGCCAGCCAATTACAGGGCACATATAAACAAACAACCAGTCGCACTCACATTCATACCTATGGGCAATTTAGAGTCTTCAATTAAACTCCCATTCATGTTTTTGGGATGTGGGAGGAAACCGGAGTACCCGGAGAAAACCCACGCAGGCATGGGAAGAACATGCAAACTCCACACAGGCAAGGCCAGATTTGAACCTGGGTCCTCAGAACTATGTGGCAGATGTGCTAACCGCTTGTCCACTGGCGTGCCGTCTCATTGTCACAAATGATATGGAAATCCTTAAGCAAGCCACCACTCCCAGATAGGCCTGATAGCTCTGTGTATGCACAAGGAAGCTGATAGTGGCAAGTTGTTACATGTGGCAAGAAATGGCCATCACAAAAATCATTATTTAAACAGTTGATAGAGATTTTATGGTGCTAGCTATGGCAGTGGCTCAGACTCTACAGCCAGAAGATGAGCTTTGGTTGGCTTTTGGCATTGGAAAGAATTTCTAATAGTGAAAGCCTGTGAAATTGTAGCAGGGTTAGGGAAAGCATGTGCACTACCAGTGTTTCACGCACTGACTGGCTGGGTAACTGCGTCAAGCTTTCTTGGCTGTGGCTCAGTAGGTAGAGCTACCGAAGGGTAGCTGGTTCGAATCCCGGCTCTGACTGTCTGCATGTCGAAGTGTCCTTGGGCAAGACACTGAATCCTAATTTTCTCCCAGTGGGCCTGGCAGTGCCTTGCATGGCAGCAGTCGCCCATTGTATGAATGTGTGTGTGAGTAGGTAAATGTGAGGGTTTGTAAAGCGCTTTGGGCACTGTGATAGTGTAAAAGCGCTATATAAGTGCAGTCCATTTACCATTTATGATCTTATTAGAATCAGAATCAGCTTTATTGGCCAAGTAAGTCGGGACCTGGCAGTCATAGTCACGGGGGGGAGGTGGGTTCTCACTCGGCATAAAAGGGATACAGATCTTCCTTACTGCTTGACCTAAAAGCCAAACATGACAAAAATAAAGAAAAAGTCCCATGTTGACTGCGTCATCCACAGACCTCTTTGCTCGACAGGCACACTGCTGTGGGTCAAGCAGGGTCCTGTGAAGCTCTTGAGATGGTCCAGCACGAGGATTTCCTGATCACAGAAGACAGGGCGACAGTCATTCAGTCCTGAAATTGCAGGTTTCTTGGGGACTGTGATGATGGTAGAGCATTCGAGGCTGAATGGGACTTCACACAGTTTCAAAGATGTAATGAAGACCTGTGTGAAAACTAGAGCGAGCTGGTCCATGCAGACTTTCAAGCAGGAGGGGGACACACTGGTCAGGCCTGCCGTTTTTTTGTCTCAGAGAGAGACAAAGGACGACTGAGAATCGAGTACATAAGACAGAGCGGTTAAGCGCAAAGCAAGAGAAGACAAAAGAAAGTGGATGGAAGAGGTCGCCGGACAGGTTGAGTGGTAAACTGAGAAAGGGAGAACAAGAGAACTATATCAGGTGGCAAGAAAAATCACAAATAAGAAACGAACACAGACAGTACCTATCAAGAACACGAACAAAGAAGCAAGACTACAAAGGGAGATGGAGGTCATGAGTGCCCTGAAGAAAACAAAGAGCGGAAAAGCTCCAGGCATTGATGAGCTACAAGCAGCGCTATTCAAGGCGGATAGCGACACAGCCATGAAAGAGCTTACCAGGCTATAGAGGAGGGTGTGGCAGGAGGAGAGAGTATCAGACACCTGGAAAAAGAGCATTATCATTAAGGTACCAAATCACAAAAAAGAATTGGAGAGGTGTAACACTACTAACAGTGATGAACAAGATTATGGGACTAGTAATTATTGATAGGATACAGAATGATGTCAACAGTGCCCTAAGGAAGGAACAGGCAGGATTCCAGAAGAACAGGAGCACAGGAGAGCAGATATTTATCCTTCGCAACATTGTGGAGCAAGCGAAGGAGTGGAGAGCTACACTTTACACACACGTCGTAGACTTTGAAAAAGCCTTTGATTCTGTCCACCGTCAAGGGCGAGGGAAGATAATTGCTGTGTATTAATCAGAATCAGAATCATCTTTACTTGCCAAGTATGTCCAAAAAACACACAAGGAATTTGTCTCCGGTAGTTGGAGCCGCTCGAGTACGACAACAGACAGTCAATTTACAGAACACTTTGGGGTCAGAAAGACATTGACAAAAAAAAAAAAAAAAAACAGTCACTGAGCAGTAAAGGGTTGCTAGTTATCTGGTAATGCCGGCACATTTAAAAAAAAATTTTTTTTTGACAATTGTGCGAAAAGATGCAGAATCCTCTAGCACTTAGAGCAGTTTGAATGATTAATATTGCAATAGTCCGGTGCAATGACCAATGTGCAAAGGGCGCCGAGACTTCAAGGAGTGGATGCGGTTTAAAGTGACGAGTAGTGCGATAGTCTGGGACAATGTTGGTTGTGCAAATGTTGCAGATACTCCTCAATCAGTGTGCAAATGGAGCAGATGCTACTCTGGCATGAGTGGCCAGTATATGCAAATAGTGCAGCATGGTGAGACAACTACAGTGAGTGCACAAGTAATACATAATTGGCCCCACAGAAATGTGACAACAAACTCAAGTCAAAAAATTGCCAGCATGCTGTAATGAAATTGTAGGTGAGGTGTTTAAGAAGTTGATCGCAAGAGGGAAGAAGCTGTTGGAATGTCTGCTAGTTCTAGTTTGCATTGATCGGTAGCGCCTACCTGAGGGAAGGAGCTGGAAGAGCTGGTGACCGGGATGCGGAGGGTCCAAGAGGATTTTGCACACTCTTGTCTTAGTTCTGGCAGCGTGCAAGTCCTCAAGGGTGGGTAGGGGGGTACCGACAATCCTTTCAGCAGTTTTGATTGTCCGTTGCAGTCGGAGTTTGTATTTTTTTGTAGCAGCACCAAACCAGACTGTGATGGAAGAACACAGGACTGATTCGATGACCACTGTGTAGATCTGTCTCAGCAGCTCCGGTGGCAGGCCGTGCTTTCTCAGAAGCCGCAGGAATTACATCCTCTGCTGGGCCTTTTTGAGGACGGAGTTGATGTTGGTCGCCCACTTCAGGTCCTGAGAGACTGTAATTCCCAGGAACTTGAAGGTTTTGACGGTTGACACAAGGCAGCTGGACAACGTGAGGGGCAGCTGTGGCGAAGGATGCCTCCTGAAGTCCACGATCAACTCTACAGTCTTGAGCGTGTTCAGCTCCAGGTTGTGTTGGCCGCACCACAGCTCCAGCCGCTCCGCTTCCTGTCGATACGCAGACTCGTCATCGTCCTTGATGAGGCCGATGACAGTGGTGTCTTCTGCAAACTTCAGGGGTTTGACAGTCGGGTGCACTGAGGTGCAGTCGTTCGTGTAGAGAGAGAAGAGCAGCGGAGAGAGGACACAATCTTGGGGCGCCCCAGTGCTGATGCTGCGTGTGGAAACTGTCCTTTTCAAATCTGCAGTAGAAGGTATTCAAGTCGTTGGCTAGTGTGCTATTGTTCTCAGCTTGGGGGGATCGTCGCTTGTAATTAGTCAGCGATTGGAATGCATGCCAGACTGATTTAGAATCGTTAGCGCTAAACTGCTTTTCCAACTTTGCTGCATAGTTCCACTTTGCAATGTTAATTTCTTTAGTCAGCTGGTTTCTAGCTCGATTACACAGGGCACTGTCCCCGCTCTGATATGCATCCTCCTTAGCTTGGCAAAGCTGCTTAAGTTTAGCAGTGAACCACGGCTTGTTGTTGTTGAATGTGCGAAATGATTTTGTTGGTACACACACATCTTCACAGAAACTGATATAGGATGTGACAGTGTCCGTATATTCATCCAGGCTGCAAGCTGAATTTTCAAAGACACTCCAGTCTGTGCAGTCTAAGCAGCTCTGAAGTTCCATCTTTGCTTCATTGGTCCACTTTTTCACTGTTTTCACTGTAGGCTTCGCGCATTTAAGTTCTTGCCTGTACGTCAGTATTAAGTGAATTAAGCAGTAATCAGACGAGTCCAGGGCTGCACGAGGTATAGCACGGTATACGTTTTTTACCGTAGTGTAGCAGTGGTCTAAAATGTTATTTTCCCTGGTAGGACAGTCGATGTGCTGCTTGTATTTAGGGAGTTCGTGGTTGAGTTTAGCTTTGTTAAAGTCCCCGATAATAATGAGGGGTGAGTCCGGGTGTTTTTTTCAATGTCATTGGCTTGTTCGTGTTTCGTTGCGGTGTTCGTGTTAGCTTGAGGCGGAATGTAGACTCCAGCCAGGATGAATGATGCGAACTCACGCGGCGAGTAGAATCGCTTACAGTTCAAAAACAGCGACTCCAAATGCGGGCTGCAGTGTGTGTTGAGCTCCGTGACGTCTGTACACCATTTTCTGTTGATATAGAATCATATCCCGCCGGCCTTTGTTTTCCCCGATGATTCCATGTCGCGGTCCGCTCGATGAGTATGGAAGCCGGGAAGCACGACGGCACCATCAGGTACAGCGTCGCAAAGCCAGGTCTCCGTGAAGCACATGGCGGCGGTACGGCCAAAGTCTTTACTGGTCTTTAACAGAAGTAGTTGGGTAGGGAGCGTACATTCGCGAGGTGGATCGACGGGAACGCCAATCTGTATCCTCACTTGCGCAGTTTCACCTGAATGCCGCCACGCTTCCCTCTGTGGCGCCGTTTCCGTCTCCATGCGCCGAAAACCGCAGACGCCGCTCCGTTGAGTAACTCGGGGAAAAAACGGAGGGGATTTGCAATAGTTGGTGACAGAAAGTCCGGAATAGCCTCCTTGATGGTTAGCAGGTCTCCCCTTGTGTAAGTGAGTCGTGTAAGGTCTCCAAAGACGGAGGAAAAACACAAAAAAAAAAACAATACTAGAGAGCGCGCTACCGAGGCGACCACACTGGTAGGCCATCTCTTCTCATCTCTTCTGTTGTCCCCTTTTACATATGCGCGCTGGGAGATGGGGGATGGTGACGTCATTACGTTGACAATGTTGAGTAAAGAAGAGAATACAAACGCAGGTGCAATGGCTTCCCGTCTCCCGTGTCTTCATTGATTGTTATACTCTCACAGACAAGTATATAACAAAACTGGCAACAAGGTATAACCTTACGTTTGTTTTTTTCGCCGTTGTGATGAGAAGAAATCCGCTTTTAAAGCATTCATTCGTGAGTGTATTATGCGACGTCGTGGCTGACCAGTCGGTCTAGTGAGATAAACAGCCATGTTCGCGTTCAAAGTAGTACGTCGCTGCAGCGGGAGGGGAGGATTTCTCCGCGGTGGAAAGTAGAAGTTACCGCAAGACTTACTGCTGAGATGGCTGCGTTGGTCGGACATATGGGGCCATTTGACGAAAATGGAAAATAATGGCCTTCATATGCCGAGAGGTTTGAGTACTTTATCCTAGCGAACAAGATTGAAAGGGATATTGTAGTACCAACGTTTCTGAGTATTATGGGAGGAAAAACATTCAACCTGCTGCGTAGTCTGGTACAACCAGACAAGCCAGGAAGCAAGTCATATGAGGAAATATTGGCTATATTAAAAAATCAATATGCACCAAAGCCGCTGGTCATTGCAGAAAGGTTCAGATTCCATAAAAGGAACCAGGAAGAGGGGGAATCTGTTTCACAATTTGTAGCTGTATTAAAACGGTTATCTGAATATTGTGAATTTGGGCTGGCACTAAGTGACACTATACGTGACCGGCTGGTGCGTGGTCTACACAGTGAGGCTATTCAAAAACGATTATTGACAGAGGCTAACCTACGACTGGAGAAGGCAATTGAAATTAGTACATCAATGGAGATGGGTGCAAAAGAAGCACAACAGCTAAGTGAGTCAATCCAAGTGCATAAGGTGTTCACGGCGTCCACAAAGAAAAAAAAAGATGGCCACATATCTTACCGTTGTGGAAAAGCAGGACACCAGGCACCTGAATGTTGGTGTAAAGACTTAGACTGTAGAAAATGTGGTAAGAAGGGCGACATTTAACATGTTTGTCAAAGTAAGAAAACTCAGACACACAAGTCGTATAACGAGACACAGAGAAGTGGGGAAAATAAGAAGAAATATGTGAATAAGATGGAACATGAAGAAGATGAGATGAGCGATTGTGAGTCAGAGGAAGACACAGTGCATAGCTTATCTATTATCAACGACAATGAGGATGGATACCGGGTCACACCATTACTGGAGAACCAACCAGTCAAGATGCAGGTGGACACTGGTACACGTGTATCCATAGTATCCAACGTTGTTTACAATACTACAATAACAACAGCAACTTGCTCTTCGAAAGACTAAATTGAAGTTCAGGACAGACACTTGGCGGCACGGTGGTTAGAGCTCCAGCACTCCAGCGACCCTAGTGAGGATAAGCAGCTCAGAAAATTGATGTATGGATGGACATACAGGCGGCACGGTAGCCGACTGGTTAGAACGTCAGCCTCACATTTCTGAGGACCCGGGTTCAATCCCCGGCCCCGCCTGTGTGGAGTTTGCATGTTCTCCCCGTGCCTGCGTGGGTTTTCTCCGGGCACTCCGGTTTCCTCCCACATCCCAAAAACATGCAATAATTGGAGACTCTAAATTGCCCGTAGGCATGACTGTGAGTGCGAATGGTTGTTTGTTCCTATGTGCCCTGCGATTGGCTGGCAACCAGTTCAGGGTGTACCCCGCCTCCTGCCCGATGACAGCTGGGATAGGCTCCAGCACGCCCGCGACTCTAGTGAGGATAAGCGGCTCAGAAAATGGAAAATGGATGGACATACACTGGTGCGTCCGTACCAGTGTTAGGAGTTGTGTATGGGGCAGTGGCATATTACAAACAGAAAAAGACTCTTCCACCGTACGTCATTCCGGGGAATTATCCCGCTCTGATGGGTCGCCGGTGGCTGAAGAAGATCAAGCTAAACTGGCAAGAAGTGTTTATAATTAGAGAGGGGGAAGGAAGCCTCTTGCAGGACATTTTGAAGAAACATTCCAAAGTTTTCAATGGGGAACGAGACAGCATGAAATACATCACTGTTAAGCTGAATGTAAAACCAGGGCGCACATCATGGTGTTTAAACGCTAGAAATAACGCTTAAATAGCCTTCCTCGTATTAATACTAGAGAAGGATGCATACTGTTGGCAAAACACTTTCACTTGACTTTTTCCTACCTCCCACCACTGATTTAAGGAGGAAAAAACTATTTCTTGGCTCTCCAATTACTCCAAAAAAATTTAAAATTTTCACAAAAAACAAAATCATGTAAAAATTTTACATTAAAATGCCAGAATTATTTCGGCTTGTCCATGTGTGACAAAATTAGTTCCAATAATACCAAATGATGATCTGTAAAGCCAACTGGGGAAATTTGACAATTAATTGCCCTGGTGTTAAAAGCCACAGATATATAAAATCTGTCTAATCTGGCTGCAGTAACCACGCCATCAAAAACTTTCATTCGGGTATATTGTCTGTCGGTCGGATGCTTTGTCCTCCACACATCTGCTAAATCCAACTCCTTGGTCATCTTTGACAAGAAACAGGATGACTTGGTATGGAGCTCCTGTCCTATTCTATCTAAAGCGGGATCGGCGCAACAGTTCCAGTCCCCCCCAACTAAAACACATTGTCCTTTATCACAGCTGTCCAAATTTTCCTTTAGTACTTGAAATCAACTCAAATGGTCCCGCCCGCAATTTGGTGCATATACATTCACAAATTTAAACATAATGTCTTGGATTTCTGCCTTAACGATTACAATCCTCCCTGCAACTATTTCTGTGATTGATAAAACATTAACACTAAGAGTGGGACTAAATAAATTAGCGACCCCGGGACTAAGATTCGAGCCATGACTGAGAACGTACTGACCGCCCCAACATAGCCCCCAGTCCGTTTCATTTAAATTATCACTGTGTGTTTCTTGCAACATAGCTATATCTATTCTTTTTTGTTTTAGGACTTCTAACACTAGCGCCCTCTTCTGTGCATTTCTACCCCCAATAATATTTAAAGATGCAACCCGTAAAGAGTTCATATTAATAAAAAGAAAGAAAATAGCAGAGGAAACACCCAGTGTTGTAGTTCCATTTCTAATTTAATAATCAACTCTCAATTTTTTATGTCTTTTACCACTTAAAATTTTCCTAGCAGCAGTCACATGCTTCCTCAGGCAATATCTCTTCTTGTCATCAAGCAAGTCTGTTCCTACCACCTTCTGTAGGGTACTCACAGTCTTCACAAACTTTCTGACATCTGGAAAATATTCTTGTACATCAACCGTTTTACCGAATGTATACTCCAAAAACTCATTTAATTATTTCAATGGGTATAAATCCTTACTCTGGGAAATGCTGTCAGCAATTGAAGCACCATCAGAGTCACCATCAGTTTCCAGCCCCATAGCCTGGCTACTATCACCATGCTGAACCTGGTCTACTATATCATCATCAGTGTTTACCCTGTCAGCAGCCATCAGCTGCTTGTCTCACATCACTAGCCTGTGCCATTTTCATCCGATCAACAATACTATTCTGTTCTATAATTTCCATGTCATTCTTACGTGAATCATTCTCAATAATAGTACGTTTCCCCTCTACCTTCGCCGCGACTGATCCATGGCTTTCAGCAAGGGGTACCTCCGCCGTCGAGACGGCATTCACACTCATAGGGTCCACTCCGACGGGGTCAGGCTCAGCCGTCCGATCCTCAACGTCAACGACCGGACCTGCCTGGGCGTGATCCTCGGGGCTATCAGCAGCACCAGGTCTCACTGTAACATTGTTATGCAGGCACGCCACCCGTTTATGACCGACATCGCCACACTCAAAACATTTGATGCTTCCCGAGGCTCAGCCATCCGACCCTCAACGTCAACGACCCCGGCTTCCACAACCGGACCTGCCTGGGCGTGATCCTCGGGGCTATCAGCAGCAGTAGGTCTCACTGTAACATTGTTATGCAGGCACGCCACCCGTTTATGACCAACATCTCCACACTCAAAACATTTGATGCTTCCCGAGCTTGCATACACCATATACATTCCTTCCTCATGACGAACACGGAAAGAAACATCCAATGTCTGCGTCTGAGAGTCTAAAAACATGAAAACCTGTCGTCTAAATGACTGAACATGCTTCAGTTTTTCATCATAACATCCTAACCCAACATTACGAAACCCGGTAGCAAACTTACCAAAACTCTTCAGCTCCCGTTCCAGCGCCTCGTTCGAAATAAATGGAGGGACGCCCGAAACAGTGATCCGTGTTGACGGTACGGCCAGCGGGGAAACTGGGATAAACTTGTCATTTAGAATTAATCCATTCTCTATAAGTTCAAGTTCTACATATTTTTGATGTTTTAAAAACACGACCACCGCTTAATTCTTGCGGGATGCATGTGAGATATGCATATATCCCACCTGTTCGCCAACAGCCAGCAGCACTCCACCGTGAAGCTAGGCTGCGGCACAATCCGCACGCCATGCGGAGGTGGCGACATCCTTGCCACGAGGCACGGACAAAACCGTACTAAAAAAGAGTAACCTTTATTTATACACCAAAAGCCTACACCATGAAGATACAATTATCACACTTTCGTGGGGCTATCGTGTCATCCTTCCATCATCACTTAGAGAGAAAGTGCTTGCTGAGCTTCATGTGGGACACTGTGAAATGGTGCGGATGAAAGAAATGGTTATTTCTGGTGGCCTGGCCTGGATGCAGCCATAGAGGAGAAAGCAAGGTCATGCACTGACTGCCAAAAAGTGAGAAACCTCCCACAACTGGCGCCCTTACATCCGTGGAGCTAGCCTGAGGAACTGTGACAAAGAGTTCATATCGACTTTGCGGGACCATTAGAGAGACAAATGTTCTTAGTGGTAGTTGATGCTCATAGTAAATGGCCAGACGTAGCTGTCTTGAAGAGCACCTCTGCAGAGAGAACCATTGAAGAGCTCAGGTTATATTCAGCCGATTTGGTCTCCCTCAACGACTTGTTAGTGATAATGGCCCACATCTAGTGTCAGAGGAGTTCAGAAAATTCATGGAAGAAAATGGTATTCAGCACATTATGGAAAATGGTATTCAGCACGTTATCATCCTGCTACACATGGGCTTGCAGAAAGATTTGTACCAACTATGAAGCAAGCGCTCAAATCCTCACCAAGCAAGTCAGTGTTCAAGAAAATGCTCCGCACTCGACTTGATCTTCTAAGACCTAAAAAGAACAAAGACATTGTGCACCTTCAACAGAAAGCTCAAGTTGAAAACCGGGCCAGGGCAAGGCTACGGTCATTCACAGTTGGTGATAAGGTGCTTTCCAGGAACTACACCAGTGGTGTTAAGTGGACACCCACAACAGTGATTGCAAAAACAAGTCATGTGTTATACACCGTAGAAACCGTTGATCAGTTAATCTGGAGGAGGTATATCGATCAATTACTCCCCATTTCAGGACCAGCGGAGGACTCTCCTCATGTACCATCCATCATTCCAGAGCCGGAGGTCCATCAGGAACAACATTCATTCCCTGAGGAAATCCAGGAGAGACCTTTGGAAATGGGCAGTGTCCCAGGCACGCCTAAGCCAACTCAGGGGCCAATGCCAGATACCACTCCCAACTCAGGATTCATCAAATCCCCTTCAAAAGAATTGCTGACTGACATGGCCGTAGGTCGTACTTACCCCAGCAGAACCCGACAGCCTCCTGACAGACTGACGTTGTAGTCTAGTGACGACCCCATTTCATTTGGGGCAGAATAATTCCACGGGTTCAGTCCAGATTGAGGTAGTCTACCCTCTCTCCGCAGTTAGGCAAAAGTTGGTTGTCATGACCTAAAAAATAAATAAATAAAAATTCAGTTATTCTTGTTGTGGGTTGTCTCAAAGACATTACATGTCAATATTGTGTTATCAAAATGTTTGCTTTTATTAAGGGTCTCTTAAAAATAAGGGGGAAGGAATATGTTGTGTATTAATCTCTTTTGTTGTCCAAATTTACGTATGCGTGCTGGGAGATGGGGGATGGTGACGAAATTACGTTGACAATGTTGAGTAAAGAAGAGAATACAAACGCAGGTACAATGGCTTCCCATCTCCCGTGTCTTCATTGATTGTTATACCCTCACAGACAAATATATAACAATAATGAAGTCGTACAGTCGTGTAAATTAATGACAACGAACGCAAGGCGACAAGACACCGTGAAGATCGGAACTGTGTAAGGCTTCAGGCTCATGTCCCTATTGCAGGTTGAAGATGTTGAGGAGTTCGTCTACCTTTGAGCCATTGTAAGAAAAGACAGAGGCGGCAGAGAAGACATCAATAGCAGATTCAACAAAGCCAGAGGAGCATTCTACAATCTGAAAAGAATATGGCAGATGTCAAGCATCGGCAGGAACACCAATCTCAAGCTGTTCAAGACACTAGTGCACCCCATACTCCTCTACGGGTGCGAAGCCTGGAAAGTAACAAAACCGGAAGAGAAACGAATTAACAGCTTCCAATTCACCTGCCTCAGAACGATCCTGAAGATTCGGTGGACCAAAAGAGTGAGGAACGAGAGGATCGAAATGATAACAATGAACAACAAGATAAGCGATGAGATCCACAGAAGAAGATGGAACTGGATTGGGCATGTCCTTCGATGGGAAAGGAGTAACGATTGTGCAGTTGCAATGGAATGGCAACCAGAAGGACGAAGAGCAACAGGACGCCTAAAAACAACGTACAGAAGAACAGCGGTAAAGGAAAGGTAGCAGGTGGGGGGGGAACAGTTGGAACGAGGTCTGAGTCACAGCGGAAGACAAGGCAAACTGGAGGACAAGAGTTTCGGTCTTATGTGACTCATGGCACTTGAGCAGTCTAAAAAAAAAAAAAAAAAAAAAAAAAAAAAAAAAAAAAAAAAAAAAAAAATTGTACCTCCTCTAATATTGCAACAAACAGTCACTATGACGAAATATACATTTAGGACATAAAAAACACGACTGTGGAGAGTCATTGAGCAATGAAAGTGTACCACTTGTGTGTTGATAATGATATAATGGCAATTGTGTAAATGATGAGCAATTTAGAGCATTTTAAAATGACTAATAGTGCAATGATCTGGTACAAATGGTGTAGAACGTATATAAATAATTATTTGCAATGTGCAGTCTGTTTTTGTTTAATTTTCATGCAAACACATTTACAGATACCAAATATCTGTGCATGGGGTCATGTGTTTTTTATTTATTTATTGAACCTTATCAAGGTATTTGAAATGCCAACCTGGCTGCAGACAGCAGAGTAAAACAGAGCAAAATAGAAGCAAATATGTTGTATATCCAAACTGTACAATGTGAAAGTTAATAAAAAAGTTAAATATCACAATACATCATAGCACAGTGTGAATAAAAGGACAATAAGAGGCATGTGAGCTGATGTTCTTGAAAGCTGGTGAACTTGCATGAAGAAAAATGTAATCGTCTGAATGCGAAGACATAAGAAAAACTTGTCTTTTTTAAGAGATAAATATAAAAATAAATGTGGCGGCACGGTGGACGACTGATTAGAGCGTCAGCCTCATAGTTCTGAGGACCGGGGTTCAATACCCAGCCCCGCCTGTGTGGAGTTTGCATGTTCTCCCCGTGCCTGCGTGGGTTTTCTCTGGGCACTCCGGTTTCCTCCCACATCCCAAAAACATGCATGGTAGCTTAATTGGTGACTCTAAATTGCCCATAGGTGTGAATGTGAGTGCGAACGGTTGTTTGTTTCTATGTGCCCTGCGATTGGCTGGCAACCAGTTCAGGGTCTACCCCGCCTCCTGCCCGATGATAGCTGGGATAGGCTCCAGCACCTAGTGAGGAGAAGCGGCTCAGAAAATGGATGGAATACACTGTACAATGTTTTCAGAGGCTATTTTTAAATCAACAAAAATCTTTATTGTTCTTAACAATCTATAAAAGTGGGTGTCGCAGGGTGACTACCGTGATCTGGTCATGTTACACCATGCTGGAGAGATTAAACATTTATTATATAAAACAGTGTTCCCTCGCCACTTCGCACTTCATGTTTTGCGGCTTCAGTGCTTCGTGGGTTTTCCCAAAATATTCATAAAAAAAATAAATATATTTCATCAAAAAATAAAAATGAAAAAATACAGCCATATCAGCAGCCATATTGCGGAAAGACGCGTTTATTCATGTTGATGCATGTGAAAGAAGGTTTCCCTGCATGCCAAAAAAAGAGATGAGTTGACACAGAGGCTTTCTACATGCCTGTACTGTACTGTACATGCCATGGGCACTCATACATGGCGTGTGATTGGTTCCCGGCGCGACATCGACCAATGAGAGCACAAGTGGATTTATCCCGTGAGCTGATTGGCTGCCCATCATCGCAGCCTCACACAGCATCTTCCCTTGTTGTGTCTCGCCAGTCTCGTCCACGCTGTTGACTGTCTCGCATACTGTATCTTAATGAATGTGTTCGTGATAACTTTTTTTGTTTAAGCGATAACTTTTTTTGATTGGTTAAATCCTTACAATGCCGCCGAAGCGCTGTGCCCCTGTGAAAGCTTCCTCCGGGGCGCCCAAGAGGAAGAAGATGATGACCATCAGCGAAAAAGTGAAACTTTTAGATATGATCAAAGAGGGAAGAAGTTATGCATCTGTGGCATGCCATTATGGTGTGAATGAATCTACAGTGCGGTACATCAAGAAAGTGTCATGGCCCTGTGTTTCAAGTGGTTTTTCTTTGTGTTGCAGTGTCTGGGTGGGCGTGGACATCGGTGACACACCTGGTCATGCATTGTAATCATCAGCCTTTTTAGGGGCCACCGTGACAATGTATGGGCGTCGGAATATTCACTCGTTTTTGCCGCCGTTCTGACCGCTGTCCAAATTTAGGCTCAATACGATTATACCACACGGACCGTTTGTCGTGTCTTCCTGCGTTATCTGTTTTTGATTCTCTCTGGTTGTGAGTTCCTTTAGTTTCGTATGTCTCGCCATCACATGCTCTGCCATTTAAGTAAAATTGTTTGGACCTCTGACCTGGAGTCTATTTTTTGGGATCTGCCCTTACGGCATTGCCGATCGTGACAGAATATTCCGACCAGAAATGAATCCCACAAACTCAGACTTTTTTCGCCACGCGTTGGCAAGTCAGGGACATTTGGTAGGGAGACACGAGACATCGTTACACGAGCTCAGGGAGGCAATTACGGCGTTAACGACCCATCTCAGTACTCTGAGTTCTCGGGTTGATCAGGTGTGTGCACTTGGATTACCTCCGGTTCTGGCAAAAGCACCCACCACCAACACAGTGGTCGCGGCGCCACCTGCCAGGGAAATTTGTCTCCCAAATCCACCTCGTTATGCTGGGGAGCTCGGCGGCTGTGGTCAATTTATTTTTCAATGTACTCTAGTATTTGATCAACAACCGGTCACGTATGCCCAGGATAAGACGAAGGTGGCTTTTATAATGAGTCTACTTACGGGTCAGGCGGCATCGTGGGCGATGGCGGTCAGCAGCGCCAACCAAGGGTTTACGTTCCTCCTTCCCGGCATTCGAATCTGAACTGAGGAGAGTTTTTGATCACCCCGTCAAGGGCAAGGAAGCCGGTAGCCGGTTATTGGACCATTCCCAGGGGGACTTGTCAGTAGCCGAATACTCAATTTCGTTCCGCATCCTGGCAGCAGAAAGTGGATTCGACGATGTTGCGTTGAGCGGCATTTTTCGTCGGGGACTCTGTCCTGCCGTCAAAGATGAGTTGGCGGCCCGGGACGAGACCACTAATTTGGAGGAGTTGATCGGACTAGCCATTAGACTGGACAATCGACTGAGGGAACGACAGCGCGAGCGGGCGGCTGAACGGCGCAGTTTTTTTGAGTCCGCTTCCCCGGGACATTCTTCGTCCGCCATGGAAGACTCCGCCTGTGTTTCCCCATCCACCTCGGCGTCGACGAGGGAGCCGGCCCTGGCCGTGGAGGAGCCGCTGCAACTTGGCGGGGGGCGACTGGCGGAGACGGAACGTCGGAGACGCATTAGAGCGGGGGTGTGTCTGTACTGCGGCCGACCAGGACACAAAGTATCCACCTGCATGGCGAGACCTTCACGGGGAAGTGACGCTACGCGTTCCAAGCAGAGCGGCCAGGTGGTGGTGACAGCACCTTCTGCCTCCGAAAGGAACGTCTCATCGTGTGAGTATTTTGATGAAGACTTGGTACCCGGTGAATTGAGAACTGGATCGAACAAGAGACTACAATTGCCGGGCGAAGTATCGGGATTTGGCGGCAGTGTGAAGGTTTCCGCGTTAATTGACTCAGGAGCTGATGAGTGTTTTGTGGACTCCTGTGTGATAGAGACTCTAAATTGTCCACTGTACAGATTTAGCAAACCGAGAAAAGTTCTTGATTTGGATGGGCGTCTCCTGGCGGTTACAACACACATTACGGCTCCACTGTGTTTAAAGCTCTCTGGTAATCACATCGAATCGTGGCGATTTTTTGTTATGCCCTGTCAATCTGCTCCAGTTGTGCTGGGATTAACGTGGTTAAAATTCATAATCCAGATATTAATTGGGATCAACTACAGATTGTGAATTGGAGCCTATTTTGTCATTTTCATTGTCTGCAATCTGCCATGTTGACTACCACCCCCCGTGTTCAAGACGAGCACATCGATTTGGCTAAAGTACCTGCTGAGTACCATGATTTGCAACTCGTGTTCAGTAAGGATCGCGCCCAGTCTTTCCCTCCGCATCGTCCATACGACTGTTCCGTAGAGTTGATTCCCGAGGCTCCACTACCATGTGCGAGGCTGTATCACATTTCCAAGCCTGAGCAAGAGGCATTAAAGAATTATATTTCCACTTCGCTAGCTGCTGGGTTGATTCGTCCCTCATCGTCGCCAGTGGGCGCCGGATTTTTTTTTATCGATAAAAAGGACGGGACCCTGCGACCCTGTGTCGATTTCCGGGGTCTTAACGACATCACGATAAAAAATAAGTATCCTCTCCCGCTGTTGGACTCGGCGTTTGCACCTTTGCAGTCTGCAAAGGTGTTCACAAAATTAAATCTGCGAAATGCCTATTACCTGGTGAGGATGAAGGAGGGAGATGAGTGAAAGACTGCGTTCACTACTCCATTAGGTCATTTTGAATACTTAGTCATGCCTTTTGGACTCACGAATGCACCCGCTGTGTTTCAGTGTCTTATTAATGATGTGCTCCGGGACATGATAAATGTATTCTGTTTTGTTTACTTGGACGACATCTTAATCTTTTCCCGTGATCTACGTTGAACATCGCCAACATGTCCGCATGGTGTTGCAGCGCTTGATGGAAAACCGTCTTTACGTCAAGGCTGAGAAGTGTGAGTTCCATGTGGAGTTGGTACAGTTTCTGGGGTTCATTGTGGAGAAGGGCCAGCTTCGGGCCGATCCAGGCTGTGGTTGATTGGTCAACTCCAACGTCTAGGAAGCAGTTGCAGAGGTTTTTGGGTTGCTAATTTTTATAGGAGATTTATACGGGATTACAGCCTTAAAGTGGGACTTCTGACTAGACTGACTTCCAATAAAATACCATTTTGTATGGAGCCCTAAGGCAGAAGTGACTTTTGATCATATTAAACAATTGTTTGTGGAGGCTCCTGTGTTACATCATCCTAATCCTGACATTCCTTTTGTTGTCGAGGTGGACGCATCTGATTCAGGTGTGGGGGCGGTCCTGTCCCAGAGGTCCCTGGTCGACCAGAGGCTGCACCCCTGCGCTTTCTTCTCTAGGCGCCTGAGCCCTGCAGAGGCAAATTACGATGTGGGAAATAAAGAGCTGCTGGCCATTGTCCTGGCGCTGCAGGAGTGGAGGCATTGGCTGGAGGGTACGAAGGAGCCTTTTCAAGTTTTCATCGACCACAAGAACCTGTCTTACCTCCGGACTGCTAAAAGATGGTGTTGAAGTGGGGACACACTTCGAGAGTCGCTTGCCATCCTGGGGTCAGTCGGACACTTTTCCTCATTTCCCAACGGTTCTGGTGGCAGGGACTACGCAGGGATGTGAAAGAATATGTTGCGGCACGCTCAGTGTGTGCCCGTAGCAAGATGTCCCATCGTCCTCCGGCTGGTCTTCTTCGTCCACTGCGCATTCCTTCCCGCCCTTGGTCCCACGTCGCCTTGGACTTCATCACGGGCCTTCCGCTGTCTGGAGGGAACTCAGTCATCCTGAGTGTTGTCGACAGATTTTCCAAGATGGCCCATTTCGTTGCTCTGCCGAAGCTGCCATCCTCCTTTGAGACTGCTAATCTCCTTGTGGTATTCCTGCTGATCTGGTGTCTGACAGGGGGCCGCAGTTCGTCTCTCTGGTCTGGAGGTTGTTCTGCAAAGCGCTGGGGGCGTCCTCCAGTCGTTCATCCGGTTTCCACCCGCAGACCAACGGCCAGGCTGAGAGGGCGAATCAAGATGTGGAGGCTGCTTCTTCGCTGTGTTTGTCATCAGCACCCCTCCTCGTGGTCTTCTCACCTGCCTTGGGTGGAATATGCGCATAACACCCTCGTTTGCTCTGCTACTGGACGGTCGCCTTTCATGACTGCATACGGTTACCAGCCGCCGTTGTTCCCTTCTCAGGAGAGGGAGGTGGTCGTCCCGTCTGTACAGGTCCATCTCCGAAGGGCTCATCGGGTGTGGCGGGATGCAAGGGCGGCCTTGTCCCGTACTGAGGCTTGCAACAGGCAGTTAGCTGATCGTCATCGGATCTCAGCTCCTCCCTACCGTCCTGGTGAGAAGGTCTGGTTGTCCACACGAGATTTGCATTTGGCCGGGGGTTCTAAAAAACTGGGTCCTCGGTATATTGGTCCTTTCGAAATTGACTCTGTTGTCAACCCGGTGGCAGTTAAACTTCGGCTCCCTCCCACCATGAAAGTTCACCCGGTATTCCATGTCTCCTTGCTCAAACCGGTTTCCTCCAGCCCCCTGTGTCCTCCAGTGGTGCCTCCTCCTGTGCGGATGGTTGATGGTGAGCCAGTGTACACGGTGGGGGAACTATTGGATTCCAGAAGAAGGGGCAGGGGTGTGCAGTATTTGGTCGACTGGGAGGGTTACAGCCCTGAGGAGCATTCCTGGGTTCCCCGCTCTTGGATCTTAGATCCGTCCCTGCTCAGGGCCTTCCACTCTCTCCACCTCCAGAAGCCGGGTGGTCCGCCAGGGGGCGTCCTTTGAGGGGGGGATACTGTCATGGCCCTGTGTTTCAAGTTGTTTTTCTTTGTGTTGCAGTGTCTGGGTGGGCGTGGACATCGGTGACACACCTGTCATGCATTGTAATCATCAGCCTTTTTAGGGGGCACCGTGACAGTGTGTGGGCGTCGGAATATTCACTCGTTTTTGCTGCCGTTCTGACCGCTGTCCAAATTTAGGCTCAATACGATTATACCACATGGACCGTTTGTCGTGTCTTCCTGCGTTATCTGTTTTTGATTCTCTGTGGTTGTGAGTTCCTTTAGTTTCGTATGTCTCACCATCACATGCTCTGCCATTTAAGTAAACTTGTTTGGACCTCTGACCTGGAATCTATTTTTTGGGATCTGCCCTTACGGCATTGCCGATCGCGACAGAAAGAGGAAGCAAACATCCGCAAAACTGCTTCAATAAGGAAGCGAAACGTGTGGTAACTCCGCGTAATAAAAGACGGATTATGTCCTTGTACAGGGGAATTATGAAGCAAAAGAAAAAACAAAGGCAACAACTAACCATCACCATGTTTTTCTCCAAAGTAAAACCCCATGTAAAGTATAAATACTGTTTACATACTTCAAACATTCTGGTACCCACAAACACGAAAATTCCTTGGGGGGGCAAATCCTACTTCGCGGTTTTTCACCTTTCGCGAGGGGTTCTGGTCCCCATTAACCGTGAAAAACGAGGGATCACTGTATTTCAGTCCATCCTTTTTAGCACTATGCTTTAGTGTGGCTTAATTTTGATTAAATTAATAAAAATATATATTGGTACTGGTGGCACGGTGGGCGACTGGTTAGCGCGTCCACCTCACAGTTCTGAGGAGTGGGGTTCAATGCCCGGCCCCGCCTGTGTGGAGTTTGCATGTTCTCCCCGTGCCTGCGTGGGTTTTCTCCGGACACACCGGTTTCCTCCCACATCCCAAAAAACATGCATGGTAGGTTGATTGAAGACTCTAAACTGCCCGTAGGTGTGAATGTTGGTTGTGTGGCCTGCGATTGGCTGGTGACCAGTTCAGGGTGTACCCCGCCTTCTGCCCGATGATAGCTGGGATAGGCTCCAGCACTTCCGCGACCCTAGTGAGGAGATTTATTAGGACATACAGTACCAATATATCCATCCATCCATCTTCTGAGCCGCTTATTCTCACAAGGGTCGCGGGCTTGCTGGAGCCTATCCCAGCTATCATCGGGCAGGAGGCGGGGTATATCCTGAACTGGTCGCCAGCCAATCGCAGGGCACACAGAAACAAACAACCATTCGCACTCACATTCACACCTAAGGGCAATTTAGACACTTCAATTAACCTACCATGCATTTTTTTGGGATATGGAAGGAAACCGGAGTGCCCGGAGAAAACCCAGGTAGGCATGGGGGGAACATGCAAACTCCACACAGGTGGGGTCGGGGATTAAACCCCGCTCCTCAGAACTGTGAGGCAGACGCTCTAACCAGTTGTTCACCGTGCCGCCATGTCCTAATAAATGATTGCAAAAAGTGGCTGTTTCAACAACTGTTTTTGATCTTCTGAAGAGGTGCATCTGCCACAACCAATGAATGCATGTCATTGTGTTACATGGGCACACGCAACGACCCTTCATCTAATTTGCCTCAAAATATCCAGACAAAATGACAGAAAAGTATTGCAATTTTTTCATTTTCCTGCATCTAAAGCTCCTCTTCCTTCAAAGCAATCCAAGATGCCATTGGACAAGGCGCAGTGACACAAAATGATGTAATTTTCCCGACTGATGCCTAGAATAGAATATAATAGCCTTGCATCAGGGCTATTGATGCACAGACCAGCATGCACGTGGTTTTGCATGACTAGGTAAGGCTTTTTCTTTTTTTCCCCCCTTTTTTAATAAACAAAGCTGTTTTATTTAAGCATTGATGAACACATTATCTTATCATCATATGAGAAAATTTATTTTTTGCAGTGAAATTCCAAAATACAACACAATGACACAGATACACACATGAATACATCAATATTAACAGTTCACAATTATTGTCTAATTATATGTCATCATACGAGGAGGCAAAATTCTATAGTGCTCCTAATGGTGGTGGGGCTTTTGTGCTCCTAGCAACCAGTCTGTTTTTTGTAAGGGCTTCATACAGTCTGATGTGAAAGCGAATAGATTTTAGAGTAGCATTTTAAGATGGCCTTCACAAGAGCAGCTGTAAAAAGATGCTGCCGGCTAAGACTGATGCGTAAAATACATGACAAACATGATTAAATTAATCAGGTTTTATTCCCCAAAACCTCCCCCAAAAAACCTCAATTATGTGATTCAAAGATATGAAAGTAACTATAAACAATAGAACCCTCGAGTATACCTCTTGAATCTGGCCATGTAATTATTTTACAAACAATGTTCAATAATTTTTATTTTTTTAATGTCTTTTTTACCTTTGAGTTGCAAAGTGCAAACCTTGTTGTATTCACTTTTATATTCTTGGTTTCTTAAAGATATTTGTTTTTGGAGTGCATGAACTTTCTTTTTTCTTGTGCCACAACAAAAGAGTGTCAAGGTCAGTTTAGGGAGGTGTACCTGGAGTTTATGTTATCACAATAATGTTCTTCTTCATTAATGAGGTTGAACCAACTGAGCGGATGAGCCACTATACACAGATCAACAATGTGGCCAAATATACAAATAAATGAGACCCATTTTGTAATCATTTGGTCAAAAAAAATTCTGAAACTTAACAAATACATTATATAACCATAATTTTTCAAACATCATACATTTTATACAATGCCTCCAACTTCTGTCTGTTACAGCCAATTGTCTGTTAAATTGAAGCACTTTTTTTATGGCCTAAATACAACCATACAATACAAAATTATTGTTTTAAACATTTTTTGTGGCCGAAAACAGACAGTCCAAAATTACTGTAAATAAATATAAAAAAGCTTTAAAAGTTTATCCAAACTTATCTCCTTCATCCAGGATTTGAAACCCTGTCTGCCCCTTTCAAGAGCTCAGCGAGTCAGCGTGTGGCCACATTGCTAATTTACATGGAACTTGCATGCTTCCTGGTTCATGTAAATCATCCATCAGAGAAGTGAGACCTTGATAAAAATGAGTAAGAAGAGAGAATAATGACTCAAGGGCAAAAAGCTGCGGTAAGAGAAAACTCGACCAAGAAAATCTTGGTCACATGTGGCTCCCTGGTAGCGCTGACAAAAAAAAATTGCAGCCCCCGCCATCATTTAAGTTGCTCATCCCTGTTATAGATAATAATAATTTAGATCAAATACACAAGTAAAACCTGCCACAGTTGCAACAATGTCCTTTGGCCACACCCATTTCATCACAAGCGGGCCGAGTGTACTATCTTAGTTCCAGAGAGTGAAGATCGTGTCTGAACAGTCAATACGTTTACTGTTTGCCTTTCATCCTCAAGATTAAGCAGTAATATTTGTTTCTCTGTGATTGACTAGAGACCAGTTCAGAGTGTATGCCGCCTGTTGCACGAAGTCAGCTGGGTTTGGCTCCAGTTACACGCAAACCTAATGAGCACAAGTCGAAAATACATGGATGGATTGATGGATGGAAACAATGCAGTCAGCTAATGGGAAAATATGAAAAACTACAATATCACAGACATTGTTCAAAGACAAATAATAATAAAAATATCCCTGGTGTCCCCAACTAGTTACTAGGCCCTAAACTAACAGGTGAATCCCAACATCTGACAGTGCTATAAAAACAACCAGCGCATCCTCGATATTGGCCTAAAGATGAAAAATTGGCGAAGGAGGTCAAATCCATAGAGCAGCTGAAATAAGTATATAACACGTCACCATTTTTCTCACTAATTATACTTCCAAAGGTGCTGAAAATTTCACCAGATGTTGGGAACAACCCAAGTACCGTAATTTCTTGTGTATAATGCACATTGTTTTCCCCCCAAAAATGTCAAAAGTCAAAGGTGAGCATTATACATAGATAAATATATATATATATTTCCCATTTTAGAAATGTATTCCGCCATCTGGACGTTATGAAAAATCTGTACACTTGCCTTCTAATATACCACCGCCACCTAGAGGTTATGAAAAAGGTGTAGCCTACTCTTTCATTCCAATATGACAGGTGTACGTATGACTGCATATATGTACAGTTGTGCTCATAAGTTTACATACCCTGGCAGAATTTGTAAATTTTCTTTTTTTTAAATACGACTGATGACTGAACAACAACCATCATTAATTTATTTAAGGCTTTGTTTTGTTTGATGATAATGCTTTTCTGAAATGCTTGACAGTTTAATTTGAATTCCATTAAAATAAAATTAAATGTGTTTCGCCTGGCCCTTCATGTTTTCTTTAAAGAATTGTACCCATCTTACAAATTCTGGGTGATAAAACATATGAGCACGACTGTGTTTTCTCATTTACTACATAAAAGTAGGGCTGTGATTTTCAAAATAAGAGCAAGTAAATAAAAAGAAAGTGTTACGTGTTCAAATAAAGTGATTCACTTCAGAATTATTCTTTGAAAAAAGAAAAATGCAGATAATGCTTCATGTTTTGATCATATGGGAAGAAGCAAAATAATGCATTGTAAAAATACATTATACATAGGTAGAAGGGTCTTCCCATGGGCTCACCACCTGTGGGAGGGGCCATAGGGGTCGGGTGCAAGCTGGGCCGAAGGTGGGTACCTTGGCGATCCAATCCCCGGCTACAGAAGCTGGCTCGAGGGACGTGGAATGTCACCTCTCTGGCAGGGAAGGAGCCCGAGCTGGTGTGTGAGGTGAGAAGTTCCGACTAAATATAGTCGGACTTGCCTCCACACTCAGCTTGGGCTCTGGTACCAGTCCTCTCGAGAGGGGTTGGACTCTCTTCCACTCTGGAGTTGCCCACGGTGAGAGGCGCCGAGCAGGTGTGGGTATACGTATTGCTCCCCGGCTCGGCGCCTGTACGTTGGGGTTCACCCCGGTGGTGGGGGTAGCCTCCCTCCGCCTTCGGGTGGGGGGACGGGTCCTGACTGTTGTTTTTTGCCAATGCACCATACAGCTGTTCAGAGTACCCACCCTTTTTGGAGTCCTTGGAGGGGGTGCTGGAGAGCGCTCCCGCTGGGGACTCCATCGTTCTGCTGGGGGACTTCAATGCTCACGTGGCCAATGACAGTGAGAACTGGAAGGGCGTGATTGGGAGGAACTGATATTAACCCGAGTGGTGTTCTGTTATTGGACTTCTGTGCTCATCACGGATTGTCCATAATGAACACCATGTTCAAGCATAAGGGTGTCCACACGTGCACTTGGCACCAGGACACCCTAGGTCGCAGTTCGATGATCGACTTTGTGGTCGTGTCATTGGACTTGCGGCCGCATGTCTTGAGAGGGGCGGAGCTGTCAACTGATCACTACCTGGTGGTGAGTTGGCTCCGATGGTGGGGGAAGATGCCGGTCCAACGTGGCAGGCCCAAACGTATTGTGAGGGTCTGCTGGGAACGTCTGGCGGAATCCCCTGTCAGAAGGAGTTTCAACTCACACCTCCGACAGAACTTTGCTCATGTTCCGGGGGAGGCGGGGGACATCGAGTCCGAGTGGACCATGTTCCGCGCCTCCATTGCTGAGGCAGCCGAACGGAGCTCTGGCCGTAAGGTGGTCAGTGCCAGCAATCACCGAACCCGTTGGTGGACACCAACGGTGAGGGATGCCGTCAAGCTGAAGGAGTCCTATCGGGCCTTTTTGGCTTATGGGACTTGTGAGGCAGCTGATGGGTACCAGCTGGCCAAGCGGAATGCAGGTTTGGTGGTCGCTGAAGCAAAAACTCGGGTATGGGAGGAGTTCGGTGAGGCCATGGAGAAAGACTTCCGGATGGCTTCGAGGAAATTCTGGTCCACCCTCCGGCGTCTCAGGAGAGGAAAGCAGTGCACCACCAACACTGTGTATAGTGGGGATGGGGCGCTGTTGACCTCGACTCGGGACGTTGTGAGTCGGTGGGGAGAATACTTCGAAGACCTCCTCAATTCCACTGACACGCCTTCCCATGAGGAAGCAGAGTGTGGGTTCTCTGAGGCGGGCTCTCTTATCTCTGGGATTGAAGTCACCGAGGTGGTTAAAAAGCTCCTCGGTGGAAAGGCCCCGGGGGTGGATGAGATTCGCCAGGAGTTCCTAAAGGCTCTAGATGTTGTGGGGCTGTCCTGGTTGACACGCCTCTGCAACATCGCGTGGACATCGGGGACAGTGACTCTGGATTGGCAGACAAGGTTGGTGGTCCCCCTTTTTAAGAAGGGGGATCGGAGGGTGTGTTCCAATTACAGGGGGATCACACTCCTCAGCCTCCGTGGTAAGGTCTATTCAGGGGTGCTGGAGAGGAGGGTCCGTCAGGAAGTGGAATCTCAGATTCAGGAGGAGCAGTGTGGTTTCTTCCTTGCCGTGGAACAGTGGACCAGCTCTACACCCTCGGCAGGGTCCTCGAGGGTGCATGGGAGTTCTCCCAACCAGTCTGCATGTGTTTTGTGGACTTGGAGACGGCGTTCGACCATGTCCCTCGGGGAGTCCTGTGGAGGGTGCTTCGAGACTATGGGGTACCGAACCCCCTGATACGGGCTGTTCGGTCCTTGTACGACCGGAGTCAGAGTTTGGTCCGCATATCCGGCAGTAAGTCGGACTCGTTCCCGGTGAGGGTTGGACTCCGCCAAGGCTGCCCTTTGTCACCGATTCTGTTCAGAACTTTTATGGACAGAAGAAGGCGCAGCCAAGGCGTAGAGGGGGTCCGGTTTTGTGGCCTCAGTATTGCATCTCTGCTTTTTGCAGATGATGTGGTTCCGTTGGCTTCATCAAGCCCTGATCTACAAATGTCATTGGAGCAGTTCGCACCCGAGTGTGAAGCGGCTGGGATGAGAATCAGCACCTCCAAATCTGAGACCATGGTCCAATGTCGGAAAAGGGTGGCATGTCCTCTCCAGGTCGGGGAGGAAATCCTGCCCCAAGTGGAGGAGATACTTATCTTGGGGTCTTGTTCACGAATGAGGGAAGAATGGAACGGGAGATCGACAGGCGGATCAGTGCAGCGTCTGCAGCTCTCAATTTACCAGTCGATCTACGGTCCTACCCTCACCTATGGTCACGAGCTGTGGGTCGTGACCGAAAGAACAAGATCCCGGATACAAGCGGCCGAAATGAGTTTCCTCCACAGGGTGTCTGGGCTCTCGCTTAGAGATAGGGTGAGAAGCTCGGTCATCCGGGAGGATCTCAGAGTAGAGTCACTGCTCCTCCACATCGAGAGGAGACAGATGAGGCGCCTCCCTGGTGAGGTGTTCCGGGCATGTCCCACCGGAAGGAGACCCCGGGGACGACCCAGGACACACTGGAGAGACTACGTCCTTCGGCTGGCCTGGGAACACCTCGGGATCACCACGGAAGAGCTGGATGAAGTGGCTGAGGAGAGGGAAGTCTGGGTGTCCCTGCTAAAGCTACTGCCCCCGCGACCCGACCTCGGATAAGCTGTAGAAAATGGTCGTATAAGTAATGATTTGAAAATGAAATTAGGAAACAATCTTGTCTTTTGTAGTTTTAATATCTTTGCAAAGAAAGAGAGAGAGAGAGTCAAGAGAGGTCTTCGCGTCTCTGACCGTATCTGAGACACATAGGGAAAAGCAATGCCTAATTAAACCGAAAAGGTGGGAGGGAAATGAGTAAGTGAGAAGAAAGACCTATTTGCACAGTTATCTTGTCCTTGAGAGAAAAGGAAGGTTGGAGATGCGATGAGAGAAGGGAAGTACACTCATCAGTGAAATTAAAAATAGTTTTCTCACACAACTCAGTTTATTCACTTCATTGCTGTCGCATGCTGTCCTCGTTACCACGTTACATTAAAAAATTAAGCTACTAAGTATATTTGGAAAGGCCACATAAGAACAAAGGACTATTGAACAAATAAATATTGAAGTAATAAAATCACACAAAACTAATTGATAATATAATAAGAGTATATAGATTATATTTTGTCATTTTGCCATGACAAATACCCCCTTTTGATAAGCAATTAATCAAACAAAATGAAAAATTAGTAAATAACGATATGATATGGATAGCATATATTCAACAAACAGCCTGAAAAACATCCAGAGTTTCCCGTCATAATGTAGGTTTAATAAAATCCTTCATAAACAGGTTGTAAGTCAATCTCACAAAACAAAACAAAAAATCTTGACCGAAGAATCTGAGTCCGGGTCAGTCATATCATCCAAACAGTAGTAAATGAGGAAACAGGTCAGGAAAGTGTCGGTCACAAGTCGGAGCGGAGAGTGCTAGACGGTCAATGGGGGCCACACGCAGAGCCAACCACGCGTCAGTTCAGACAACAGTGGTTTAGTCATTGCTAGGCTTTTATGACCGATCTTCTGTTCCTCTACAACCTATCAATATGCAATCAGTTACCAGCACTGATTGGAGCTAAAAGTGTATCTTAAAAGTGAATCATCATGAGAAACTATTCAACCACGCCGAACAGCAGCAAGCAGCTCCTTTCCGGTCGCGGTCAGTATTCAGCTTTATCAGGCCGGGCTTTCCGGCCACGTGTTACAGAAGCGTCTTGCAGTGTGATGCGTGAACCCACGTAGCTCTTTCAGAAACTTTCACAGCCATATGAGTTACGAAGAGGACTGGAAAGGGCACAAGTCAGTGCTGATATCTCCACGTCTTTTACCAGAAGTTCTTGATCAACACAAAGTCACCAGGTTTGATGTTGTGCAGGTTCCGTCAGCCGCTCTGGGCAGCGCTGAGAAGAGCAAATTAGTCAAAGACGTGCAATAACTGATCATGTTGTCTTTGCAAAGATTTGTGTCCATTGGCAAGCCTGGATTGGTTCAATCCCATTCTTAGGCCCTGCAAAGCATATCTCAAAGGGAGACAAATAGTGCCTCGGACCCACACGCATTCTCATGTACATCAACACAATTGGTAGGCACTTAATCCAATTTACTTTAGTGTCTTCGCAACATTTTATCAATTTGGCTTTCAAAATCCCATTTACTTTTGAGGTGCATTTACGGGTCTGAGAAAGCAATCACGTCGAGTAGAAACAAAGAATACTTTGAGACACAGGCGGTTGGGCTAAATCAGGTTTATTGAACAAGCCTTTGGGTCTTAACAGCTGTTTTCATAGTCAAATTTGCTATGAGCCCCCCCCCCCCCCCCCCGAAAATCTCGGCAACAAGCTTATAAAGTCTCGCATCTGTGGGCGTACTGTTCAGTACCGCACCAAAGCTTGATTGGTTCACTAAGGTTTGAATTGTAAAGCTACTCCCTCTTACCTATAGTTGGTGTCACTTTTGGCCACCAGGTAGCCCTCTTATCACTGAATCAACTGTAGCCCGAAAGGAATGAATGAGTCTGGGTCTGAGCCACCATGGCGATTGTAATCATTGACATGACAAAAGCAGCCTTCGTTTATGGCTCGTCTCATAGCTTACCCAGAGGACGTATTGTCCTGTAAACTGCAGGGGAGCTCTCTTGGATAGGCATTGGTCTCAGGAATGCAATTGTCCTCTTTGAAGTATATAGTTGAAAGAGAAATAGCTCAAGGAACCAGTGTTTTGTAGGCATTTTGCTATACTGTGAAAATGCCTCTGCTTAGGTGCATATTAAAAACACACGACACTTTCTCTATTACAATTACAGTACACTACCTACAATTTGGAAAACTTCTAATTGGTCAAAGAAATCCTACAATGCTCCAAGGCATCTACTTAAGGTTAACCTTTAACTAGGACAAGCAATTATCCTAATAAGGTCGAATTGCTCCCTGCGTCCGCTTGTCGCCCCCGTGAGGTCACATGCAAGGCTCAAACAGCCATCCATCCATCCATCCATCCATCCATTTTCCTTACCGCTTATCCTCACTAGGGTCGCAGGCGTGCTGGAGCCTATCCCAGCAATCTTCGGGCGAGTGGTGGGGTACACCCTGAACTGGCCAGATTTCCTATACATGAACAATGACACAAAGCCAACTAAATCGAAATATATCGAGTATATATTCGTACATGCAGCATCGTGGGAGCACCAAGGCTTAGCGGCTCCCCGTCGAAAAACCTTTCTCTAGGAGAAGAGGAAAAGAGGGGGAGCCATTCTATTATGGTTTCATTCTATTATGAAACCATAATATTGTTCTCTAAATAACATAAGACAAGACAGTTAAGCAGCGAAACAAGAATCTGTTTCAGTTATTTATCATCGCTGTTGGGTGGGACCACACTCCATCAAATCCCAATGTAATGTGGGACACAAAAACAACTCTTTCATTAAACCCCCAATGAAACACTTATTAAAGATAAATCGTTTACAAATCCTATAACTACAGACCCCCCTTGGGACTGTTCCAATTATTGAATTTACACAGTATGACAAATATCAAGTCAAGCAACGGTCCCCTCCCAACAGTGACGAAATGTACAATTATAATTTATACATGTAAATATATATATATATGCATGTCGCAGTTGGCTCTCTGTCCCATGGCCAATACATCATCCGCAGCCGGTCCTCCTGGTCTCAGCTGCTCCATCCCCGGGTCGGCCTTCGAGTCAGTCTCTGCTAGACCACACGTGCGGATCCGGCTCCGTAAGAATGAGACCTCCCAGCAGTAGTGTTCAAACCATCAACTATACTACAACCCCCACTCAACCACGTATAAAAACACTGTAAATTGGTGACAGTCATATCCAAAATCGGGTATCCAATTCAGAAGCCCACAGTGGCTTCCCAAATATTCATCTATCACATGACACACTGTGTAGTTCCTAATAGCCAGTTAACAACTCACTGGCGCCTTCCAATTATCTTTACCCACAGTTGTTTTTAAGATATTAGCACTTCGTTATCTAACTTAAATTTGCCTTAATTTTCTCACCATTCCACCTTTAATCCAGTAAGTCTTTTAGTTTAGTGTAGTTCGGACATTACTGTGTCATCTAGTATAAAGTAGACCCCAAACTAAAATAACACATTATACCATAATCACTATATCTTTATTATTCCCGCCAACATCCTTATCTCTTGAATCTGTCACTGAGGAATTATAAATGCTTTTGCTTATGTTTTTACTAGGCTTTACATGATCAGGATTTTTGGGGCCGATCACCGTTCAGCAAGTTTTAAAAAACGATAACCGATCACAAGATGGAGCAATGTGTCCATTTACATGACTTGTTCATTTATTGTATATACTTGTATACTTTATGACTTGTTCATTTATTGTGTATACTTGTGTACCCCTCCTTGAACCGTCACCTTATCGTGGTGGAGGGGTTTGTGTGTTCCAATGATCCTAGGAGCTAAGTTATCCGGGGCTTTATGCCCCTGGCAAGGTCACCCAATGGGGACCAGACAAAGCACGGCTCCAAAAACCCCTATGACGAGTACAATAAATGGATTGAGGTTTCCCTTGCCCGGACGCGGGTCACCGGGCCCCCCCCTCCACCCCCTCCCCCCCCTCCACCCCTCTGGAGCCAAGCCCGGAGGTGGGGCTCGAAGGCAAGCGCCTGGTGGCCGGGCCTGCACCCATGGGGCACAGCCCGAAAGGGTAACGTGGGTCCCCCTTCCCATGGGCTCACCACCTGTGGGAGGGGCCATAGGGGTCGGGTGCAGTCCGAGCTGGGCGGTGGCCGAAGGCGGGGACCTTGGCGATCCGATCCCCGGCTACAGAAGTTGGCTCTAGGGACGTGGAATGTCACCTTTCTGGTGTGTGAGGTCGAGAAGTTCCGACTAGATATAGTCGGACTCGCCTCCAAACAACAGCTTGGGCTCTGGTACCAGTCCTCTCGAGAGGGGTTGGACTCTCTTCCACTCTGGAGTTGCCATGGTGAGAGACACCGAGCAGGAGTGGGTATACTTATTGCTCCCCACAACTGATCACCACCTGGTGGTGAGTTGGCTCCGATGGTGGGGGAAGATGGCGGTCCAATGTGGCAGGCCCAAACGTATTGTGAGGGTCTGCTGGGAATGTCTGGCGGAATCCCCTGTCAGAAGGAGTTTCAACTCCCACCTCCGACAGAACTTTGCTCATGTTCTGGGGGAGGCGGGGGACATCGAGTCCGAGTGGACCATGTTCCGCGCCTCCATTGCTGAGGCGGCCGACCGGAGCTGTGGCCATAAGGTGGTTGGTGCCTGTCGTGGCGGCAATCCCCAAACCCGTTGGTGGACACCAACGGTGAGGGATGCCGTCAAGCTGAAGAAGGAGTCCTATCGGGCCTTTTTGGCATGTGGGACTCCTGAGGCAGCCGATGGGTACCGGCTGGCCAAGCGGAATGCAGCTTTGGTGGTCGCTGAAGCAAAAACTCGGGCATGGGAGGAGTTTGGTGAGACTTCCGGACAGCTTTGAAGGAAAATCTGGTCCACCATCCGGCGTCTCAGGAGGGGGAAGCAGTGCACCATCAACACTGTGTATAGTGCGGATGGGGCGCTGCTGACCTCGACTCGGGACGTTGTGAGCCGGTGGGGAGAATACTTCGAAGACCTCCTCAATTCCACCGACACACCTTCCCATGAGGGAGCAGAGTCTGGGTTCTCTGAGGCGTGCTCTGCTATCTCAGGGGTTGAGGTCACCGAGGTGGTTAAAAAGCTCCTCGGTGGCAAGGCCCCGGGGGTGGATGAGATTCGTCTGGAGTTCCTCAAGGCTCTGGATGTTGTAGGGCTGTCCTGGTTGACACGCCTCTGCAGCATCGCGTGGACATCAGGGAGAGTGCCTCTGGATTGGCAGACTGGGGTGGTGGTTCCACTTTTTAAGAGGGTTGGACTCCAAGGCCAAGGCTTTCTTTTGTCACCGATTCTGTTCATAACTTTTATGGACAGAATTACAAGGCACAGCCGAGGCACAGAGGGGGTCCGATTTGGTGGCCTCAGTATTGCATCTCTGCTTTTTGCAGATGATGTGGTTCTGTTGGCTTCATCAAGCCGTGATCTACAACTCTTACTGAAGCAGTTCGTAGCAGAGTGTGAAGCGGCTGGGATGAGAATTGGCACCTCTAAATCTGAGTACATGGTCCTCAGTTGGAAAAGGGTGGCGTACCCTCTCCAGGTCGGGGATGAGATCCTGCCCCAAGTGGAGGAGTTCAAGTATCTTGGAGTCTTGTTCACGAGTGAGGGAAGAATGGAACGGGAGATTGACAGGCGGATCGGTGCAGCGTCTGCAATGATGCGGACTTTGTATCGATCCGTTTGTGGTAAAGAAGGAGCTAAACCGAAAGGCGAAGCTCTCGATTTACCGGTCGATCTACGGTCCTACCCTCACCTATGGTCACGAGCTGTGGGTCGTGACCGAAAGAACAAGATCCAGGATACAAGCGGCCGAAATGAGTTTCCTCCGCAGGGTGTCCGGGCTCTCCCTTAGAGATAGGGTGAGAAGCTCGGTCATCCGGGAGGATCTCAGAGTAGAGCCGCTGCTCCTTCACATCGAGAGGAGCCAGATGAGGTGGCTGGGGCATCTGATTCGGATGCCTGCCGGACGGCTCCCCGGTGAGGTGTTCCGGGCACGTCCCACTGGGAGGAGACCCCGGGGACAACTACGTCCTTCGGCTGGTCTGGGAATGCCTCGGGATCCCCTCGGAAGAGCTGGATGAATTGGCTGGGAAGTCTGGGAATCCCTCCTAAAGCTACTGCCCCTGCGACCTGACCTCGGATAAGCGGTAGAAAATGGATGGATGGATGGATGGATGAACTTGTGTACTGTATACTGAGTACTGTAACCATTCATCCATTTTCTGTACCGCTTATCCTCACGAGGGTCGCAGGCGTGCTGGAATCCATCCCGGCTCAAAATTATTCTCTAGCATTTTAGACAAAAGTTAATGACCTCTAGGGGGTATTCATGGATTGCCCACTGACATAAGTTTAGGTTAAATCAACATTACAGCATGACAGAAATAATGTGTCCTAACTTAATGTGATTAAATTACTTTAACAAATACTGTTAATGACATGCTTACTCTAACTTTCTCACTGTCGGGGCTATATGGACGGGTGTTGTCCAGAGTTTGCGTCCGTTTGGCTTTTCCTTTTTTCTTTTCATGCTGCGTTGCTTGACCGCGGCATGCTCCTCCTTGTGTACATTCTTCAGGTGCCTGATCAAATTTGTGTTGAAGCATTTAGATTACGTTCCCCACAACGTACTTCAGTTGTGCACAAACAGCAAATAACTTACGTGTTGTTTGTCTGAGACATCGCAAAATAGTCCCGATGATGTGTTTTTTAACCAACTGATTGAAAAAAACTTTATTGGTTGGCAGATAGTTACAGTACTTCAGATACAGTACTGCGCCACAAGACACGTGACAAGACTAAAAATAAACTAGCTTTTGGATTCATACGCGACGGGGAGTTAAATGTCTTGTGCGGAGCCGAACGATGACATCATTGATCGGATCAGCAAATTATGACATAAAAGCCGATCAGCCGATAATAAAATGCTAATTATCGGCCGATACAGATCACACCGATCAGATTGGCGTAAAGTCTTTCGTTTTACCACCATATCATTTGAAATTCCTGGATGTTATTGCATTAGGCATCTTTGCCATATTTGTCATACACTGCACCCCACTAGACATGCGCCATTTTTTCGTAAGCTATCGTCCATCCACTGTCCACTCACGGAGACAGCTTCGCTCATCCATCCGATCTCCTGTGTTGATCCTGCTTAAACCAGAAAACAACAAATACTAATCCCCCTTTGATGACACATTATCAATAAACATGTCAACTTCACCTGGGGCAGATTTTGTTACCAGCCGTCCCTTGGTCCACCCGGCAGTTGATGCCACTGGTGGGAGTAGCTACAACAAAGTTCCTGAAGGCTACTAGCACAGCAAATACACAACAAAAGGAATACAAAACACTATCCACATTTAAACAGGTCGTCTTCCCCGTAGCAGAAACCCACCTGACAAGTCCTGCAAACAATCCCTGTCAGAAATTCATCACAACCCTGCAAGAGATACTTTTGCCAGGGGAGTGGACAAAATCCTTCCTGTATCCACATTCCAGAGGAGGGACAAATAGGCAATTGTCACCAAACAAAATTATTCCCCAAGTTATGGTTAATATGTTTCACAAAAGTGTTCATATCAATAGAACAAAAATCACATAAAAATCTGCAATAAGTCAGCAACACATTATCACTGTCAAGCTGCATCATCTGAGGTGTCCTGAAAAATAAGGTTATTTCTACAAATCAGAGTCCTCCCCCTTTCATCATGTGCACAGTCGCAGAGGTCAGTCATTCAACAGTGTGTATAGACTGTCCTATCTTGTCAGTCACAATGTCAATGGTCATCATAAAGATACCTGAGGTCAACGTCGTCTCAGGTGACCCCACAAAGTGCATAGAAGCCTTCTCCACATGGACGAATTTGACCCATTGGTGCTTCAAATCACGCATAAACTAAAGGTCAGAGCTCCTAATAAAGGGTCATGGCCACAAATGTTGCTTGATTCTCAACATCTTGGGATCCATCCGTCTATCCATTTTCTACCGCTTATCCGGGTCGGGTCGCGGGGGCAGTAGCTTTAGCAGGGACGCCCAAGACTTCCCTCTCCCCAGCCACTTCATCCAGCTCTTCCAGGGGGATCCCGAGGCGTTCCCAGGCCAGCCGAAGGACGTAGTCTCTCCAGCATGTCCCGGGTCGTCCCCGGGGTCTCCTCCCGGTGGGATGTGCCCGGAACACCTCACCAGGGAGGCGTCCGGGAGGCATCCGAATCAGATGCCCCACCCACCTCATCTGGGTCCTCTCAATGCGGAGGAGCGGCGGCTCTACTCTGAGATCCTCCCGGATGACCGAGCTTCTCACCCTATCTCTAAGGGAGAGCCCGGACACCCTGCGGAGGAAACTCATTTTGGCCGCTTGTATCCGGGATCTTATTATTTCAGTCACGACCCACAGCTCATGACCATAGGTGAGGGTAGGAACGAAGATCGACCGGTAAATTGAGAGCTTCGCCTTTCGGCTTAGCTCCTTCTTTACCACAACGGACCGATACAAAGTCCGCATCACTGCAGACGCTGCACCGATCCGCCTGTCGATCTCCCGTTCCATTCTTCCCTCACTTGTGAACAAGACCCCAAGATACTTGAACTCCTCCACTTGGGGCAGGATCTCATCCCCGACGCCACCCTTTTCCGACTGAGGACCATGGTCTCAGATTTGGAGGTGCTGATTCTCATCCCAGCCGCTTCACACTCGGCTGGGAAATGCTCCAGTGAAAGTTGGAGCTCACGGCTTGATGAAGCCAACAGAACCACATCATCAGCAAAAAGCAGAGATGCAATACTGAGGCCACCAAACCGGACCCCCTCTACGCCTCGGCTGCGCCTTCTTCTGTCCATAAAAGTTCTGAACAGAATCGGTGACAAAGGGCAGCCTTGGCGGAGTCCAACCCTCACCGGGAACGAGTCCGACTTACTGCCGGATATGCGGACCAAACTCTGACTCCGGTCATACAGGGACCGAACAGCCCATATCAGGGGGTTCGGTACCCCATAATCCCGAAGCACCCTCCACAGGACTCCCCGAGGGACACGGTCGAACGCCTTCTCCAAGTCCACAAAACACATGTAGACTGGTTGGGCAAACTCCCATGCACCCTCGAGGACCCTGCCGAGGGTGTAGAGCTGGTCCACTGTTCCACGGCCAGGACGAAAACCACACTGCTCCTCCTGAATCTGAGATTCGACTTCCCGACGGACCCTCCTCTCCAGTACCCCTGAATAGACCTTACCAGGGAGGGTGAGCAGTGTGATCCCCCTGTAGTTGGAACACACCCTCCGGTCCCCCTTCTTAAAAAGAGGGACCACCACCCCAGTCTGCCCATCCAGAGGCAGTGTCCCCGATGTCCACGCGATGTTGCAGAGGCGTGTCAACCAGGACAGCCCCACAACATCCAGAGCCTTTAGGAACTCCGGGCGAATCTCATCCACCCCCGGGGCCCTGCCACCGAGGAGCTTTTTAACTACCTCGGTGACCTCAAACCCAGAGATAGGAGAGCCCGCCTCAGAGAACCCACACTCTGCTTCCTCATGGGAAGGCGTGTCGGTGGAATTGAGGAGGTCTTCGAAGTATTTTCCCCACCGACTCACAACGTCCCGAGTCGAGGTCAGCAGCGCCCCATCCCCACTATACACAGTGTTGGTGGTGCACTGCTTTCCTCTCCTGAGACGTCGGATGGTGGACCAGAATTTCCTCGAAGCCATCCGGAAGTTTTTCTCCATGGCCTCACCGAACTCCTCCCATACCCGAGTTTTTGCTTCAGCAACCACCAGAACTGCATTCCGCTTGGCCAGCCGGTACCCATCAGCTGCCTCAGGAGGACTCCTTCTTCAGCTTGACGGCATCCCTCACCGTTGGTGTCCGCCAACGGGTTCGGGGATTGCCGCCACGACAGGCACCGACCACCTTACGGCCACAGCTCCGGTCAGCCGCCTCAGCAATGGAGGTGTGGAACATGGTCCATTCGTACTCGATGTCCCATGCCTCCCCCGGAACATGAGCAAAGTTCTGTCGGAGGTGGGAGTTGAAACTCCTTCTGACAGGGGATTTTGCCAGACATTCCCAGCAGACCCTCACAATACGTTTGGGCCTGCCACGTCGGACCGGCATCTTCCCCCACCATCGGAGCCAACTCACCACCAGGTGGTGATCAGTTGACAGCTCCGCCCCTCTCTTCACCCGAGTGTCCAAGACATGCGGCCGCAAGTCCGATGACATGACCACAAAGTCGATCATCGAACTGCGACCTCGGGTGTCCTGGTGCCAAGTGCACGTGTGGACACCCTTTATGCTTGAACATGGTGTTCGTTATGGACAATCCGTGACGAGCACAGAAGTCCAATAACAGAACACCGCTTGGGTTCTGATCGGGGGGGGCCGTTCCTCCCAATCACGCCCTTCCAGGTCTCACTGTCATTGACCACGTTAGCATTGAAGTCCCCCAACAGAACAATGGAGTCCCCAGCGGGAGCATCTTGGGATATTATTCTTTAATATGGGAGAAAGACTTACTCTTGCGTGTGATCACATCCCCGCAACCACTTCCGTTAGCTGGCTCCATTTGGTTCTCAATTTCTGCTTTCAATTAACACGAAACATAAATACTTAACAAGATATGACAGGCAAGACTTCTCAGACAATAACACGGACCCGGACCCAGAAGTGGATGTCCACTCCCACATACACACTGCTCAGACAAAAACTGAACACATAATACTCCGTGGTTGAACAGTAACTCCCAACGACCCTATATTTAAGCATTTGACGCCTTTGTGTTCTTACCTAATTAGCTACCGGTAATTATTTTGACAGTTATGAAACTTGTATAGCCACCCAAGACCTTCTTTTGCACAACTAATATCAAGCTTCCATTTTTCCTGCTTGATGGTTTGTGGCGTTTATTTTAGTCCTCTCACAAGCGTAAGCGCCGATGACAGAAAAAAGCTTTATCATTGAGCTAAAACTTCATGGGTAACACTAGCAACTTTACATCACAATGAATTGGGACAAATTCACTTAAACGTCTCAGTATCACAAACGCTCACCTTGGGCCTCAGCGGTGGGAAGGTAAAGGAATCAACGTTTTATAGCAGTTGATTCCTGTTATTACCTGTGTTACCTTCTTGGTCCACTTTCATTCTCAAACTTCACCGGTGCCGTCTGAAGTTACTTTTCGTGCCAAAGGCTGAGTTCCGAGTACCTTTCAAAATAATGGCTAGAAGGTTAAACATGAAGTCAAGTTAAATTTGCACATATAACCATTTTGATGTGGTATATCAGTCCCAAATAACTATTTTAACAATGCTATCTTAACTTCTAGCCGAATTAATGATTATTAAGTTGATTGTGTCAGTTCCACACATACACTCACACACACACACACACACACACACAAACACAGACACTGCCTTTTAGATCATAGGTTTGATCGTGATACGGAGTATAAAACCCTTCGAATCAGATGTTCATTTTAGTCAATGCTACGGGCTGCTAAGAAAATGGATGTTCAGAACTTTGACCCCCTTTATCTTCTTCTTCTTCTTTTCCTTTCGGCTTGTCCTGTTAGGGGTCGCCACAGGGCATCATCCTCTTCCATGTAAGCCTATCTCCTGCAACCTCCTCTCGAACACCAACTGCCATTATGTCTTCCCTCACGACATCCATCAACCTTCTCTTTGGTCTTCCTCGAGCTCTCTTGCCTGGCAGCTCCATCCTCATCATCCTTCTACCAATATACTCACTATTACTCCTCTGGACGTGTCCAAACCATCGAAGTCTGCTCTCTCTAACTTTGTCTCCAAAACATCGAACCTCGGCTGTCCCTCTGATGAGCTCATTTCTAATTTTATCCAACCTGGTCACTCCAAGAGCGAACCTCAACATTTTCATTTCTGCCACCTCCAGCTATGCTTCCTGTTGTCTCTTCAGTGCCACTGTCTCTAATCCGTACATCATGACTGACCTCACCACTGTTTTATAAACTCTGCCCTTCATCCTAGCAGAGACTCTTCTGTAACATAACACACCGGACACCTTCCTCCACCCATTCCAACCTGCTTGAACCCGTTTCTTCACTTGCTGACGACACTCCCCATTGCTCTGGACGGTTGACCCCAAGTATCTAAAGTCCTCCACCCTTGCCATCTCTTCTCCCTGTAGCCTCACTCTTCCCCCACCACCCCGCTCATTCATGCACGTATATTCTGGCTTACTTCGGCTAATCTTCATTCCTCGTTTTTCCAGTGCATGCCTCCATCTTTCTAACTGTTCCTCCAGCTGCTCCCTGCTTTCACTGCAGATCACAATGTCATCTGCAAACATCATGGTCCACGGGGAATTCCAGTCTAACCTCATCTGTCAGCCTATCCATCACCACTGCAAAAAGGAAGGGGCTCAGGGCTGATCCCTGATGAAGTCCCACCTCCACCTTAAATTCATCTGTCACACCTACAGCACACCTCACCGCTGTTTTGCTGCCCTCGTACATGTCCTGTGTTATTCTAACATACTTCTCTGCCACGCCAGACTTCCGCATGCAGTACCACAGTTCCTCTCGGGGTACTCTGTCATAGGCTTTCTCTAGATCTACAAAGACACAATGTAGCTCCTTCTGACCTTCTCTGTACTTTTCCATCAACATCCTCAAGGCAAATCATGCATCTTTGGTACACTTTCTAGGCATGAAACCATACTGTTGCTCGCAAATACTCCCTTCTGTCCTTAGTCTAGCCTCCACTACTCTTTCCCATAACTTCATGGTGTGGCTCATCAACTTTATTCCTCTATATTTCCCATAGCTCTGCACATCACCTTTGTTCTTAAAAATGGGCACCAGTACACTTTTCCTCCATTCCTCAGGCATCTTCTCACGCACTAGAATTCGATTGAACAAGCTGGTCAAAAACTCCACGGCCACCTTTCCTAGATGCTTCCATACCTCCACAGGAATGTCATCAGGACCAACTGCCTTTCCATTTTTCATCCTCTTTAATGCCTTTCTAACTTCCCCCTTACGAATCATTGCCACTTCCTGGTCCACCACACTTGCCTCTTCTACTCTCCCTTCTCTCTCATTTTCCTCATTCATCAACTCCTCGAAGTATTCTTTCCATCTAGCTCGCACACTGCTGGCACTAGTCAACATATTTCCATCTCTATCCTTAATCACCCTAACCTGCTGCACATCCTTCCCATCTCTATCCCTCTGTCTGGCCAGCCTGTATAGATCCTTTTCTCCTTCTTTAGTGTACAACCTGCCATACATGTCATCATATGCCTCTTGTTTGGCCTTTGCCACCTCTACCTTTGCCCTGTGTCGCATCTCAATGTATTCCTTTTGCCTCTCCTCGGTCTTCTCAGTGTCCCACTTCTTCTTAGCTAACCTTTTTCCTTGTATGATTTCCTGTACTGTGTGGTTCCACCACCAAGTCTCCTTCTCTCCTTTCCTGCCAGAAGATACACCAAGTACTCTCTTGCCTGCCTCTCTGATCACCTTGGCTGCAGTGGTCCAGTCTTCTGGAAGCTCCTCCCGTCCACCGAGAGCCTGTCTCACCTCTTCCAGAAAAGCTGCACAACACTCTTCCTGTCTCAGCTTCCACCGCATGGTACTCTTCTCTGCCTTTGTCTTCCTAATCTTCCTCCCCACCACCAGAGTCATCTTACACACCACCATCCTATGATGTCCAGCCACACTCTCCCCTACCACTACCTTACAGTTGGTAACCTCCTTCAGATTACATCGTCTGCACAAAATGTAATCCACCTGCGTGCTTCTACCTTCGCTCTTGTAGGTCACCCTATGTCCGTGCCTCTTCTGGAAAAAAGTGTTCAGTACAGCCATTTGCATCCTTGTTGCAAAGTCTACCACCATCTGTCCCTCCAAGTTCCTTTCCTGGATGCCGTACTTACCCATCACTTCTTCATCATCCCTATTACCTTCACCAACATGTCCATTACAATCTGCACCAATTACGACTCTTCTCTGTCTGGGATGCTCAGAACTACTTCGTCTAGCTCCTTCCAGAATTTCTCTTTCACCTCTAGGTCACATCCTACCTGTGGGGCATAGCCACTAATCACATTACACACAACACCCTCAATTTCAAGTTTCAGCCTCATCACTCGATCTGATACTCTTTTCCCCTCCAAGACATTCTTAGCCAACTATTCTTTTAAAATAACCCTGACTCAATTTCTCTTCCCATCTACACCATGGTAAAATAATTTAAACCATGCCCCTAAACTTATAGCCTTACTGCCTTTCCACCTGGTCTCCTGGACACACAATATATCAACCTTTCTCCTAATCATCATGTCAACCAACTCCCGAGATTTTCCAGTCATAGTCCACACATTCAAAGTCCCCACATTCAGTTCTAGGCTCTGTGCTTTCCTCTTCTCTTTCTGCCGAAGAACCCGCTTTCCACCTCTTCTTCTTCTTTGACGTCGACCCACAATAGCTTAATTTCCAACGGCAGTCCTGCAGGTTGACGGCGCCGGTGGCGGACGTTGTAAACCCGGGCCACGACCGATCCGGTATGGAATTCTTTGGATGAATGCTCATATTTGTTTGGCAAAGTTTTAAGCCGGATGCCCTTCCTGACGCAACCCTCTGCATTTATCCGGGCTTGGGACCGGCCTACAGTTTGCACTGACTTGTGCCCCCCATAGGGCTGCATTTTGACGCCCTTTATCTAAACCATGCAAACTTTCTTTTTTGACCCAGCCCCCTCAACGAATCAGAATCGTGCAAATTCAAACGATGCCCAACCCTAACGGCAGGTGACTTAAGTTCTTAAATTGAAACTTGAACTAGAATATGAACTCTAATAAATGTGTCCCCTTTGCTCAAAAATTAACTGTACACTTGCCCACAAATCTTTGCAACTAACCTGAATTATGTGACAGACTGCAAATCAATAAACCCCCTCTTAATGATTACTTGACAAATGGAACAGTCATTTTCATCCTCCTTGCCTCTCGTGTTGAATCTGGGGAGACAATAGAACAGATTAATGTTCATCCCAAATTAGATATTCTCAAAAACAAATACTCCACATCATTTCCCCTTTACATAATGCGAATTAGGTGCCATTGCATGGTGTAGCTGGTCACTGCAATCACCATAAATCCCTCTCTTCTCCTCCAATGAATTCTCCTTTTCCTTCCTAACTAACCGGAAAGTCGATATGCTAATCAGACAATGTTCCCCTACGTTCCTACTTATATTAGCGACACTAGAATTAGTGCTCACCAACCAGCAAACCAACTTGACATCCCCTGACAGGTCATCCATATTATGAGAATGGAAAGAACAGAATTTTCTTTATTAATTAAATATTGTATTGATGCTTATATTATCTACTTGTGTCCATTGATTAATTTTCTTCAACAAGTTTGCCACAAACAGGAACCTCTATAAATAACGATTTAACATAATTCCCGGATCTCTCTATATTCCCAAATTTTCATGAAGCACAGACTGGTTGTCATCCTAAATTAATCACAGAGATGCTTTTACATTTCATATATGCTTTTCACTCATTGCCCCACTTTAATATACTTGATAAAATTATTCCAACCACTTACTTGCATTTGTAGTATATTTAAACAGTACTGAAGTCAGAATTCTTTTGAAAGGACCAAGTGTTTTGAGATCGGTGTCTCAAAGTCTTCATTCATTCCTGCCCAACGGAAGCCGGTGTTCTCCCGGGGGACCATCGACTCAGAACCACAGGCGAAAAAATCCCCCTCAAAGTGATGTCCCGAACAGGATTCTTTGCTGCACTTTCAGGTGATGGCGCTGCAGGGCCACTTCAGATTTCCTGCCGGCTATAAGGTGAGCGCTTTCTCACTATTTAAACCTAGCAGCTGCGCGGTGCTCTTGTTGTGAGTGGCTTGCGTGCGGAAGGCTGTTGTGGGTGTGCCTGTGTATCTGTGTTGGCGGGGGTGTTTGAATGCTCTTGTCTAAATTTTCCAAGCAATTTGCATATTCATGAGTTATATGTCGCAATAAGTGAGTGGCCCCAGACCCAGCAAAAGAGTCCCAGGGATGTGTGCCTGCGGACACAGGCAAGTGAATGAAACAGAGACTGAGAGAAGTGTCCTGTAATTGCTGTGCCTGCACCGTGGAGGCTGAGGACCCCACCCAATCAATCGAGGGGTGGGATTGGGCCTAGGGGTCCACCCTCGAGCAGCCCGGTGGATGGGACATGTCCCACACCGAGGGACCCGGACCTGTCCGCCGGCCCCACCGAGACGCCCTGACAACCGGCCACCCAGAGGAGCGCGCAGGGACCCAATGCCACCCCCCCAGCCAACACACCCCACGACCCCCCACCGCCCCACGCGGCCTGCCCCCAGCCCCTCCACCCCCAGGAGAGCCAAACGCCGCCCCAACCAAGTCAGCACATATCACTTCCAGAAGTGGTATGTGATTCAGATTGGTTTACTCTTTAAGTTTCAAAGACATTAATGCCTAAATACTTAATGTTCCCTGTGGGAATAGGGAAGTCTGGTTTTTGATCTGCTGTATTGCATGAGTTTGGAGTTATTAGAAATATTGTTGATCTTGACCAATTGATAATTGACAGAGTCTGAGAATTGTGAAAATGTCTTCCTGATATTGATGACAGTTTAAAGTCATGACTTAGTTTCTTGTAAATAGAGAATATAATCTGCACATATATTGATTTTGTCTTCTGATACAGGAGAGCAGATGCAGTACCTTTAATACTAGTGTTCTGATGTACTGCCATTGCCAGTGGGTCGATGAATCCTGCGGATAGCAAAGGGGAAAGTGGGCAACTTTGGCTGGTTGCTCTTTTTTTTTTTAAAGTAAAACTTTAACTGTGACATCGTTAGTGGTGACTGTTGAGTTGTATACAATTGAATGAGTTTCCAAAATAAAATTTTTGAAGTTAAAAGGAAAGAGCAGTTATCTTTATCAAAAGATTTTTTGTGCATCAAGTGACATGATAATTGTTTTTATATTTTTGTGCTGTGACATGCTGATTAAATCTATCAGTTATCTGACATTATTGGTGGAACTCCAACCTTAAATGAAACATGTATAGTCATAGTGGATTAATGAGAATTTTTAGTTGCCGAGTAACTAGTAGCCATAGATACAATCTTGAGCTCTGCGTAACAATGATAAAGCGCAGTAATTAGCCGGAAGAGTGCGGTCTTTCCCGGGATTCATAAGTAGTTTGATTGTGGCTATGTACATATGGATTTTAATTTGACCATTGTGTTAAATCTTTGTCACTGTTCTGGGGCTAGCGTTGAACAGAAATGCCTAAATCTAACTGTTGATGGCGTATAAATTGTTTAAAGAAGGGGAAAAAAGTACTATTATTTGATTACTTGAGTACTTGAAGACGCAGGGTTCAAAGTTTGCATCGCAAAATAGTTGTCAATCGATGGAGCGCTTGTCCACCACGAGTGAACCTTTTCTGCCGGTTGTTCTTCATCATTGGGTACACGATTTTGTGCTTCTCGTTGAACTCCCGGGGGTGCTTGGTCATTCATCGCAAACAGTGTACTTTGTTGGTGCATTAATTTTAAGCTGTTTTGAAGGTTTTATTTTAATCTCCAGATGTAACAAGTCAAGGAGTGACAGTTTCTTGTCAATAGAGTTTAGGACACAGACCAGTGTCTCTGGCGGACCAAGAAGTAGTCTGTACTCGTAGAAGATGCGGTGTTCTTACTCTTTGATGGGTTGTTGCAGCTGGCGCTGATGTATCGGGTGTAGTAGACATCAGTGAATTCCTTGAATAGCTCCACATTGATTGTCACTGCACAGAGGTAAAAGGGAAAAAAGTAATTATCAAAAAAGGAAAAAGGAAATAGTATCGAGGGTTAGTAGTATAGTCATTTGTTGATGTCTATCCGCAGCTGCATCCTCTCATAAGTCTTGGGGTGTCAAATTATGCTACCTACCCTTTCTGGTTGTTTATTTTTGTTTGTTTTTTTGTCCTTGATCCTCGAGGTATTTTAGGGGTGGGTGGTGGGGTGGGGCGGGTTATATGAAAAACTAAACTCGAAGAGCCACAACAGAGCCACATAGTCAACTCCAAGAACTGAAATAATATCACACAGAATCTCAACTGCACATGATTAAAAAAAAACAGATATCAGAGAAATACTTACATTTGTCAAAGAGTGAACAAATGGTAAGTAAACCCAGATTAAACACAAACAACATAAGGCAAACAAGTAAGACTATGAAACATTGAGGGAGATAATAGAGGTAAACAATACAATAATACGGAGTCTATCTTCTGTTGCGCCTACATACCCAGCTGGTTGTCATTAACAGCAGGTGTGACACAGCAGGCTCGACCCACCAACCCTCACCAAGGATACATGGGTTTGACAATGTGGGTGATTCAGGTTTGTTATATTTTGAAAATGTTACCAAAGTTACAGAGCCCTGAAAAATAATTTGCCCCTTCTCAAATTGTAATTGTTTCGCATAATTTCCCCACTTTCATGTTCAAGGTTCGAATTCAGTGGTTTCACATTGCATTTTGCATAAAACACATTGTAAAGCAAAACTACAAATCACAGATTGTTTGCTATCCTCAACGGACGCACAGACGTGACAACGCAATTACGTCGTCACCGAAAATGCGGAAGTGAAGCGAAGCTTGGTTGCTGGCGCGGGACAGGCAAAGCTGCATTAATAGAAAAATTGCAAGAGCAAACGACGGAAAACGTGAAAGTGTGGTAGCATTTCATAGTGAAATGCAAGGCGAGCACCCGTGATGTATAAGGTTATAACATGGCCCTTTCTCTCCACAGAAGATGGGGAGTGTGACGGCTGAACACACTATATACTGTACGATATGTCAGCGTATATGAAGGCTCGTATATAGTGTGTTCAGCCGGGGTTCAGACATCATACTCGGCGTCTTCATTTATCAAAAACACCTTATTTGGCAACTGATTCATTGCAGCCGCTGCCGTCATTCATGTTTACATAGCAGCTGGTGAGTCAGCGAGGTACGCTCAGGGACACTGCATAAATGGGATTGAATGTGTTCTTTTGTAATACAAGTATATAATTGTAAAAATGGAATACTAGGAAAATTATTGGTATCAGAATGGCATCCATCCATTTTATGAGCCGCTTCTCCTCACTAGGGTCGCGGGCGTGCTGGAGCCTATCCCAGCTATCATCGGGCAGGAGGCGGGGTACACCCTGAACTGGTTGCCAGCCAATCGCAGGGCACATACAAACAAACAACTATTCTCACTCACAGTCACACCTACGGGCAATTTAGAGTCTTCAATTCATGCATGTTTTTGGGATATGGGAAGAAACCGGAGTGCCCGGAGAAAACCCACGCAGGCACGGGGTGAACATGCAAACTCCACACAGGCGGGGCCGGGGATTGAACCCCAGTCCTCAGAACTGGACACCATGCCGCCTGGTATCAGAATGCTTTAGTAAAAATCAGTGTACGATCACACTGTCATAAAATTAGATTTATTTTGTTTTGTAACATAAGAATAGATCAGATCAAATACAGTACTTTGTTAATATTGTCAGCCAGAGCAAGTTATCAATGTCCTTTCACCATCATTCCTGTCATACTGTGTTGCTTGTTTTTGTTTGCACATTAAGGACAAAATCCCAGTTTTTGTTATCATCCCCCATAAGTATTTTGAGGGTAACAGCCCGTCAGCTGCATATAAAGGGAAAAAAGCCTATGAACTAGTTCATTTTTGGAACTGTGAACTTGGTCCAAAATTTTGAATGATTAACTATGAACTGGCGGCACGTTGACCGACTGGTTAGAGCGTCTGCCTCACAGGTCTGAGGACCAGGGTTCAATCCCCAGCCCCGCTTGTGTGGAGTTTGCATGTTTTCCCTGTGCCTGCGGGGGTTTTCTCTGGGCACTCCGGTTTACTCCCATATCCCAAAAACATGCATGGTAGGTTAATTGACAACTCTAAATTGCCCGTAGGTGTGAATGTGAGTGTGAATGGTTGTTTGTTTATATGTGCCCTGTGATTGGCTGGCAACCAGTTCAGGGTGTACCCCGCCTTCTGCCCGATGATAGCTGGGAGAGGCTCCAGCACCCCCGCGACCCTAGTGAGGAGAGGCGGCTCAGAAAATGGATGGATGGATGGATGGATAACTATGAACTGAACTAGTAGTTCATTTTTGGAATGGTAAACTGAACTTTTTATTAACTAGCTCACATAGAAAATAAACTTTCCCAACACTGATGTTACTTACATACAGTGCGCTTGAAATGTTTTGGTCAGTGTAGTCACTCTGTGACATATGGCCAGTATACTACCATCTGATCTGAAAGTGGGTACACTTTGAGTCATGGAGGTGAATGGGTAAATTGGGGTATGTACCCAAACAGAAGCGGCTTTTGGAGGAGACTCTAGTACTCTAGTACTAAAATATTATATTGTCTAATTTTTATTGTTTAATAAAACCCCTGCTTCTAGTACCTGGGTGATAAACCTGCGAAAAAGTGCTCCACAAAATGAGGAAATTATTAGCAAAACTCCTCCTCAAGGAATTTTTTTATTTTTTTCCCCGAGCCTTGATATTTAAGATAATCAAACAAATGTAAATATCAGACAAAGATAACCCAAGTAAAGTTAAATGTAGTTTTTAAATGGTGATTTTATTTACCGGTATGAAAGTCCACACAGGCCAGGTCACTTTGAATACTTTTTTTCCCCTTAAAAAGTAGTAAAATCTCTGTTTAAAAACTGCATTTTATGTTTATTTGGGTTATCTTTTTCTGATATATACATATGTTTGATGAGCTTAAACCAAGTGGGGAAGCTATGCAAACACATAAGAATTTGAGACGGGGGCAAATACTTTTTCACAGCACTGTATATGAACAAAGCCCTTAATATACATTCTTTTGCAAAAGCCTTTATACAATGTACTTGTACATTACAATAACATTACAATTAACATCAGAAAGTTAAATTACATCAACAGCTGTTTTTTTTTTTTAAAGGAAACTAAAGTATTACTAAAGATATGAAATAAATAAAGCTGACTGAAGCTAATACCATGATGTGCCATCTTAAGATTCTAAGATCTTTTAATGTATTATCCTCAGTGGCCAGGCCTGAAAGGGAAACGGAAAGAGGGTCGCTGAATGGATTCCATTAATTTAATTGAAGCAGGCCTCGACAAGAGATAAAACATCTTAGAGCCATGTCTCTTCAGGGTTGGTGCTGGGCTTCATAGTAAACAAGCTGTGATCCGTAAACAAAGCCCAGAGAGCAGTGCTTGTGCTGTACAGACTTCAAGGCCATGGAATATGTCAGAAATAGGTTTGAATGGATATTCAAGTACACCGTCCCCCCACCCACCTACGTCTCTGCTCCTTCCTCTTAAGTATTCAAGCGGTATACTGCCCATTGTGTCTCAGCTTGTGGATGTTTTGTTGCTGGTAGCTCGCTATTTCTGTGACAGTACCTGCTGTGGATCAAGCAGAAAGGGAGACAGTCACTCAAAGGTGGTTTTGAAATATGGATAGAAATAATCATTGAATCCAAATAATAAGGACCACTTTGATGTCTCATCAGATAGCATTCTCCCTCTCAATAATGCACTGTAAGGTAATGTACAGTAGAATATTTTAGACATATAAAACGATGAAAGATAGAACACATAATTCATCTGATTTGATCGCATATGAACTACAAATTTAATTGCAATTCCCACAGAAATGTCTTGTAAATACTAATAGATGCTGCTGCCAGCCAGCATTGAGAACTATAGCAATGATATTACAGCATATTACAGCAATTCCCAGATACTATGCAAATATGTTACACTTTTGTTAACTAGACTAAGACTTCAATTCACAGATGGATGCAGGGGAGTTTTAATTTTTGAAGGCGAAATACACAAAAGGCAAATGAGAGGGCTGCAGACTTTACTTCTGGAGAGTGTCTGTCAAATGGATTGGACAAACTGACTTGCACACATGTTCTGTGATTGACTGGTGAGCAGTCCAGGACATATCCTGCATCTCAACCATCCATCCATCCATCCATCCATCCATTTTCTGAGCCGCTTCTCCTCACTTGGGTCACGGCATGCTGGAGCCTATCCCAGCTATCATCGGGCAGGAGGCGAGGTATTCCCTGAACTGGTCGCCAGCCAATCACAAGGCACATACAAACAAACAACCATTCACACTCACATTCACACCTACGGGCAATTTCGAGTTGTCAATTAACCTACCATGCATGTTTTTGGGATGTGGGAGGAAACCGGAGTGCCTGGCGAAAACCCACGCAGGCACGGGGAGAACATGCAAACTCCACACAGGCGGGTCCGGGGATTGAACACCGGACTGTGAGGCAGACGCTCTAACCAGTCGTTCACCGTGCCGTGCATCTCACGCAGTCAAATAGTAATGCTAGGACAGGCTCCAGCTCACCCTCAACTGTAACCCCAACAAAAAAATTATGGATTGGTTAATGGATGGGTGGATATGCCTGCAAAAGTCAAGGCCAAAGTCAGATTCCAAATACCAAAAAAGTGACAACACCGCTAACAACAAAAACTCGGTGGAGAGTGGACGTAATATACTGCAGTTACAGAGGCCACCAGGTAGAACATCGACTGGCGTGGGGAAACAGGGTATGTATGCTGTAAATAAGGTTGCTCGGCCACACTTATCAAGAACACAGGAAAACAAACAAAGAGACTCATAACAGAGAAAACAATTGCAATTGACAAATTATAACTGTGGTACGGTATCGTCACACATGACAAAGGACCAAGCAAAATGTTTTCTCAGGCCAACCTTTGTCGTGGAAGAAGTGGCACACTGGTATATACACAGAATCAGAATAATCTTTATTTGTCAAGGATGTCCAAAAAACACACAATGAATTTGTCTCCAGTAGTAGCCGCTCTCGTACGACAACAGACAGTCAATTGACAGAGAACACTTTTGAGACATAAAGACATTGACAAAAAAACAGTCACTGAGCAGTAAAGGGTTGCTAGTTATCTGGTAATGCCGGTACATTTTTCATTATTATTTTTTTTGACAATTGAGCAAAAAGATGCAGAGTCCTCTAGCACGTAGAGCAGTTCGAATGACTAATATTGCAATAGTCCGGTGCAAAGACCATTGTGCAGAGGGCGCCGAGACTTCAAAGGAGTGTATGCGGTTTAAAGTGACGAGTAATGCGATAATCTGGGAAAATGTTGATTGTGCAAATGTTGCAGATACTCCTCAATCAGTGTGTAAATGGAGCAGATGCTACTCTAGCATGAGTGGCCAGTATAGGTCAACAACAGATATGCAAATAGTGCAGCGTGGCGAGACAACTATAGTGAGTGCACGAGTAATATATAATTGTCCCCACAGAAATGTGACAACGAAGTCAAAAAGTCAAAAAATTGCCAGTATGTTGTAATGGAATTGTAGGTTAGGTGTTTAAGAAGTGTATAACAGACACATATATAACAGACATGCCACTAAAGATGACACTCAGCAATCCCAAGTCTCATGCTGTTCCGCATACCTGCTTCGGCTGCCCACTGAGTTAGTCTGCGTACAAAAGACAACTCAGGAAAACCTTGTCTGTTTATCAAAGAAGAAGCACAGGAGGTTTAAACTTTGCACACGGACGCTAAATGAATTACCAGCCAGTCCCAAGTAGCATCAAAGCTGAGACACAGACAATGGTTTCCCACCCGGATGCGAAATTAATTAACTTCCACCCCCAGCCAGCCTGAATAGTCTCACCAACAAAGACTTCTTTTCCCCGCTGTTTTTAGTGACATTTGTTCCTCCTGTCTGGGACAATGGATGGAGCACTAGCGACACCCACAGGAAGTGGAAATCTACTGCAACCCCGGTTTAACTAATCACAGTCTTCACTGGACTTGAATGTTATTTTAAGAACTTTGCAAAAACGTCTCAGGAGGGGGAACCAATTCACCATCAACATTGTGTATAGTGGGAATGTGGCGCTGCTGACCTCGACTCGGGACGTTGTGAGTCAGTTGGGAGAATACTTCGAAGACCTCCTCAATGCCACCGACACGCCTTTCCATGAGGAAGCAGTCTGGGGTCTCTGAGGGGGCTCTCCTATCTCTGGGTTTGAGGTCACCGAGGTGGTTAAAAAGATCGTCGGTGGCAAGGCTCCTGTGGTGTATGAGATTCCTAAAGGCTCTGGATCTTGTGGGGCTGTCCTGGTTGACACACCTCTGCAACATCGCGTGGACATCGGGGACAGTGCATCTGGATTGGCAGTCTGTGGTGGTGGTCCCCCTTTTTAAGAAAAGGGGACCGGAGGGTGTGTTCCAACTACAGGATCATCACACTCCTCATACTCCCTGGTAAGGTCTATTCAGGGGTGCTGGAGAGGAGGGTCCGTCGGGAAGTCGAATCTCAGATTCAGGAGGAGCAGTGTGGTTTTCGTCCTGGCCGTGGAACAGTGGACCAGCTCTACACCCTCGGCAGGGTTCTCGAGGGTGCGTGGGAGTTCGCCCAACCAGTCTACATGTGTTTTGTGGACTTGGAGAAGGCATTTGACCGTGTCCCTCGGGGAGTCCTGTGGGGGGTGCTTCGGGAGTGTAGGGTACCGAACCCCCTGATACGGGCTGTTCGGTCCCTGTACGATCGATGTCATAGTGTGGTCTACATTGCCGGCAGTAAGTCGGACTCGTTTCCGGTGAGGGATGGACTCCGCCAAGGCTGCCCTTTGTCACCGATTCTGTTCATAACTTTTATGGAAATAATTTCTAGGTGCAGCCGAAGCATAGAGGGGGTCCGGTTTGGTGGCCTCAGTATTGCATCTCTGCTTTTTGCAGATGATGTGGTTCTGTTGGCTTCATCAAGCCGTGATCTCCAACTGTCACTGTAGCGGTTCGCAGCTGAGTGTGAAGCGGGATGAGAATCAGCACCGCCAAATCTGAGACCATGGTCCTCAGTCGGAAATGGGTAGTGTGCACTCTCCAGTTCGGGGATGAGATCCTGCCCCAAGTGGAGGAGTTCAAGTATCTAGGGGTCGAGTGAGGGAAGAATAGAACGAGAGATCGACAGGCGGATCAGTGCAGCATCTGCAATCTGCGGATGATGCAGTCAACATGGGACTGCACTTCCTCGTAGAACACCTTGACAGTGCAGGGACCTACGCGAGGATCCTGTTCGTGGACTACAGCTCAGCGTTCAACACCATCATCCCTGAACTCCTTTCATCCAAGCTTCTCCAGTTCAGCGTCTCACCTGCCATCTGCCAGTGGATTTACAGCTTTCTGACGAGCAGGACACAGCAGGTCAGGCTGGTGGAGGCCACCTCATCCACACGCAGCATCAGCACTGCGGCGCCCCAAGGTTGTGTCCTCTCTCTGCTGCTCTTCTCTCTCTCCATGAACGACTGCACCTCAGCGCACCCGACTGTCAAACTCCTGACGTTTGCAGATGACACCACTGTCATCGGCCTCATCAAAGACGGTGAAGAGTCTGCATATCGACAGGAAGCGAAGCGGCTGGAGCTGTGGTGCGGCCGACACAACCTGGAGCTGAACACGCTCAAGACTGTAGAGATGATTGTGGACTTCACGAGGCATCCTTCGCCACAGCTGCCTCTCACGTTGTCCAGCTGCCTTGTGTCAACCGTGGAGACCTTCAAGTTTCTGGGAATTACAGTCTCTCAGGACCTGAAGTGGGCAACCAACATCAACTCAGTCCTCAAAAAGGCCCAACAGAGGATGTACTTCCTGCGGCTTCTGAGAAAGCACGGCCTGCCATGGGAGCTGCTGAGGCAGTTCTACACAGCGGTCATCGAATCAGTCCTGTATTGTTCCATCACAGTCTGGTTTGGTGCTGCTACAAAAAATGACAAACTCCGACTGCAATGGACAATCAAAACTTCTGAAAGGATTGTCAGAACCCCCCTACCTACCCTTGAGGACTTGAACGCTGCTGGAACTAAGACGAGAGCGTGCAAAATCCTCTCGGACCCTCCGCACCCCGGTAACCAGCTCTTCCAGCTCCTTCCCTCAGGTAGGCGCTACCGATCAATGCAAACTAGAACTAGCAGACATTCCAACAGCTTCTTCCCTCTTGCGATCAACTTCTTAAACACCTAACCTACAATTCCTTTACAACATGCTGGCAATTTTTTGACTTGAGTTCGTTGTCGCATTTCTGTGGGGCCAATTATGTATTACTCATGCACTCACTGTAGTTGTCGCGCCATGCTGCACTATTTGCATATACTGGCCACTCATGCCAGAGTAGCATCTGCTGTATTTGCACACTGATTGAGGAGTATCTGCAACATTTGCACAACCAACATTGTCCCAGATTATCGCACTACTCGTCACTTTAAACCGCATACACTCCTTGAAGTCTCGGTGCCCTTTGCACAATGGTCATTGCACCGGACTATTGCAATATTTGTCATTCGAACTGGTCTAAGTGCTAGAGGACTGCATCTTTTTGCACAATTGTCAAAAAAAAAAAAAAAAAAATGTGCCGGCATTACCAGATAACTACCAACCCTTTACTGCTCAGTGACTGCTTTTTTTTTGTCAATATCTTTCTGTCTACAAAGTGTTCTGTAAATTGACTGTCTGTTGTCGTACTAGAGCGGCTCCAACTACCGGAGACAAATTCCTTGTGTGAAACTGTCCTTTTCAAATCTGCAGTAGAAGGTATTCAAGTCGTTGGCTAGTGTGCTATTGTTCTCAGCTTGGGGGGATCGTCGCTTGTAATTAGTCAGTGATTGGAATGCATGCCAGACTGATTTAGAGTCGTTTGCGCTAAACTGTTTTTCCAACTTTGCTGCATAGTTCCTCTTTGCAATGTTAATTTCTTTAGTCAGCTGGTTTCTAGCTCGGTTATACAAGGCCCTCTCCCCCCTCTGATATGCATCCTCCTTAGCTTGGCGAAGCTGCTTAAGTTTAGCAGTGAACCACGGCTTGTTGTTGTTGAATGTGCGAAATGATTTTGTTGGTACACACACATCTTCACAGAAACTGATATAGGATGTAACAGTGTCCGTATATACATCCAGGCTGCCAGCTGAATTTTCAAAGACACTCTAGTCTGTGCAGTCTAAATGTTACTTTATCCCATTTGTTTTAAACCACCAAATAATCCTAGGATGGAAAAGTAATACTAAGAGGCGCAGTCTATCTCCCTTTTTTGGGTCCCTGGGCCGCTCCCTCTCTCTCGCTCCTATGCATAAAAGGCTGAAGCCCCTTTGTTCGAGGCTTGCTCGTTCTTGTTTCTCAACTTGCCGAAGAACCTGGCGTATACCCAGGGAACCCTGCCTCCCCCCACGAGGTGGCGGAGATGCACGCAACGGAACACAGAGGCCAGAAGCACTCCACCGCGACCCGAAACCACGCTTTGATGCGTGTGGTGTAGCTTTGCAGGGAACAGATCCGTTCAGAAGGGAGTGCGATGCAAGTTTTCTCTGAGCTGTGACGAACGCCGTCACCCAAAGCACTTCGGCAACCCTACCCTTGTTTTGCTCTGTTTTTGCCTTCCTTTTTTCTTCCTTTTCCCGTCAACTACACCTGTGCCTCAACCCGGCCCAGCCACCTGGGAGAACGACCAGCCTGTTTAAATCCGGTTATATGTATCGTAAATCGAACATACGGTCTACTAAGTACAGATTGGTGCATATTTGGGTTTAGATTAATGGTAACAGGAATCCCAGCTCTATGCATTGCTCACCGTACATCCTCACTCCAGGTTAGACCCCGAGTCCAGCCTCCTTTACCAATGTTTGTCTGTAGTTAGACCCCTCCGTATTTGTTTCCTGTAAATTCCCCTTCTATAAAATTCGACTCCCTGAATCGTTTGTGTGTTTGGGTGCAACAAGAGAGCTCTGGAGTCGAGGACTCTTATTTCATGCCTGTAGCAACCTTCAGATTATGAGACATAGAGGTTTTTCATCACTTTTTCCTGAAGTTTTACACATGTAAAAAGAGACGTGGTGTCCCTTTTTGAGACAAAAATAGCATGATTATAACATTAAAATATAAAATCACGCAGGCGTCGCTTCTGGCTTATTTTTTTTTCTCCTAAATTAATTACGTTTTATCCAAAACCAATATATACTACAGATGGCTGTAATAACCGGATCATTTATACTGCAAATGTGTGACAGGTGTGGAGGAAAAGGGTGAAAAAAAAAGTTGGTTGGGGCACGATTTAGCAGGGTAGACACGTACCTATTATCGTGACTAATTTATGAACCTGATGATTCCCCCTGCTAATCAAAATCTACAAAGGCCAAATTATTGGATTTCTCTAAAATCCTGACCGATTATGCTTTGGTGAGGGGTATGTTACTGTAGGAAAGATTATTTTCCTCCATGATCTGCTCGGAAAACGATAGGGGCTGACAATTGTAAATGGTAAACCTGTTCAATATTAACTGTACATTCCTCATGAGTTTGTTCAAACACTGAAGTCAGTCGATCCTCTTGGATTGTGATGTGAAATGGAATGATAACCAATTAGGAAGTCTGGATACCTTATGGCACCATATTAGTACTACGACAGGTATCTGGTTTGGGTGAGGGGAGTCATGATTGTCGACAGAGGTATCATTATGATTGTGGTGTGTTGGTCATTTTGACTAGACCACAACCTATAACTGCAGTAAGCATACACAGGCCAACATTTTCCTACTCATGCGCAGTGGCGGTTCTGGGGCGGGGCGTAGTGCCTCCTGAACACTGTGGCTGGAAGCCCCATGCTCCCCCTCCATACAGTTACTATGCAATACTGTAGTACGACAGCAGCATCAGCAGTTCATGCACATTACCAACATACTTGCCGTACAATGATAACAAGAAAGGAGTCACTACACAGCGCACAACCTACACCTATGGTACAATGACACAACAAAAATGAAAAACAACAGGTTATTAAAACACACAGACAGCTATTATTATGGGGAAACACGAAATATTTCTTTCTAACATTACGACAGACACATAATTACCACATATACAACATGCCACGAGGCATGATGGGAAGTTGCGTGAACTTCTCGCGGCACGACAGTACGTACTGTAAATACTACAATTGTGTCAATGCACCGACCGTAAAGGCGGAACTAATGCATGTCGCTCAAGTTCAATATTCTACTGTAGTCAGTGGGATCATTTAGTGCATTCAACCTCAACACTAATTTACCATCTACCTGGCAAGAGGCAATCAGAACCAATAAACAATGACTATGAACTATAAAGGAATGTACTTCTGGTCAAAAATTGTTGTTAGCCAAATTCATGAATTCAAATAGCAGCCTGTGAGATCAGGCCTTAATGTCAGCTTGTGTCGACTGCATGCTTTTTGCTAACATTAGTTAACCTTAAGCGGCACGGTGACAACTGGTTCGCAAATCTGCCTCACAGTTCTGAGGACCTGGGTTCAAATCCAGCCTCGCCTGTGTGGAGTTTGCATGTTCTCCTTTGCCTGCGTGGGTTTTCTCCAGGTACTCCGGTTTCCTCCCACATCCCAAAAACGTGCATGGCAGGTTAATTGGCGACTCTAAATTGCCCGTCGGGGTGAATGTGAGAGTGAATGGTTGTTTGTTGATATGTGCCCTGCGATTGGCTGGCGACCAGTTCAGGGTGTACCCCGCGTCTCACCCGAAGATAGCTGGAATAGCCTCCAGCATGCCCGCGACCCTTGTGAGGATAAGCAGTACAGAAAATGGATGGATGGATGTTAACCTTACCACAACACAAAACCAAACAAGTGTTACCTCCCTAACTATTGTCGGGAGTGGTAGACAGTGATTGTGTCCTGTCAAACTCTCTCTGTAACACAGAAAAAATGCACACATTTGTACCGTCTTCATGCAATGGCAGGAGCATTTATTCTTCTTCCAAAAGGTTTACAAAATATTTTTAAACCAAATATTGTCCTTTACCATCTTTGCATATTCAAAATCAATTACAGTGCCACCAGAAAGTCATCACACCCCATTTTTGTCCACATTTTGCTGTTAACAGAGTTATTCTAAAGCTGATTTAGTATAGTGTTCTTTTTTTTAAATGTCTACATAAAATATCCCATAATCACAAAGTTAAAGCATATTTTCAGACAGTTCTGCAAATGTATTGAAAATGTAAACATTCAAACATAATAAGTACATAAATATTCACACCCTTGGCTTAATATTTTGTTGAAGCACCATTGGCAGCAATCAAAGCCTCAAGGCTTCCTGGGTATGTCTCTACGAGCTTGGCACACCTGTTTTGGGGCATTTTCTCCCATTCTTCTTTGCATATCCTCTCTAAGTCAGTGAGGTTGGATGGGCAGTGTTGGTGGATAGCCATTTTTAGGTCTTTCCAGACATGTTCGATTGGATTCAAGTACGGGCTTTGGCTGGGCCACTCAAGGACATTTACAGGCTGCTCCTGAAGCCCCTCCTCTGTGATCTTGGTTGTGCGCTTTGGGTCATTGTCATGTAGGAAGGTGCATCGACGCCCTAGTCTGAGTTCCAGAGCACTCTGGAACAACTTCCCTTGAATAATTTCTCTATATTTGGCAGTTGTCATCTTAGCTTCTATGCGGACTAGTCACCCAGTTCCTGCAGCAGAAAAACAGCCCCAACAGCATGATACTGCCACCACCATGCTTCACAGTAGGGATGGTGTTAGCCAGGTGATGAGCAGTGCCTCTTTGTCTCCAGATATGATGCTTGCAATTCAGGCCAAAAAAGCTCTATTTTGGTTTCATCAGAAAAGAGCAGGTCTTTCTCCAGGTCTGATAATCCTTAAGGTGTCCTTTTGGCAAAGTCCAAGCGGGCTGCCATGTGCGTTTTAGTGAGAAGTGGCTTCCGTCTGGCCACTCTACAATAAAGGCCTGATTGGTGGAGTGCGTTAAAAATGGTTGACCTTCTGGATGGTTATCCTATCTCGGTTCTTGTTCAGTTCTCTTGACCAATGCCCTTCTTCCCCGGTTACTCAGTTCGGTCGGACGGCCAGATCTCGGAAGGGTCCCGGTGGTTCCAAACTTCCACAGTGCTTTTCGGGACCTTCAATGTTACTGAAATTCTTTTGTATCCTTCCCGAGATTTGTGCCTTGACACAATCCGGTCTCAGAGGTCTGCAGACAATTTCTTAGACTTCATTGCTTGGTTTCTGCTCTGATATGTACTGTCAACTATGAAACCTTATATAGACAGGTGTGTGCCATTTCAAATGATGTTCAATGAACTGAATTTACCACAGGTGGACTCCATTCAAGTTGTAGAAGCATCTTAATGATGATAAGTGGAAATCAGATTCACCTGAGCTTAAGTTTGTATGTCATAGCAATGGGTGTGAATACTTATGTACCTATTATGTTTGAATCTTTAATTTTTTTGAACATTTATACAAATGTCTGAAAATGTGTTTTTACTTAGTCATTTGAGATCTTTACTAAAACTACTCAAATCGGCTTCAGAATAAGTATGTAACATAGCAAAATGTGGAAAACGTGAAGGGTTGCAAATACTTTCCGGTACCAAGGTCCCCGCCTTCGGCCACTGCCCAGCTCACACTGGACCCGACCCCTATGGCCCCTCCACAGGTGGTGAGCCCATGGGAAAGGGGACCCACGTTACCCTTTCGGGCTGTGCCCGGCCGGGACCCACAGGTGCAGGCCCGGCCCCCAGGCCCTTGCCTCCAAGCCCCACTTCCAGGCCTGGCTCCAGAGGGGGGCCCCGGTGACCCGCGTCCAGGCAAGGGAAACCTATGTCCATTTATTTTGTTCGTTATAGGGGTTTTTGGAGCTGTGCTTTGTCTGGTCCCTCACCTAGGACCTGTTTGCCAAGGGTGACCCTACCAGGGGCGTGAAGCCCCAGACAACTTACCTCCTAGGATCATCGAGACACACAAAAACCTCCAACACGATAAATTGACGGCTCAAGGAGGGGTAATTTCTCTCTGTGATGTTAATTTCTTTTGTCAGCTGGGTTCTAGCGCAATTATACAGGGCTCCATCCCCACTCGGATATGCGTCCTCTTTAGCCTGGCGAAGTTTGGCAGTGAACCACGGCTTGTTGTTATTGAACATGCGAAATTACTTTGTTGGTACACACACCTCGTCAAAGAAACTGATATAGGATGTAACAGTGTCCATATATTCATCCAGGCTCCAGTTGAATTTTCAAAGACACTCCAGTCTGTCCAGTCTAAACAGCTTTGAAGCTCTATTTTTGCTTCATTGGTTCACTTCTTCACTATTTTCACTGTAGGCTTGCGCATTTAAGTTTTTGCCTTTATGTTGGTATTAAATGAATTAAGCAGTGATCAGACGAGCCCAGAGCTGCATCAGGTATAGCACGTTATGCGTTATTTAGCGTAGTATAGCAAACGTCTCAAATGTTATTTTCCCTGGTAGGACAGTCAATGTGCTGCTTGTATTTAGGGAGTTTGTGGTTGAGTTTAGCTTTCCCCAAGAATAATGAGGGGTGAGTCTGGGTACTTTTTTTCAATTTCGTTTACTTGTTCAGCGAGCGTTAGCAGTGCGGCGTACGTGTTAACTTGGGGAGGAATGTAAACAACCACAAGTATGAAAGATGCAAACTCTCGACTGACTTACAGTTCAAAAACAGCTACTCCAAGTCCGGGCTGCAGTGTGTGGTGAGCGCCATGACGTTGGTACACCATTTTTCATTGATATAGAAGCATAGCCCGCTGCCTTTTGTTTTCCCTGATAACTCCGTGACGCGGTCTACCCCTGAAGTTACGGCGCCATCGAGGATGCGTTCACAAAGGCGTGTCTCCGTGAAGCATGAAGCTCGTCCATTTTGTTGGGTAGGGAGCGTAGCTTCGCGATGTGAATTGACGGGATTGTCAATCGGAATCGTCGGTAACGGAGCTTCACTTGGAGGCTGGCGCGCTTCCCCCTTCGTCGCCTTCACCTCCATGCACTGTACACCGCGGCCGTCCCAACGGTGAGTAACTCGGAGAAAAAAATGAGCGGATTTGCTATCCTATCTATCTATCCTTCTCTTTTCAGGCAATAAACTGTCTTTGGTTTACAACAGGGGTTTGGTTCCTCAAATAAGTCTGTTTTGCATCTTACGAGAAGTGAGATCTGTTCGGCCGGTCAGTCTTTTGGACGCCAGCATGCAGGTGGGTATTTCACGGACACAGAGCGCTACATTGTGGCCAGCAGAACACTCAAAATACGGTCATGGGGAGCGTCCACAGTCTGGTTAAACCCAGGGGCAGGGTTAATTCCACGACCAGATAATTAAAGCTTTCTAAAGTGGCGTCCATGAGTTTTGGGGGCTTTTTTCCCCTTGTTCTGGCTTTGTAAGCAGCTGCTACGACACTGAGGCTTACTCAATAAATATAATTAGCTCAAAATCCACAGTGTCTCGAAGTCTTCATTCAGGAGCTCAACGGAAGCCGGTGTTCTCCTGAGGGACCAGCGGCTCAGAACCACAGGTGAAAAAATCCACCTCAAATTGACATCACAAACCACTTCTTTGCCGCACTTCCATGGGATGGCGCCGTGGGGCCGCTTCGATTTGTAACCAGGTACAAGGTGAGCACTTTCTCACAATTTGAATCTGGCAGCTGCACGGCGCTTTCGGTGTTTGTGACTTATGTGTGGCACTTAAATGGCTGTTGCGGGGCTGCCTGTGTATCTGTGTTGGCGGAATTGTTTGAATGATTGGTCTAAATTTGTTATTCTTTATGTTTTAAGAATAAAATGGAGGATGGGCCCTTATTTTAAGACTATAAGGAGGGGAGGACCCTCTTGGATGCATGTGAAGACACGCAGCAAAGTTAAATGAGAGTTTCCAAGGGAGGAAACTGAAAGTGTTTCTGGTAGAATGCTCGACAGAGGGCGCTAGCTTGGCTTCAGAATGGCTGCTTTATCGCAGATGATATGAGCTCACATTCTTGCCAGATGTTAGTCAGTCCGTAAATTAGCAACCCTGTGAGTACAGTACCCCATAGTCATTAGTTTCCAATTGACTCCAATAACCTGGCCAGGTTCCAATGTAACAGAATGAGTGTGAAAGTGTGGTCTGTGGGGGAAAGTGACGTCAGAGGTCCCTGTGAGGCCTCAGAAAGCTACCTCACATTGTTATTGGGATTAAGTAATCACAACAACGCTTTGTGAGCGGATAAAAACAGGGGCATACATATTTTAAGGTGGGGCCGAGGTGGAGTCATTATTATGTTTTTTCGAACGCGAGTGTTCAACTCCCAGTCGTGGAGTAGATTGCACTTATCCAAGGCAGAGCGTCACCAAGTTGTGAAGAAATTTGAGTTACGAATCCAGGAGAGCTCTATTTGGATGAAAAAGAGGCTTGCAGGGGATTTGCAAAAAAAACGATGACTAAGTGTGAAAGATATGAGTATTCTCTGTGATACGGCTTATTAACTGTGTACATAATATAAAGAAAAACCGAGAGCTGTAGTACAGTAAGTCCTCGACTTACGAACGAGTTCCATTCCTACGCTGGCGACGTAACACGAATTTTCGCGTAAGTCGAATTTCACCGTAAAAGTCGGAATTTACTGCGAAATACTTCTGTTACGGGTATTGTCCCACGTGATTGTGACAGCAAGCTCAGTGTGTGTGGGCGTGTGCGTCGATGTGTGAGTGAGACGAGACTGCGCAGGCGTCGTCCGGCGTGACTGTGAAGGAGGAAGGAGTGGGTGCCGGTGCGAGTGTGTACAGTAGCAAGTGTAGTGACAGCGACCGGGGAAGAGTAGCGATTAGCGGAGGACCCGTTGACGTTGAATGTTGAAGGGAATATAGAATACTTTATATTCTAATATGTAATTCTAACTAGTTTGGAAGAGAATGTGTATTGGAGTATATGAGTATATTGCAGGAAGGCCCCCATCGGGGGGTATTTGGCCCCCATCAGGGGGTATTTGGAGACAGATGTCAAGGAAGAAAGGAACTGCGGGGAGCCACTATAAACATTGAATGCAGGAGACATCTGCAGGCGGCGTCTGGAGCCAGATCAGATAGTCATCATTCGGCCGAACAACGATGACGTCAGATTACGGACCAATCAGACGACAGCGATTCCATACTGGCCTGTTTGAAACATTGTATAAGTCTGGGGTAGAGTCAGATAGTTTTAGTTCGACTACTGTATCTGCTAAGGATAAGATAGGGTAGTTACGAACCCAGAGCTCTGCAAAATGTATAGACTCCTCTGTCAGGAATAAATTGGTTGTTTTTTATATATTGTTGTGAACGAAGTTCTTTCACGAAAACGAGCACGCTTGGAACCACGGAAGTTAAGAGATTTTAAAACACAGGTTCCTTCAATGTGCAGAGGAGCTAAAAAAAGCCATTAAAGCAGCAAATCGGTGCTTCGTGCCTTTATTGTTGCCGCCACTCAGCTCAGCTGTGCAACGAGAGAAGGGAGTTAACCCCTGCATCTCCCGACCACTGTCAGGTGACCGTAGCAGGAAAGATTAACACTTCGTATAAAGAAACTAAAATACATTCAAATAAAAAAATAAGATTCTGTACTTACCATTACTGCTGAGACTGTGAAAAAAGGAGGGCGAAAAAGGCAAAGATATTCCTGCTGCACAAACACAGACAAGCACTATGCACTAGCTAAGCAGAAACACTCTGGTGCTGGGACAAAATGGCAGACAAGGCACGGGCGTCGTAAAGTCGAAATGTCGTAGGTCGAGTGCGTCGTAACTCGAGGACTTCCTGTAATCATAATTATATATATATATACATATATGTGTGTGTGTGCAAATATCTATTAAGCGTTTTAAAGGGTACCCATTATATTTATTATATAACTGAATAATGCATATGTATTGGGTGTATATATAGGTATTCACACAATATACTATAAGATTATATATTATTATATTACTATAAGAACAAAGAAAAGGGGAAGTGACGGCAAGATGAATGACAGGAGCCAAAAAAACAAGAGAGTGAGAAGGCGGAAGTTAAGGGTGAAATACCCAGGAGGTGTGTCTAAGAGAGGGGACGGCGTTGTTGAGTTCCATTGTTCAATAGTCATCAATCACCCCCCCAAGCCACGCTGTGCCAGTCATGAGATTTGCGCCCAGCTTTATGGCGTCAGATGATATAAACCAGGTTTCCTGTATCTTGGGAAATCACTCTGGCTCAGCGGGTCAGCAGAGAGGAATGCAGAAGTGTATCAGTTCTTTGCGGGAGGGGGGGGTTGCCTGGCAACCGGGCCATCGGGCATCGTCACTACAGAAGTGAAGGTTAAGTTATCCGAACCATTATTGAGGTTAATAGATAAAATAATTACCAGTTCATGTACTCAAATCCAAAGTTTGGTTTGAAGGGGTTTATGCTGAGAGCACTGCGAAAAGTCCGACTGAGCTCCTGAAGTTGGCAAACTAATTAATCTTTTTATTCCTATTGGGTTATGGCAATACTGCATAATTAATTTACTAATCAGAAGTCGTATTTTGGGAGAAGAAGAGTGTCTGGTAGAGATAAGGAACAAGTGTTTGTAGCGTATATTGGTTTTGGCTAAAAGTGTAATTAATTTGGAAAAGGAATACGTCGGAAAGTAAACGCCTGCATTTACTTTCGGTGTAATTCGACGTACGTCGAAGGTTACAATCAAATTATCTTTGTCTCATATCGGGCACCACGTCTCTTTTTATATTTGTACATTTTGGGAAAAGTGACGAAAAAAACCTCTGTCAATCTCTGTCATCTAGAAGGCTCGCTACATTATTAGAAATAAAAGTTCACGATTTCAGCGGTCAACTGTTTTGGACTCAAACACACACAGTATGCACAGGAAGTGGAATTTTAGAGAAAATATAATGAAAACCACAGGGAAATTCAGGGACAAATGTAAAGTGACTTAACTACAAAAATTACAGACAAACGTACGTAAAGATATAGGGTGAATGACTGAACTTGTAATGTGAGCATGAAATGAGTTGAATCATAGTGAGGGAGAATAAAGTTGGGACTCGTGTGAGCTCGCGAACATAACCCTAAGTTACTATGCACCAATTTGTACTTTCGAGTAATCACTGCAATGTTTTACTCACGATCGTAGATCTGGTCTTTTTCAGTTTTCTCAGGAGGAACGGAGGAAGGTTGAGTTGAAGAAGATGCACAAAAAGTAAAAACAGAAGAGATGCAAAAAGAAATTGTTTTTCACGTGGGGGGTGCGCTCATAACCTTTCCTGCCGTTTAGACTTGTTGCGGTCCATGCTCTTGTGCTAGGCTGCAGGCCTAACTCACAGTAACGCCAGGAGTGTCTCTCCTGAGCCCCGAGAACAAGTCAAGGCTGGGAAAACAGATAGAAGCCGCAGGGCAGGCTTCTTTAATCAGACAGCGCCGCCATCGTGGTCCGGGGTCGCTCGCGCTACGTGGTGACACAAGAAAGGAAAAAGGGGGGAAGGAATGGGGGAGGGTTTGACTAAAGCCAAGCTCCGTAACTGAAGATATGTTAGCCAGGAAGAGAAAGAGTAAGCAGAAAAAAAACCAAGAATGGATGTCAAGGTTTTTGTGCCTCCAAAGGTGGAGGAAAAAGACCACACCCATCGTTTTCATGTTAAATTTTGTTCTATCTGCGTGAGCCACGACCTAAGTATGGGTTGAGACTCAGCATATTAAAAAACAAAAACAAAATCGATTCCCAACTTTGAAACTGTCTCATGCATAGATCAAACATATAAAAAGATTGTTTAAACTTTAGTCTTGGCAGTTCAACTACTTATTGTTCTTCTTCTTTTCCTTTTGGCTTGTCCCGTTAGGGGTCACCACAGCGCGTCATCCTTTTCCATGTAAGCCTATCTCCTGCATCCTCCTCTCGAATACAAACTGCCATCATGTCTTCCGTCACGACATCCATCAACCTTCTCTTTGGTCTTCCTCGAGCTCTCTTGCCTGGCAGCTCCATCCTCATCATCCTTCTTCCAATATACTCACTATTTCTCCTCTGGACGTGTCCAAACCATTGAAGTCTGCGCTCTCTAACTTTGTCTCCAAAACATCGAACCTTGGCTGTCCCTCTGATGAGCTCATTTCTAATTTTATCCAACCTGGTCACTCCAAGAGCGAACCTCAACATCTTCATTTCCGCCACCTCCAGCTCTGCTTCCTGTTGTCTCTTCAGTGCCACTGTCTCTAATCCATACATCATGGCTGGCCTCACTACTGTTTTATAAACTTTGCCCTTCATCCTAGCAGAGACTCTTCTGTCACATAACACACCTGACACCTTCCTCCACCCGTTCCAACCTGCTTTGACCCGTTTCTTCACTTCCTGACCACACTCACCATTGCTCTGGACGGTTGACCCCAAGTATTTAAAGTCCTCCACCCTTGCTATCGCTTCTCCCTGTAGCCTCATTCTTCCCCCACCAGCCCTCTCATTCATGCACATATATTCTGTTTTACTTCGGCTAATCTTCATTCCTCTTCTTTCCAGTACATGCCTCCATCTTTCTAACTGTTCCTCCAGCTGCTCCCTGCTTTCACTGCAGATCACAATGTCATCTGCAAACATCATGGTCCACGGGGATTCCAGTCTAACCTCATCTGTCAGCCTATCCATCACCACTGCAAAAAGGAAGGGGCTCAGGGCTGATCCCTGATGCAGTCCCACGTCCACCTTAAATTCTTCTGTCACACCTACAGCACACCTCACCGCTGTTCTGCTGCCCTCGTACATGTCCTGTATTATTCTAACATACTTCTCTGCCACTCCAGACGTCCGCATGCAGTGCCACAGTTCCTCTCTGGGTACTCTGTCATAGGCTTTCTCTATATCTACAAAGACACAATGTAGCTCCTTCTGACCTCTGTACTTTTCCATCAACATCCTCAAGGCAAATAATGCATCTGTGGTACTCTTTCTAGGCATGAAACCATACTGTTGCTCGCAAATACTCACTTCTGTCCTGACTCTAGCCTCCACTACTCTTTCCCATAACTTCATTGTGTGGCTCATCAACTTTATTCCTCTATAGTTGCCACAGCTCTGCACATCACCTTTGTTCTTAAAAATGGGCACCAGTACACTTTTCCTCCATTCCTCAGGCATCTTCTCACCCACTAGAATTCTATTGAACAAGCTGGTCAAAAACTTCACAGCCACATCTCCTAGATGCTTCCATACCTCCACAGGAATGTCATCAGGACCAACTGCCTTTCCATTTTTCATCCTCTTTAATGCCTTTCTAACTTCCCCCTTACTAATCATTGGCACTTCCTGGTCCACCGCACTTACCTCTTCTACTCTCCCTTCTCTATCATTTTCCTCATTCATCAACTCCTCGAAGTATTCTTTCCATCTAGCAAGCACACTGCTGGCACCAGTAAACGTATTTCCATCTCTATCCTTAATCACCCTAACCTGCTGCACATCCTTCCCATCTCTATCCCTCTGTCTGGCCAGCCTGTATAGATCCTTTTCTCCTTCTTTAGTGTCCAACCTGCCATACATGTCATTATATGCCTCTTGTTTTGCCTTTGCCACCTCTACCTTTGCCCTGTGTCGCATCTCAATGTATTCCTTTCGCCTCTCCTCGGTCCTCTCAGTGTCCCACTTCTTCTTAGCTAACCTTTTTCCTTGTATGATTTCCTGTACTGTGAAGTTCCACCACCAAGTCTCCTTCTCTCCTTTCCTGCCAGAAGATACACCAAGTACTCTCCTGCCTGCTTCTTTGATCACCTTGGCTGCAGTGGTCCAGTCTTCTGGAAGCTCCTGCCGTCCACCGAGAGCCTGTATCACCTCTTCCCGAAAAGCTGCACAACACTCGTCCTGTCTCAGCTTCCACCACATGGTTCTCTTCTCTGCCTTTGTCTTCCTAATTGTCCTCCCCACCACCAGAGTCATCTTACACACCACCATCCTATGCTGTCTAGCCACACTCTCCCCTACCACTACCTTACAGTTGGTAACCTCCTTCAGATTACATCGTCTGCACAAGATGTAATCCACCTGTGTGCTTCTACCTCCGCTCTTGTAGGTCACCCTATGTTCGTGCCTCTTCTGAAAAAAAGTGTTCACTACAGCCATTTGCATCCTTGTTGCAAAGTATACCACCATCTGTCCCTCCAAGTTCCTTTCCTGGATGCCGTACTTACCCATCACTTCTTCATCACCCCTATTACCTTCACCAACATGTCCATTACAATCGGCACCAATTACAACTCTCTCTCTGTCTGGGATGCTCAGAACTACATCATCTAGCTCCTTCCAGAATTTCTCTTTCACCTCTAGGTCACATCCTACCTGTGGGGCATAGCCACTAATCACATTACACATAACACCCTCAATTTCAAATTTCAGCCTCATCACTCGATCTGATACTCTTTTCACCTCCAAGACATTCTTAGGGACCGGCCTACAGTTTGCACTGACTGACTTGTGCCACCCATAGGGCTGCATTCAATACAACATAATTTCATACTGTTTGGCTTCAATCAAGAGGAGGAGTTCTCAAAGTCTCGTAGCCAGACCAGTAAAACTGACACATTTAATGACACAGATATCAAGGTATACATTTAGAATATACATGAAGGTTTGTTTTGTTTGTTACAAATGTGGGATTTCTTCATTTTATTGTCCACAGGCAGTGTCTCTAATCACCACTAGGGGTGGTCATGTTCCATTCTTCAACAATAGCCCCAAACTGTCACATTTAAAAAGGGGGTTTCCCAAATTCTTGGTCATTCAGTCAGTTCTTGTTAAAAAGGTCGTTGTTGGAGAAGTCATTAAGAATGGCTGGAGGAGGACTCTTGATCAGTTTATGGCCCAGGTGATATAAAACAGGCTTCCTGTGTCTTGTGAAAACAGACTTGCTGGCTGAGGTCAGGAGGCAGGAATGCAAAGGTTATTAGCTCTTAGGGTTGCCATTGACACCTGTGCTTCATAGACGTATTCGCTACATGTCGCTCCTTCGTTGGCTGGATCCAGCTCGATGAGGGTCTCGGCGACGTCGCCATAAGAGGAGGCACAGGTTGGCAGGTGAACACAACAATGCAGTTACCAGAGTACAACATTAGTGCATACCACCCCCCTTACGGCTTTAGTGCATTTCAATGTCAGGGGTCTCCCCTATGTGTGCCTATATGTAAATCTATAGGTGTCTGTGTAGGTGTATCTATGTAGTGAGATCAAGAGATTGCAAAGTTGAAAATAAATGAAAAAGCTAACCCTAATGTTAACGAAGAATATTTGTTGTGAAAAAAAGAAAAAGGAGGAGAAACAAGAAGGTATCAAAAAAATTTCAGCCCAACTCATTCTTAGCAAAACAGAGGGAGTCTCTTAAAAAATAAGAAAATAAATTTAAAATATATTATTAGGTGTGAAACCTACTCAAATAGTAAACAAAAATAAGGTGTAAAAGGCAGGGGTTCTCGTATTCACAAAGGAGAGAAACCTTAGCCGAGGTATATGAGGAAGCGAGGAGGTCTGAGAAACAGTTCGGGTAGGGAAGGACCTTCTCCATAGTTTGAGCTGGGTCATTTCCGGGTTCAGCCCTTCCATTCCTATGGAAGACCTTGGGGAGAGCATTGCTGTGCTGCTTTAAGAAGCCCTGCAGCTTCTGGGTCTTTTGGTAGAGCAGGTAGGCTCTGTTGAAAATCATGAAGCGACCGAGGATGGTTAGGGCCACTCAGTTAAGGTCTGTAGCAGACAAGGAATACGCAAACAGGGGTTCTGGCCTACAAGCGTTGGTACTTATGACGCGTCAGGTGTTGTCTAGGTTGGTGATGTCAGTTGCCTGAGCTCCTTCAAATTTTATTTGTTCAAGCATTTCATGGCCAAATTCGAATTTGTCTTTGAAAAACTTAGAAATCACAATTTGGCTGTCGTAACTGTCGGACGGCACATAGTACCAGTTGACATCCTCAATATGCAAAGTGGCATCCTTGAGGGTGTTGCTGATTGGGCGAGCGACAAAGAAAGGCTATTTCTCGGAACTCAGGATTGACATGCAGAGCTCTCAAGGGAAAACCCGAGATGGGCCGGATAAGTGGGGCCTCTCAGGGCCGTAGACCGAATAATTATGATCAAGCGAAGGGGTCCCAAATGTGGGAGAATTCTATCATTGCTAAGTTGTCTCGAGAGGGAGCACTTTCGGCGTAGCCTGTCGTTCATCAACATGTTAGCAATCTGTGTGTGAGCATAAACCGTCAGGAGAAGAGACAACAGCGTGGTTATGGTCTGCCTATTTTGGTTTAGGGCTAGAACTGTAAGCGTTGAGAACTAAAATGGCTACTCTTAGCTTGTTGCTTAGCGACCATGAATTGGTTACTTCGTTAGCCGTGCGTTGTCGGGCTCTCGGACTGGAATTCCCAAAGTTGTGTCTCGATAGAACTAACTCTACAAGCATCACCGGAGGGGGCGCTGTGGATGCGTTTTATTTCGGTCGGTATGTTATCGGTTCACGGCGGAGCAGTGTGTTCCTTTCGTCTGTGCTTTGGTCAGGCATCTGAGTTGGCAGACTTGGTGTAATTCTTGATGTAGCTAGGACGATGTCACGGAGGTTGGACCTGCGTGAACTGTCCAGTCTCGCTGTGTTGACTATCCTTCGTTTTGTTTATGGTCAGTGGGCGTATGATTGTGTGACCCCACTTCGGTTACGCAGGACCATGAACGGCTGTGAAGTGCGTTTCACGGAGGCACAATAACAAAACGATAATGAAAATGAGCAGGCACAAAACCGAGGAGAACCCAAAGTTAAGCTTGCGCAGCGCACAGAGGAAGGAAAAATTTAAAGAGTAGCGGTCCGGAGGATCACCGGAGGTTTATTTGACAATGGGTTTTTGCCTGTACCTTTTGGATTTGTCGCGTTCTGGTGAACAGGACCAGGAGTCCAATTTTACTGGCAAACGTTCACAGTCTTGGCGTGAGTCATTAATGTGATAGCTCAAACCAAAAATATTATGATCCGTTAGCTTTGTGTTGGTCCTTTTCTGCATAGCAAAGCCTTTAACGGCCAAATTGCGCTGGACAGTGTGCGGGGGCATGCTACCACCCCCAAATGGTGTTGAACATTTGGGTGCAGGTTTTCAACAAAAAACATTTTAAAATGTATGTCTTCCATGTTCGGCTCGTTTAGAAACCCAAAATATGCTTTGCGCAAGCGACAGTAGTATGCCTGTGGTGTTTCGAGGCTCCCTTTTTTAACAGTAAGAGCGGCCGGTAAGCCGGTTACAGCTTCCGGGTCGTCATATTCACAGAACAAAGCCTGGCAGAGGGCTTGATAGTCAGATAATACATGTGCTGGTTGTCACTCAATTAGGCTACTTACTTCTCGACTAAACGTGACTTTGATAAGTTAAAGTTTATTCTCAGGGATAGCGAATGGGAACTGTTTTAGGTAAAAGTCGATGTGTTTAAGGTATGCTGCCGTATCATGGGAGCCATCAGGTTTAGATTTGAATCTCAGAATATTGCGCACAATTTTCTTAGTCTTTCAAGGTCATACTTTTACAGGGGCCAGGACAAAGGAGAGGTGCGGTGGAGTGCAAGAGCTCAGCTGCAACTGGCGCGCCTGGCTCTCGAGTTGGTGATGCCAAAATAAGGAGCGGGTCCAGGCGCAGTGGCAAGAACCCTTGAGTACTGTTGCCGATTGGCAATTAGTAGGCGGGCCACATGTAGTTCTTGCCGGACAAGAACTAATTCGCTTTCTTGTTCTGGCTTAGCTTTTGAAGGTGGCTCATGTTGGATTCTAGTGCTGTCAATTGTGACTTGAGTTCACATGAGTGCTCAATGCTTTAGGAGCGTTCGTCTTTGAGCATCACAACAGTCTGTTTGAGTTGCCTAATGTCCTCAGTGGCGTTACGCAGAAACCACTCTGCACGCTTGTTAGCCGCTTTGGTTTGGCGTAAATTGAATTCTGAGGGGTGATCAGTCAACTCCGACAGATTGCTTTTGAGTTGCGAAATTTCAGATTCGGTGGTTTGCAACAATGTTTCCTGTGTGCGGTTAGTCTGTACGCACGAAGCAAGAGCTTGTTTGCGCTTCTTGTTCTCACGGGCCAGTGCGACAATGTTGGACGGAGAGCGTCACTTGGACAGTGATGGCATTGGAGGTGAGGTGTACACTGTGTGCTTTCGTATCCTCAAGCTGAGTTTCAACATCAACTCGGCGGGCTTGTGCAAGGTTCAAACGAGTGGACTCTGCTACCTGTGCCGTTAAGTTGATTTGTTTCTGTGTTCAGCTTCTAGCCTGAATCTCATTCGGATATCCTCCACATCACTCCATTTTAATTGTGACACTAAGTTCAAAACAACGCACAAAAGCGTTTGAGCGAGATTCTTATCTTTCAGCGTATTGTGTTTGGCGTCGCTCATGAGTTGCGTTATGTTAGCATTGAGGACCTCAAGGCTAGCGTCTTTGACGGATTCTGCATAACCCCGGACGAGGACTTTAGTTAGGTTGCTTACAAGCTGCACTAACGTGCCGAGATTGTCATACTGAATTGGACTTTCTGGACTTCCGCCATATTTGCTTTGTGTTTGCAGTAGTTGTTAGTTGTACGCAACTGGATTGTTACTATTGTACGCTCATTTAGCCCCGTGAGTCAAATTGAGGTATGCTATGGTATGTGTTAGAGTAACGTTAAGCAAATAACGCAGTTTGGGATTGAAGCACTCGATAAACGGGGTCATTAATTGCTAAACAATAAAACAGCGTTCGCAAACTATGCTTGCAGGGTTTATCACGTGACCATAAATGTGTTTGAGAATGTGCGGAGAAGCAGTGATCGAATAGAACAAAATTGTTGACGTCGTCAAGTTTTGCGCCCAAAATCTATTGATCAAATAAAAAATTGATGCATTGAGTTTTGGCAATTTAATCATTGATTTAAAACAATTGTGAAGGGCACATTGGTGGAGTAAATCGGATCAGCTTATTAAATCCATTTGAAAATTCGACAAACTCAACAAAGTAATTTATTTAGATTTGATAAATAAATAAAATTTAGTTATGATTAGGTAAACAAACTGTTTGTGATGACTATCGTTGAGCAAGTCAATTCAATTTGTGAAATCAATTTGGAATTTTAGCTAATTCAAAGATGTTTTATTTAACCGGTAAAGAAGTTAAATATACTTATAATTAGCCGTGTGAATTAATTAATTGTTTGTATGATTTACAATGATGTTGACTTTGGCAAAAAGAGAAAAGCAAACAAAAAAAAAATTTCCCCCAGAAAATCTTTTTTTGAAGAAAGTTAAAAATAAAAAAGTGAAATCAAATAAAACAAAAAAAAACGAAAGTGATTAATCATAAACAACCAATTAATTAATAAACTCTACTTGTGAGTGAATCTGTTACGTAATTGTGTTCAAAAGTAAGTATTCGAATCGAAAATGTCATTAGGTATGTGTCGGAACCATAACTGACCAGAAGATGGTACCGGTGGTTTAAAAATATTACGTCCGTCACTGGTGTAGCTTTTGCAATTGTTCCCTTATAAATCTCAAATGGATGGAAAATCAAAAGGCACAAGATTCAAATGTACAAGCATAGCGGTGGTGTTTAAGCAAACGAGCGAAAACGGAAAGCTGCTCAAGCTAATAAAAGCAATAGGTCATGGTCGCGAGTAGATGCAATAGTTTAGCAACTATGCTAGCGAGCCGGGCTAGCGGGTCGGTTGCTTGGTAACGCGTGACCCTAGGTTGGACCGCGACTCACAGCGGAGCGACCGTCGGAATCAACGGACACAGGAAGCTTAAACCAGCAGAAAAGCACTCGGCGTTGCTCTTGGTAAGCTCAAGCTTATTATTTCAAAAGCAATGACCATGAATGAACACGATGCCTTAGCACGTGTTCGTTAGTAGCTTGCTAGCGGCTGAGCCGCGGCTAGTTAGCTAACAGCTTCCAGTCAATCTACCGGAAGTTGCGCAATGGCATGAACGTCCACGAGAGGGCACTCGAGAACAACCCGAAGCATACACAACGGTTCAACGCCACGTAGAAGAGAACCAATATGGCGACTTCCCAATGACTCCACGTAGAATCTTCCCCCAACAAAGATGGCGAACTACGGGAGCCTTAAGTCTTAAGCAAAATTGCGTCCTAAGGGAGCCTCGTGGTTTCAAACACACAAAGCAAAAATGGCGACTGTGTCACACACACCGCGTGCTCTAACACACAAAGAGCTAATACTTTAGCTCGGAGCTCAAATTCAAGCACACAACAGGGATTCTCGGTGTGGAATATGTTCATTCATGACCAATGGCTTCCTGAATATCCTATTTACGCGGCAGAGCTCAAAATAAAATTCCCCAAAACCGAAATCGATTTTGTCACTAGTTGGGTAGCTAATCTAAGCAGTAGGAGGATTTATCTGCACGTCAGAGAAAACCTCAACAATCGGCACACGACAGATGCATGCAACACACAAAACAAATGATATTCCAATAACATTTAACAATATGACAAATTCACTCCAATTTCATTGAGAGGGTTAATCTTGGGTTTCCTCAAGTTCATAACTGCTCACAACCCTGTGTCGCTATGGTCACAGAATGAGGCTCACACACAGGTTACAGGCACGCTCTTAGCGGCAGTGTACTGCACCAAGATGGCGGATATGCTGCATAAAGCTGTATACAAATATTGTGAATTTTGTGTGTTTGAGTTAATGGTCCTATTTGGCCCGTACTCATCAGACCTGGAGACACATAACTGGTAATGATCCTGACGTGACACAGATGGAGAAGTCTATCCTGAGAGACAAGATACAGAAGGGCCTGCCCCTGCAAGTAAATAATAAGTTGGCTGAGGTGGTGGGCCTTGGTAGTATGTCGAAAGCCATATACACTGACCATATAGCTCATCAAGGTGATTTACATCGGAAGAAAGAATTGTTTCAGAAGGAGCAAGATTTGGACACGATGAGAAAAAATAATCAGGTACAGCTGGCTGGGAAGAAAAGGGAGAAGAAGCAAGCAGTGGTGCTACAGACCAAGTTCAGACCAAGTTTCAGCCAAGCCCAATCCAATTCGGTCCACCACAGTTCCAGTCAAATGAAGCACAGCCCATTCAGCGACAGCCAAATATTCTTGTGCCGAGTCAAATTTTACTCCAACCACGACAGATGACCCAAGCGTCACCTGTCCCCTTGGTGTGATTCTGGAGGGAGAGGGGCCATGGCAATAGAGGAAGAAGAGGCAGGCTGGATCTTAAATCAGGAAGTTCAACAGACCCCTGGCACGTGTTATACCTGCGGCCAAATGGGACACTTGGCTCGTTCTTGTTGGCAGAACGGGGGAAGCCCTTCTAAAGGTGGCGCCACTACAAATGAATACAGTCAAACTCAGCCGTCTCAAGGTCCTATCAACCCCTGCGGAGGCCCAGAACCTAGATTCTAGCGGTGCTCGGAAAAACCGAAGGGAGGATGTCAGCTGATGGTGTCAGGGCCGGAACAAGAACCTACAGTCATGGTGAAAGTAAATGATCCACTGACAACAATAGGTGATAGCGGAGCTGGTTTCACTTTCATCCGACCAGAAGATGCTTTACATCTCCCTATGTCCAGCAGGCTTGTAAGGACAATCGGGTTCGAAGGTGTGAAACAGCTGATTCCCTCTGCAAAACCAATACAGTTCCGTTGCAAGACGCAAAGTATTACTTTGCCTACATTGGTTTCAGAACATACTCCAATTGATCTCTAGGGGAGATATGGTTTCTGTAAATAAAACTGTACTATCAGGTGCACACCAGATGGCTGCCTGGTTGATGTGCCCTACAGTGTGTCGGCAAAAACTGGTGATGACAGAGACTACTGATGCATATGTGTTCTGGATTGGAAACATCAGCCAAGAGATATTGGAGGCGGTCAAATTATGGGAAAAGTTTATTGTTGCCAACATGCCTGGGGCAAGATTCCCTGAGTACCCATATCATTCTACCCTCCAATACTATAAAGAGGCTACTCACGCAAATGCCGAAGAATGGCTGAGCCGTCAACCTAGGCAAGAACAATTAAATGCAAGCTGCATCATTTTGGGACCAAAAGGAGCAGCCCTGAAAATACACAAAGATGAGTATCTTGACAAAGAACACAAAATTGAGGACAGTGTCCCTCATGTGACTTTGATGATAGCTGAAGAATATGAACAGAAACGTGGGCAAAATGATGAAGGAAGCAGAATCTGATGTTTTCACTCAACTTGCAGAAAACAAAACCATTTGGATGAGTCAGGATAAAAAAATTATGAAAATCATGATCTCATCACAAGGCTATGGATGTCCACAGACTGTACAGCTGACACTTGACTCAATTCTCAGTGTGACACAGGCCCAATTAAAACAAGAAATGTTGCAACAGGTCCCTGAAGGTCTGTGGTAAAAAACACAGTACTGATGTTGGACTGGTGGAATCGGCACAGCTTGTTAATGTTCAGCTTCGACCAGGCACTAGACCGCCCTGGAAAAGTCAGTACCCATTAAAGGAGGAAGCAAGTCATGGAATTGAACCACAAATAAAAGGGCTGCTTAAGGCATGTGTTTTTGGGAATCACACAGACTCCTCAAAATAATTCACCAATTTTGCCCCTTAAAAAGCCAGATGATTTTTATTGCTTGGTACATGACTTACGGGCAGTGAACAAAGTTGTGGAAGACTTTCCAGCAGAAGCACCTGGCTCACATACTTTGTTGACCCAAATCCCTCCCAATGTAACTCATTTATGTGGGGCTTTCTTGAGCATCCCCCTCAGCATTGAATAGCAAGGCTCGTTTGGGTTTACATATCAGGGACAATTTTATCATTATCAGAGGCTCCCTATGGGATCCAAACATTGTCCGCATGTGTTCAATAAAGTGTTGAAAGATGATTTGGAGGGTATTAGTCAACTGTTGACAAGCACAGTTTTCCAATATGTAGATGACTTTATTGTCTGCTCTCCAGACACATGCTTACATGTCATGTGGATTCGATCAAATTGTTACAAATTTTAGCTGACCATGGACACAAGGTCTCACAGAAGGAGCTACAATATTGCTAAGAGAAAGTGACTTATTTGGGCCAAAAAATTGTGCAGGACCAAAGGAGTATCTCGGATAGTCACCTATAAGCTATTCAAAAGGTTCCAAAACCAAGAACAGTGCGAGAGATGTTGGCATTTTTGGGCATTGCTGGCTATTCAGCAGGATGGGTAGAAGATTATGTCAAATTAATGGGGCCCTTGAGAGCTACGATTAAGGAAACCGGGAATAACCAGTTGCATGCAAATTTAAATTGGTCTCAAGATGGCGTCGAGGCCTTTGAATCAGTCAAACAAAAATTGCTGGAGGCCCCTGCATTGGCTTAACCAGATTATTTAAAAAAATAATTTTGTTTGTGTCCTCTTCCGCTGGGGGGAGGTTTGCATGTGCCGTCCTTTGTCAGCCAAAAGGCACAGGAACAGGACCCAAGCCTATAGCATACTATTCTACTGCCTACTCCTAAATGGAGCGTGGATTGCCCCCTTGTTACAGGGCTATGGTGGGTGTGTATTCGATGTATGAAAAGGCATCAGCTGTAAAAACGGGATATCCAGTGACGATTCTGACACATCACAGTCTTCAAAATCTCTTGAATCACGGGAGGTACACCTTGACGGAGTCCAGGCTCAGAGTATTATCGGCTTTTGGAACAGGAAGATGTGACTCTGGCAAGATGTACCACTGTAAACCCTGCTGAATTTTTGCCAACTTCAGAAGATGGGGTACGCCATTATTGTATGCACAAGGCTGAGAAGTATTCCAGATTAAGAGCAGATTTGCAAGACCTCCGTTTGCGTGAGGCAGATTTGGAATTTTGGATTGATGGTTCTTGTTATCGTATTGGAGAATCTTTGAGTGCAGGTTATGCAATTGTACGGGCAGTAGATTCTGGGTTTGTGGTTGTAAAAGCTGAAATGATACCTCAACCAGCATCAGCACAATTTGCAGAATTAGTGGGTTTGATTGAAGCGTGTTTATTTGCGGAAGGAAAACGTGTAACAATTTACATTGACTCAGCATATGCACATAATGTTTGCCACCTATTCAGCTCTGTGTAGAGGAACCAAGGTTTCAAGAAAACAGACGGCTCACCCCGTACAACATAATGGACAGACACTGACACTATTGGGAGGGATAATGAAACCTAATGAAATAGCTAGTCAAGTATGCAGCCCACAAATCGCATGTGTCAAGAGTCTCACTGGGCAATAAAGCAGCTGATGAAGGAGCTAACGCGATTATGGGCGCAAATAAATTTGCGAAAGTTGTTTTGGTTACACATGAAGTTGATTTGGAAGACAAGATAACTCTTAAGGATGTATTTTACAGCCAATTGACAAGCAGCTGTGGGTTGATAGAGGAGCGTGATAAGGTCTTATAGTGGCAACCGCGGATGTGATATAGGCAGGTCTGAAAAATAATGTCAGGAGAGGGGTGACGACACCTCCAGGTTACATTCCAACACTAAATGGGCCCATGCAGGAACTAGTCGTGGACTTCGTTGATATGGTAAAACCAATTGACGGGAAAATATGCTATATATTGACTATACTATTCTGTATATAGATATTGTCAACGTACGGGTCTCAATTAGATATCTGCGCTTCCTCTTGCGTTAATGGCATGTCGGTCGAGTGAACTCCACGACTTCCATATGATGCCATGCGAACTGGTTTCAGGTAGACGAATGCCGTCGCCATGATTGAGCATTAGCAGGAAACGTCCAATTCTGTCCCTTTTGGAAAATGAGATAAATGCCTACGTCAAGTATTTGTCAACTTTACATACATCTATCGACATATATTGTTAAAAGGCAGAAGCAAGAAGAAGCGCAAGAGAGACTCGAGAAACATAGGAAGAACACAGTGCAACATGGGTACAAGGTATTTGTGAAAGTATTCAGGAGGAAGTGGTTCAACGAACGCCGACAAGGTCCATTTGAAGTTGTTCGTAGCACTGGAACAGCAGTTCAGGTTAAAGGGTCAACAACCTGGTACCATTTGTCGCACTGTGTCAAAGTACCAGAAAAAGAAACCATACAGAGGTATGGACATGAGAAGGATGGCCCCAGACAACTTCGTATACCCGAAAGAGAAAACGAATGGGAAGCAAAAGTGGATCTGCAACAACAAAGTAAAATGTAGACTGAGGGGGATATGGCCTCTATTGATCCTGAGCTGCATGCTCTGGGCACTATCAGCAATGATGCAGCTATTGAGAAAAGGCAAAAAAAGGTTCAGAAACGTCAATCTACAACACGTCCCAATGGAACTCAAGTTCACATCTACAGAGCATAGAATGACAAAGGTCATCGAAAGCGGTGAAGACCCAGTCAGAGGACCAACAAACAGGTCCAAGACCAGATGTAAACCTGAATGTTACAATGATTACAATTGAGGGAGTTCTGGGGAACTCCATTTTACTGCCATGTGTAGGTCCACTGTTAGAATACATAAGTTATCTCATGTTTACTCTAATTCTATTGCAAAGCATTTATTCAGCAGTATAAAGTTGATTGTATTATGTAAGTTTAAGTTGTCTGTGAAGAGGACTGTGCCCTCATCAAAAGATAGCGGCTGGAACATTTTACGGTCGAAGGGGGAAAAAATCAGTGCTGATGAAAAACACATCTGCATTATCATCTGCACAATGAGTTATATTTATGATTGTTTCACGTTGCTGCTGTGTGTGCCCTTATCTCAAGATAGCAGCAGCAACGTGTGTAACTAGGAACCATCCTAAGGAAATAAAAAGAGAGGGCTCGGCAGAGTGGGCTCAGAGCGGTAGGAGGTTGTAACTGCGTACAACTCTGTCTGTTCTTCTCGCGAGTAAAAGAACCAGTCTCTTGTCTTCCTTCCTTGTTATTGTCTATTAAATGTTCGAGGTTGTTTGAACCTGACATCCACAATATGAAGCAGTTCTTTGTAAAGAAGGTGCCAAATGGAAAGAAACTTGATCTGCCAAAGTTAACCTAAGATGATTATTTCTTGTTGTTTAATACTCTTAGGAGGTTTGAGGTCTTCTTCTTTTCCTTTCGGCTTGTCCCGTTAGGGGTCGCCACAGTGCGTCATCCTTTTCCATGTAAGCCTATCTCCTGCATCCTCCTCTCGAACACCAACTGCCATCATGTCTTCCCTCACGACATCCATCAACCTTCTCTTTGGTCTTCCTCTAGCTCTCTTGCCTGGCAGCTCCATCCTCATCATCCTTCTACCAATATACTCACTATTTCTCCTCTGGACGTGTCCAAACCATTGAAGTCTGCTCTCTCTAACTTTGTCTCCAAAACATCGAACCTTGGCTGTCCCTCTGATGAGCTCATTTCTAATTTTATCCAACCTGGTCAATCCAAGAGAGAACATCAACATCTTCATTTCCGCCACCTCCAGCTCTGCTTCCTGTTGTCTCTTCAGTGCCACTGTCTCTAATCCATACATCATGGCTGGCCTCACCACTGTTTTATAAACTTTGCCCTTCATCCGAGCAGAGACTCTTCTGTCACATAACACACCTGACACCTTCCTCCACCCGTTCCAACCTGCTTGGACCCGTTTCTTCACTTCCTGACCACGCTCACCATTGTTCTGGACGGTTGACCCCAAGTATTTAAAGTCCTCCACCCTTGCTATCTCTTCTCCCTGGAGCCTCACTCTTCCCCCACCACCCCTCTCATTCATGCACATATATTCTGTTTTACTTCGGCTAATCTTCATTCCTCTTCTTTCCAGTGCATGCCTCAGGGCTGATCCCTGATGCAGTCCCACGTCCACCTTAAATTCGTCTGTCACACCGACAGCACACCTCACCGCTGTTCTGCTGCCCTCGTACATGTACTGTATTATTCTAACATACTTCTCTGCCACTCCAGACTTCCGCATGCAGTACCACAGTTCCTCTCTGGGTACTCTGTCATAGGCTTTCTCTAGATCTATGTTAAATATCTTGCAGAAGTTATCATTTATTTGATAAGCTTGAATTAGTATTAGGGACGATGTTTATGGTTGCTTGCTGGCCGTGAGAGAAAGGAAGATGTCCACAGTTCCTCTCTGGGTACTCTGTCATAGGCTTTCTCTCGATCTACAAAGACACAATGTAACTCCTTCTGACCTTCTCTGTACTTTTCCATCAACATCCTCAAGGCAAATAATGCATTTGTGGTTCTCTTTCTAGGCATGAAACCATACTGTTGCTCGCAAATACTCACTTCTGTCCTGAGTCTAGCCTCCACTACTCTTTCCCATAACTTCATTGTGTGGCTCATCAACTTTATTCCTCGATAGTTGCCACAGCTCTGCACATCACCTTTGTTCTTAAAAATGGGCACCAGTACGCTTTTCCTCCATTCCTCAGGCATTTTCTCACCCGCTAGAATTCTATTGAACAAGCTGGTCAAAAACTCCACAGCCACCTCTCCTAGATGCTTCCATACCTCCACAGGAATGTCATCAGGACCAACTGCCTTTCCATTTTTCATTCTCTTTAATGCCTTTCTAACTTCCATATTTCCATCTCTATCCTTAATCACCATAACCTGCTGCACATCCTTCCCATCTCTATCCCTCTGTCTGGCCTACCTGTATAGATCCTTTTCTCCTTCTTTAGTGTCCAACCTGCCATACATGTCATCATATGCCTCTTGTTTTGCCTTTGCCACCTCTACCTTTGCCCTGTGTCGCATCTCAATGTATTCCTTTCGCCTTTCCTCGGTCCTCTCAGTGTCCCACTTCTTCTTAGCTAACCTTTTTCCTTGTATGATTTCCTGTACTGTGAGGTTCCACCACCAAGTCTCCTTCTCTCCTTTCCTGCCAGAAGATACACCAAGTACTCTCCTGCCTGCTTCTCTGATCACCTTGGCTGCAGTGGTCCAGTCTTCTGGAAGCTCCTCCCGTCCACCGAGAGCCTGTATCACCTCTTCCCGAAAAGCTGCACAACACTCGTCCTGTCTCAGCTTCCACCACATGGTTCTCTTCTCTGCCTTTGTCTTCCTAATTGTCCTCCCCACCACCAGAGTCATCTTACACACCACCATCCTATGCTGTCTAGCCACACTCTCCTCTACCACTACCTTACAGTTGGTAACCTCCTTCAGATTACATCGTCTGCACAAGATGTAATCCACCTGTGTGTTTCTACCTCCGCTCTTATAGGTCACCCTATGTTCGTGCCTCTTCTGGAAAAACGTGTTCACGACAGCCATTTGCATCCTTGTTGCAAAGTCTACCACCATCTGTCCCTCCAAGTTCCTTTCCTGGATGCCGTACTTACCCATCACTTCTTCATCACCCCTATTACCTTCACCAACATGTCCATTACAATCTGCACCAATTACGACTCTCTCTCTGTCTGGGATGCTCAGAACTACATCATCTAGCTCCTTCCAGAATTTCTCTTTCACCTCTAGGTCACATACTACCTGTGGGGCATAGCCACTAATCACATTACACATAACACCCTTCATTTCAAATTTCAGCCTCATCACTCGATCTGATATTCTTTTCACCTCCAAGACATTCTTAGCCAACTCTTCTTTTAAAATAACCCCAACTCCATTTCTCTTCCCATCTACACCACGGTAAAATAATTTAAACCCTACCCCTAAACTTTTAGCCTTACTGCCTTTCCACCAGGTCTCCTGGACACACAATATATCAACCTTTCTCCTAATCATCATGTCAACCAACTCCCGAGATTTTCCTGTCATCGTCCCAACATTCAAAGTCCCCACATTCACTTCAAGGCTCTGTGCTTTACTCTTTTCTTTCTGCCGCTTTCCACCTCTTCTTCTTCTTTGACTTCGACCCACAGTAGCTGAATTTCCAACGGCGCCCCGCAGGTTGATGACCCCGGCGGCGGATCTTGTTAACCGATCCGGTATGGAATTCTTTGGATGAACGCTCATATTTGTTTGGCAAGGTTTTAAGCCGGATGCCCTTCCTGACGCAACCCTCTGCATTTATCCGGGCTTGGGACCGGCCTACAGTTTGCACTGACTTGTGCCCCCCATAGGGCTGCATTTCATCCTTCTACCAATATACTTACTATTTCTCCTCTGGACGTGACCAAACCATCGAAGTCTGCTCTCTCGAACCTTGTCTGCAAAACATCGAACCTCGGCTGTCCCTCTGATGAGCTCATTTCTAATTTTATCCAACCTAATTATCCAACCCAACATAATTTTATGTCACTCCGAGAGCGAACCTCAACATCTTAATTTCCGCCACCTCCAGCTCCGCTTCCTGTTGTCTCTTCAGTGCCACTGTCTCTAATCCGTGCATCATGGCTGGCCTCACCACTGTTTTATAAACTTTGCCCTTCATCCTAGCAGAGACTCTTCTGTCACATAACACACCTGACATCACCTTCCTCACCCGTTCCAACCTGCTTGGACCCGTTTCTTCACTTCCTGACCACAATGACCATTGCTCTGGACGGTTGACCCCAAGTATTTAAAGTCCTCCACCGTTGCTATGTCGTCTCCCTGTAGCCTCATTCTTCCCCCATCACCTGTCTCATTCATGCACATATATTCTGTCTTACTTCGGCTAATCTTCATTCCTCTGCTTTCCAGTGCATGTCTCCATCTTTCTAACTGTTCCTCCACCTAATCATTGCCACTTCCTGGTCCACCACACTTGCCTCTTCTACTCTCCCTTCTCTTTCATTTTCCTCATTCATCAACTCCTCGAAGTATTCTTTCCATCTATGTAGCACAGTACTTGCACCAGTCAACATATTTCCATCTCAATCCTTAATCACCCTAACCTGCTGCAGATCCTTCCCATCTCTATCCCTCTGTCTGGCCAGCCTGTATAGATCATTTTCTCCTTCTTTGAAGTCCAACCTGCCATACGTCATCATATGCCTCTTGTTTGGCCTTTTCCACCTCTACCTTTGCCCAGTGTCGCATCGCAATGTATTCCTTTCGCCTCTCCTCGGTCCGCTCAGTGTCCCACTTCGTCTGCACAACACTCGTCCTGTCTCAGCTTCCACCACATAGTTCTAGGCTCTGCCTTTGTCTTCCTAATCTTCCTCCCCACCACCAGAGTAATCTTACACACCACCATCCTATGCTGTCTAGCCACACTCTCCCCTACCACTCACTACCTTACAGTCGTTAACCTCCTTCAGATTAAATCGTCTGCACAAGATGTAATCCACCTGCGTGCTTCTACCTCCGCTCTTGTACGTTCACCCTATGTTCCTATGAGGTCAAAGGTGACAATTTTCATACAACATGTCCGAACAATGGACTGGGGACAATGTACATGTTCTTGTGTTATCGAATAATGGAGGTGACCTTAATAAATGGTTAGAGTTAGCCTATAAGACTTATGTAGTTGACCAGGTAGAATAAAAATGATGGGTTTGATCCCTCCCCAAATGGATTACTATGTATTAAAGGAAGTATAATTTCATATAAAGGCAGTAGACAGAATAAGGATCCCTCAAAGTCTGATGACAAAAGAAAAACAGCCGTTCCGACCTCTAAAGTTGAAAAAACAGCCGGCATAGCACCTGAGAAAAGGCTAGTCACTAGCGAAAGTGACAGGGGCTATTTTTCCGGTCCAGAGTGGTCACAATCTGTGGTGAAGGATGACTTAGGGGATTTAAAGAAACGTCAAGCGAAATGGAAGGCGTTTGGCTTTGACTTGTCAGCATTACAGGGTGACGACCTTTGGGCAGGCAGGATTGTGTGGTATCGGCATTTGATGCATTCAGTTACAGATTCGGGTTTAGTGAAAGGACCATGCTTGGTTAGGGTTCAGCCTCCCAGTACGTCATATTAGATTTTTGAAACAATACCGGTGCCATTGCGCCGCTATTGCCAGCATACTTTGTTAAGGTGGTTAGAATTCGTACAAAACGACCCACCAGATCCTTATCTTCTATGGTATCAAAATAATATCCGAGTGCGAGGTACAGAGTGTGACTGGGTGGAAGATCTGCAATATCTGGACTTGCTTGGAAAACCTGAAGATTTACAATGAGCTGTCCCTGACTGGATAGATGTGAGACCGGTAGAATCAGCAATTTGTTTTTGTCAAATGAGACTCATGGAGGTCCAGGAAGGTTTATGGGAATTTCAGAGTGTGTATATTACATGATGAAATTTAAAGTACAGCCATTCGGGGATAGGCTTAAGACATATTCGGTGACATTTTATTTGCAGGACAAGGGTCAACATGTGACTTAAACTTAAAAAATGTACTGGCATTACCAGATAAGTAGCAACAATTTATTGCTCAGTGACTGTTTTTGTCAATGTCTTTATATCTCAAAAGTGTTCTCTTTCAATTGACTTTTTGTTGTACTTGAGCGGCTCCAATTACCGCAGACAAATTCCTTGTGTGTTTTTTGGACGTACTTGGCAAATAAAGATGATTCTTATTCTGATTCTGATTGTGGTTACTTGGAAACAGTCCTATGGGGAATTTAAAATTTATTTGGTGGGTCTGTGGAGATCAGGCTTACATATTTTTACCTTATGGTTGGACTGGCTGTTGCTATGCGGCGACATCACAGCTTCCTTATCAAGTAATAACGATTAAGCGGGGTGAGAGGCCTGTTACAGTTCAACCTGTTGGAGTTAAGGGTACCAGGACTAAGAGGGAATTGGCGCAATTCCATAAATTAGAGGCATATCATTGGCAAATTTGTCTTGGAGACAAAAAGGGCATTGGATTTTTTTCCATGGTATGGAGTTACATTTTTGGCAGACCATATTGATAATGTATACGCTGCAGGGATTTGCTCATGAAACGATTAAGGGATTTGAGCTTTTGTCGAATACACAGAGAAGCCATAGACTAACTGTTGAATTTATCTTACCCAACATTATAATAAATAGACACAAAAGGAATGAAGACGCTGGTTTCTTTTTCTCATGAGGAGGGCGCATGGGTGATTGTTCAGGTTACAGCCTCTCAACACGCTCTAAACAATCTCCCCCGTCGCTCCTACATTTATTTGAAAATAGGAGGGTTTTACAAGACATAATGTTCTAAGCACTAAGACACAACATAAATCATGGAAAACTTTTGGTCGAGGGTCCAAATGGGTCACTCGTTATTGGTTCGCCGATTATCACGTTGTTTTGTTAGCCCCTTTCACAACAGTATCGTTGGGATTTATCATCTTGTGCCTTTCGCACGGACACAACACAAAACATGGGACCAGACCAACACCTGTCACGTCCCCGACCACATCCGATCACGTCCTTGGTCAAGGCGCCCTTCCATCGGATGATGCTGAGTTATCTTCTTGAAGGCGAGACATCTTTCTTTCTAAAAATTGTCCATAATACTAATGCAAGCTAAGCAAATAAATGATAACTTCTAAAATATATCTAACACTAACTTTGCTTCAACACGATATGCACTTGACTACATTTTGGCCAAGAAGGGTGGTTTGTGTGTTTCTCTGAATTTGACAAGAGATGCCTGTTACACTTTGATACCAGACAACTCAGATAATATGACCAGTGTCGTGGAAGCGTTAAAGGTCATTATAAATGCTTTTGGCCCTTCTGCTGAAGCAGGCTGGTCAGCTAATTCCTGGTTACAGGATAGGTATGGGGCTATGGGTGCAGTGTTAGTTCAAATGTGAGGAGCGCTTGTTTTGGCTTTGTGTGGGATGTTTTGCTTCTGCACATTGCTACTTACGTTTGCAAAGTCTTAATGATCCTTAGATGGGTTGGCGTTGTAATGCCGGGAGACAAAGCACAATTGCCGTTATTAAAAGAGAATGAATCCAATGGTGAAGAGGTAGAGATGGAGTCCGCTGTACAAGATACGTAACCAATGTGAACTTTTGTGGGTTATTTTGAATTAGAAGGTGAGTCCTTTTATTACAAAAATGCTTTTTTAATACTTTGTTTTCATAAGAGTAATGTTCAGCAGTGGTACACAAAGGAGTCATGTCCACATTGGTTTGGAAGCCTTGTGCAATGCAAGGGGGGTATTGGGGCAGTTCAGCGTATCCTTGTGGAATCATGCTTAGACATAGGTAATACCACAGTGTTTTATGTGGGTGATAATGAGTGTAAAATGACAAGATCCTCCGACCTCCAAATGGGTCATAGCATTGATAGCTGGGGGTGGCAGCTTCATGATAGGTACCAAACGACTTCCCCTGCTGTGTCTGCTCAAGCACTGTGGACATGGCTGTCCTCCATATAATGTTGTTATATATCCATTTGACAATTTGTTGTATTATGTTCGATTTTGTTGAAAATACTGGCATATGTTTTTGTTTTTCCAGGAGTGTTCTGGAGCTGTTCGGGGTCCCGCTTGTACGGACCTGGAGTCTGGGACTCGTTCATGGACGGTGATTACAAACAGCAGGACGGTCCAGAATTTGGATGTGACCTTCTCCATCAATGTCAAGAACGGTACACTATATGGAGGGAGACCACCGTTCGGAATTTCAATTCTGATTCATATTTGTGTGTATTTGATATGTGGGCTTCCACCGTTGTATTTTTGTGGTTTCAAATGTTTTTATTTCCTTTATTTCGATGTTTGTATTATTCTGTTGTGTATGATTTGTCGTCCGTGTAAGAGGTCCCCTTAGGCATTTGGCTGGAGGGAACTTTGTCGGCGGCTTGATATGGCAGCCTCTCATTTCCTCTTCTCTTAGAGAAAGGTTTTTCGACGGGGAGCCGCAAAACCTTGGCTCTCCCACGAGGCTGCACATACAAAATTAATATAATAATAATATAAATTTAGGTTTTGCTAGCTTTGTGTCGTTATTATTTGCGTGTAGGAAATTTGTTAATTTGGCTGCTTGGTACTAACGTGTGGCCTCAGGGGGTGACGAGGGGATGCAGGGAGCAATTCGACCTTATTATGATTGATGTTGCTGTTTTTTTCTAGTTAATGGTTAACCTTAAATCAGTGATGTCAAACATAGGCTCGCGGGCCAGAATCGGCCCGTCAGGGGTTTCAATCCAGCCCGTAGGGATGGAGAACACATTCACTGCTATTTTTCAATAAAACTGAGTTTTGTTGCTAATTTTGTCCACTGGAGGATGCACTGACAACACTTAAATGACATTGATGCACTTGAGAAGCCCAAACGATGCCAAGTTTCAGGAGCACACAAATATAAAATGGTGTGCCATGTTCACACAACAATTCTGTGAAAATAAATTCTTCCTCTAGAAATGTTTTAAGACATTGAATATTACAAAATTTCAGTCAAAAGCTTCACTTAAAAAGAGGTTGGTTGTTGGAACTTTTTTTTTTTTTCCAATGCACTGCCACAACTTAAATTTTAATGTATACATTTACAAAGGGGCGGCACGGTGGCCGACTGGTTAGAGCGTTAGCCTCACAGTTCTGAGGACCCGGGTTCAATCCCCGGTCCCGCCTGTGTGGAGTTTGCATGTTCTCCCTGTGCCTGCGTGGGTTTTTTCCGGGCACTCCGGTTTCCTCCCACATCCCAAAAACATGCATTAATTGGAGACTCTAAATTGCCCGTAGGTGTGAATGTGAGTGCAAATTGTTGTTTGTTTGTATGTGCCCTGCGATTGGCTGGCAACCAGTTCAGGGTGTACCCCGCCTCCTGTCCGATGACAGCTGGGATAGGCTCCAGCATGCCCGCGACCCTAGTGAGGAGAAGCGGCTCAGAAAATGGATGGATGGACATTTACAAAGGATGGATAACTGAATGGTGCACGCTCACTGATTCATAATACTGTTGAAATAATGTTCGGTTAAAAATTTCCGACTGCTCATAATTTGCAACAAAATTTACAACAAGATAATAATAAATGTGAAAATTTTCCCAAATTACTCGGAATTATTTGCACCAAAACAATGGGGGACATTTTGAATAGTGTGAAGATAGCTGGGATAGGCTCCAGCACGCCCGCGAGGATAAGCGGAACGGAAGATGAATGAATGAATGTTATTTATGGATTTTTAAGCCACAAATATTGTGGTCCGGCCCACTTGATTTGGGATGAATGTGGCCCGCGAACTAAAATTGGTTAGACACCCCTGCCTTAAGTAGATGCCTTGGTGCATTATAAGATTTCTTGACCGAGTAGATTCTTCTAAATTGTAGATAATAGTTTGTTACTTTTTTGGGCTAACGCTGTTTGTTGTTTCTTGCCAGGTGTCATTTGCTACTTCTATGTTTTGTAATGATCTCATTAAAGGGGTAATATGTAGTTAATTTAAACATTACTGAAGTCAGAATTATTTTGAGAGGACCGAGTGCTTTGAGGACAGTAATCAAGCCAACCATCTTTTCTTTGTATTTCGACATCAAAGGAATTCCTACGGCCATTTGTTTGTTTATAATAGGGCTATACTTCTCTTTTCAGACAATAACCTGTCTTTGGTGTACAACAGGGGTTTGGGTCTTCAAAGAAGTCTGTTTTTCATCTTGCGGGATAAGTGTACCATCTGTTCGGCCAGTCAGTCTATTGGATGGCACCAGGCGGATGGGTATTTCGTGGACACAGAGTGCCATTTTGTGGCTAGCAAAACACTCCAAATACGGTGATGGGGGGCATCCACAGTCCGGTTAAACCCAGGGGCTGAGTTGATTCCACACCCAGATAATTAAACCTTTATAAAGTGGCGTCCAGGAGTTTCGGGGGCTTCCCCCCCTTGTTCTGGCTTTGTAAGCAGCTGCTATGACACTGAGGCTTGTTCAATAAATCTAATCAGCCCAAAAGCCACAGTGTCTTGAAGTCTTCATTCATTCCTGCTCAACGGAAGCCGGTGTTCTCCCGGGGGACCAGCGGCTCAGAACCACAGGCGAAAAAAATCCACCTCACCTCTGTAACCGAGACAACCACACGGTTAGGTGTCATCTTGCATATTCCCCATAATCTATAGTAATAATCAAATCATAATCTATGTCAGTGTTGCCATTTTAAGAGTTAATAAAAATAACTAGTTTTAATATAATTACAATATATTAAAGGTGCAATTGTTTCCCAATTTTGTGGTGACCCCTGAAGGCACCCTTAGCATTCACCTATTCCTACTTTCGGGCGGGCTGCCATGTGTCCAAAAATAGTTTCCAGTTGTCACTTGGCAATGACAGTCTGTTAGTTCCGGAATTGGTCGCTGTTGTTTTCTGTCACTGTGGTGCAATATAGGGAGAGACTGGGACATACGTATTTCCGGGTAACAGATATACAATATGACTCGATCCAAACAACAGACGTGCCTCATGTGGCCTTGTTGAATGCTGCGACATTCCATCAAAGGTGATGATTGACATTTGGTGGCCATGTTGAATGTGGCACATTTAAAGGCCATGCATTGATGTGGCAGCCATGATGGCAAGAGTTCTATCTGTTGTCCCATTGTGCAGAGAGACATTAGCATGGCACAATGTTAACTTTAAGAGGAATACAAAACAAAAGTCCCTGGAGTCTGGAACACGCAATTTCTGGTACAGTTACAGTTTTTCTTGTCAAGCCGTTCCTCTACGGCAACGGATTTGGAACTCGGAAGCACACTAATTGCTCGCCACTCATGGAAGCGACCCGCCTTGACTCACCTATGACTACGTCAACAATGTCACCATCAAGCACACCTGTGTGGTAGGTTTTGATAAAATTTGAAACTTATCAAACATTTTTAAAAATAATAATATTTATTTGCAATAAGTTTGTACTGATGGCACGGTGGCCGACTGGTTAGAGCGTCAGCCTCATAGTTCTGAGGACCCGGGTTCAATCCTTGGCCCCACCTGTGTGGAGTTTGCATGTTCTCCCCATGCCTGCGTGGGTTTTCTCTGGGCACACCGGTTTCCTCCCACATCCCAAAAACATGCATAAATTGGAGACTCTAAATTGCCTGTAGGTGTGACTGTAAGTGCGAATGGTTGTTTGTTTGTATGTGTTCTGCGATTGGCTGGCAACCAGTTCAGGGTGTACCCCGCCTCCTGCCCGATGACAGCTGGGATAGGCTCCAGCACGCCCGCGACCCTAGTGAGGAGAAGCGGCTCAGAAAATGGATGGATGGATGAAGTTTGTACTGTAATGGGCATTTTAGGCCACAAAAAAAGTACAAAACAATAATTGTGTTCTGTACCATATGCACCCATATTACTTACTTAAATCCATAGGCACATGCAAATGGGTGTACTCTGAGAGTAAATGTATTTGTTTCATAAAAATGATTCTACAGTTAAAAAATCGAAATGAAGTGACTGTAAGATGATATGAAAATTTGTGCAAATACATGATAAACAGGAGGGAAATGTTAAATAAATTGTACAAAGTTATCCTTTTTTTGCTGGCATGCATTGGTATTGTGGACGATTTTGATGGTTGCTTGCTGACCATGGGGGAGAGGAAGATGTCTCGCCCTCAAGAAAATGACTCAGCATGAATCAACAGGAAAGGACACCTTGACCAAGGACACAGCCAGGTGTTAATCTCATATCTTCACCTTGACTCCCTCCCTTTAGTATGACATGTTTTGTAACTTAGATACCTCCCTAAAGAAATGAATACAGGAGCAATGGAAGAGATTGTTCAGAGCATGATAGGAGAATGTAACTGAACAATCTCCCACATGTTCTCCTCATGAGCAAAAATAATCCAGCGTCTTCATTCCTCGGTGTCTATTTTTATAGGTGTTGGGCGAGATAGATCCAACAGTCACTATAGTGGACCTTTAGCACATTCGCCACATCCTGGTCCCCACCTTTTCCAGCTCCTTCCTTCAGGTAGGCACTATTGAACAATGCACACTAAAACCAGCCGACATTGCAGCAGCTTATTCTCTCTTTCCAATAACTTCTTAAACCTATAATTCTCAAAGTGTGGCAAGACTACCACTGGCGGAACGTGGGTTCTCTCTCGTGGTATGGGAAGAATCAATGCGCAAGATTAGTTGCATTTAACGTTTTAGTACCATACATTTGCCTTCATTAGTTTTTTTTTTTTTTTGTATTTTCCTATTTTTAAACACAGTTTTAATATTAAAACTGTGCATTATGTTACAGTGATCATTCATTCATTCATTTTCCGTACCGATTATCCTCACTAGGGTCGCGGGCATGCTTAGGCCTATCCCAGCTATCTTTGAGCTTGGGATGTGCCCCAACCACAGCTCCGGTCGGCCGCCTCAACAATGGAGGCGTGGAACATGGTCCACTCGGACTCGATGTCCCCTGCCTCCCCCGGAACATGAGAAAAGTTTTGTCGGAGGTGGGAGTTGAAACTCCTTCTGACAGGGGATTCCGCCAGATGTTCCCAGCAGACCCTCACAATACGTTTGAGCCTGCCACGTCGGACCGGCATCTTCCCACATCATTGGAGCCAACTCACCACCAGGTGGTGATCTGTTGACAGCTCCGCCACTCTCTTTACCCGAGTGTCCAAGACATACGGCCGCAAGTCCGATGACACGACCACAAAGTCGATCATCGAACTGCGACCTAGGGTGTCCTGGTGCCAAGTGCACATGAGGACACCCTTATGCTTGAACACGGTGTTCGTTATGGACAATCCGTGATGAGCACAGAAGTACAATAACAGAACACCGCTCGGGGTTCTGATCGGGGGGCCGTTCCTCCCAATCACGCCCTTCCAGGTCTCACTGTCATTCCCCACGTGAGCATTGAAGTCCCCCAGCAGAACGATGGAGTCCCCAGCGGGAGCGCTCTCCAGCACCCCCTCCAAGGACTCCAAAAAGGGTGGGTACTCTGAACTGCTATTTGGTGCATAGGCACAAACAACAGTCAGGACCCGTCCCCCCACCCGAAGGCGGAGGGAGGCTACCCTCTCGTCCACCGGGGTGAACCGCAACGTACAGGGGCCGAGCCGGGGTGCAATAAGTATAACCACACCTGCTCGGCGCCTCTCACTGTGAGCAACTCCACAGTGGAAGAAAGTCCAACCCCTCTCGGGAGGACTGGTACAAAGCTGTGCGTGGAGGCGAATCCGACTATATCTAGTCAGAACTTCTCGACCTCACACACCAGCTCGGCTCCTTCCCTGCCAGAGAGGTGACATTCCACGTCTCTAGAGCCAGCTTCTGTAGCCGGGGATCGGATCGCCAGGGTCCCCGCCTTCGGCCACCGCCCAGCTCGCATTGCACCCGACCCCTACGGCCTCTCCCACAGGTGGTGAGCCCTTGGGAAGGGGGACCCACGTTATCCTTTCGGGCCGTGCCCGGCCGGGCCCCATGGGTGCAGGCCCAGCCACCAGGCGCTCGCCTTCGAGCCCCACCTCCAGGCCTGGCTCCAGAGGGGGGCCCCAGTGTCCCGCGTCCGGGCAAGGGAAACCTGAATCCATTCATTGTATTCGTCAGAGGGGTTTTTGGAGCCGTGCTTTGTCTGGTCCCTCACCTAGGAGCTGTTTTCCATGGGTGACCCTGCCAGGGGCATAAAGCCCCAGACAACTTAGCTCCTAGGATCATTGGGACACACAAACCCCTCCACCACGATAAGGTGACGGCTCAAGGAGGGGGACTCTCTACACCATTTACACAATTGGAATTGTATCAGAATTATCGCACTACTCGTCACTTTATATTGCTTGATGACTCTGGATCATTTGCACAGTTGTCATTGTTTCAGCATTACCACATTAGTGGTATTGTGTTTTGCATGTCCTAAATTTATATTTTGTCTTAGTGGCTTGATGATTCTGATTCACTCCCACTGACGGCTAATGAAGTCAAATATCTATTTTAAATGGGAGGGGTGGCAGGGAATGAGATATATTATTAATGAAACCAAACAAACAAACATACCTCAATGAAAATGATTACAACAGATTGTTAGGGATAGCCAGGTACGCCCTATTAACGATGGCAGCTCTGTCTGCATGTCCTCAACCAGCCAATGCTCCCTCAAGTGTTTCTATATCTCTATGGTTAAGCATAGGCTACACTTACTGTTGAGATACAGTAAACCCTCTGTAGTTACTAAACTCAGGCTCCGCCCCCATTGTCATGTTAATGAAAGTCGGACTCACCATTGGCCCAGCAGTCACATGCATGAGACAGAGCCCCTAAAACGAGTTGCGTTCAGCAAGAAATAAGGTATGTAAAGTGTTCTATATTTTTTTATTCTTGTGGTATATTGACAAAAACATGGCACATACACGTTTTAAGACACCTGGGAACTGTGTTCAATTGTGGAAAAAAAAGACAATGTCTACTTTCAAAGTAATTAATCACATATGAATACATGCGATGGTACTGTTTTTTGTTTTTTTTTAATAATATTGGCTACATTGACATACACAAATATGTACTAAATTGACTCTTTTGACATCATCAATGGAGTATTATTTCAGTGTTTTTAAGTAACCAAACCCCAGCTGGTACAGACGGTTTGCCGGTACTGGAGTCATAAGCAGCAGGCTCCGCCCCCATTGTCATGTTAATGAAAGTCGGACTCACCATTGGGCCAGCAGTCACATGCATGAGACAGAGCCCCTAAAACGAGTTGAGTTCAGCAAGAAATAAGGTATGTAAAGTGTTCTATATTTTTTATTCTTGTAGTATTTTGACAAAAACATGGCACATACACGTTTTAAGACACCTGGGAACTGTGTTCAATTGTGGAAAAAAAAGACTGTCTACTTTCAAAGTAATTAATCACATGTGAATACATGCGATGGTACTGTTTTTTTTTATTTTTTATTTTTTTTATAATATTGGCTACACTGACATACACAAATATGAACTAAATTGACTCTTTTGACATCATCAATGGAGTATTATTTCAGTGTTTTTAAATAACCAAACCCCAGCTGGTACAGATGGTTAGCCGGTACTGGAGTCATAAGCAGCCACATAAGCATGAACAAGGGCGGAAAAGAAGTCCCAGTGTTGAACTGAAAAACAAGGGTCATGACAAAAGGGTTACATTCTACGGGTGGTGATGACCAATATAGGATCTGATGAGTAAGATACCGTACAATTTCCTTTGACTTTTATGAAACTTTATTCAACTTTTTAAAATTTTCAATACAGACAAGAGTATGGCTTTGTAGGCTGACCTGTGTGCAGAAAGTTACTGTAGTGGAAAAAAATCCAACCCATCCATGTTTCACAAATTTATAGGCGCATAGCCAAAGTTGTGTAGTGTCGTGGCCTATCACGTTGATACTTTTTTGTTTTATATCAATCCAACCATCTATTAATTCATTATGTCCCCCCTTCAAGGTCAGTGGGAACTCCCTATACCATGTTATTTTGGGCAGGAGTTAGACTGCAGCCTGATTTCGTCACCAGTCCATCATAGGCCCAGCACATAGGAGAGACAACCATCTACAATACATTGACATTGACATCTATGGCAATGTAAGGGGAATTGATCACACTCTGACATGTATGAAAGGGAAGAAATCAATGTCCTTCCTTTATATCGTTAACTGTTAAATATACTGTATGCATCTGCAGACCTCTGACAACACACAAGTAGCTATTTAGAGCAAATGCACTTACATATAATATTAAATATACCATTCACGTTAAGGTGTTTGATGTCATTGCATTGCCCTTGTTTGAAATTTTGGTGTCTCTTTTTATATTATTACATTTGCATGATCTTAGACCTGGTTCCTCAACATAATGCTAATGAACCAACCGTGGTCTCAACAGAATTGTGGAAAATAGAAGATGCCGAGTGGAAATCCCAACCATCAATGCATTTGTTTTTCCTTTGTTGGAGTGAAAATTCTCTGAAATGGTCCAAGACCTCAAAGACTATGGAAACAGACTGTAATGACAGTGTGTGAAAATCTAGCTTTCAATATACAATGCACTAAGATACATTTTAGAATACTAAGCGTGATCAATATTGAAACAATAGAACCTGTTTTACCACCCACCTATTCATTTCTTGTATCATAAAAGCTATCAAGTGGACATTTGGCTTTGGAACAGTAATCAATTAATAGAGCAGAAGATACAATGAAACTGAGCAACATGCTAATTTTTGTGGTTTATGCTGTGTAACATATATTTCTATTAAGTGATCTGAGATGGTCTGTGCAATCTCTGTAATGCATTCTATCATTTTACATAGCTGCATCTTCTCTCTTTGCATAGCTTTTTAAATCCCAATACTTTGTCATACTAAGGTTAACCCTGAGGCCATTTTCTACAGATCTATCAGCATTCTACCATCCTTAATTGTAATCATACATTATTCCAGATTCTTAGGTAAAAAAAATATTGAAATTCTGCACTGGAGACTCAGAACTGCTAAATGTTGAACCGTTTCTAAGTTTATAAAAGGTTTATACAAAATATGGACAAAGAGGGATAACTACTTGATGTTTTTTTTTTTGGGCTGGTTTTATCATAGTTTATACCTCTGATGTTACCTGTTACCATGCATTAAGATAGCCTTTTTCAGATACTTAAATCACATTCATACATATGTAATGAAAACATCACACACATTGCCCGTAATGCCGGCTTTCCCTTTTAATTGTACCTGTGACTCTGGTACGACTGGAGCCCCAGGGAAAATATTGGTCGAGCCCCCACCTTTCTATTTGTGTGCAGTTTATACAGACCAGCAACATGAATAAAGGTGCATTAAACAGTTTCAACATGTTGTGTAAAAGAGGCTATACTGGGCTTGGGTAACAAGGATACAAAAAACATTCAGATACCCTAAATTGTAAAAAAGACACCTAGCAAATACATCAACAGAAACTAGAAATGGAAGAAAATATATGGTCGGTGCAGCTTTGCAGCAAAATAGTAGCTTCCTCTCTCCGTGAGGTCTTGTGTTGTGTCTCTGAGAATTTGTATCGAGTCATCCAGAAGATCATTTTTGGGGTCAACCACTTGTTGCATCACACACAAACAAATCATAAAATCCATTCTAATTCAGCTGTATACCACTCAGCGGAGTCAGCACCTTTCAGTTCAACTTTTCTACCCAAAGATGCAGGTAGTGTGTAACCCGCATGAGATTGGCAATCAGATGACAGGTGTTTGATTCTCTGCTTCATCCCTGTGCCAGAGCAAATCAAATCATAGAGTTGTTTCTTTTGTTGAAAGTCTGACACAGACTCAGATCTAAGGAGGTCATGTGTATCTCTGTCTTCACTGATCTCTACTCATCTTTCAAAGCAGGCCTGATGCTGGTGTTGTGGTAATACTCTTCTGATGTTTTCACCTTTTGGTTGTCTGATCAAATTCAAACATCCTATGGGCCACACTATAGGCCCCCACCTGCTCCTGAATAATGCACATCTGTAACACTTTTGTAACTTTATTTTTGTAGTTTTAACATCAGGGTCGGGTGGCGGCCACTGGACGAGTGGCACAGGAGCCGGCCTTGTGCCACGTATTGAGAACAGGTGCTGATTTTCATCCAAACCGCTTCACACTTCCCCCTTGTGACAAATGTACCATCACACTTATCAGTGACCCTTCCCACTTTTGCGACATTACATAGTTTAGAGCGTCAGCCTCACAGTTCTGAGGACCCGGGTTCAATCCCCGGCCCCGACTGTGTGGAGTTTGCATGTTCTCCCCGTGCCTGCGTGGGTTTTCTCCGGGCACTCCGGTTTCCTCCCACATCCCAAAAACATGCATAAATTGGAGACTCTAAATTGCCCGTAGGTGTGCATGTGAGTGCGAATGGTTGTCTGTTTGTATGTGCCCTGCGATTGGCTGGCAACCAGTTCAGGGTGTACCCCGCCTCCTGCCCGATGACAGCTGGGATAGGCTCCAGCACGCCTGCGACCCCAGTGAGGATAAGCGGCTCAGAAAATGGATGGATGGATATTATGTATAAATATAGAACCAAGTAAAAATTTCAAAATAAAACTCAATGGTAAGAACAAATTATTAGAGTCTTGTGTAAAATTTCAATTTGATCATTTCATAATAAAAAAATAAATAAATACAAAGCCTACACGAGGCATGAATTTGAAGGCAGTGCTATGAGATCAAAGAACAAAACTACATGTGAATCAGTAAGTTTAAAACCCTTTCTCACCTTTTATATTCTCATTACCTAGATTTTGTATCAAAAGTTGGGTGGCTGAGGTGTGACTGAAAAGCGATGGAAAAGTTACAGAGTGATGTCAGCTCAGTCCAAATGATTTAATCACCAGAAGTGCTGGGGGAAGACAGATTTGATTAAGACCACCCAACCCGATCAATAAAGTCCTTGAACTTGCATAAGTCAATGCCGGCCACTCACAGTATTACTGATAACTACACCGCACAATGCATTTGCACAGTCCCTGTCTGACCACCTCACCTGAGTGATTTTTTTCCATTGACGAATAGATTGTTTTGACCTCAGATTTCAAGGTAAATACAAGTCAACGAAAATATCTGACAATAAAAATGGACACTAAATGGGATCCACCTGCATTATTTTGGCCCTGCTAAAAGCATCTGGCCTCTTGTTGGTTGTGAAAGATGGAGAGTTTGGGGTTATGTACAGTGTGCAATCCTCTTTTACTCACAGTCAGCCACTCTAGATGTGGATACTAAAAAAACAAGAAAATACATTTATCAATTGAATTCAGACTGAATGAGCATTGTGAGAAGAAAAAGGTCTGTCATAGGTGGCTCACCCATATCATTGGTTAACACTGATTGGCAGAGTCAATATACTTTATCCTGGAACAAGAGTCATATTTGACAAATATGTCTCTAACAGGAGGCTAAAGAGAGAAAAGCCCAAAAAAGGGTTTGATATCAATTTGGTTTTACACACACCAAGATAGGCAGGTTGTCTGTGTGTGTGATGACCCTCCCCGTTTTGTGTGCGCCCACTCATAACTGTGCCTTCCCACACCTGTGTCTTGTCGCTCCCCATTATGTCACCAGTTTGTTGTACCTCATTGGCATGTTGAAGCACTTTTTTCCATTGCCTTGAACTCACTTAAGATCAGAACCATTTTGACCCTGTCTTTTGTCTCACTTCTTCTGGATACATCTGTCTGATCTGCCTGTGTAGCTAACCCAACCTGCCATAAAACAGTATGTTTTTGGAACTCTCTTTGCCTTGAGTCATTCAATTCTATTTGGATCCTATTCCACGACTCTTCATGGCATTTTGGGTTCGCTCTACCACGGCAACAGTTAAGAGTGTTAAAATATAAAATTTTAAAACAATTCATAAAGCTTTTATGATATTTGGTGATTTTAGTGATTTGTATTATTTTTATCTCTGTGGCATACATCATTCTAAATTTAAGTTGAAGAGCAACATAAAACTGGTTGTGGTGAACTATGCGAGACATGATTAAACAGGGAAGCACATGGGCCACACTGACAAAATTTCACTCTGAAAATTCGACTCTCGTGAAATCCTCACTAGAGTCGCGGGCGTGCTGGAGCCTATCCCGGCTAGCTCTGAACACCCTGAACTGGTCGCCAGCCAATCGCAGGGCACATATAAACAAACGACCATTTGCACTCACATTCGCATCTATGGGCAATTTAAAGTCTTCAATGAACTTACCATGCATGTATTTAAGAAGTGTGGGAGGAAACCGGAGTACCCGGAGAAAACCCACGCTGGCAAGGGGAGAACATGCAAACTCCACACAGGCAAGGCCAGATTTGAACCTGGATCCCCAGAACTGTGAGGCAGATGTGCTAACCACCGTGTCGCACATTCATCCATCCATCCATTTTCTGTACCGCTTATCCTCATTAGGGTCGTGGGCATGCTGGAGCCGATCCCAGCTATCGTCAGGCGAGAGGCGGGGCACACCCTGAACTGGTTGCCAGCCAATCGCCACACATTGAAACTTAATTCATATAATTTATCAGATGAGGGTATGCTAATGCAGACCTATGAAGGGCACAAGCCAATGCAAACTGTGGGCCGGTCCCAAGCCCGGATTAATGCAGAGGGTTGCGTCAGGAAGGGCATCCGTCTTAAAACTTTGCCAAACAAATATGATCGCTCATCCAAAGAATTCCATTGCCGATCAGTCGTGGCCTGCTTAACAACATCCGTCACCGGCGCCGTTAACCTACAGGGTGCCGGTGGAAATTCAGCTTCTGTGGGTCAAAGATGAAGATCAGGTGGAAGCGGGTTCTTAGGAAGAAAGAGAAGAGGAAAGCACAGAACCTAGAACTGAATGTGGGGACTTTGAATTTTGGGACCATGAAAGGAAAAGCTCAGGAGTTGGTTGACATGATGATTAGGAGAAACACTGATATATTGTGTGTCCAGGAGTACAGGTGCAAAGGCAGCAAGGCTAGAAGGTTAGGGGGATGGTACAAATTATTTTACCATGGTGTAGATGGGAAGAGAAATGGAGTAGGGGTTATTTTAAAGGAAGAGTTAGTTAAGGAGAGGTGATAAGAGGTGAAAAGAGTGTCAGGTCGAGTGATGAGGCTGTAGCTTTAAAGTCGCTGCTCCTCCACATCGAGAGGAGCCAGATGAGGTGGCTGGGGCATCTGATTCGGATGCCTCCCTGGTGAGGGGTTCCGGGCATGTCCCACCGGGGGGAGACCCTGGGGACGACCCAGGATGCGCTGGAGAGACTACATCCTTCGGCTGGCCTGGGAACGCCTCGGCATCCACCCCGGAAGAGATGGATGAAGTGGCTGGGGAGAGGGAAGTCTGGGCATCCCTGCTAAAGCTACTGCCCCCGCGACCCGACCCGGATAAGCGGTAGAAAATGGATGGATGGATAGTGGCAATGCCCCAGAGGTAGGATGTGACCTCGAGAAATTCTGGAAAGTGCTAGACCAAGTATTCGTGAGCATCCCAGACAGAGCGAGAGTCGTGATTGGTACAAATTGTTGTGAACATGTTGATGAAGGAAACAGGGGTGATGAAGAAGTGATGAGTACATTTGTCATCCAGGAAAGGAACATGTAGGGAGAGATTGTGGATGGAAATGGCTGCAGTGAACACTTTCTTCCAGAAGAGGCAGGAACATAGGGTGACCTACAAGAGCACAGGAAGAAGCACGCTGGTGGATTGCATCTTGTGCAGACGATGTAATCTGGAGGAGGTCACTGAAATAAGGTAGAGTGGAGCTAGACAGCATAGGATGGTGGTGTGTAGGATGACTCTAGTGGTGGGGAGAAAAATTAAGAAGACAAAGGCAGAGCAGAGAACCATGTGAAGCTGAGAAAGGAAGAGTTTTGTGTGGTTTTTCGAGAAGAGGTGAGACAGGCTCTCGGTGGGCAGGAGGAGCCTCCAGAAGACTGAACCACTACAGCCAAGATGATCAGAGAGACCGGCAGGATAGTACTTTTGGTGTGTCTTTTGGTAGGATATGGGAGAAGGAGATTTTGTGGTGGAACCTTAAAGTACAGGAAATCATACAAGAGGTTAGGTAAGAAGTGGGACACTGAGAGGACTGAGGAGAGGAGACAACAATACATGGAGATGCAACACAGGGTGAAGATAGAGGTGGTAAAGGCCAAACAAGTGGCATATGTTGACATGTATGCCAGGTTGGAGGGTCCCGGGGGGAGACCCTGGGGACGACCCAGGATGCGCTGGAGAGACTACATCCTTCGGCTGGCCTGGGAACGCCTCGGCATCCACCCCGGAAGAGATGGATGAAGTGGCTGGGGAGAGGGAAGTCTGGGCATCCCTGCTAAAGCTACTGCCTCCGCGACCTGACCTCGGATAAGCGGAAGAAAATGGATGGATGGATGGATGAATGGATTAAGTACACCGTGCCTCAAGCCCAGTTGAATTCCTCGATCACTGAGACTAATATGAGCACCGTTGCGGATGTCCGTCCATCCATTTCTGTACCGCTTGTCCTCACTAGGGTCACGGGCGTGCTGGAGCCGATCCCAGCTATCCCTGGCCGAGAGGCGGGGTACACCCTGAACTGTTTGCCAGCCGATCGCAGGGCACATATAAACAAACAACCATTCGTACTCAAATTTACATCTACGGGCAATTTAGAGTTCGCAGTCAACCTACCATGCATGGTTTTGGGATGTGGGAGGAAACCGGAGTACCTGGAGAAAACTCACGCAGGCACGAGGAGAACATGCAAACGCCACACAGGCGGGTCCGGGATTTGAACCCCGGTCCTCAGGACTCAGCAACCAGTTCAGGGTGTACCCCGCCTCCTGCCTGATGACAGCTGGGATAGGCTCCAGCATGCCCGCGACCCTAGTGAGGAGAAGCGGCTCAGAAAATGGATGGATGGATAGTTGTACCGTATGTTCCGTCCTGAAACCTGTGCTTGCAAAACGCTGGTCTTTTGGTGACTCCGACAGCCAGACAGTCTCTCGAGCATTTTCTATTCGGTCTCCAGTACTCTGCAATGCCCTACCTGCGATATTAGCGCTGCTACCTCAGAAGAAATGTTTAAATCCCGACTTAAGACTTATTTCTACTCTTTGGAATTTAGTCAAAGTACATGTAGGCCTGTTTTACTGCTGCTTGTCCGATCTCTTCCCCCCTCGTCTCCTGCTCGGAGGGCGAGTTGACGTTGACCAAATCTGAGGCTGTTGCTGTTTGGGTTCTGCACCGACCAACTGAGAAAAGATCTGAGGTGAACCACTTCCCCCCGGAGTCGTTGTCATGGAGGATTCTGCTCCGACTGACTGGGCCAGGTCCTCAGGCAGAACCACCAATGGCATCTATCCTGCGGCACCTTTTCTCTTTAAATAGACACTTCTGCCATCTTTATAAATATTGTACAGCATCTTGCAATCGTAATGAACCTACAGCACCAAACTATGTGATAAATGTTGCCCATTAGACATACATTGCAGCCTGGTCATCCTGGAAGGGGTATTGCCACATCTGTGGTCCCTTCTCAAGGTTTATTTTTTAACCAAATGGGGTTTTGAGTTTTGCCTTGCCCGATTGTTGTTGTGTGCCCGCTGTGGCAAATCAATTTTATAAGGCTTAAATGATTGGGTATTTGTATGTGTGCATGCATGCATGTGTGTGTGTCGCCATGGGATACGTATTTGATAAGGCTTCAGTGTGTGTGTGTGTGTGTGTGCGTGTGCGTGTTCGTGCGCGTATGTGCATTTTTGGAGCGTTAAAATGTGCCGCCAACCCCCCAACCCCCATGCCAACCAAAGGCCCACCTATCGGACACGCTCTAGCCCTGACATTGTCTTAGATTTGATTGTTTCCAGCTTTCATTATTATTCATTGTATTGCATCTCTTTGCTATTCTTATAATTTTAGGTCTGTTATTTAAGTTTTTAAATCCTTTTAATATAGATGGTTTTAGGTCTGTTACTGACTGTTACTTATTTTAGTTTAAATTGTTTTTATTCTTTAATATTGTTAGTATCACTTTATTATCTTCAGTGTTTTTATAGAAGGAGCCATCTTCACTGAGAGTATTAGTCCGATCCTTAGTCGTAGTGCTTTGCTCTTGCTGCATCACTGTACTGGGGCTCTGTGTGGCCTGTGGCTGTGGCCTGTGATCTGGTCCTGGTACATACTGGTCCTTGGTGGTGTTTCCTCACCTGGATGCTCTGTATCCAGCCTCAGGTCTCTGGTCATTACATCATTTTTAACCTGAGTGCGTGCGTGTCTCAGTGTCCTTGTGGATGAGTGGTGGAAGGGGTTGATTTGTTGCATTTTCTTGTACGAAAAGCACTGTATACATAACATTTTATTGATATATTAATTGATTGATTGCATATAAATTTAAACATTTTAATAAAATAAATTAACAATGCATGTATGTAGTGTATATTCACAAGGCATGACCAGCATGTGAAGTTATTATTATTAATATCCGAGACCCACTCAATGGACCTTTGTGTTGAAAATATTACCGCTGTCAGACTAACAGTGTCGCACATCTAATGATCTAAAAGTGGAATTCTATATCTGCTATCTAAAAGTGCCAACTTTCCTGGCAATAAACTGGTGAGTCCTGCCAGAAAGTGATAGGTGAATAAATTCTGGCTTCACTGTTGCTCCAATTTACCAGGAATGCACTGTGAAAGTGGGTAATGAATATTCAGAAGAACAATCTTTCTGACTAGCCTGCCTCTCCAACTTGCTGTGTCTCATAATATCGTAAATACTGTAACTATAGTGTATTGATGGGTATGTACAACTCAACAATAGTTTAACTATTCTTGTATTTGTAAGGAAACATCTATCATCAAGCTATGGTTCAGTTGTCAAGCACAGGTTGGGCATCTGATAAAGACAACAATTGAGAAAGACGAGCATACTGTTTATACATCCTCAGAATGGAACCGGCCTCCCCTTCTCACCACAAGTCCCCACAGCTGTGATGACTGAAAAGGAAGAAGCCCTGAGCAGAGGAAGTTTTGGGACAAGAGCTGTCCCTTGACCAACTGCGGGGCTGTTAAAACAGATACCCTCTCGTCATTGTGGGCAAAGGAAAGCTGACAATACATTGTTTGGACAGTCCCTGGCAACTTGGATGGAGATTAAGAGTAGGTTATGTGTTTTGATTGTAAAAAATCTCAAAACAAAAATCCAGGTAAAAATCAACAACATAATACATCAATAAAAGCATAATCATTATAAGCAAAAAAAAAAAAAACAACAACAACAGAGGCTGGTCAATATTTTTGACGAGATCAAAAGCCTACCAAGCCACTGTAGACTGCACACAAACCATATTTTGAATAAAACACTACCTAATACATGGGAAAATAAAACAGCTGGGGTTGCCCAGTATGATGGCTGCTCTGAGAACAGCTGATGATAAGTGCTCTAAATGCCTTCAAAGCTCATCGTTAACATGATCAATGGCTTCAATAATAATGAATCTGAATAATAATTATTAATAACATATAATTAAATGTAATTTGACCAAATATGTTATTTCAGAAGTGTGTATCAAACTGATAGCCCTTCCCATTAATCAGTATGAAGAAGTAGACATGAAATATTGAAGCCCTGTGGTCCTCCAAATCTGACTTTTTAGTCATTCCAAAAGTCAAGGACACGCACTCACGGCATCATTTCAGCTTTACGGCCCCCTTTTGTGGAACAGCCTGCCAAATAACCTCAGGGATGTAGAAATGGTTGTTTTTAAGAGTAGAAGTAGACCCACCTTTTTAATTTAGCTTTGAAATAATATTCATTTGTTCTAGTTTCTTATCTGGGATGTTATTGAATTTCCATCTTTTTCATTATTATTCATTGCATTTTTGCCTGAAACCAACACCCACTGAGATATGAAGGGCCCTTCCATCCCCAATGAAGTATCTTAACTCCAAATCTGACTGATATGTCCGTGGTCGCTGCTGCAAATCAGACGCAAACAACGTTGTTCTCAAGAATAAGTCAGACGCCTATGGAGATCAGGTATTTTTCATCCCCATAATTACAAGGGACAAAGTTGTTCAGAGAAATACAGTACAAAGAAAACAGAGCTCTTAGTGAGTATAAAATGTGAGCCGAACAAACCATTTTCTCCAGTTATCGCTGCGAGACTAGCTGTATTTTATATCAGGTCACTGGGTAACAAATCAATGTTGATTAATGACATAATTACGACCTATGTTTTAGACTTTTTACTACGAAATGAAACGTGGTTAACAGAAAGTAGCTGTAATACCATTTTAAATGAGGCAACGCCAGCAAATAAAAACATTTCTGAACGAGTGTCGAAATTAATTATGGTATTGCTGCTATTTTTAAATCATTATTTCAGTGTGAAGAAATTATACTGGGTAATTTTAGCTCTTTTGAATATCTCTGTTTTTTAGTAAAAGGTGATGCAAAGGTTATTGTTTTAATAATTTATAGACCTACAAGATACAATGGAAAATCTATGTACTTTTTTTCTGAACTCCTGTCAGTTACTTGCTTCCCTCTCGCTCTCGTACAGTGCCGACGCTTTTTTGCTTGCTCTGCTTGCTTTGCCTCTGTTTACATTTTGTTCTTGCTGATAAGCTTGTTTTTCTTCTAAAAAAAAATAGAAGCAGCGACTCCTGGATATTTTTAAACCTGTGGGACTGTACCTTTTTTGTTGATACAGTCAGTTGTTGGCATATTCCAATATTTTCTGATACCCTCTCACCATTACGTGAGCGTATGGGACAACATCTAAAAGGGAGGACACAACACCAGCAGATTACAGAGGAATCCGGCTGGACTGTGTTGCAAGCTGCTTCAACCCCGAGTGAGCGGCCATGGACGGTCGCTACAGCGAAGGGCAAGAAAAAAGAATGCGAGTCAATGCAAAACATTGACATCAGACTTACAAATACATTTGAGCCACTTTTACAAGACCCTGACCAAGAATGCTCATCCCCCACCACCACTGAAAGGTATGAAACTAAATTATACAAGAAAAAAATGGCACCCCAAATGTTAATAGTTGGTGATTGAGCTGTCAAGGATGTGAAATGTTTTTGCAGTGAGAAGTAACAGCAAAGCACTGTGTTTTACCAATGACATGGTGCATGTTATCTCTAAAAAAAAATCCTAGCGATCAGTAATCAGCACCCAACTGTGAAATCTGTCATTATACACACAGGGGCCCTGGATGTTCTCAAGCAGCAATCAGAGGTACTGAAGCGAGATTTCATTGATCTCCTAATAAAAGTACAATGTTTGGATGCTGAGGTTTTTAAAAGTGGACCCCACCCAATTATACGATTTGGAGATGAACATTTCTCTGGGCTCAGTCAATTAAATAAATGGCTCAAAGAAGTGTGTACAGCACTCTCCGTGAGTTTCATTGACAATTTCTGCATTTTTTGGGAGTGCAGACAGCTTTACGGGCAGACGGTTTCTGTCTAAATAGACAAGGTGTTAAGTTATTGGCGGCGAACATTTTTTACTCTACGTCATTCAGCAGCCCGAAAAGAAAACACTGGCCTTGTTGACACGGCTGAAGGACAAAAGGATGCAGTTGTTCCCAAACAATCAGAGGAACAAGAGATAAGGTGACACGAGGCGCAGACGGATTAATCAGCGCCATCTATGTTGACAATAACAATTCTATAAAAACATATATCATATATATAAAACATATATATAAAAATATATATAATATATAAACATATATATAAAAATTGACTATTTTTGTGAATTAGAGATTACAATCTTTGAATAACAGATTCTCCCAAAAATTCAGACAACCTCTGTGTATTAAGAAAAGGTAGATAAATAAGAGTACCACCACGAAGTTTATGGAGACCATAGCAGCCCGAAAAGAAAACACTGGCCTTGTTGACACGGCTGAAGGACAAAAGGATGCAGTTGTTCCCAAACAATCAGAGGAACAAGAGATAAGGTGACACGAGGCGCAGACGGGTTAATCAGCGCCATCTATGTTGACAATAACAATTCTATAAAAACATTATTAAAAAAATAATTCAATAAAAATTCTAAAGAACTCTCAGCTGTATTGGACACATTTGACCTCTCTCAACATATAAGGAGTCCAACCCACTCTCAAGGTCACCTCTTATACCTGGTCATCTCTAAGGATGTTGAAATTGTATCAGTGGACAGAAAGGATATGGCTATTTCTGACAATTTTTGTGAATTAGAGATTACAATCTTTGAATAACAGATTCTCCCAAAAATTCAGACAACCTCTGTGTATTAAGAAAAGGTACATAAATAAGAGTACCACCACGAGGTTTATGGAGAACATAGCTGTGTCATAAGCTGTGAATGCTGAGACAGTTGATGAACTTTTGGAAAAATTCATTTGGAAAATTTCAAATGTCATGGCATGGAGGCTGTCGCTCCTATGAAAACTAAGACAATATTGAGACGACCTACTACCCTGTGGAGGAGCACTATGATGGTAAAGACCTCTAAATCAAAGTGTAGGAATGTAGAATGAAAGAGTAGAAGTGGAAAAAAAATCTAAACTGCAAATTGACTATGACCTCGCCAGACAGTCTTTGTAATTTTAACCAAGAGTGAGTCAGAGTACACATTTCTGAAATTATTAGTAAGAACCTCAACAACACTCACACTGTTTGCTGTGGTTGACAAGCTCTTCGTTTGGAATGAACAATCAGTTCCCCAAGGAAATCAACGACAGGCGTAAAATCTTGTACCCGTTGATGAAGAATCACTGCAACAAAGGCAAACGAGCGTGGCTAGTTGTCGACATGTCGACGGGCCAACTGTTTCGTGATGCCAACGTCACGCCCTGGCTCTTCTGGATAAGTACTTCTTTTGATCTGTTCTCGTTATGAATTGTCATAAGTGTACTGTATTTTGTCGTGTCATCGGACTTGCGGCCACATGTCTTGGACACTCGGGTGAAGAGAAGGGCGGAGCTGTCAACTGATCACCACCTGGTGGTGAGTTGGCTCCGATGGTGGGGGAAGATGCCGGTCCGACGTGGCAGGCCCAAACGTATTGTGAGGGTCTGCTGGGAACGTCTGGCAGAATCCCCTGTCAGAAGGAGTTTCAACTCCCACCTCCGACAGAACTTTGCTCATGTTCCGGGGGAGGCTGGGGACATCGAGTCCGAGTCGACCATGTTCCACGCCTCCATTGCTGAGGCGGCCGACCGGAGCTGTGGCCGTAAGGTGGTCGGTGCCTGGTGAGGTGAGGGATGCCGTCAAGCTGAAGGAGTCCTATTGGGCCTTTTTGGTCTGTGGGACTCCTGAGGCAGCTGATGGGTACCGGCTGGCCAAGCGGAATGCAGCTCTGGTGGTCGCTGAAGCAAAAACTCGGGTATGGGAGGAGTTCGGTGAGGCCTTGGAGAAAGACTTACGGACGGCTTCGAGGAAATTCTGGTCCACCATCCGACGTCTCAGGAGAGGAAAGCAGTGCACCACCAACACTGTGTATAGTGGGGATGGGGCGCTGCTGACCTCGACTCGGGACGTTGTGAGTCGGTGGGGAGAATACTTAGAAGACCTCCTCAATTCCACCGACACGCCTTCCCATGAGGAGCCAGAGTGTGGGTTCTCTGAGGCGGGCTCTCCTATCTCTGGGTTTGAGGTCACCGAGGTAGTTAAAAAGCTCCTGTGGCAGGGCCCCGGGGGTGGATGAGATTCGCCCGGAGTTCCTAAAGGCTCTGGATGTTGTGGGGCTGTGCTGGTTGACACGCCTCTGCAACATCGCATGGACATCGGGGACAGTGCCTCTGGATTGGCAGACTAGGGTGGTGGTCCCCCTTTTTAAGAAGGGGGACCGGTGGGTGTGTTCCAACTACAGGGGGATCATACTGCTCAGCCTCCCTGGTAAGGTCTATTCAGGGGTGCTGGAGAGGAGGGTCCGTCGGGAAGTCGAATCTCAGATTCAGGAGGAGCAGTGTGGTTTTCGTCCTGGCCGTGGAACAGTGGACCAGCTCTACACCCTCGGCAGGGTCCTCGAGGGTGCATGGGAGTTCGCCCAACCAGTCTACATGTGTTTTGTGGACTTGGAGAAGGCGTTCGACCGTGTCCCTCGGGGAGTCCTGTGGAGGGTGCTTCAGGAGTATGGGGTACCGAACCCCCTGATACGGGCTGTTTGGTCCCTGTACGACCGGAGTCAGAGTTTGGTCCGCATATCCGGCAGTAAGTCGGACTCGTTCCCGGTGAGGGTTGGACTCCGCCAAGGCTGCCCTTTGTCGCCGATTCTGTTCATAACTTTTATGGACAGAATTTCTAGGCGCAGCCAAGGCGTAGATGGGGTCCGGTTTGGTGGCCTCAGTATTCCATCTCTGCTTTTTGCTGATGATGTGGTTCTGTTGGCTTCATCAAGCCGTGAGCTCTAACTCTCACTGGAGCAGTTTGCAGCCGAGTGTGAAACAGCTGGGATGAGAATCAGCACCTCCAAATCTGAGACCATGGTCCTCAGTCGGAAAAGGGTGGCATGCCCTTTCCAGGTCGGGGATGATATCCTGCCCCAAGTGGAGGAGTTCAAGTATCTTGGGGTCTTGTTCACGAGTGAGGGAAGAATGGAACAGGAGATCGACAGACGGATCGGTGCAGCGTCTGCTGTGATGCGGACTTTGTATCGGTCCGTTGTGGTAAAGAAGGAGCTAAGCCGAAAGGCGAAGCTCTCAATTTACCGGTCGATCTTCATTCCTACCCTCACCTATGGTCACGAGCTGTGGGTCGTGACCGAAAGAACGAGATCCCAGATACAAGCGGCCGAAATGAGTTTCCTCCGCAGGGTGTCTGGGCTCTCCCTTAGAGATAGGGTGAGAAGCTCGGTCATCCGGGAGGATCTCAGAGTAGAGCCGCTGCTCCTCCGCATTGAGAGGAGCCAGATGAGGTGGCTGGGGCATCTGATTCGGATGCCTCCCGGTTGCCTCCCTGGTGAGGTGTTCCGGGCACGTCCCACCTCAAGGAGACCCCGGGGACGACCCAGGACACGCTGGAGAGACTACGTCCTTCGGCTGGCCTGGGAACGCCTCGGGATCCCTCCGGAAGAGCTGGATGAAGTGGCTGGAGAGAGGGAAGTCTGGGCGTCCCTGCTAAAGCTACTGCCCCCGCGACCCGACCCGGATAAGCGGTAGAAAATGGATGGATGGTACTGTATTTTGTTTCATTCTTTCCACTTTTGCTTAGACAAAAAAAATTAATAAAAACAAACGGAATGACGCATGCTACCACCATGACTCCTCGCTCTTATCTGTCTGCTTTCCTGCTCTGCTTGTTTCCACACACACGAAACACACAAGTCGTTCAAAACTCTTGCACACTACAAACAACCACATCACACCATATTATCCCCTTGTCACTGTTTGTTTTCTATGTTCAGTGTTTGTTCGTTACCCTTCTATGGACCCTGGCTTTGCAGTACTTAAATATAGCATCTCTAGCTCCCTCTCTAAATAACATTTGTCAACACAATTCAAAAACTCTCTCAAAAACTGTCAAAAAAACAACAGCAAAGAATGCATAGTACCAAATCTATTTAAAATCATGATACACGCACCCATAATATGACACACTTTACTTTTGTGTCATGGAATGTCAATGGCATTTGATCGCAGGAAAAGAGAATTAAGATTATGGATTATACCACGACACTTTAAACAGACCTCCTCCTATTACAATAAACGCACCTTACTGAGTAAGAAGAAAAATGCCTCATTGACTCGAATTTCAATCTGGTTATCTCAGCCTTTTACAACTGTAGACAAAGAGGAGTCTCAATACTAGTCCATAAAAGACTACTTTTTACAATAAATAGTACAGTAGCAGATCCACAAGGCCGATATATAATTCTACACGTCAATGTATACGCTCCAAATAAAGATGATACAGCCTTTTTTCACATGCTCTTTTCACACTTGTTAAACTTGTCAGTCAATTCTACTATTATCATGGGAGGTGATTTTAACCTTACGCTAAATCCCCTAACACAACCCCAATCCCAACAAAGTTGGGACGTTGTGTTAAATATAAATAAAAACAGAATACAATGATTTGCAAATCATGTTCGACCTATATTTAATTGAATACACTACATAGACAAGATATTTAATGTTCAAACTGATGAACTTTATTAGTTTTAGCAAATAATCATTAACTTAGTTTTTTATGGCTGCAACTCGTTCCAAAAAAGCTGGGACAGGGTCATGTTCACCCCTCTGTTACATCACATTTTCTTTTAACAACATTCAATAAACGTTTGGGAACTGAGGACACAAATTGTTGAAGCTTTGTAGGTCGAATTATTTCCCATTCTTGCTTGAACAGTCTCCGTTGTCGTATTTCACGCTTCATAATGCGCCACCCCTCCTTGAGCTGTCACCTTGCCGTGGTGGAGGGGTTTGTGTGTCCCAGTGATCCGAGGAGCTAAGTTGTCTGGGGCTTTATGCCCCTGGCAGGGTCACCCATGACAAACAGGTCCTAGGTGAGGGACCAGACAAAGCACGGCTCAAAGACCCCTAATGATGACGACAAACAATGGACTTCGTTTTCCCTTGCCCGGACGCGGGTCACCGGGGCCCCCCACTTGGAGCCAGGCCTGGTGGTTGGGCTCGAAGGCGAGCGCCTGGTGGCCGGGCCTGCACCCATGGGGCCTGGCCGGGCACAGCCTGAAAGGGTAACGTGGGTCCCCCTTCCCATGGGCTCACCACCCGTGGGAGGGGCCATAGGGGTCGGGTGCAGTGTGAGCTGGGCGGTGGCCGAAGGCGGGGACCTTGGCGATCCGATCCCCGGCTACAGAAGCTGGCTCTAGGGACGTGGAATGTCACCTCTCTGGTAGGGAAGGAGCCCGAGCTGGTGTGTGAGGTCGAGAAGTTCCGACTAGATATAGTCGGACTCGCCTCCACACACAGCTTGGGCTCTGGTACCAGTCCTGTCGAGAGGGGTTGGACTCTCTTCCATTCTGGAGTTGCCCATGGTGAGAGGCGCCGAGCAGGTGTGGGTATACTTATTGCCCCCCGGCTCGGCGCCTGTACGTTGGAGTTCACCCCGGTGGATGACAGGGTAGCCTCCCTCCGCCTTCGGGTGGGGGGACGGGTCCTGACTGTTGTTTGTGCCTATGCACCAAACAGCAGTTCAGAGTACCCACCCTTTTTGGAGTCCTTGGAGGGGGTGCTGGAGAGTGCTCCTGCTGGGGACTCCATTGTTCTGTTGGGGGACTTCAATGCTCACGTGGGCAATGACAGTGAGACCTGCAAGGGCGTGATTGGGAGGAACGGCCCCCCCGATCAGAACCCGAGCGGTGTTCTGTTATTGTACTTCTGTGCTCGTCACGGATGTTCCATAACGAACACCATGTTCAAGCATCAGGGTGTCCACACGTGCACTTGGCACCAGGACACCCTAGGTCGCAGTTCGATGATTGACTTTGTGGTCGTGTCATCGGACTTGCGGCCGCATGTCTTGGACACTCGGGTGAAGAGAGGGGCGGAGCTGTCAATTGATCACCACCTGGTGGTGAGTTGGCTCCGATGGTGGGGGAAGATGCCGGTCCGACGTGGCAGGCCCAAACGTATTGTGAGGGTCTGCTGGGAACGTCTGGCAGAATCCCCTGTCAGAAGGAGTTTCAACTCCCACCTGCGACAGAACTTTGCTCATGTTCTGGGAGAGGCGGGGGACATCGAGTCCGAGTGGACCATGTTCCACGCCTCCATTGCTGAGGCGGCCGACCGGAGCTGTGGCCGTAAGGTGGTCGGTGCCTGTCGTGGCGGCAATCCCCGAACCCGTTGGTGGACACCAACGGTGAGGGATGCCGTCAAGCTGAAAAAGGAGTCCTATTGGGCCTTTTTGGCCTGTGGGACTCCTGAGGCAGCTGATGGGTACCGGCTGGCCAAGCGGAATGCAGCTCTGGTGGTTGCTGAAGCAAAAACTCAGGTATGGGAGGAGTTCGGTGAGGCCATGGAGAAAGACTTCCGGACGGCTTCGAGGAAATTCTGGTCCACCATCTGACGTCTCAGTAGAGGAAAGCAGTGCACCACCAACACTGTCACTGTGTCTAGTGGGAATGGGGCGCTGCTGACCTCGACTCGGGACGTTGTGAGTCGGTGGGGAGAATACTTCAAAGACCTCCTCAATTCCACCGACACGCCTTCCCATGAGGAAGCAGAGTGGAAGCCGAAAGGCGAAGCGCTCAATTTACCGGTCGATCTTCGTTCCTACCCTCACCTATGGTCATGAGCTGTGGGTCATGACCGAAAGAGCGCGATCCCGGATACAAGCGGCCAAAATAAGTTTCCTCCGCAGGGTGTCCGGGCTCTCCCTTAGAGATAGGGTGAGAAGTCGGTCATCCGGGAGGATCTCAGAGTAAAGCCGCTGCTCCTCTGCATTGAGAGGAGCCAGATGAGGTGGCTGGGGCATCTGATTCGGATGCCTCCCGGACGCCTCCCTGGTGAGGTGTTCCGGGCACGTCCCACCGGGAGGAGACCCAGGACACGACCCAGGACACGCTGGAGAGACTACGTCCTTCGGCTGGCCTGGGAACGCCTCGGGATCCCCCTGGAAGAGCTGGATTAAGTGGCTGGGGAGAGTGAAGTCTGGGCGTCCCTGCTAAAGCTACTGCCCCCGCGACCCGACCTTGGATAAGCGGAGGAAAATGGATGTATGGATAATGCGCCACACATTTTCAATGGGAGGCAGGTCTGGATTGCAGGTCTCGTACCCGCACTCTTTTACTACAAAGCCACGCTTTGTAACACGTGCAGAATGTGGTTTGGCATTGTCTTGCTGAAATAAGCAGGGAGGTCCATGAAAAAGACGTTGTTTGGATGGCAGCTTATGTTGCTCCAAAACCATGTATGTACCTTTCAGCATTAATGGTGCCTTCACAGATGTGTAAGTTACCTATGCCATTGGCACTAACACAGCCCCATACCATCACAGATGCTGGGTTTTGTACTTAGCGTCCATAACAGTCCGGATGGTTCTTTTCCTCTTTGGCCCGGAGGACACGACGTCCACAATTTCCAAAAACAATTTGAAATGTGGACTCTTTGGACCACAGAACACTTTTCCACTTTGCATCAGTCCATCTTAGATGAGCTCGGGCCCAGAGTAGCCAGCGGCGTTTCTGGGTCTTATTGATAAATGGCTTTTGCTTTGCATAGTCGAGTTTCAAGTTGCACTTACGGCTGTAGCGCCGCATTGTATTTACTGACATTGGTTTTCTGAAGTGAAGTTTTGCTGAGCCCATGTGGTGATATCCTTTTCACATTGATGTTGGTTTTTGATGCAGTCCCGCCTGAGGGATGGAAGGTCACGGGCATTCAATGTTGGTTTTCAGCCTTGCCGCTTACATGCAGTGATTTCTCCAGATTCTCTGAACCTTTTGATGAGATTATGGACCGTAGATGATGAAATCCCTAAATTCCTTGCAATTGTACATTGAGGAACATTGTCCTTAAACTATTCGACTATTTTCTCAGGCATTTGTTCACAAAGAGGTGAACCTCGCCCCATCTTTGCTTGTGAATGACTGAGCAATTCAGGGAAGCTCCTTTTATACCCAATCATGGCACCCACCTATTCCCAATTAGCCTGTTCACCTGTGGGATGTTCCAAACAGGTGTTTGATGAGCATTCCTCAACTTTCTCAATCTTTTTTGCCACCTGTCCCAGCTTTTTTGGAACGCGTGGCAGCCATTATATTCTAAGTAAATTATTATTAGCTAAAAACAATAAATCAGTTTATCAGTTTGAACATTTTAATATCTTGTCTTTGTAGTGTATTCAATTAAATATAGGTTGGATAGGATAGGATCACTGGCGCCCATCCCAACTGACTCCAGGCAAGAGACAGGGCATACCCCGAACTGGTCGTCAGCCAACCACAGGGCACAGACAGACTAACAACCATTAGCATTCCCATTCACACCTATGGACAATTTGTCTTCAATTAATCTAACGTGCATGTTTTTGGAATGTGGGAATACATCGCAGTACCCAGAGAAAATCCACGCAGGCATGCGAAAAACATGCAAACTCCACACAGGCGAGGCCTGATTCAAACCCAGGATCTCAGAACTGCGAGACAGATGTGTGTCGTCCACCCAGTGCTGCCCGGACGCACAGAACTATTCAGACCAGCAAGGAAGGGGGAAGAAGAGGAGAAGAAGCCCATTCACTCAGCTATTTTATCATCATCCTTGGCAAAAAGCACATTCCAGAGAGACAGAGACAGACAGAGAGAGAGAGAGAGAGAGAGAGAGAGAGAGAGAGAGAGAGAGAGAGAGAGGGAGAGAGATGAAGAGAGAGACCTGTACCAATTGTTCCTTTGCAATGCTGGAGCAGGCAAATGGGTGTAACCCCTGATTCCTGTACAAGCAAAGCTGGAACATACCTGGGTCCTCTGGGGCAAGATTGCTTTGAATTCCCCAAGGAAACACATTACACTTGTCAACAACTGTTGGGAATTGATCCATGCCCCCCTTTTCTCTTTTCTTTCCATTCATCTTCTCAACCATTCAATGCCACCGAGCCTCATCTCCTTATCTGTAACATCTACCTCTAAGCCCTTGGACAACCCATAAACCTAGTCACCTGACAAACATGGAACATTCTCCGTCCTTACTTTTCATGTTCACATTAACCACTTACGCAATCTATTCTGTTCATATCATATCAAGCTCAACATTCTTCATCCATCTTCCATACATGAATCACAAAGTGTGGTCAGTTGTTCCTCCTTTATAGGATACTTTTATGTCTCTCATTATCATTATCAGTTCAAATGACTTGCTGTTTCTTTCAGCACTTTCCTCAATCTCTTCTCTCACCTGCTATTTCTGCTCTTCTTGTAGTGTCACCCATTTCTCAAATACTTCCATAATTTCTGTAATATCATCACGGGTGAGTGTTAGATCTGCTGTCTGAGCACCCTGAGCTCTGCCCCAGTGTGTGTGTTGTTTGTGAGTTCGTTGCAGGTGTGGTGCAGCGGAGTTACTCAACAGCTGTATTCCATCCCCAATTACGGTAGCTGCCCTACTTAAAATGGCCTCGGACTCCACCACAGCGCAAGATTATCTATCTGCATCGAGTTTGTAATCTAGTTATGTCATGTGTGTGTGTGTGTGTGTATGTGCGTGTGTTCCAGGTTTTGTCTTCCTCTCTCTCGTTTCTCACACACCTGCTCCTGTGAGCATCTTCACCACCTGTGCCTCGTTCATACCTAATTACCGATTGTTTTTAACCTCGTGTCTCATTCCCACTCGTTGCCAGTTCGTTGTACCTTGTCGTCACGTTCCAGCATTCCTTGTCACAGACTCACAGTAAGACTTTGACCCTGTTCCGATTATCGACCTTAACTCTTTGCCTCATGTTCTTGGATACTGTTGCCCTTCTTGGATTGCCTGCCCGTGTACCGACCTATGCCCATCTATTAAACCACTCTTTTTGGAAACTGTCCATTTGTTTTGGAGTCTTGCATTTTTGGGTCCTATCCTCTGTTCCGTTCATGACAGAATGAACCGACCAGAACAGGACCCAGCGGGAAGAAGATGGCGTCACCCTGGACACCACCAAACTGCCTCCCACCGTCCTCAGCCTGCCATCCATACCTACCCTCCTCCAGTAAGCCCTATCGTTCAGTCTTTTCTGTCCTTTTCATCGGGTCCCCCCACTTGTCCTAGTTATTCACCATGCTCTACTATTTTACATCCACGTTTCTTTAGATTCTGATTTTTCTGATTGTGAAGATGGCCCCGATTTAGTTAACCTTCTGTCTGATTCTGACTCTGACAAAGACTTAGATTTTTCTGGTTCCTTCCCTACTTTATCCCGTCCTTGTCAGTTTTTGTCACGTCTCCCCGTTTCCAACCCCAGTGAGTCCAAAACCTTTCCCTCGGACCTTTTCTTGGGCACCCGTTTGGCCATCTACCCGGGACCGCCGCGTGGTGGCCAACGGAGGCGCCCAAGTAAAGGTCAAATTTTGCCCCCTCGTTTTTTCCCTGTTCACAAGTCACTTAATTTTTCACCTGTTCCCGCACGTTGTTCCACGGCTCCAATTCAGTCACGTCCAGTCAAACCTGCCCCCAAGCCACCATGTTCAGTACCAGCCATTTTTCCGAGTTCACCTTCCCGAGACCTTGTGCACTCTTCCACTCCCGTACCGTCTACTCCCAAACCTCAATGGCGGCAGGCTGAGGAAGCGACTGCAGGCCCCGTTCCTGTTCTTCTCCAGCTGCGGCAGGCTCCCGTTCCTGCTCCTCGGCAGCTGCGGCAGGCTCCCGTTCCTGCTCCTCGGCAGCTGCGGCAGGCTCCCGTTCCTGCTCCTCGGCAGCTGCGGCAGGCTCCCGTTCCTGCTCCTCGGCAGCTGCGCCAGGCTCCCGTTCCTGCTCCTCGGCAGCTGCGCCAGGCTCCCGTTCCTGCTTCTCGGCAGCTGCGCCAGGCTCCCGCTCCTGCTCCTCGGCAGCTGCGCCAGGCTCCCGCTCCTGCTCCTCGGCAGCTGCGCCAGCGTCCCGCTCCTGCTCCTCGGCAGCTGCGCCAGGCTCCCGCTCCTGCTCCTCGGCAGCTGCGCCAGGCTCCCGCTCCTGCTCCTCGGCAGCTGCGCCAGGCTCCCGCTCCGGCGGCGCTCGTACAGCGGCCGCCACCCGACCCCGCTCCTGCTCCTCGGCAGCTGCGCCAGGCTCCCGCTCCTGCTCCTCGGCAGCTGCGCCAGGCTCCCGCTCCTGCTCCTCGGCAGCTGCGCCAGGCTCCCGCTCCGGCGGCGCTCGTACAGCGGCCGCCACCCGACCCCGCTCCTGCTCCTCGGCAGCTGCGCCAGGCTCCCGCTCCTGCTCCTCGGCAGCTGCGCCAGGCTCCCGCTCCTGCTCCTCGGCAGCTGCGCCAGGCTCCCGCTCCGGCGGCGCTCGTACAGCGGCCGCCACCCGACCCCGCTCCGGCGGCGCTCGTCCAGCGGCCGCCACCCGACCCCGCTCCGGCGCCGCTTGTCCAGCGGCCGCCACCCGACCCCGCTCCGGCGGCGCTCCGGCGGCGCTCGTCCAGCGGCCGCCACCCGTCCTTGCTCCGGCGGCGCTCGTCCAGCGGCCGCCACCCGTCCAAGCTCCGGCGGCGCTCGTCCAGCGGCCGCCACCCGTCCAAGCTCCGGCGGCGCTCGTCCAGCGGCCGCCACCCGTCCAAGCTCCGGCGGCGCTCGTCTAGCGGCCGCCACCCGACCCCGCTCCGGCGGCGCTCGTCCAGAGGCCGCCACCCGTCCTCGCTCCGGCGGCGTTCGTCCAGCGGCCGCCACCCAACCCTATTGCCTGGCCCCTGCATTACCATTGGCTTCGGCACCGTGGCCGTCCGCCTGAATGGCCCTGTAAAGACCCTGGTGCTTGGCGTCCTGGACGACCTCCTGAACCGCTCAGCCAAGCACCTCACCCTGGGTGGCCTGGATGGCCACCAGACTGACCTGAGGGGTGGACTCTTCTGACCCGTTCTTGCTCTTTGTACCCAGGCTGCCAACTGCCTTTGTTCCCTGCAAACCTGCGTTTGTCTCCTGCTACTCACTGACCACCTGGACTCATTCCCTGCAAGCCTGCTTATCTCTGGTACCCTGCCAACCTGGACATAGGCCACAAAATCCCTTTGCCCGCCAACAGCTGTCTGCCTCCGACCACAATAAACATTCATTTTCTAACTGCCCATTTTCCTCTCTGCATCTGAGTCCAACTCATTACCAGAGTCCTGACAGTAAGTGCTGCAATGTGTGCTTCTGCATCCTACAGTTGCGCTTTGACATCCAGGAGTTTGGACTCAGCGATGTTTAAGTGTGTGCTGGTTTCACTGAACCGTGCTGTCATTTAAGCTTGCTTCTGCTTTTTGGCATTCAGCCTGCTTCTTATTCGGTTATCTTCCAGGTCACTCAATTTTAATTGTGACACTGTTTGGATTTCAGCCTGCTTCTTATTCGGTTATCTTCCAGGTCACTCAATTTTAATTGTTACACTAAATTTAAAATCATGGAACCAAGCGTTCAAGCGAAGTTCTTATCTTTCAACGTTTTTTGTTCGGCGTCGCTCATGAGTTGCACCATGTTAGCATTGAGGACATCGACGCTAGCATCCTTTACAGAATCTGCATAGCCCGTGATGAGGTCCTTTTGTCAGGTTGCCTAACATCTGTTCTCATGTTTCAAGGTTTTCATATTGGCTTGGGCTTTGTGCAAGTTCAGCCATGGTTGTGACAGGTGGGCAGTACCTGTAAATTATGAACAACTGGACTGTTAGTGCTGCAAGCTCACTTAGACTTGTGAGTTAAAGTGATAGTCAACACACTTTTGTGTGAGAATAATCTTAAGTAAATAACGTGTAAAGTAATAACGAAGTACTTCGTTACCTCCCACCTCTAGCTTCCAGTCAGGTCCATAAATATTGGGACATGAACACAATTGTCATCTTTTTGACTCTAAACACCACCACAATTTATTTGAAATGAAAAGAACAAGATGTGCTTTAACTGCAGACTTTCAGTTTGAATTTTATGGTATTTACATCCAAATCTGGTAAACGGTGTCGGAATTAGTTGGTTTATGCCTCTCACCATTTAAAGGCAATCTTGCTACATGCTAGCATCACATATCCTTGGGTGAAGTAAAGTTTTTGTGTTAATCAAAACGCCTCAGTCAGTCACGAACATTATAGCGATATCATTTCCGTGGTACTTCTTGGAGAAACTCGTTGCTTGAGTCGCTTCCAACGGTGGGGGAAGGTAGGTTGTTGGCGCTGACTGCTATGAATGGGTCAAGTGAAGTTTACTTTATCTAGCCCTTAATCACATAAGTGTCTCAAAGGTCTTCGCAGGCAGACACGCAGGAATGATTGACGACATCTCCTAATCTAAACCCCCCAATTGGGCATGGAAAAACTCAAAACCCCATTTGGGTAAAAAAGAAAACTTGTTGATTATGATGGCAAGATGTTGCACAATGTTCATTAAGATGGCATGAGAGTTAATTTAAAGAGAAAAGGCACCGGAGGGTAGACACCGTCGGTGGTTCTGCCTCAGGACCTGGCCCGGTCGGTTGGAGCAGAATTCTCCATGGCAACAACACCGGGGAATGTGGTCCACCTCAGAGCTTGTCCCCGTTGGTCGATTGCAGAACCCAAACAGCAACAGCCTCAGATTCCGTCAACGTCACCTAGCCCTCTCTGAGCAGGAGACGAGGGAGGAGGAGATAGGACAAGTGGCAGTATAACAGGCCTCAATGTACTTTGACTAAATGCCAAAGACTAGAAATGTCTTAATTCAGGATTTAAAGATTACTACTAAGGTAGCAGCTCTAATATCCGTGGGTAGGGCATTCCAGTGTACTGGAGCTCGAATAGGATCTTAAAATCACATCTCAAGTACACCGGGAGCCAATGTAAGTTGGCCAGAATGGGGGTAATATGATCAAACGTTCTCGTCCTTGTCAAATGTCCTGCTGCAGCGTTTTGTCCTAATTGCAGGCTTTTAATACTAGACATGCGAAGACCAGAAAGCAGCACGTTACAATAGTCAAGGCGAGACATAACAAATAATTGGACTATGATCTCTGAGTCACTAGCGGATAGGATGGGCCGTATTTTAGCGAAGATGAAAAAAAATGCAGGTTTTGGTCATATTCTTAATGTGCTTTTGAAAGGAGAGAGTCGAGTCAAAAATAAAGATTTGTTGCTCATTCACTTTGGGTAATGGTGCCTTGTTCAAATGTCAGAGTGATGTCCTTAAACAAGTGGCTAAGTTTAGCAGGGCCAATAATCAACGGCTCAGTTTTCTCAGGGTTGAAGAGCAAAAAGGACATTCACAATTCTATCTCAGCGAGACACTGCCCTGAATCCTGACTGAAGAAGTTCAAATAGATTGCGAGAGGCCATGTGATCATTAAGCTGTTGGACCACAATTTTTTTAGGCATTTTGTTTAAATACTTCGCATGGGCTCACCACCTGTGATGGGAGGGGCCATAGGGGTCGGGTGCAGTGCAAGTCGGGCAGTGTTCGATGGCAGGGACCTTGGCGATCCGATCCCCGGCGACAGAAGCTAGCTGGAATTGAAATTTCACCTCTCTGGCAGGGAAGGAGCCTGAGCTGGTGTGTGAGGTCGAGAAGTTCCGACTCGATATAGTCGGGCTCGCCTCCACACACGGATTGGGCTCTGTTACCAGTCCTCTTCAGAGGGGTTGGACTCTCTTCCACTCTGGAGTTGCCCACAGTGAGAGGCGCCGAGCAGGTGTGGGTATACTTATTGCCAGGTGTGGGTATACTTATTGTCACCCCGGTGGACAAGAGGGTAGCCTCCCTCCGCCTTCGGGTGGAGGGATGGGTCCTGACTGTTGTTTGTGCCAATGCACCAAACAGCTTCCGGACTATGGGGTACCGAACCCCCTGATACAGGCTGTTCGGTCCCTGTACGAACGATGACAGAGTTTGGTCCGCATTGCCGGCAGTAAGTCAGACTCGTTTCCAGTGAGGGTTGGACTCCGCCAAGGCTGCCCTTGGTTAAGATTCTGTTCATAACTTTTATGGACAGAATTTCTTTGCGCAGCCGAGGTGTAGAGGGGGGTTTGGTGGCCTCAGTATTGCATCTCTGCTTTTTGCAGATGATGTGGTTCTGTTGGCTCGATCAAGCTGTGATCTCCAACTCTCACTGGAGCGGATCGCAGCTGAGTGTAAAGCGGCTGGGATGAGAATCAGCACCTCCAAATCTGAGACCATGTTCCTCAGTCGGAAAAGGATGGCATGCCCTCTCCAGGTCGGGGATGAGATCCTGCCCCAAGTGGAGGAGTTCAAGTATCTTGGGGTCTTGTTCACGAGTGAGGGAAGAATGGAACGGGAGATGGACAGGCGGATCAGTGCAGCGTCTGGAGTGATGCGGACTTTGCATCGGTCCGTTGTGGTAAAGAAGGAGCTAAGCCGAAAGGCGAAGCTCTCAATTTACCGGTCAATCTACGTTCCTACCCTCACCTATGGTCACAAGCTTTGGGTTGTGACCGAAAGAACAATATCCCGGATACAAGCGGCCGAAATGAGTTTCCTCCGCCTCCCTGAGAGACTGTAATTCCCAGGCACTTGAAAGTCTCGACGGTTGACACAGGGCAGTTGGACAGCGTGAAGGGGCAGCTGTGGCGGAGGATGCCTCCTGAAGTCCACGATCATCAGTCTTGAGCGTGTTCAGCTCCAGGATGTGTAGGCCGCACCACTGCTCCAGCCGCTCTACTTCCTGTCGATACGCAGAATCGTCACCATCTTTGATGAGGCCGATGACTGTGGTGTTGTCCGCAAACTTCAGGAGTTTGACAGCCAGATGCGTTGAGGTGCAGTCGTTTGTGTAGAAAGAGAAGAGAAGCGGAGAGAGGACACAACCTTGGGGTGCCCCGGTGCTGGTGGGGCGTGTAGATGAGGTGGTGTCCCCCAGCCCCACCTGCTGTGTCCTGCCTGTTAGGAAGCTGTAAATCCACTGGCAGATGGCAGGCAAGACGCGGCGCTGGAGAAGCTTGGATGATAAGAGTACGGGGATGATGGTGTTGAACGCAGCGCTGAAGTCCACGAACAGGATCCTTGCGTAGGTCCCCGTGCCATCGAGGTGTTCTTTGATGAAGTGCAGTCCCACGCTGACTGCATCATCCGCAGACCTGTCTGCTTGGTAGGCAAACTGCAGGGGGTCAAGCAGGGGACTTGTGACGCTCTTGAGGTGGTCCAGCATGAGGCGTTCAAAGGACTTCATGACCACAGATGTCAAAGCGACAGGCCTGTTGTCATTCAGACCCAGGATTGCAGGTTTTTTTGGGGACTGGGAGGATGGTGGAGCGTTTGAAACAGGATGGTACTTTGCACAGTTCCAGAGCTCTATTGAAGATCTGTGTGAAGACTGGAACTAGCTGGTCCGCGCAGACTTTGAGGCAGGATGGGGCATGAGGTCCTCCCGCTTTATTAATCTTTTGTTGTTTGAAGATATTCGGTGGTGCAAGCTGGGTGGGTGTGGAGTGTGAAAGTCTGCTTTTCAAATCTGCAGTAGAAGGTGTTCAAGTCGTCGGCTACTCCTTTATTGTTCTCAGCTTGGGGGGTTGGTCGCTTGTAATTGGTTAGCGAATGTAATACATGCCAGACTGATTTAGAGTTCTTAGCGGTAAACTGTTTTTCTAACTTTACTGCATAGTTTCTCTTTGCATTGTTAATTACTTTAGTCAGCTGGTTTCTAGCACGGTTATACAGGGCCCTATCCCTACTTCGATATGCATCCTCTTTAGCCTGGCCAAGTTGCTTAATTTTTGCAGTGAACCACGGTTTGTTGTTATTGAACATCCGAAATTACTTTGCTGGTACACACACCTCTTCACAGAAACTGATATAGCATGTAACAGTGTCCGTATATTCATCAAGGCAGCCAGCTGAATTTTCAAAGACACCCCAGTCTGTGTAGTCTGGACAGCTTTGAAGTTCTATCTTTGCTTTGTATGTCCACGTTTTCACTGTTTTCAACATAGGCTAGAGTTCTTGCCTATATGTTGGTATTAAGTGAATTAAGTAGTGATCAGACGAGCCCAGAGCTGCGCGAGGTATAGCACGGTATGCTATAGCACGGATCTGAAACACAAAGCGAGGACACAAGAGATGACCAGTCGGGCTTATAGCCCTTCGGCGGTTCCACGTCTAGCTGGAGCGAAGCCGAGTCTGGACCAGGCATCAAGCGGCCGGTCAGGAGGGGTGAACCCTGTCCGGCGGTTAATAGCTTGCCTGATGGAGAACAATGCAAGGGGCAGGGCATGGAGCCAATTAAGCCCTTTGTGTGCACACATTTTCGCCAGCTGTTGTTAGACCGTGCGGTTCATCGTTCCCACATGGGCCTGGGACTGAGGATGGGAGACTGAGCCAAATTTTGTGTTTGAGCCGCAGCATGCATTCGACCGTGGCCAACGAATTAGACGTATAATGGGTACCATTGTCGGATTACTCGGGGAAACCCATGTGTCGGAATATAATGGTTCACCAGCGCTTTGGTGACCGACATCGCGTCCTCTTTTGCACAAGGATAGGCTTTGGGCCATCCAGAAAAAGTGTCGACAATCATGAATAGGTACCTTTTTCCTTGGACTGGGACTACCATGTCGGTGTAGTCCATTACCAACACATCATTCGGGCATCGGCCCATCTCAGTGTGTTGCAGTTCCCTCTTCGTTGTAGGGCCAACACTGAAATTCTGACATATATCACAAGAAACACAAAACTCTTTTACCTAACGCAGAAGATCAGGGTGCCACCAAAAGCGCAGCTTGTTCAGCATTGACACATAACTCTCATGTGTCGTGGCGTGTGTTTCCTCAACCACTGACCGCATGAACTTTCCTGTAGGTAACACCAGTCTCCTAGGGCCTGTCGCCAGGCCAAACCACAGTTCTCCTTGTCGTCATACTCAGCACCTTTCTTTTGCCACGTACGTTCGTCATCCTCTGGCACCGCCTCTTGGAGGTCGCGCACTTCATCAACCGTGACTCCAGGGAGAAAGTCGATCTGTCACGTATGTGGTTAGGGCGAAGGCGAGGAACGAAAGGCAAGAACATGGTGGACCCAATTGCAGGGAAGCAGGGAGGCAAGGCAGGAGTGCAGGAGTCTCAAAATAATAATATTTAATCTTCGAAAAAGGAAAACAAGGATATTGGATAAAGCAAAACTGAACGAAGTCCCACAACAGATAACAACCAAACCAAAGTAACAAAGAAACACTATCACACAAACACTATCTAAAACTGGAAACAAACTATAACCTGTGAGTAAGACGTAGAATAGATAGGGAAAATGACACCTGACAATGACATACCACAATGATAAAGACAACTGGCGACTATGACATGGCAAAGACGTGACAACGACAATGAACCGACAAGAACTGAAAGAAACCAGGGAACTAAATACAGAGTCCACCCCTCATGTCAGTCTGGTGGCCATCCAGGCCACCCGAGGTGAGGTGCTTGGCTGAGCGGTTCAGGAGGTCGTCCAGGACGCCAAGCACCAGGGTCTTTACAGGGCCATTCAGACGCACGGCCATGGTGCCAAACCCAATGGTAATGCAGGGGCCAGGCAATAGGGTAGAGTGGCGGCCGCTGGACGAGCGCCGCGGGAGCGGGGATGGGTGGTGGCTGCTGGACGAGCGCCGCCGGAACGGGGACAGGTGGCGGCCGCTGGACGAGCGCCGGCGGAGTGGGGACGAGTGGCGGCCGCTGGACGAGCGCCGCCGGAGCGGGGACGGGAGCCTGGCGCAGCTGCCGAGGAGCCGGAACGGGAGCCTGGTGCAGCTGCCGAGGAGCCGGAACGGGAGCCTGGCGCAGCTGCCGAGGAGCAGGTACGGGAGCCTGGCGCAGCTGCCCAGGAGCCGGAACGGGAGCCTGGCGCAGCTGCCGAGTAGCCGGAATGGGAGCCCGCTCCAGCTGCCGAGGAGCAGGAAAGGGAGCCTGCCGCAGCTGCCGAGGAGCAGGAACGGGAGCCTGCCGCAGTTGCCGAGGAGCAGGAACGGGAGCCTGCCACAGCTGCAGAGAAGCAGGAACAGGAGCCTGCTGCAGCTGCCTAGGAGCAGGAACAGGGCCTGCAGTCGCTTCCTCAGCCTGCTGCCATTGAGGTTTGGGAGTAGAGGGTACGGGAGTGGCAGAGTGCACAAGGTCTCAGGAAGGTGAACTAGGAAAAATGGCTGGTACTGAACATGGTGGCTTGGGGGCAGGTTTGACTAGAGGTGACTTAATTGGAGCCGTGGAACAACGTGTGGGAACAGGTGAAAAATTAAGTGACTTGTGAACAGGGGAAAAAAAACGAGAGGGCAAAATTTGACCTTTACTTGGGCGCCTCCGTTGGCCACCATGCGGCGGTCCCGGATAGATGGCCAAACGGGTGCCCAAGAAAAGGTCCAAGGGAAAGGATTTGGACTCACTGGGGTTGGAAACGGGGAGATGTGACAAAAACTGACGAGGACGGGATAAACTAGGGAAGGAACCAGAAAAATCTAAATCTGAGAGTCAGAATCAGACAGGAGATTAACTAAATCGGGGCCATCTTCACAATCAGAAAAATCAGAATCTAAAGAAACATGTGGCTGTAAAATAGTAGGGCATGGTGAATAACTAGGACAAGTGGGGGGACCCGATGAAAAGGACAGAAAAGACTGAACGATAGGGCTTACTGGAGGAGGGTAGGTATGGATGGCAGGCTGAGGACGGTGGGAGGCAGTTTGGTGGTGACGCCATGTTCTTCCCGCTGGGTCCTGTTCTGGTCGGTTCATTCTGTCACGTATGTGGTTAGGGCGAAGGCGAGGAACGAAAGGCAAGAACATGTTGGACACAATTGCAGGGAAGCAGGGAGGTAAGGCAAGAGTGCGGGATTCTCAAAATAATAATATTTAATCTTCAAAAAAGGAAAACAAGGATATTGGACAAAGCAAAACTGAACGAAGTCCAACAACAGATAACAACCAAACCATAGTAACAAAGAAACACTTATCGGCCTTCATGACCTAGTGCAAGTGCAAGTGAAATGTGTGGAAAAGACTGAACTCATCATAAACCACTCACTCTGGTCTGGTCACACCTTGCTTCCCTATGGAAATACCTCTACTATTGAGCATCCAGTTTTCTTTCGGTATTGACTCAAAGGATTCTCTGTAAACCAAATCGTCATTTTTATCATAGTACAGTGTGAGATGGAGGCGACACGTTTGGAGGACTGTAGGAGGCAAGAGAGTCGATCCAGGGCTTCCACTGCAGGAAGGCCGAGTAGACGCCGCCTCTCGCCTTTGTTTCTGGTTGAAGTCGGTCCCAATAAATGTCAGCGGTCGCTTCCGGGAGTTCATGTTGCACCATGTTCCATCCGGTGGACAATTTCCGTCCACAGTTCATAACGGTCCCATCTGGGAACCGTATCGTCAGTCCGTCCGGGGTGCAAAGGTTGGTTGCCCTGGTTTTGATAAGCAGATCTCTGCCCATCAAGTTCACTGGAGCCCCCCTTTTCATCAGGACAAACTGATGTTCATTTGTCTGTCCAGCAATTTCAGTCTTTAATGGTGTCGAAATCGGCAGACTCATGGGCACCCCTGCAAAGCCCATTAAGTTGGTCGTCTTCCCTGAGTGTTTGGATGTGTGATCTCCCTGTAGTTGGAACATACACTCCAGTCCCTCTTCTTAATAAGGGGGACCACCACCCCAGTCTGCCTATCCAGAGGCACTCTCCCCGATGTTCATGCGATGTTGCAGAGATGCCAGACTCTACGTCCTTGTGGGAAGGCGTGTCGGTGGAATTGAAAAGGTCTTCGAAGTATTCGCCCCACCGACTCACAATGTCCCTAGTCGAGGTCAGCAGCGCCCCATCCCCACTATACACCGTGTTGATGGTGCACTGCTTCCCCCTCTTGAGACGCCGGATGGTGGACCAGAATTTCCACGAAGCCGTTGTTGTTTTCCATGGCCTCACCGAACTCCTCCCGTGGCCGAGTTTTTGCCTCTGTGACCAATAAAGCTGTGTTCCGCTTGGCAAGCCGGGACCCATCAGCTGCCTCAGGGGTCCCACAAGCCAAAAAGTCCTGATAGGACTCCTTCTTCAGCTTGACGGTGTAGCAACTATGCCCAGTTGTCATGGCAACCCCAAGAACTGAGAAAAAACTTTTGCATTCCTGTGCATATATATATATATATACATATATATATATGTGTGTGTGTTCTCACAAGACACAGGAAACCTGGTTTATATTATCTAATGCCATAAAGCTGTCTACTCATGACTGGCAGAGCATGGGGAAGAGTGATTGATGACTGTTAAGCAATGGAACACAATCAGTGCAGCGTGGCGAGACTACTACAGTGAGTGCACGAGTAATATATAATTGGCCTCACAGAAATGTGACAATGAACTCAAGTCAAAAAATTGCCAGCATGTTGTAATGGAATTGTAGGTTAGGTGTTTAAGAAGTTGGTTGCAAGAGGAACGAAGCTGTTGTAATGTCTGTTAGTTCTAGTTTGCATTGATCGGTAGCGCCTACCTGAGCGAAGGAGCTGGAAGAGCTGGTGACCAGGATGTGGAGGGTCCTATTTTTCTTTATGTAGGCCTATTTTCCTTTCTATTACCATTATTATTATTTTCTTTCCGGAGTAAAATCCCTCTGCATTGTTTCCCTGTAGTTTTCCCTTTTGATTTCATTAAATGCTCGATAAAATTCCACTTCCTGTTGTGCTTTGTGTGTGTTTCAGTAAAATAGTAAAAAAGAGATGTGGTGACCATTTTCAAGACAAAGAGAGGTTGATTGTAACCTTCAACGTACGTCTAAGTACACCGGAAGTAAGCACAGGCGTTTATCTTCTGATGTGTTTCTTTTCCAAATTAATTAAGTTTTTATCCAAAACTAATATACGCTACAACGGCATCCCTCACTGCTGGTGTCCAACAATGGGTTGGGGGATTGCCGCCACGAGAGGCACCGACCACCTTACGGTCACAGCTCTGGTCAGCCGCTTCAGCAATGGAGGCACGAAACATGGTCCACTCAGACTCAATGTGCCCCGCCTCCCCGGGACGTGGGTGAAGTTCTGCCGGAGGTTGGAGTTGAAACTCCTTCTGACAGGGGATTCTGGCAGCCCTTCCCAGCAAATCCTCACAATACATTTGGGCCTAAGTGTTGGGTCGGACCAGCAACTTCCCCCACCATCGGAGCCAACTTACCACAAGGTGGTGATCAGTTGACAGCGCCACCCCTCTCTTTGCCCGAGTGGCTGCAAGTCCGATGACACAACCATAAAGTCGATCATCGAACTGCGACCGAGGGTCTCCTGGTGCCAAGTGCACATATGGACACCCTTATGCTTGAACATGGTGTTCGTTACGGACAATCCGTGATGAGCACAGAAGTCCAAGCCGTGTGTGGAGGCGAGCCCGACTATATCGAGTGGGAACATCTCGACCTCACACACCAGCGTGGGTTCCTTCTCTGCCAGAGTGGTGACATTCCACGTCCCTAGAACCAGCTTCTGTAGCCGGGGATCGGATTGCCAAGGTCCCCGCCGTCGGTCACCGCCCAGCTCACATTGCACCCGATAGCGATGGCCCCTCCCACAGGTGGTGAGCCCATGGGAAGGGGGAGCCACGTTACCCCTCTGGGCTATGCCCGACCCGGCCCCATGGGTGCAGGCCGGCCACCAGACACTCGCCTTTAGCCCCACCTCCAGGCCTGGCTCCTGAGGGGTGCCCTGGTGCCCCGCATCCGGGCGAGGGAACTTGAGGTCCAATATTTGTCCTCATCATAAGGGGTCTTTGAGCGTGCTTTGTCTGGTCCCTCACCTAGGACCTGTTTGTCATGGGTGAGCCTACTAGGGGTATGAAGCCCCAGGCAACCTAGCTCCTAGGATCATTGGGACACACAAACCCCTCCACCACGATAAGTTGAGGGCTCAAGCAGGGGCCAGGGGCAATGCACAGTTAAACTAAAATGGGAGGGAGTCAAGGAAGAAAGGCCTATTCACACAGTTATCTTGTCCTTGAGAGAAAAGGGAGGCTGATGGAGCCACTGAAAAGGGAGGAAAAAACAATTAAGCTAGTTGGTACATTTCAAAAAGTCCCACAAAAACAAAGAACTATTGAAGTAATAAAAATCACACAGAAACTGTGAGATAATATTATTTAAAAAAAACTGAATATATTTTGTCATAAGAATCTCCGCCCCCACTTTTGATATTCAATTAATCAATCAGAAAAAAAAGAAAAATTAGTAAACCGCGATATGATATGGACAACATATATTTAACAAACAACCTGAAAAAACAAAAAACAAAAAGTTTTTTCACAGTTTCACAGCATAATGTAGGATTAAGGAAATCCTTCCCAAGCAGGTTGTAATTCAGTCTCACAAAAAGGCTAGACTGAAAAATCTGAGTCCGGGTCAGTCATGTCATCCCAACAATCAGCATGAGGAAAAAGTTCAAGAAAACGTCAGCCACAAGTAGGAGAGGACAGTGTTAGAGAGTCAATGGGGGCCACACACATTTACTGGACAAACGCAGAGCCAACCATGCACACGAATAGCGACACAGAAAACAAGTGCTATACGATATAGCCAAGCCTGCCAACCAAGTCCAGTGAACCAGCTTGAATCAAGAACCTCAATGATGGTTTGGTTAAGGTACTGTGGACAAATAAAAGAAATTAAGGTGCAAAGAAAGAGTGACGACAAATTGGGTTGTGGGGAAGGCACTACATGTGGGTTTGCAGCGACAAGCGGCATGAAAAAACAAACAATTAGAACGATTTGGAGAGCATGCCACATGAGTTGGCGAAAAGAAACATTCATACTGAAGTGAAATTAGCAGAGATAGTGGCGATCGCATGTAACCAAAGAAGCTCGTCTGTATATTGGTTTTGGAATAAAAGCGTAACTAATTTTGGAAAAGAATACGCTGGAAAGCGAACGCCGGTGTTTACTTCCGGTTTAGTTCAACGTACGTTTAACGTTACAATCAAACTATCTTTGTCTCGTACAGGGTACCACGTCTCTTTTTATATTCGTAAAATTTAGGAAAAGTGATGAAAAACCTCGATCAAACTCAGCACTTAGAAGGCTCACTACATTAATAAAAATTAATAATTCTCGATTACAGCGGTTTTTACTATTTCACAAACACACAAAGGACGGATTTTATAAAAAATGTAATTAAATCTACAAGGGAAAACAATGCAGAGGGGCTTGACTACAAAGGGTACAGATAAACATTCGTAAAGTAGGCTGGACTTGTAATGTAACCGTGAAATGAGAATGTGCGGGGAGCAATGCGAGATCTGGGAATTTCTGTGACCATGTGACCTAATTTGTACTTAGGAAACAACACGTTGTACTCACGTTGCGTAGAACACAATTTAGGCAGACTGGTCGATCTTCCCGATGGATTGGACAAGTGGATTTGAGAGGAACGGTGAATATGTCATCACAGGATGTGACTAAAAAGGACCAATCACGAGAGATGATCGCCGCGGAATTCTACGCGCAGCAAACATTTTTGCCGTGTGCGCGTCAAGTGATGCAGAGGGGCCGCGTGGGCCAATGCGTCGGTCACGTGATGCAATGCGGGCGTTGTCGGACGCGCGAGCGTGGGAGCATAAAGGGGCCTTTAGGGAGCGGGCAGAGTAACTCTGCGGTCAAGCAGTCGTTGGTGCGGCAAAAGGAAGGTTCGGCCAGGCCTAGCCCGTTGCGGAGCGCCTTCCGCAACTCATGGGGAGAGGTCAGCTTCCTGGCTGGTAGCCAGAGTCTTCAGCCAGTAGGAGAACACAAAGTTAAGAGAACAATAGGCTCTGGCCTTTTTGTAAAGCAGTCCCAAGGACAAAGAGCGGGAAGAAAGCCCACAGCTCTTGTATTGCCTTTCATCTTTATTGTCATTATTTGTGGTTTTAAAACCAGTGGAATGAGGAATTAATTCCCATCTTTTGCCTTGCCTCACACACCAAGGCTAATCTATGCAATGAGTGTTTCAACCTTATTTGGTAGCTTCTCACACTTAATGCCCGTTTGTGTAACATTTCTGTGTTTGTTCTGAGGTGTAAACAGATTTAACCAGCAGACCTGTGAGAAACAATTTTTAGTAACATTGGTGTTATGATATACACTGAGAGCATTCGTGCAAAGTTCGTAACATGTCAAAACAGACATTTAAATTCAGTGACAACTGTGGGCCCTAGTTTTTCACTTGCAGTGACTCTCAAATGCCAGTGGATGTCACCCGTGTTCCACCAATGATCCCAGACGGTTGATTGTGCTCCAGTTGCACACTAAAAAAAAACGGTGAATTGTAATTCCATTGTGGGTTGTCCAGCTGATACATCCATTGCTGTCAACTTGTCTCAAACTGTCACATTTGAAAAGAGGGTTTCCCAAATTTTTGGTCATTAAATTAGTTTGCAGAAATAGGTCTTTGTTGGTGAGACCTTTCAGAATGGCTGGGGAGGGGGGAGGGGGGTGGGGGGTGGGGGTTTGATGACTAGTTTGTGGCCCAGCTGATAAGAAAACTAGGTCTCCTGTGTCTTGTGGCAACAGACTAGCTCAGCGGGTCAGAAGACAGGAATGCAGAGGTTACCAGTTGTTAGGGGGTTTCCGTTGCCAACTGTCCCATAAAGCGTATCCGCTACATGTCATAGATGTCACGTCTCGTAAGGTACAAAATTGTGTCTACTGTCAAAGTTGGAGCATCAATATACATATTGATCATAATAATAATGACGATTAATGCTAAACCACATAGGAGGGGTTTGAAACGCCCGAGAGTAGTCATCATCTTCTTCCTTTTGCCGGGTTGCAGGACGAAAGTGTGCAAGTGCGTGTAGTCTGCACACAACAGTTGAGCTGATGGATCGTTGCCCGGCTTGAAGGTCATGCCCTATCTTCTGCTCATCTTATGACCAATGGACATGCAACCCTTTGCCGAGTGTCGCCTTGCAATCAGTTACCAGCACTGATTGTAACTAAAAGAGTACACTAAAAGTGAACCGTCTTTAGAGACAATTCAGCCTCGTCGAATTTATCCAGCAATCTGCTCGTTTCCAGTCGCGGTTAGTGTTATGCTTTATCAGGCCGGGCTTTCCGACCATCCATTGCAGAAGGTGAAGGAGGAGGAGGGGCAGTTGAGACCATAGGAGGCGCTGGTAATTGCAGTGTGATGCGTGAACCCACGTTGCTCTTTCAGCAACTTTCACAGGAGTGTGAGTTACCAAGAGGAGTTGAAAGGGCCTAGCCAGTGCTGATGTCTCCACGTCTTTCGCCGGAAGTTCTTGATCAACATGGAGTCGCCAGGTTTGAGTTTGTGCAGGGGTCCGTCAGCCGCTCTGGGCAGTGCTGAGGAGACTTGTAGAGCAAATTAATCAAAGACATGCAATACGTGACCATATTGTCTACGCAAAGATGTGTGTCCATCGGCAAGCCTGGAGGGTTCAATCAGACATTTGGAAGCCCTGCAAAGATCTCAAAGGGAGAAAAAGTGTGCCTAGGACTCACACCCATTCTCATATACATCAATACGATTGGTAGGCACTTAATCCAATTGAATTTAGTGTCACAACATTAATTCAATTTGGCTTTTAAAATCCCATTTTTTTCTCTCGACTGAACTACCAGATTGAGAGTGGTAACTACAATGTGTTCTGAGGTAAAATTGTAATTTATCTGAAAGCTGGGTCATCACTTCATTTACCAAGAGTGTGCCATTATCAGAGCAAAGTTTTTTGGGAATTCCCCATCTGGGAATAGTTTCTGTCAGGCGTGTTTTTGCCACAGTAGATGCAGATGCATGTTTTGCCGGAAATACTTCAATCAATTTATAAAACATGTCTACCATAACTAGACAGTTTTTTTTTAGCCTTTACAGGGTGTCAATTCTACAAAATCCATCATTAGCTGCAAAAGTGCAAAATCCCTTTGTAAACCACTGACTATGAACTGCAGCAATCATCCCCCTTGAGACACATTGTCTAACCCATGTGTCTACCTTTGTGTCAATTATGAATAACAACAAAAAAACATGACGAGGGAGACATGGCTTACTATTTGGGCTCATCCAAACACTATCCCCAAAAGACGCCCCGCACTGTCTCCACAAAGTGTGTTCAGTGCGAGTAGACAGTGAGTGATGGTCAGTGAGAAGAAGAGGCGCATGCGATGGTGGGGGTGAGTGAGGAGCGGAGAGGAGAGGGAAGAGGATGGTGGAGTTAGGAGCGATGCAGCCTTTCCTATGGCATCTGCACGTGCATTCCCTTGAGAGACAGTGTCAGACATGTTGGTGTGTGCTGTACATTTGCAGACAGCGATAACAGAAGGGAGAAGGATGGTGTAGAGGAGAGCAGCAACCTTGTAATGGTGAAGAACAGGTTTGCCGTCAGATTTGAAAAAGTTACGATGGTGCCAGAGGGCGCCGAAGTCATGAACCACTCATAAGCATGATGAGAGTCCGTGTAGATTGCAACAGATTTGCGTTCTGCTAGGCGGCAGGACTCAGTGAGCACTATCAAATCAGCCGCTACCGCCGAGTAATGAGAAGGGAGCGGTGAGGAAGTTACAATGTGGAAGTCATGAATAACGGCGAAGCCGCAGTGGCAGCAACCTGTGTCAGGGTCTTGTGACTAGGAGCCATCAACATAAAAATTGAAATTTGAGTTTTGCAAAAGTGTGTCTGAAAGATAGACACGAGATGTGCATAGTGTTGTAACTTGGAGACGCAAGAGTGTGGTTACCCCTCGTCAGGCAGAGGCAAAAGAGTGGCAGGGTTAAGAGTAACTGTCACATGGGGAAGGCCCAACAGCACTGTGGAGTGTTGCTCCTGTAAGATAGAATTTAAACAATGAGGAATGCACAAAGTTAACGGAGAATACCACATGTAGTCACAGAACAGCCTGTTCACAGGCGGCCACCGTGCGAAGGAGGTCGCCATGACGCTCATCCACAAACTGAACAAAGAGCTTGGATGAAGCAAGAAGCCCAAGAGTGGGGGAGGACTGCAGGTCAGACATCAGATGTACGCTTATTGCGCTGACGTTTGCTCCGCCAAAAAATGTGCAGTGTTTTGGTTAAGAGAACAGACAACGCAACATAAAACCACTGACTGACTGCAGGTTGCAGCATATAACAGTCCTTTTAAAAATTAAATATCTGTTTATGTTCAAATTGTTAAAATTGTACTATATTTAACTATTAATGCATACTGATAATTATCCCAAACTCATAGCTTAATTCAATCAATATTACTTTGTTGTAAATGTTGAGTTGCACTATTCTAAGACTTTGAGCAGCCTCCTTTTCTTTTTTTCTTTTCCCAATGGAATCTGTCTTGTTATCAGTAGGATAATCCCTTTCAGGTCTCTCCAGCCTCATTCTTACTACTTCATAAAACAAAACAAAACTCTTGCTCTACAATATCACAGCGTCACACTAGTTATTCACCAATCCTAAAAAAAAAAAAAAAAACAGTTTCCCACAACTTATTTTTCCCTGCAGCAACATCTCACAATGCATTATTTTTTGACTTGAGTTCGTTGTCACATTTCTGTGGGGCCAATTATTTATTACTTGTGCACTCACTGTGGTTGTCTCGCCATGCTGCACTATTTGCATATACTGGCCACTCATGCCAGAGTAGCATCTGCCCCATTTGCACACTGATTGAGGAGTATCTGTAACATTTGCACAGCCGACATTGTCCCAGATGATCGCACTACTCGTCACTTTAAACCGCATACACTCCTTGAAGTCTCAGCGCCCTTTGCACAATGGTCATTGCGCCGGACTATTGCAATGTTAGTCGTTCGAACTGCTCTAGGTGCTAGAGGACTCTGCATCTTTTTGCACAATTGTTTTTTGTCAATGTCTTTATGTCCCCAAAGTGTTCTGTAAATTGACTGTTTGTTGTACTAGAGCGGCTCCAACTACCGGAGACAAATTCCTTGTGTGTTTTGGACATACTTGGCAAATAAAGATGATTCTGATTCTGATTCTGATTACATAAGTAATAACACACACTTACAGTATTTACAGCGAACAACAGATCTTTCTATAGTCAAACAAAAAATGCACTTTCGCCAAACACTAGGCCCAGATTCAACTATTCGTTTCTCAAACAACACACACATACATAAACACACCAGTAATCAGTAGACTGCAGTCACTCACACTAAGTTCTTTTCATCCATATGTTGTATGTAACACACGTCTTTGTCAGTCTTATAGTCTTGCAGCTTTTCTCGTCATTTTAATTTCTGTAATTTAATTTTCAAATTTTTGTACTTGGTGTTAAATTTTTTATGTTTAAAACGTGCTAGATAAATCATTTTGCTCTGATCACTTGACAGCATTTGTAACAAACATTTAAAACAAAACTATAAACACTGTGACTGCAAACAAAGTGGAGTTTTGAACTGTTGCGAATTGCGCATTTTCACAAAACCAATATTCTCACCCCTCACAATAAGTAGTTAACATATTGCTTTTCACATTTGTGTTCATCATGTATTTATATCAATGGAATTAACCATGAGTTTAACCAGGATTTTTATTTATCTCAGACCAAAACATTAATAAATAAATAAAAGGAACATTGGTTTATTTAGAATTTTCAAACATCAATTAATGCATTTTAATTATTTTCCCCAGACCAAATGTCCACGAGCAACATAGTTTCTCAAAACACTGAAAAATTACAACTAACCGCCCTACATTTCAGGTGATCACATTCCCTTAGGCCCCAGGCCAAGGTCACCATCCCCGTCCTACTGTAGATTTGTTCAAGCAGTTGCAAACTGCTACACCTTAGGTCCCAGAACAAACTATGTGGGGAATAGATCCTCATACAATTAATGTAATGATTCTACATTGCGGCACGGTAGCCAGGTGGTTAGCACATCTGCCTCACAGTTCTGAGGACCTGGGTTCAAATCCGGCCTCGCCTGTCTGGAGTTTACATGTTCTCCCCGTGCCAGCGTGAGTTTTATCGGGGTACTCCGGTTTCCTCCCACATCCCCAAAACTAATTGGGATAGTTAATTGGCGACCCTAAATTGCCCGTTAGTGTGAATGTGAGTGCTAATGGTTGTTTGTTTACATATATGCCCTGCGTGAATGTGCAGCATTTGGAATCTAAGATGGTGCCTACCAGTGTGGTCGCCTCGGTTTCGCGCTCTCTAGTATTGTTTTTGTTTTTTGTGTTTTTCGTTCGTCTTTGGAGACATTACACGACTCACTTACACAAGGGGAGACTTGCTAACCATCAAGCAGGCTACTCCGGACTTTCTTTCACCAACCTTCGCAAATCCACTCAGGTTTTTCCCTGAGTTACTCACCGGAGCGGCGTCCGCGGTCTTCGGTGCATGGAGGCGGCGCCACAGAGGGAAGCGAGTCGGCATCCAGGTGAAACTCCGCAAGAGATGATACAGATTGGCGTTCCCGTCGATCCACCTCGCGAATATACGCTCCCTACCCAACAAATGGACGAGCTTCGTCTCCTGATAAAGACCAGTAAAAACTTCGGTCGTTCCGCCCTCATGTGCTTTACGGAGACCTGGGTTTGCGACGCTGTACCCGATGGCGCCGTCATGTTTCCCGGCTTCCATCTTCACCGAGCAGATAGTGACATGGAATCATCGGGAAAAACAAAAGGCGGTATACAGACGTCACAGAGCTCAGCACACACTGCAGCCCGCATTTGGAGTCACTGTTTTTGAACTGTAAGCCATTCTCCTCACCGCGTGAGTTCGCATCATTCATTCTGACTGGCGCCTATATTCCGCCTGAAGCTAACACGAACGCCATACTGCTAACGCTCGCCGAACAAGTCAACGAAATTGAAAAAAAACACCCAGACTCACCCCTCATTAATCTCTGGGACTTTAACAAAGCTAAACTCAACCACGAACTCCCTAAATACAAGCAGCACATCGACTGTCATACCAGGGAAAATAACATTTTAGACCACTGCTATAATAGGCTAAAAAAGCGCATACCGTGCTATACCACGTGCCACCCTGGGCTCGTCTGATCACTGCTTAATTCACTTAATACCGACGTACAGGCAAGAACTTAAATGCGCGAAGCCTACAGTGAAAACAGTGAAAAAGTGGACCAATGAAGCAAAGATGGAACTTCAAAGCTGTTTAGACTGCACAGACTGGAGTGTATTTGAAGATTCAGATGGCAGCCTGGATTAATATACAGACACTGTCACATCCTATAGTTTCTGTGAAGAAGTTTGTGTACCAACAAAGTCATTTCGCACTTTCAACAACAACAAGCCATGGTTCACTGCCAAACTTAAGCAGCTTCGCCAAGCTAAGGAGGACGCATATCAGAGCAGGGACAGGGCCCTGTATAATCGAGCTAGAAACCAGCTGACTAAAGAAATTAACATTGCAAAGAGGAATTATGCAGCAAAGTTGGAAAAACAGTTTAGCGCTAACGACTCTAAATCAGTCTGGCATGCATTCCAATCGCTGACTAATTACAAGCGACGATCCCCCCAAGCTGAGAACAATAGCACACTAGCCAACAACTTGAATACCTTCTACTGCAGATTTGAAAAGGACACTTTCACACCCCACACCCACCCAGCCGCACCACCGACCCCTATCACACCACCGACTTCTGCGTTAACCATCCGCGAACAGGATGTGAGGCGCATCTTCAAACAACAAAAGATTAACAAAGCGGCAGGCCCAGACCATGTGTCCCCATACTGCCTCAAAGTATGGGGACACATTGCGCCAGTCTTCACTCAGATCTTCAATAGCTCTCTGGAACTGTGCGAAGTACCATCCTGTTTCAAATGCTCCACCATCATTCCAGTCCCCAAGAAACCTGCAATCTCAGGTCTAAATGACTACAGGCCTGTCGCCTTCACATCTGTGGTCATGAAGTAATTTGAACATCTCGTGCTGGACCACCTCAAGAGCATCACAGGTGTTCTGATGGACCCCCTGCAGTTTGCCTACCGAGCGAAACATCAACATGGGACTGCATTTCATCCTCGAACACCTCGACAGTGCAGGGACCTACGCGAGGATCCTGTTCGTGGACTTCAGCTCAGCGTTCAACACCATCATACCTGAACTCCTTTCATCCAAGCTTCTCCAGCTCAGCGTCTGACCTGCCATCTGCCAGTGTATTTACAGCTTTTTGACGGGCAGGACACAGCAGGTGAGCCTGAGGGAGGCCACCTCATCCACACGCAGCATCAGCACTGGGGCGCCCCAAGGTTGTGTCCTCTCTCCTCTCTCCGCTGCTCTTCTATCGCTAAACTCCTGAAGATTGCAGATGACACCACTGTCATCGGCCTCATCAAGGATGATGACGAGTCTGCATATCGACAGGAACCGGAGCGTCTGGAGCTGTGGTGCGGCCGACACAACCTGGAGCTGAACATGGTCAAGACTGTAGAGATGATCGTGGACTTCAGGAGGCATCCTTCGCCACAGCCGCCCCTCACATTGTCCAGCTGCCTTGTGTCAACCGTCGAGACCTTCAAGTTCCTGGGAATTACAATCTCTCAGGACCTGAAGTGAGCGATCAACATCCACTCCGTCCTAAAAAAGGCCCAGCAGAGGATGTACTTCCTGCGGCTTCTGAGAAAGCATGGCCTGCCACAGGAGCTGCTGAGGCAGTTCTCCACAGCGGTCATCGAATCAGTCCTGTGTTCTTCCATCACAGTCTGGTTTGGTGCTGCTACAAAAAAGCACAAACTCCGACTGCAACGGACAATCAAAACTGCTGTAATGAATACACTCCCCTACCCACCCTTGAGGACAACATGCTGGCAATTTTTTTTCTTTTTGTCTTGTGTTTGTTGTCACATTTCTGTCGGGCCAATTATATATTACTCGTGCACTCACTGTAGTAGTCTCATGACGCTACACTATTTGCATACCTGTTGTTGACCAATACTGGCCACTTATGCCAGAGTAGCATCTGCTCAATTTGCACACTGACTGAGGACTATCTGCAACATTTGCACAATCAACATTGTCCCAGACTATCGTACTACTCGCTTGAAGTTTCGGCGCCCTTTGTATTGTAATATCTATTGTAATATTAGTCATTCAAACTGCTCTAAGTGCTAGAGGAGTGTGCTTTTTGCACAATTGTCAAAAAAATAAAAATAATGTACTGGCATTACCAGATAACTAGCAACCCTTTATTGCTCAGTGACTGTTTTTCTCAATGTCTTTATGTCTCAAAAGTGTTATCTGTCAATTGACTGTTGTCATACTCGAGCGGCTCCAATTACCGGAGACAAATTCCTTGTGTGTTTTTTGGACATACTTGGCAAATAAAGATGATTCTGATTCTGAGTCTGCTATAACTGGGGTTCCTGTTCTCATTCGTTTAAACCCAAATATGCACTAATCTGTACTTTTAGTCGACCGCAAAATGGACTTACATCTGTTGAACACAAGTGAGGCAGACAGGTCGAGCTTCCGAATGTTCGGCTGGACCGGTCCGCTCGGGGAACAGGTGGATTTGGCAGAAAGGATGAAGAAGAGAAAAAAAATGGGAGCACAAAATGTTCCAAGGCAGGACGGCCAGAGCTCGGGTGTTGCTGCTCGCAAGACGTTGCCCTGCAGTGGGGAAGGGGCCAATGTGTCCTTACCACCTCGTGGGGGCTTCCAAGGCTGGGCCAGTCTTTGGCAAGTTGGTCGGACGAGAAGAGCAGAGCCACCAAAAAGGGTAGCTCCGGCCTTTTTTATGGCCAGACACAACCTTTCCCACCAACTCCCGATCCAAAAGGAAAGCTGGACCGCCTCTGAATGTTACTTTTCCATTTTAGGATTATTTTGTGGTTTAAACCCAGTGGAATAAAATATTAATTATTGGATTTAAGATAACGAGACCATTGTCCAGTTTTGCATTGTCACACGCCCATCCTCTTTAATCCCTGTAACGAATGTTTCAATTGTATGTGTTTGTTGAGAACACTAATATTTGCAATGTGGCATTTGTATTGTGAAACATTTCATCCGGTTCAATTGACAACAGATTTGACATCAGACATTCAAATTTGCAGAAATACAGTCACTAGTGGCGTTCATGTAAAGTTCTTAAAATATTATATCACATTCAAATCCAGTGAAGATTGTGATTAGTTAATCCGGGGTTGCAGTGGTTTTCTGCCACCTGTGGGTGTCGCGAGTGCCCCGTCCATTGTCCCAGCCCAGATGTGCAGGTGTCACGGAACACAGCAGGAAAGAAGTCTTTGTTGGTGAGCCTCTTCAGGCTGGAAGTTAATTAATTTATTGTCCGGGTTTGAAACCAGTGTCTGTGTATTAGCTTTGATGCTCCTGGTTTGTAATTCATTTAGCATCTGTGTGCAAAGTTGAATCTCGCATCTCTGTGGTCGTCTCCCTCGGCGGGGCGAGCGGGAGACAGCGATGCCGTTTGGTCTAGAGTTTTGGGGTCACCGTGTCATCGGGCGATAGCATGTCCGTTACACCTGTTTCACAGCAAAACTGTTCCAGCACAAAAGCAATTTAGATCCACCATTCTGCATGGCCATGAAGCTGAAGAGGACAGGTTTTAAAAAAATAATTTTCAAAACGTGTTTCTAGAGTAGGTAAAGATGAAATATAGAAATGTATGCATCATACAATGCATAAACAGACAAATTTAAAATAAAATAAAAAACATTTATAATAGTAATATTCATTTGACACAAGATGGCATCTTGGAAATATAAAACAATTGTCACGTCTGCCTACGACACAGACAACAGGAGGTAAGGGGTGTTGAAGTGTCGACCCAATTACTAGGGCCATTTACACTTTCATCTTGGCCCGCCAAACGAAGGGCTAAGGGGATGTGGTAAGATGACGAGGAAGTGCCAGTCCCAATTCAACCCAATTAGGGTTGAATTGGGACTGGCCCTAAATCCCCAGACACTCATTACTCATTGGAAGGTGTGTCAATGGAATACTGTAGGGTATATTTTCCCCACTGACCCACATTGTACCAGAGTGTAAGTGAAAAGCATACACAGTGTTAATGGTACACTGCTTACCCCTTCTGAGCCATTGCCAGGGGAGCAGGATCTCCTCAAAGCCATCTGCAAGTCATTTCCCATAGCCTTGCCAAAGTCTTCTCACATCTGCAAATGCCAAAAATGACCAATCCCTCAAAGCTAGTGTCCATCAATGTGTTCAGGGATTACCGCTATGGCAATCACCGACCACCTTGTGCTCTGTGTGCCCACCAGCTCCGACCAACCACTTCAACAATAGAGGAACAGGACATGGCCCATTCGGACTCATTAAGACCAGTAGTATTGTTGCTTGCGAAATATACAAGTGAAACAGAAAGTACATACAATAAAAATATATCCATCGTAATTGTGAGTTGTATATTTTATCATTTGTTTTAGCTGCCTGTGTGGAGTTTGCATGTTCTCCCCGTGCCTGGGTGGGTTTTCTACGGGGACTCCGGTTTCCTCCCACTTCCCGTTTATTTAATGCAATGATTAATCAGGATAAGAGTCATTGCGAAGTACTTGTTCTGAACACAATATAGTAATATAATCAAACAGCGTAGAAATTTTCAGTCTGTGACGTGTGATCTCATGATATAGTGATCATGTCAAGACACTTTTGTGAAACCTGTTAACAATGAATTGGGGAATAGTATCAATGTTTGACAATTGCCGACTTGTCCCTTATCTGGAGTATGTATACAGGAATTATGTAGTCCACGCCTTTGGCAATTTGTGATTAATTTATAAAAGGGCTTGTTTGCAGGACTTTTCAGCTTGGCCTCTGCCTCTGTTTAATTGTGGATGGTGTTATGTTTTCCTGGTTGTCATTGCTGTGCTTGCTTTGTGTGGGTGTTGTATAATTCCTTTTCTCAAGGGTCTTGTCCTCCGGATTGTTCTCAAGGCCTTTGAGGGGAAGGACCCCCACGGCCAATTTCTGTTGCTGCCCCTGTAAGTGGACGTGGAGACCATGGGCACGCTCGCTCCGTTGAATGACGCCGTTGTATCCTCTCCTTATGTTTTTTGATATTTGCTGTATTTAGTTTGGGCTGTATTGAGTATTATAGCGAACTAGGATGCATGTTTAGAGGGTGTTGATCTCTGAATACCAGAGATCAAAAGGGGGATTAATGTGATATATGGTTTTATTGTGTAACTAGTCTGGGTGTGAACATGGGTGTTTTATTGAAAGGAGGAATAAAATGTTGGAAATTGAAAGGAGGATAAAATGTAAATCAGGTAAGGGTGTGGGGGTGTGAAGCACCCTGCTGGTAAAGCTCCCAGCAGGGTGCATGTGGAGGCCACAGGGAACATCTAGCAGGGTGCATGTGGAGGCCACAGGGAACATCTGTTGGAGACAGCAATGGCTACAAAGGGTTGCTGTTGCTGATTCTGATTCTGTAAACTTTATGAGAAGCAAGAATATGAAGGCGGCGGCAAATGGCCATCATTCTGCATAGCAACGATGACGTCAATGGACCCTGGACCAGTCAGACGAAGAGGATTCCATACTTCCTCTTTGGAACATTGTATAAGTCTGGGGCAGGAACAGATAGCTTTGTTCAGTCTGCGCTGTCTCTGCTGAGGCAAGGATAGCGTAGCTGCTGACCCAGAGCTCTGAAAAAGGTATACACTCCTCCGTCAGGAATAAATTGATTGGCTTTTAACACGTCGTTATAATTGTCGTTTTCACAAAAATGAACACGCATGGAACCTCGAGAGTTGACAGGTGATTTTAAAACACAGGTTCCTTTAAAGACCACATTCTCTATTGATGATGTGAATCTTTCCATGGAAATAGACACTGGAGCAGCAAAAAGTGTCATCTCACAGGCAACATACTGGAAGAAGTTCTCGCATCTTCCTTTACAACCAGCCAATCTGAAGCTTAAAGGTTACAATGGCTTGCATTCCTGTTTTGGAACAGTTTCAAGCTAAAGTTGAGTATGAGGAGCAGGCTGTTAAACTGCCACTGTTAGTTGCCAAATGAAGTGGAGCATCGCTGTGTGGTAGGAACTGGCTGAGAGAACTAAAACTTAACTGGAAACTGATTAAGTACCTGAATGTGACAAAGCCAGAAACAAATAATGAATTGCTGGACAAATACAGTGAAGTCTTCAATGATGAGTTGAATACTCCCAAATACATCAAAGCCTCTGTCATTGTGATCCCAGAGTTACCCCCTAGGTTTGGAAAACACAGGCCCCTCTCTTTTGCAATCAAGGCCAAAGTGGAAAATGAACGAAAAAGACTGAAAGAAGCAAGCATAATCTCATTTGTAAAGCACAGTGACTGAGGAGGACCGATAGTGCCAGTGCAAAAGGGAGACAAGTCACTGCATTTGTGGAGATTACAAAGTGTCAGCAAACCACGCCATAGAGACAGACAAATACCCGCTACCACGCAAAGAGGGGCCGCTCGCGACCCTCAGTGGAGGTAAAATCTTTTCAAAAATTGACCTAGCAGCAGCCTATCAGCAAGTGCTGTTGGACGATGACTCTAAAAAAGTGCCCAACTATCAATACTGACAAAGGAAATTATGTCTACAACAGGCTTCCTTTTGGCATCAGTTCTGCCCCTTCCATTTTCCAGCGCATTATGGAAAACATCTTGAAAGCTCTGCCAGTGGTTGTGTACTTAGATGATTTGCTAATCACTGGACGCACTGAAAAGGACCACAACAACAATCTGGGAAAAGCTATGCGACGCCTGCAAGAAAATCGACTGCGAGTGAAACATTCACACTGTGCGTTTGGCAAAGTGCAAATCGAGTACCTGGGACACTTCCCGGATGAGCAGGGAATCCATCCAACACAATAAAAAGTGAGAGCAAAACAGGAAGCTCCTGCTCCAACAAATGTGTAAAGAGTTCTAAGAGTTTCTAGGACTTGTTAACTACTGTGGCAGATTTGTACCAATGCAAAACCCAATGTTCGGCCCCCTGTAACAGACTATTGAGAGAGCGGGTTACTTGGATATGGATTGAGCATGAGCAGACAGCTTTGGTCAACTGCAAGGATCTGTTAACGAGTGATCAGGTCTTAGCACATTACGACCCAAACTTACCGATTCATATACAAAATGGTTAGAAGTATTTCAAATGTCACAAATAACGAGTCAAGCAATGGTAACTAGGTTGAAAAGACTGTTTGCATCTTATGGACTTCCTGAATAGATAGTGACCAATAATGCCACAACCTTCACATCTGAAGAGTTCCAAACATTTGTGACACAAAATGGCATCTTGCACACATCAAGTGAACCAGGGCATCCTGCATCAAATGAACTGGCAGAGAGGTATGGACAGACATTCAAAACAGGAATGAAGAGATTTGCGAGCCTGCCCTGCAGCATTGAGGATAAACTGTCGCTGTTTTTGCAAAAGTGCCAGACTGCTCCAAACTGCACTAAAGGTCAGTCTCCAGCAGATTTATTTCTTCACAGACATGTCCACACCTGGCTGGATTTCCTGAACCACAGCACCAAAGAGACCGTTCTAAAAAGTAATACCAACAAAATGCTCAAATTGACTACTCAGCTGAGAATCGCACTTTTGAAATGGGTTAGCATGTGTCTTCACAACACGGCAGGAAGAGCTCATATGTGGAGTCCTGGACAAGTCGTGAGACAAACTAGACTAGTATCCTATTAGGTTAGGGACAGAGACTCTGACACAGTGTATAGACGTCATGGAGATCAGCTACGTGCCAGAGCACTACCTGATACAGAGACTGAAAGTTTTGAAACTGAAATACAAGAGCAAGATCCAGAAAATAACACACCTTTTGAGGTTAAGGTGGATGGGCCTAAGTAACCATCAGTACCGTTTGAACCACCGCCAGTGATCTTGTGATTCTGTGAGCGGAAGAGGAAAAAAAAACAACACCACCACCAAAAAGATACCAAGAGTAGCAGTTAATTAGCTCTACTGAAACGCTACAGTTCTGTCACTGATAATATTGTTACAGGTTGTCATGTCAGTTTAACATGATCTTGAAAATAATTACCGGTACTAATTTAAAAGTACATGCTTTATTTTGTCTACTCAAATGTATATAATGTTATTACAGTATTTGGCACCCTGTTTGATTTTGAAAATGTTTACAAAAATGGTGTTCACATCTAAAAGGGGGATGATGTGGTGTATTTACCTCAATAGACTTTTAAGGTAGTTCAGTCCACGTTACGCTGGCGCACATGCGCAACCCCCCGCTCCCCCGTCGAAGTTGCCAACGGTTGAGTAAACGACACACTGAAAACGCACCTGCTGTCAGTCTCTTTTCAAGACACTACATACATACACACACACACACACACACACACGCACACACACACATACACACACACACACATATATATATATATATATATATATATATATATATATATATATATATATATATATAATTTGCATGTTCTCCCCTTGCCTGCGTGGGTTTTCTCCAGGTACTCCGGTTTCCTCCCACATCCCAAAAACATGCACGGTAGGTTAATTGAATTCTAATCATAGTCTAAGTCTAATCATACTAAAAACATCGACTTTAAGTGTGTAAGTGTTGTTTTTTTTTGGTTTGTTTTTTATTTATATAAACTTAAAGGCCAGGTGAACTTTTGCTTTAACCTTATGCGCTCATTCACTTCAAGGTAAGGTGAAGTATCAAATAAAGGTCAGAGGCCAAAGATTTTAAGATGTTTTCTTAACTCTAGAACCCCTTTACAAACCACATCCGCCATTTCGAAGTGATTATATGGCAGATATGCAGCAGTTAAATCGATAAATATGATGTGCCTTCTGCTTTGTGCATCCCGCGCCTTCCGGTCTTCGTCTCTTTCTGTCGCTGCGATGTCACACAAGCCAAACATTCTGTTCAGTCGGCATTGTGTGCTGTTGTTCCCGTCCTTGTATATTTGTTGTCGTATGATTTAACGATGTCACGATGGTTTATTGTGTGGCATTTTGTTGTACAAATGGTTCAGGCAGCGGCAAGATTATTTTTTTGGCTTTTCAAGTGTAGAAGGAATATGTGACCAGTGGATAGTGAGAGTCACTTGACAGGGGAAGAAACGTGGTCAGCTATGGGTCCCTAAGCAGGCATTTCAAACTCTGTGCCGATCACTTCGAACCGGCGTCTTTTGAGAAAGCATTGGATACACAGCTGCAGTTAGACAGAGGCTGAAACCAGCTGCGGTGCCAACTATTTTACTACAGGACCTCCACCGCCAGCAAGAGAACTAAATCTCTCCTTGTATATACCTACGACTATTATGGTTACTATGCACTGGGAAGTAAGAAAAAAAGACCCACACAGTACTTTTCAGCACCGTTCATACTTTTGCCTATATGACAAGCCAACAGACACACGGCAAAGACTGCGGCGCAACTCGAGCGAGGGGCACACAATAGTATATACTACATCCTTTGTAAAAGCTTGTGCCGTGTCACTGAAACATATATGAATATAGAATCAGAATCAGAATCTGAATCATCTTTATTTGCCAAGTATGTCCAAAAAACACACAAGGAATTTGTTTTCGGTAGTTGAAGCCGCTCCAGTACGACAACAGAGAGTCAATTGACAGAGAACACTTTTGAGACAAAAACAGTCACCGAGCAATAAAGGGTTGCTAGTTATCTGGTAATGCCGGTAAAAAAACATTTGGGGAAAATTGTGCAAAAAGAGGCAGAGTCCTCTAGCACTTAGAGCAGTTTGAAAGACTAATATTGCAATAGACTGGTGCAATGACCATTGTGCAAAGGGCACTGAGACTTCAAGCGAGTAGTGCGATAATCTGGGACAATGTTGATTGTGCAAATGTTGCAGATACTCCTCAATCAGTGTGCAAATGGAGCCGATGCTACTCTGGCATGAGTGTCCAGTAATTGGTCAACAACAGATATGCAAATAGTGCAGCCTGGTGAGACTACTACAGTGAGTGCACGAGCAACATATAATTAGCCCGACAGAAATGTGACAACAAACTCAAGACAAAAAGACAAAAAATTGCCAGCATGTTGCAATGGAATTGTAGGTTAGGTGTTAAATAAGTTTATTGCAAGAGGGAAGAAGCTGTTGGAATGTCTGCTAGTTGTAGTTTGCATTGATCGGTAGCGCCTACCTGAGGGAAGATCTGGAAGAGCCGGTGATCGGGATGTGGAGGGTCCGAGAGGATTTTGCACACTCTTGTCTTAGTTCTGGCAGCGTGCAAGTCCTCAAGGGTGGGTAGGGGAGTACTGACAATCATTACAGCAGTTTAGATTGTCCGTTACAGTCGGAGTTTGTCCTTTTTTGTAGCAGCACCAAACAAGACGGTGATGGAAGAACACAGGACTGATTTGATGACCGCTGTGTAGAACTGCCTCAGCAGCTCCTGTGGCAGGCCGTGCTTTCTCAGAAGCCGCAGGAATTACATCCTCTGCTGGGCCTTTTTGAGGACGGAGTTGATGTTGGTCGCCCACTTCAGGTCCTGAGAGACTGTAATTCTATGGAACTAGAAGGTCTCGACGGTTGACACAAGGCAGCTGGACAATGTGAGGGGCAGCTGTGGCGAAGGATGCCTCCTGAAGTCCACGATCATCTCTACAGTCTTGAGGGTGTTAAGCTCCAGGTTGTGTCGCCCGCACCACAGCTCCATCCGCTCCACTTCCTGTCAATATGCAGACTCGTCACCGTCCTTGATGAGGCCGATGACAGTGGTGTCATCTGCAAACTTGAGGAGTTTAACAGCCGGGTGCACTGAGGTCCAGTCATTTGTGTAGAGAGAGAAGAGCAGCGGAGAGAGGACACAGCCTTGGGGCGCACTAGTACTGATGCTGCGTGTGGATGAGGTGGCCTTCCCCAGCCTCAACTGCTGTGTCCTGCCCGTCAGGAAGCCGTAAATCCACTGGCAGATAGCAGGTGAGACGCTGAGCTGGAGAAGCTTGGAGGAAAGGAGTTCAGGTATGATGGTGTTGAACGCTGAGCTGAAGTCCACAAACAGGATCCTCGTGTAGGTCCCTGCACTGTCGAGGTGTTCTAGGATGAAGTCCCATGTAAACTGCATCATCCGCAGACCTGTTCGCTCGGTAGGCAAACTGTAGGGGGTCCAGCAAGGGACCTGTGACGCTCTTGAGGTGGTCCAGCATGAGATGTTCAAATGACTTCATGACCACAAATGTCAAGGCGACAGGCCTGTCGTCATTTAGACATGAGATTATAGGTTTCTTGTGGAATGGAATGATGGTGGAGCGTTTGAAACAGGATGGTACTTCGCACAGTTACAGAGATCTATTGAAGATCTGAGTGAAGACTGGCGCGAGCTGGTCCGCGCAGACTTTGAGGCAGGATGTGGACAAATGGTCTGGGCCTGCCGCTTTGTTAATCTTTTGTTGTTTAAAGATGCGTCTCACATCCTGTTCGTGGATGGTTAACGCAGAAGTCGGTGGTGTGATTGCGGTCGGTGGTGCGGCCGGGTGGTTGTGGGGTGTGAAAGTGTCCTTTTCAAATCTGCAGTAGAAGGTATTCAAGTCGTTGGCTAGTGTGCTATTGTTCTCAGCTTGGGGGGATCGTCGCTTGTAATTAGTCAGCGATTGGAATGCATGCCAGACTGATTTAGAGTCGTTAGCGCTAAACTGTTTTTCCAACTTTGCTGCATAGTTCCTCTTTGCAATGTTAATTTCTTTTGTCAGGAGGTTTCTAGCGTGATTATACACTGCCCTGTCCCCGCTCTGATATGTGTCCTCCTTAGCTTTGGCAGTGAACCACGGCTTGTTGTTGTTAAATGTGCAAAATGACTTTGTTGGTACACACACATCTTCACAGAAACTGATATAGTATGTGACAGTGTCCAGATATTCATCCAGGCTGCCAGCCAAATTTTCAAAGACACTCCAGTCTGTGCAGTCTAAACAGCTTTGAAGTTCTATCTTTGCTTCATTGGTCCACTTTTTCACTCACTTATACTCACTTCTGTCCTGAGTCTAGCCTCCACTACTCTTTCCCATAACTTGTGTGGCTCATCAACTTTATTCCTCTATAGTTCCCACAGCTCTGCACATCACCCTTGTTCTTAAAAATGCGCACCAGCACACTTTTCCTACATTCCTCAGGCATCTTCACACGTGCTATTGAACAAGCTGGTCAAAAACTCCACAGCCACCTCTTCCAGAGGCTTCCATACCTCCACACGATTATCATCAGGACCAACTGCCTTTCCATTTTTCATCCTCTTTAATGCCTTTCTAACTTCCCCCTGACTAATCATTGCCACTTCCTGGTCCACCACACTTGCCTCTTCTACTCTCCCTTCTCTCTCATTTTCCTCATTCATTAACTCCTCGAAGTATTCTTTCCATCTATCTAGCACACTACTTGCAACATATTTCCATCTATATCCTTAATCACCATAACCTGCTGCACATCCTTCCCATCTCTATCCCTCTGTCTGGCCAACCTGTATAGATCCTTTTCTCCTTCTTTAGTGTCCAACCTGCCATACATGTCATCATATGCCTCTTGTTTGGCCTTTGCCACCTCTACCTTTGTCCTGTGTCGCATCTCAATGTATTCCTTTCGCCTCTCCTCGGTCCTCTCAGTGTCCCACTTCTTCTTAGCTAACCTTTTTCCTTGTATGATTATTTGTACTGTATGGTTCCACCACCAAGTCTCCTTCTCTCCTTTCCTATCAGAAAATACACCAAGTACTGCCTGCCTCTCTGATCACCTTGGCTGCAGTGGTCCAGTCTTCTGGAAGCTCCTCCCGTCCACCGAGAGCCTGTCTCACCTCTTCCAGAAAAGCTGCACAACACTCGTCCTGTCTTAGCTTCCAACCACATGGTTCTCTGCTCTGCCTTTGTCTTCCTAATTTTGCTCCCCACCACCAGAGTCATTTTACACACCACCATCCTATGCTGCCGAGCCACACTCTCCCCTACCACTACCTTACAGTCGGTAACCTCCTTCAGATTACATCGTCTGCACAAGATGTAATCCACCTGCGTGCTTCTACCTCCGCTCTTGTAGGTCATCCTATGTTCGTGCCTCTTCTGGAAAAAAGTGTTCATTACGGCCATTTGCATCCTTGTTGCAAAGTCTACCACCATCTGTCCCTCCAAGTTTCATTCCTGGATGCCGCACTTACCCATCACTTCTTCATCACCCCTATTTCCTTCACCAACATGTCCGTTACAATCTGCACCAATAATGACTCTCTCTCTGTCTGGGATGCTCAGAACTACTTCGTCTAGCTCCTTCCAGAATTTCTCTTTCACCTCTAGGTCACACCTACCTGTGAGGCATACCCACTAATCACATTACACGTAACACCCTCAATTTCAAATTTCAGCCTCATCACTCGATCTGATACTCTTTTCACCTCCAAGACATTCTTCGCCAACTCTTCTTTTAAAATAACCCCGACTCCATTTCTCTTCTCATCTACACCATGGTAAAATAATATCAACCCTGCCCCTAAACCTCCAGCCTTACTGCCTTTCCACCTGGTATCCTGGACACACAATATATCAACCTTTCTCCTAATCATCATGTCAACCAACTCCCGAGATTTTCCTGTCATAGTCCCAACATTCAAAGTCCCCAGATTCCGTTCTAGGCTCTCTTCTCTTTCTGCCGAAGAACCCGCTTCCACCTCTTCTTCTTCTTCGACTTCGACCCACAGTAGCTGAATTTCCAACAGCGCCCCGCAGGTTGACGGCGCCGGTGGCGGACGTTGTTAACCCGGGCCACGACCGATCCGGTATGGAATTCTTTGGATGAACGCTCATATTTGTTTGGCAAAGTTTTAAGCTGGATGCCCTTCCTGACGCAACCCTCTGCATTTATCCGGGCTTGGGACCGGCCTACAGTTTGCACTGGCTGGTGCCCCCCCATTGGGCTGCATTTCGGGGAGGACTCAATATGCATCATAAAAACTTAATTTTTGGCTAAACTATGGTTGATAACTTGCTGGAAGTTATGTGCATGTATTACATAACAAACAATGTAAATATGAATTTTAACTGACCCCATAACATCTTTGTCATCTGACCTATAAACACTATGCTTTAAAGTATATCTTAGTAATGCATTTCAAATATGTTATTGTGGCGTACCAGAGCGCTGGACTGTACATCTGGGTCTTCAAGGAAATTGCCTGACAACGCTACCTTGGGAATTCCACCCAGGGAAATAATTCGATATAAAATTACCTTAAGGCACACAGATAAATTTAATCATTGACAAGTGACGAAGTTTCAGTTAAAAAAGACAGACTTTATTACACCAATATGTACGTAATGACTGCTAAGAATACCATTTATTCAAATAAAATTGGAGTGACAACTAACAAGGGTTGAGGCTGACCGGGGTGCAGGCCGAGTGGTGATTTGAGCATCACCAATAAAAACAAAACAAAACTGAAAAACACCCACGTTTACGTGCCAATCACACTCTCACAGAGAAAGTACCCAAATCCCAAGCAAACAGCATCCCTGTCCACCTCATAATTGGCTACAGGTGATGTCAATTCGGTTTGGCCCTGAGTATAGAAAAGCACAGTTCTCTGTGCTGCCACATTATCTTGACAAAATAATAAAATAAAGCAAGGCATGTTTGTATTTCTGACAACTTTATTGTCAGAACTTCAAAATGTTTTTTTAAATCACACTGTTATTGAACATCCAAAGTATAGTTGTATTTGAGCTCTTAATGGAATGGATAGAACATTTAAGTTGAATCAAATTTAATATCACTTGTTTAAAAAATTATTCCACACTCATTTATTTAACTCAGCTTGTTAAGCATTACTCCATACTAAATTGTATATTATAAATTGCCAAACTATTTTAGTTCTTAAAAGCCAAAAATGTATTTCAATTAATAGAACAAGACCATTTAAAGATATAAAAATATATAAAAGAATCTTAAAATTGACTCTAAAATGCACAGGAACCCAGTAAAGGGATGCCAGAATTGGAGTTATATGCTCCCTTCTATATGCTCCAGTTCAGAGGCGAGCAGCAGCACTCTGAGCCAACTGGAGACATTTCAAGGAGGAGTGGCTGACTCCGAAATAAAGTGAATTACTGTATTCCAGACGAGATGTAACAAAAGCATGGATTATTGGCGGACTGGATGACTCCGAAATAAAATGCTTTACAGTAATCTAGACGAGATGTAACGAAGGCATGGATTATTGTTTCAAAGTGCTGTTGTGAAAAGAAGAGATTTTACTTTCGCCAGCTGCCCAAGATAAAAACAAAAGCTGCTATTGACAACAGTGCCGATTAAATGATCCAATTAAAATCACTGTCCAGTTTAAAACCCAAGTTCGAGACTGTTGGCCTTTGATAGTGTGGGGGGATTTACAAGGGCCACTGGGACCAAACACCCTATCTTCAGTTTAAACATTAGGGATTGACGTTTTATCTTTTGCTTCATAACAGTCATAAATTTCTCTTTGATTAAATTGAATACATACAACACTAATCTCAGGGTACTTTTCATATGGAGTAGGTTAATGACACGTTTCCTCATACTGTAAATTACAGGCATCCAAATAATCAACCACAAGAGCAAGCACTGTGTAAATGTTTACTTCATACAGATGCATAACAAGGGAGAAACCACTTCAGTGCAGGTTGACAAAATGTCAAACAAACAGCTCAATGAAAATTTCACACAGGCAGTCAATGCATAACCCCTTTGACATTATCCATAAAAAATAACATTAATCCCGTCTAAATAATCCTAATCCTGTTCAAACAGAAAAAGTAGAACAAATCCTCGAATAAAGATACATCTGTCAGTGACAAGTGGGGGTTGGTGTTATTTAAACACAAATGGAGGTGGGTGCATGTCAGTGGAACAACTGGGTGAACAACTCTCTCATGGCCCATATTCAGCCTGGAAGCCATGTGGCACAACAAAGCCTTTTCATCTTCCTCTCACTTTCTCAGCAGAACATTGTTAACACCCAGCAAGCCTTTGTATTGACTTTGTGACCTCCCTGTCTGATGGTGGTCGAGCCACACTATTAGCATCTCTAATATCCCGTGAGACTGTGCCAATCCAGTCCATTATATTTGCACAAGCAGAGTTGAATGGAGCAGTGACAGTACAGCAAAATGTATTTTCAAGTATTTGTGGGAGTATAGTTTTGGTCACTACACTGAAAAAAAAGAACTTTGAATGTACTTAATTCAAACATCGGTTGTACATTATTAAAATGTGTTAAACTAAAATATATTATTGGTTTATTTTCAAGGATTGGATTATTTTCTAGGAAATGATTGAGAAAAAAAATGTTTACCACATTTTAATCATGTGCAATTGAAAATCAAGTACTTTTTTCAGTATACAAGCTAGAAAACTGTCATTTTGTCAAAATACTGTATGTAATAATAATAATAAAAAAAGAGCACAGCCTTCCTTTTTCATTATTATTATGATTATTTTTTAATCAGAATCTTTGCAGCTTGGAATGGATGTTAAAACTAAAATAGTATTAATTATTAAAATTTCAGTTTCAATTATTATCAATTTGTCAGGCTATGTCAGAATTTTCTTTTTATTACTGTATTATATCTACCACATGCAATAGAAGGACATTATCTCAAACAGTGTTTCCTAACCAGGGTGCTGAGGCATTAGAGATAATCAGGGGTGCCGGAGTAAATTATCCAATTTCACTTTATTTGCCCGAAAAAGTAGTTATTGCAAATATATTTTTGTTCTTATAGCTAATGCAAGCAACATATAGTGAGAGACAGAACAATTAAATGCTCTTCCATTACACGTCAGAAGGTACCATAAACCTGTGTATTCAGCTGTTGCCATTCATACAGCAGAATAAGTCACAGGTTCCTGCAAGTACTGCAATTTCTCGTGTATAATGCGCAATTTTTACCCCCAAAATTGTCAAAACTCAATAGTGCGCATTATACATAGGTATAGGGGCAAATGGAAAAAAACATTCACATTTTATAAATGTATGCCGCCATCTTGTGGTTATGAAAAAGCTGTACAGGTTAATTCCAAAATGCCATCGCCACCTAGAGGTTATGAGAAAAGTGTACACTTTCATTCTAAGATGCCTCCGCCACCTAGTGGTTATAAAAAAGGTGTGGCCTACACTTTCATTCCAATATGACATGGGTACGTATAACTGCACATATGTACAGTTGGGTTCATAAGTTTACATATCCTGGCAGAACTTGTGAAATATTGTTGTTGTTTTTTAAATATGACTGACCAACAACCATCATTAATTTCTGTATGGTTATGTTTTGTTTAATGCTAATGCTTTTGTGAAATGCTTGACTGTTTAATTTGAATGCCATTAAAATAAAATTAAATGTGGTTCACCTGGATTTTCATGTTTTCTTTAAAGAATTGTACCCATCTTACAAATTCTACCTGGGTAATCAAAACATATGAGCACAACAGTGTGTTTTCTAATTTACTAAATAAAAGTAGAGCTGTGAATTTCAAAATAAGAGCAACTAAATAAAAAAAAGTATTACGTATTCAAGTAAAGTGCTTAACTTCAGAATTCTTAAAAAAACTAACAAAATACAGATAATATTTCATATTTAGATCATATGGGTAGAAGCAAGATCATGCATTATAGAAATGCAAACAGAAAGTTTTTTTCCCGGTCTACCGCACCTCGGCAAAATGTCGCTGTCTTTTTAACGAAAGAAAGCCCTGGCATTGCTCATTTTAAGGAGGAAGAGGAGACGAGCTGCAGATAAAAAATAGGATATCGGTTCATCCCATTATATTACCTCGTCGGAAACTCGGAGAGCCACTTGCCATCCGCGCAGCTACGTCAACGCCAACTCGTCTGTCATGGAGGATCCGAGCCATCACGTTGAGCTGCCGCTGAAGAGGAAAACAACCAATTCTTCCACTTCAACTGAGGATTTACTTGATTCGACAGATACAGACGAGTGTCTGTATCTCATTCGACAAGAAATTGTCAATTGCACTTGATTTGCTTCGCCAGGAGATCGCCGAACTCAGAAAGAGCTTGCAATTCACAGAGGTCAAGGAGCTAAATTTAAATAATACTGCACTCCGATCAAACATGATGTCAACGTCATCAGAACTACAAACTCTTAGACTGGAATATAAACTCATGAAAGAAACTACATTGGACATTCAATCAAGAAGCATGCACGACAATCTCATTTTCAGGCATTCCAGAAAATGCTCCGGAAGACACCGAGGTGTAGATTAAAAGGTGTATGATGTCCGCGCTCAAATTACAGCAAAATACAGTCGACAAGATTACTTTTCACCTTGTTCACCGATGGGAGGCCCTCGCCCAGGAAACCGACCATGTCCCATCATTGCAAAGTTTGAACACTTTCAGCAAAACGTTTTTGTAAAATCAAAAGGTTGGGAGCTCAAAGGGTCTTCTTTTGGAATGAACAATCAGTTCCCCAAGGAAATCAACAAGAGGCGTAAAATCTTGTACCCATTGATGAAGAATCACCGCGACAAAGGCAAACGAGCGTGGCTAGTTGTCGATAAACTATATGTTGACGGCCAACTGTATTGTGATGCCAACGTCACGCCCTGACTCTAGATAAGTACTTCTTTTGCTCTGTTGTCGTTATGAATTGTCAAAAGTGTACTGCATTTTGTTTCATTCTTTCCACTTTTGCTTAGACAAACAAAAACAGAATCACGCATGCCACAAGCATGAATCCCTATCTGTCTGCTTTTCTGCTTTGCTTGTTTCCACACAAACTAACACACAAGTCGCTCAAAACTCTTCTTGCACACTACAAACAACCACTACACATCATATTATCCCCTTGTCACTGTTTGTTTTTTATGTTCAGTGTTTTTTCGTTCCTTCTCTGTACCCTGGCTTTGCTGTACTTAAATATAGTATCTCTATCACCCTCTCTAAATATCATTTATCAACACAATACCAAAAAATCTCCCGAAAACTGCCAAAAAAACAACAACAAAGAATGCATTGTACCAAATCTATTTAAAATTATGATACACACACCCATTATATGTTGCACTTAACTTTTGTGTCATGGAATGTCGATGGCCTTCAATTGCAGGCAAAGAGAATAAAGATGAGGGATTATACCACAAAACCTAAAAGAGACCTCCTATTACAAGAAACGCACCTTACTGAGTCTGAAGAAAAATGCTTCATTGACTCTAATTTCACTCAGTTTATTTCGGCCTTTTATAACTGTAGACAAAGAGGAGTCTCAATTATACTTTATAAAAGACTACTTTTTACAATAAATAGTACAAGAGCAGATACAGAAGGCCGATATATAATTATACAGGCTACAATATTTAACAAGCTTTACACAATCGTCAATGTATACGCTCCAAATAAAGATGATCCAGCCTTTTTCACATGCTCTTTTCACACTTGTTAAACTTGTCAGTCAATTCTACAATTATCATGGGAGGTGATTTTAACCTTACGCTAAATCCCCTGATAGATCGCTCAAATCTAAAAAATAGCAATCAAACACAACGGCCCAATATATTAGAGCAGTATATGGACGACTTTGGTCTTGTTGACATATGTAGGCTGAAAAACCATACAAAAAGAGCATACACATTTTCCTCGTCGGTTCACTGCTCTTTCTCAAGAATAGATTTTTTTTTCTTTCAAAGAATTCGGCAGCTCAAATAATTACTGCCAAAATACATCTCATCATCATCAGCGACCATGCACTCATTTTTCGCAATGTAAAAGTTGAATCAAGTGTGGGACCCCCATCAACATGGCGCTTCAACACGTCCCTATTGAAGGACCCCGATTTTGATTTTTTTGTGAGGAAGGAATGGGATGAGTTTTTGAAATTCAAAAACTCCCCAACCATATCCCCATCTATTTTGTGGGAAACCGGGAAAGCTGTATTGAGAGGTCGAATCATATCATACTCTTCGTAGTAAAAAAAAAAAAAACAAGAACAAAAATTGGAAAATGGAAATGAGGAAGGCGGCACGGTGGCCGACTGGTTAGAGCGTCAGCCTCACAGTTCTGAGGACCCGGGTTCAATCCCCGGCCCTGCCTGTGTGGAGTTTGGAAGTTCTCCCCGTGCCTGTGTGGGTTTTCTCCGGGCACTCCGGTTTCCTCCCACATCCCAAAAACATGCATTAATTGGAGACTCTAAATTGCCCGTAGGCATGACTGTGAGTGCGAATGGTTGCTTGTTTCTATGTGCCCTGCGATTGGCTGGCAACCAGTTCAGGGTGTACCCCGCCTCCTGCCCAATGACAGCTGGGATAGGCTCCAGCACGCCCGCGGCTCTAGTGAGGAGAAGCGGCTCAGAAAATGGATGGATGGATGGAATTGAGGAAAAAATTAAACACCTCACAGAAAAATATGGAATTAATCCAACAGATACGCTTAGAACCCAAATTCAAAAGGCAAAACATCAATTAGATGTTATCTTATCCAAAAGAACAAATGTTCTACAACAACAGTTAAGACACACTAGCTTTGAGTACAGTAATAAATCAGGAAAATTCCTTCCGAACCAACTTCAGCGCAATAAAGAAAAGTAATTAATTACAGCCATTAAAGATTCAAACGGGAACTGTTCACAGTCACCGCAAGAAATAAATGAAATTTTTAATTTATTATTATAGCAGTTTATACGCATCTTCGAACAACCCAGACCAAAAAGAAATTTAAACTTTTATTAAGGATCTAAACATTCCTCAATGAAATACACAAATTAAAGACAGCCATGATGCTCCTTTAACCATAACAGAATTACATAATGCATGAAAAAATATGCAGTAGGGACGAGCGCCTGGCCCGGACGGAATCCTCGTCGAATTCATTAAACATTTCTGGCACAATACTAGCGCCTCTATTTCTCAGAACAGTCAAGGAGATAAACAATAAAGGTCAAATTAGTAGCCATATGAACACAGCTTCAATTAAGTTATTACTAAAGTCAGGTAAAGACCCCACTCTCCCGCCGAATTATCGGCCCTTATCGCTGATTAATGTAGATATCAAGATTATCTCGAAAGCCCTCACAGCGAGACTTGAAAAGGTACTCCCGTCGATAATCCACTATGACCAGACAGGCTTCATGAAAGGTAGAAGTTCCACAAATAATGTCAGACGTCTGTTAAATTTAATGAGCATGTCACAGCGTAAAAATCTAAACGCAATCATCATGTCGACGCAGAGAAAGCTTTCGATAAAGTTAACTGGGCTTTCCTGTTTCCAGTACTTCGCAAATTTGGCTTTGGAGATTCATTTATACATTGGATAGCAACATTATACAATTCGCCGAAAGCGACAGTCACCACAAATAGGATTACTTCACGAAGTTTTACATTACAAAGAGAAAAGGATGTCCACTCTCACCAATGCTATTTGCAATATTCATCAAACCTCTTGCTGTCGCTATACGTCAGAATGCTAATATTAAAGGTATCTGCTCACTAGTGACAGAACACAAAATCTGTATGCTGATGTTATTCTTCTTTACTTACAGGACCCAAGTATCCTCTTCGGGTAGTCTTCAACCTCATTAAAACATTTTCACAAATATCAGACTTCTCCATCAACTGGACAAAATCAACAATACTCCCAATAACACCAAACTCATGGACTCCTTCAGATCAAATCCCAGATTACCCTATTCCTATAGGAAAGATTAAGTATTTAGGTATTAAGTCGTTCGAACTGCTCTAAGTGCTAGAGGACTCTTTTTGCACAATTGTCAAAAAAAAATGTACCGGCATTACCAGATAACTAGCAACCCTTTACTGCTCAGTGACTGTTTTTTTTTTTGTCAATGTCTTTCTGTCTCCAAAGTGTTCTGTAAATTGACTGTCTGTTGTCATACTCGAGCGGCTCCAACTACCGGAGACAAATTCCTTGTGTGTTTTTTGGACGTACTTGGCAAATAAAGATGATTCTGATTCTGATTCTGATCAAAAATCACAGAGCTAACCAATTGAAATTACACACCCCTTTAGGAAAAAATCTCAACTGATTTAAGACGCTGGAGTAACTTGCCTATAACACTACTGGCTACAATAAAAATGAAAACCTTACCTCAAATAAATCATTTATTTTCAATTATTCCATTTAAGACCACATTTAAATGGTTTCAAACCTTAGATTCTGCTGTAATAAATTTTTATTAAAAAAATAAGAAAATAGAATTAGTCTATCCAATCTTCAGCAAAGTAAACAGGGAGGTCTAAATGCTCCCAACTTTAAACACTATTATTTCGCTCACCAATTACAATACCTCATCACACAATGGTGGTTATAACACAATGAGAAGTATGATTCTTGGCCAGAATTGGAACAAATAGACTGCAACATCAAACTCTCAAGACTCTCATTTATTCATTTAGTCTGAAACGCCATAAATGGTTCAAGAACCCATTAATCGCATCCACCTTAATGGCTTGGTGGCAAAGTTTAGAATCTACAGGATCTCAATTCGGTCCCAGTGTGCCCTCCCCAATCTGGCATAATCGAGATTTTGAAATTAATAATATACCCCTTCATTTTAGTACATGGGAACAACATGGACTTGACCACCTACAACAACTATTTAACAATAATGTTTTAGGACATGTGATGAACTGTTCCAAGAACCCCAGACACCTATTTTCATGCTATATGGGAATGCATACCAATTCAATGCTTTTGATCTTCGGTTACACAAAAACTCTCTTACATTTTGAATTTCAGGATTCCACTTTCCCCAAGATTGTACTTGGCGAATTATGCATAATCGACCTCCCTAATAAATATTCACAATAATTACTTGTCGCATTAGTGACTGCTAAGAAAACAATTCTATTAGACTGGAAAAACAAACAAGCTATTAACATCAATCAGTGGATAAATCTCATCATAGAATATATTGCGTTAGAAAAAATATCAGCTGAACGAAAAAATCAATTACATATATACGTAGATAGCTGGTCACCTTTCCTCAACATGCTAAATCTAGACTCTTGATTTCTTTGCCTGGGAAGGGTGCCATTTGGCAATAACAAGCCTAACTTTGTAAGTGTGAAAGTAAACGTTTGAATTTTGTATTCTTTGTTGTCGAGGTTGTTGTTGTTGTTTTATTATTATTCGATTTATTTATTTATTTTACACATTTTAGATCAGTTTGCATGGTGAGAGGACACATGCATGGATTGAGGCTCTTCTCTACTTGTCCCTGTGTTTGCGGTTCTGTTGGGGAGGGAGTTTCTTCACTCCTTCCCGATATTGGGGGTGGGGGGGGGGGGGAACCACTGGGGTGACCTCCCGAGGAGTGTTGGTGGCATGGTGGTGACCCGCCCATGTTCCATAGGTGCTGGAGCGGTGCCTGCTGGCGCCCACCTGTGTCCGCCGCTCTGGCTGCTGGTGGGGCCCCTCTGTCGCTCCTCGGGCCTGCTTCCTACTCTCAGTTCCTTACGTCCTGCTGCGGTCGCCTCTTCCTCTTCCCATGGGGGAGCCGGGTGGTCCCATGCGGGCTGTGAGGCCTGCTGTGGGGTGTTGGTCCCTGCCTGGTTTGGGGGGAGGTCTACCTCCCACACTTGGGGGCGGGTTGTGGGTGCTGGTAGGCGTTGGGTGGGGGCGGTCCCGGGGGCGGTGCTGCGGGTCTGGGTGGGGCAGCCCTCCTTGTCGGTGGTTGTCCGTCCTGATGGCCCGCAGGAGCCTCTTAATCACTCACTTAGCACATGCTCACACCACTCACTGTACATGTTTTCTTCTCCTTTCCTTGTCCTGTTCTAGCTTGTCCTGTTCTTCTCACAGGTTGTAGCACTACAGCCCCATGTAACACTCATATTTAATGTTTCATTGTCGTAGATAATGTAATGACTTGCGTTTCTCATCCTGTTCACAATTAGCGCTTTGTCTTTTGTCTTCGTTTCTCTCTCCCCTCTATAAACTTTGTTCTGTTCGACCCTGATTCTCAATAAACTTCAATTATAATACTAAGAAACCACAGCGGAAGCTTAAAAACTCCACTGTGACACAGTTAAACTGTTCCGGCATAAAAGGGATACAGATCTTCCATTCTGCTTGACCAACCAGCCGAACAGGACGACAACAAAAAAAAAAGCACACTCAGAGAGTTTAGGCTTGTTCATGAGCTACAATTTTACCAAGACCGGGAAGCTTTAGGGAGAAAGACAAACCGCATGTATTAAAGTCGCACTCAGAAATCTCTTTGACATTGCGTCAACATTCCAGAATAGAAATTTTTTCTAACCGATGACGCGACGCTGAGCATCAGACACCCTCTGCAATGACGTGACGCCAAGGCCTTTAAAGGCTTAGTGTGAAAGACCTCCGTGTCAAAGCGCAATTACGACAGCAACGGCGGTGCGCCCATCCCATATTTGAAAGTGGTGACACAACAGCCCAGAAAGAAGTCAGGAGGCTTTCCCCACTGAGTGGACCGCAACTTGGCAATATGCATTTGTTATTGTTAAAAAAAAAAGCGCTAATTCTATTTTAGGGAAGAGGAGGTGACACAGTAGCAAATTAAAAAAAAAAAAAAAAAGGGAATGTGAATAACCCATACTAATTTCACATCTTAAAGTTTAGACACGTTCATGAGCTTTCTAGTTCCAGCAAGAACCCTTCAATGCATATTTCAGGCTGGGCCGGGAGCTTTGAAAGGGAGTTTGAAAGCCTCCCACAGAGATGTCTCGGTACAGTATATCATTTTTCTATTGGCTCAAAGTACCCCCCGCCTCCCTCTGCATTGCAGTGCGTCACTTCAAAACACGCTGCTGTCCCCTCAGCACATACACAATGAATGGGAAAGTCGAGGGCATCAGACGCCTTGCCAAGTGCAGTGGGAAAAGGCCTTAAGTCAATTCATGAGTAAATTGAGAGGAGATCATCATTATTTTAGTAAATACTTATTTGATGTTTTTGTTTGATCGTCTGTCTTGAGATTTCCATCTTCAATATAGACAGTGGCCTGAACCATTCAGGATATAGTACAAAGGCAGCCAAACCCCTTCCTTGTAATGCAGAAGGGGCACCCCATTGCTCTATCGTCAATATACTGTAGACAGTAGACTCAACTAATCAGAATACGATATGAAAATGGCCCAACACCTTTCCTGTAATGTAAAGGGGGTGGTCCATTGGTCCATCTAAATACACACAGTATAGTGAACTAATCAGCTTCAGATGTGGATGAGTCCATGCTCGACTGGACCACAACTGGAGTGGGCAGTCTTTTTCGCTGATGGTGGATTCTGCTCTGAGATTCTTTCTCTCTTCAGTTTCTTTAGACTCTGATTCAGATGAGGAAGCCCTGTGTAGCAGGGCCCTGAATTTTTACAGAGGAGTATCCACCATCAGCGAAACACACTGCCCACTCCAGCGGTGGTCCATTCGAGCAGGGACTCATCCACATCTGTCTGTCCTGGCCCACAAGTATCTGATTAGCCCTGCCACTTCTGTTCCACATGAGAGGCTGTTCTCGCTTGCAGGCCACATAGTTACAAAAAAGAGAGCTGCCGAGAGCTCCGATAATGTGAAGAAGGCTTGTTTGTTTTCGCTGAAAGAGATGGAGAGGAAGTCGTTATGGAAGTATTTTGAGGCCAATGGGTTTACCGGTACTATTTTTTGCAATAAAATGTTCAAAATGTTATGGCGTTGTACAAACTGATGTTTGCTAAGGGTACTTGGAGATTTAGGCCTTTCGACTGACCATTTAAATTTCTTGTTGTTTTACCAGAAAATGAAAGATGTGCACTTCTGTTGAATTGTTGTTTTGTAACCATTTACAAGCAATACTCTGAAAAAACTGTCATAAAATGGCACTTTAACTTGAAAAAAACATCCTGAAATGGGACTTTAGGTGAGTTTAGGTCTGTTGAAAATTTGACAAGGGAATATTTTATTTGTTTTTGTACTGTTTTGTATAGAAATGCAATTAAATTTATTTTCCCAGTCAATAGTATTCATATCTGTGTCTGCTATTTGTTTCAGTTGTGCACCAAAACCATTTAAATAAAAAGAAATGTAAAAAAGATGGGCTCACCACCTGTGTAGTGGTCCTCCCACAGGTGTGAGTCGGTGGGGAGAATACTTCTAAGACCTACTTCTAAGACCTCCTCAATTCCACCGACACGCTTTCCCATGAGGAAGCAGAGTCTGGGTTCTCTGAGGCGGGCTCTCCTATCTCTGGGGTTGAGGTCACCGAGGTGGTTAAAAAGCTCCTCGGTGGATGAGATTCGCCCGGAGTTCCTAAAGGCTCTGGATGTTGTGGAGCTGTCCTGGTTTACATGCCTCTGCAATATCGTGTGGATATCGGGGACAGTATCTCTGGATTGGCAGACTGGGGTGGTGGTCCCCCTTTTTAAGAAGTGGGACCGGAGGGTGTGTTCCAACTACAGGGGGATCAAGGAGAGTAAGGTCAAGGAGAGTAAGGATCAAGGAGAGTAAGGTCTTATTCAGGGGTGCTGGAGTGGAGGGTCCTTCAGAAAGTCGAATCTCAGATTCAGGAGGAGCAGTGTGGTTTTCATCCTGGCTGTGGAACAATGGACCAGCTCTACACCCTCGGCAGGGTCCTTGAGGGTGCATGGGAGTTCGGCCAACCAGTCTACATGTGTTTTGTGGAGAAGGCGTTCGACCATGTCCCTCAGGGAGTCCTGTGGTGGGTGCTTCGGGAGTATGGGGTACCAAACCCCCTGTTATGGGCTGTGTGACCCCATATGACCGGAGTCAGAGTTTGGTCCGCATATCCGGCAGTAAGTCGGACTCGTTTCCGGTGACGATTGGACTCCGCCAAGGCTGCCCTTTGTCACTGATTCTGTTCATAACTTTTATGGACAGGATTTCAAGGTGCAGCCGAAGTGTAGAGGGTATCCGGTTTGGTGGCCTCAGTATTGCATCTCTGCTTTTTGCAGATGGTGTGGTTCTGTTGGCTTCATCAAGCCTCCAAATCTGAGAGCATGGTCCTCAGTCGGAAAAGGGTGGCGTGCCCTCTCCAGGATGAGATCCTGCCCCAAGGGGAGGAGTTCAAGTATCTTGGGATCTTGTTCACGAATGAGGGAAGAATGGAACGCGAGATCGACAGGCGGATCGGTGCAGCGTCTTCAGTGATGCGGACTTTGTATCGGTCCGTTGTGGTAAAGAAGGAGCTAAGCCGAAAGGCGAAGCTCTCAATTTACTGGTCGATCTATGTTTCTACCCTCACCTATGGTCACGAGCTGTGGGTCGTGACCGAAAGAACAAGATGCAGGCGGCCGAAATCAGTTTTCTCCGCAGGGTGTCCGGGCTCTTCCTTAGAGATAGGGTGAGAAGCTTGGTCATCTGGGAGGATCTCAGAGTAGAGCCGCTGCTCCTTCACATCGAGAGGAGCCAGATGAGGTGGATCTGATTCGGATGCCTCCCGGGTGAGGTGTTCCAGGCATGTCCCACCAGGAGGAAACCCCGGGGACAACCCAGGACACGCTGGAGAGACTACGTCTTTCGGCTGGCCTGGGAACGCCTCGGGATCGTCCCGGAAGAGCTGGATGAAGTGGCTAGGGAGAGGGAAGTCTGGGTGTCCCTGCTAAAGCTCCTGCCCCGTGACCCGACCTCGGATAAGCGGTAGAAAATGGATGGGTGAATGGATAGGAAAAAAACTTTTGAGACAAATATTGTTATATGATTAAAGTGTGATTAATCTAGATTAATTAATTACAAAGCATCCAATTAATTAGATTTTTTTTATCGAGTCCCACCACTAGTTTCATGGAAGGGCAATGTTCCCCCAACAACAGGTGAAGAACAGAGCAGGCAGAGGAGCAGCGACAGATGTAGGCTTTTGAAAGCGGTGGACAGAGTGAGCGGGAAAGTGTAACTGCTGGTAGGCAGGTTTTAATGTTTGGATAATACAGGGGCTTAGAGGTAACGTGAGCTAGCCTCCATCACGTCTTCAGCAATAGCTGTTGATAAGTATTACAAATTTGTATTGATACTAATCCATCACCATTGCTCATGACATCTCATATTGCATATTCTACAAAATCTGGCAGACACGGCATCTTATTCCGATAAAATAGTCAATGGTCTAAGTTGAGAAGTGTTGGATGAGCAGCAAGTATCTATCTTAGGCTACATCACAATAGTTTAGATATTTAGCTTTTCTTGAAAGGCTGTATAGTAGTTTGAATTAACAACTAGGGCTGCAAGATATTGGGAAAAAATGACATTGTGATTTTTTTTTGGTAACCCTGCGATATATTTTGTGATGTGAAAAAATAACATAACATACGCGTGACGTGAAAACCAGCACAGTTTTCTTTTTTCCCTCTATGTGTTGTTTGGACATTTTATATCCATCCATTTTCTGTACCATTCATCCTGACTTGGTCCACGGGGTTGCTGGAGCCTACCCCAGCTATATTCGGGCGAGAGGCGGGGTACACCCTGAACGGGTCGCCGGCCAATCGCAGGGACATTTTATAATATAATAAAAATAATAAACTATAATACAATAAAATAAAATAAATTATGCTCAATAGAGCACATAAGTATACTGAATCATTTGTGTGTAGTCTACCTCCATTTAAATACACTGTGGTATTGAGCAGGTAAGAGTTGTACATGTTTCAAAAACCACTCAAATAAGTAAAAAAAATAATCAGCAAAGCTCTAAATTTAAGTGTCAATAAAGTAAGAGTAAAAAAAGTATTGAACTTTTATTAGCAAAAGCCATGCCCACATTAAATAAGTGCAAGACAATGTAAAATGCTTTTAAGACAGTAGCTTTGCATGAGTGAATTAAAGCAGCCTGATACAAATGCATGTTCTCGCTTTTCAAAGGAAGGAGCGCCTTTTAACCAGAGCAACTATATCATGGGTATTCAGAAAATACATATTTAAGATAATTTCAATAAAAGGAATAAAATAATTAATTGAACTAAACAGAGCAAACAAAAGCCATAGGGTTAACTAAACTTCTGATCATAAGGATGTTGATGATACAGTATGCTTTAAATAGAATATACATATTTTAGAACATAAAGATACAGTATTGGAGGTGTCGCTCTTTCAGTATCGATCCGCACATCACTTGATTAAACTAATACCACGACATTTGAGAGACACATCATCTTGAGGTTTGCCTAATACAGGCCCATAGCCTAACTTCTAGTCAGTGAGCAGTTGATTTCAGATGAGTGACTACAGCACAGATGGGACTCTGAGACAAGCCCTCTATGGTTAGATTGTTGTCTTGGGTGGCTACAATGACAAATGGCTGTCTTTGATTGAGATTAGTGAGGTGGGGCTTGGATGTGTTTAATGAACAAGAAAATGAAATGATTACTGTTGGGCTTCTATTGTCTGCACTGCTGGTGACACTCTTGCTTCATCCTGAAGGTTAATTGGACTTGAACCCTGAAAGTCAAGGGGTTAAGCATGGTCAGTGTGACAGCAGGTCCTTCTGGGAACAGCCCTCTCAAATTGCTGCTAATCAGATTTGTCTAGGGACTTTCCTGATGATAATGCTTTCTTGTGCTTCTCTGTTGCTTCTGAAGCACACTGCAATATCGATTCACATATAATAATATTATCCTTAACAACTGTGTGTCACGTCTTTGTAATCAAGAAAATAAAGCTGCCCTGCTTTTTCCATGATATTTATATTGATGTTTAGTGAGCAGCTATTAATGTCTATATGTATGCCACACACGTTTGGAATCTGCATTAAGAAAAGTAATTGTACTGTTAGTCTTACACAGAGCTCCCAATAGAACTTCAACTGAAGTGTTTATTGCTTAAGACATATCATATACTGTAATATGTATAATTGTCTTCATTTTTTATAGCGTTTATCCCCACTAGGATTGTGGGTATGATGGACTGACTTAGAGCAAGAGACGGGTTACACCCTGGACTTGTCTGTCACCAGCCAACTGCAGGGCACATAGAGACAAACAACCATTCACACTCACAGTTACGCCACGCATTTATGGATGTAATATTGTTTAGTTTCGTTTAATCTTACCTTCTAAATATACAAGGTACGAAAACACATTCAGATATAAAAATGACAATTTTGTTTTCCCTTAAAGTAATAACTAGCTTAGTCTGTAGGACAGAGGATGAAGGAATGTGCACGTTGGCACTAGTTGTTGGGGAGACCCTAGTCTCAGCATTGTTGAGATGTCATTAAGCATTGCACCGGTCATGGTGCCTCTAACTCACCTCAGGGGCACAGCTACCCACTGACATGTCTCCCTTGCCTTGCTCATGTGAGGTCAGGTTCTTTTTGTGTAACAGAATACATACAGAAAATAAACAGCAGTGTAAAAATATATGATTCTCTTGGGGATAAGGACTGATGTAACGGAAAAATATAATTAGATTAGTTAGCATAACCACTAGATACCCTGAGCATCCTTGTAACAAAAAGGTTTGGCATGCTTGTCTGCAAGGAAGAACAGGGACAGACCCACCACAGCATGCCACAGGACACACGACTGATGAATGAAAGAGTAAAACGTAACCAGGAACTAAATACAATGAGAATGAAGAGACAACGTGGCACACCTGGACAAACGGTATCTGTAATAATGTTCACATTTATACATACAGTATCTATATGGTGTTTCACTGGTTAAACTTTGTCCCCTAAAGACAGAGCAGCCAAAACACACATACAGTATACACACACAGTATACTCAGATTTAGAAATTAAAGTTATGTATTTATTCAGGAATCTACATGTAGGGTGCTTCAGCCGCTTAAGCGCTCCCAATCCCTTTTCCATTCTCTGAATGTACGGCATATAAAGCAATCCATTAGTCTTAGCTTTGTCGCAGATTTTAAGTGGACACTGGTCCATTAAGACCATCATTTTAGCTCATCTCTGAAATTATTTGCCCCAAATTAAATTCTCCCAAATGTAATGGAATGCATATTTATAGCATTTTCTCTCCATCTACCACCCACATCTGTTTTAATGAGTTAAGAGAAAATACTTTTTTTTGTTGATACTATCATCAATGGTACAATATGAGTGATGTGAATGCTCTTGGTTATCTACGACATGCAATCTCGTAATATAATAAACAGTAAAGTACGGTGTACAGATGCAGGGTGCTTCAGGCAGGTGGTACTTTATGCCTTTAGACCATTTGGTGGATTAATATTCACTTGTTAAAATATGTTAATGCAGTATGGCACCTGTTCTTTTGAGAAAAGGTTGGTAATACAAGTACTAATAAATATGTGAAGATTTCATATTGTTGGTATATCCTAAAATTTGATTCTTTAAGTAACCTATGTGGTGATGAATATAAATATTAGTTTTCCTTCACCTGGACGCGGGTCACCCTCTGGAGCCAGGCATGGAGGCAGGGCTCGATGGCCGACCTGAACCCATGGGACCTGATTGGACTGTTCATAATGAGCATGATGTTCAAGTATAATAATAAAATGAATAAAAGTTCAAATATGTGCACTTGGCACCAGGAAACCCTGGGCCATATTTTGATGATTTACTTTGTGGTAGTGTCAACGGACTTGGAGACGCATGTCTTGGACACCCAGATGGTGGGGCACGATTCTGGTCAGCTTTGGTAGACCCAAAAGTAAAGGTTTGGTCATCACTCTGGGAAAAACTCTACGCGGGAGGAATTTGGCAAGGCCGTGGGTTACGACTTCCGGGCAGTTTTGATGAAAATCGTGTCCACCAACCTCCCGGTTTGCTGGTCGATCGACAACCCCAATTCCAATGAAGTTGGGACGATGTGTTAAACATAAATAAAAACAGAATACAATGATTTGCAAATCATGTTCAGCCTATATTTAATTGAATACACTACAAAGACAAGATATTTAATGTTCAAACTGAACTTTATTGTTTTTAGCAAATAATCATTAACTTAGAATTTTATGGCTGCAACACGTTCCCAAAAAGCTGGGACAGGGTCATATTTACCACTGTGTTATATCACCTTTTCTTTTAACAACATTCAATAAACGTTTGGGAACTGAGGACACTAATTGTTGAAGCTTTGTAGGTGGAATTCTTTCCCATTCTTGCTTGATGTACATCTTCAGCTGTTCAACAGTCCGGGGTCTCCATTGTCGTATTTTACACTTCATAAAGCGCCACACATTTTCAATGGGAGACAAGTCTGGACTGCAGCAAGGCCAGTCTGGTACCCGCACTCTTTTACTAAGAAGCCACGCTGTTGAAACACGTGCAGAATGTGGTTTGGCATTGTCTTGCTGAAATAAGCAGGGGCGTCCATGAAAAAGTCGTTGCTTGGATGGCAGTATATGTTTCTCCAAAACCTGTATGTACCTTTCAGCATTAATGGTGCCTTCACAGATGTGTAAATTACCTATGCCATTGGCACTAACACAGCCCAGATTGGCTTCTGTACTTTGCGTCCATAACAGTCCGAATGGTTCTTTTCCTCTTTGGCCCGGAGGACACGACATCCATAATTTCCCAAAAACAATTTGAAATGTGGACTCGTCGGACCACAGAACACTTTTCCACTTTGCATCAGTCCATCTTAGATGAGCTCGGGTCCAGAGAAGCCGACGGCGTTTCTGGGTGTTGTTGATAAATGGCTTTTGCATTGCATAGTAGAGTTTCAAGCACGGATGTAGCACCAAACTGTATTTACTGACATTGGTTTTCTGAAGTGTTCCTGAGCCCAAGTGGTGATATCCTTTACATATTGATATTGGTTTTTGATGCAGTGCCGCCTGAGGGATCGAAGGTCACGGGCATTCAATGTTGGTTTTCGGCCTTGCCGCTTACATGCAGTGATTTCTTCTTTTTGAACCTTTCGATGATATTATGGACCGTAGGTGATGAAATCCCTAAATTCCTTGCAATTGTACATTAAGGAACATTTTCCTTAAACTGTTCGACTATTTTATCACGCACTTGTTCACAAAGAGGTGAACCTCGCCCCATCTTTGCTTGTGAATGACTGTGCAGATCCCGCGATAAACGAGGGATCACTGTATACTGAAAACATTTGGGTTTCAGATCAAAAGATGAAAATGAGACAAAAGTTCAGAATTCCAGCTTTTTTTCATAGTATTTACATAATGATGCATTAAACATCTCAGGACAGACCACCTTTTGTTTGAACCCACCCACTTTTCAAGTGAGTAAAAGTATTAGAACAAGTGACTGATGGGTGTTTCTAGTTTCTCAGGTGTTGCCTTTTATATTGATTGCTTAAACATTAGATTGTGCTTGTTTTTGGTTCTTGGTTTCACCTGTGAAAACTGCATTTTCTGGTAAGCAAACATGAAGACAAGAGAGCGGTCTATGGGAGAAAAGCAAACCATTTTGAAGCTGAGAGAAGAGGGAAAATCGATCGGCGCTATTGCATAATACATAGCATAGCCAATACAACAATTTGGAATGTCCTGAAAAAGAAACTATTGGTGGACTAAGCATCAGACATCGAACAGGATCTGCCAAGGGTATCAACAGCAGTTGATGACAGAAACATTGTGAGAGCTATGAAGAAACACCCAAAGACAACAGTCAGTGACATCACTCCCAACATCCACATGGAGGGCGTGAAGGTATCACAATCCACTGTTAGAAGAATACTTTGTGAGAAGAAATATACAGGCCATACCACAAAATGCAAACCACTCATCACCAAAAAGAATCGGAAGGCCAGATTGGCTTTTGCAAAGAAGTACAGAGATGAGCCACAAAAGTTTTGGAACAATATTTTATGGACTGATGAGGTCAAGATTAACCTCTACCAAAGTGATGGAAAGGCCAAAGTATGTAAAAAGAAAGGATCTGCTTATGATCCAAAACACACAAGCTCATCTGTGAAGCATGGGTGAGATATGTCATGGCTTGGGCTTGCATGGCTGCTTCTGGAACGGAGTCACTTGTCTTTATTGATGATGTAATTCATGTTGGTAGCAGCAGAATGAATTCTGAAGTCTACAAAACCATTTTCTCTGGCAATTTACAGAAAAATGCATCCACACTAATCGTGAGAAGCTTCAATATGCAACAAGACAATGACCCAAAACACACTTCCAACACAACAAAGGACTTCATCAGGGGAAAAAGTGGAAGGTTTTAGACTGTCGACTGTAAGTCAATCACCGGACCTTAACCTTTACCTCCTGAAGAGGAGAAAGAAAGGAGAACACCCAGAAACAAAGAAGAACTGAATGAGGCTGCAGTAAAGGCCCAGAAAAGCATTTCAAATGAAGACTGCAACAGTCTGGTTAAGTCAATGGGTCGCAGGCTTGATACAGTTATTGCAAGTAAGAGTTATGCCATCAAATATTAAATGTTATTCACTTTAACTTAGTTTAATAATGTCTGTTCCAATACGTTTGCTCACTTGAAAAGTGGGTGGATTAAAAAAAAAGGTTCTCTGTCCTGAGTTGTTTAACACATCTTGATGTAAATACCATGAAATAAAAGCTGGAAATCTGAACTTTTGTCTCAAGACATTTGGGTTTCAGATCAAAAGATGAATATGAGTATACTACAAAAACAAAGGAATTGACCTTGCCATTCCAATACTTTTGGAGGGGACTGCAACTGTCACATGTGCACACCCTTTTTGTGATGGTAACCCCATCTTGGTGCAGGCCGGTCTACTAATTTGGAAAATGCGAACCCATGCACGAGAAAATCAGGTTACGCTAGTTTTTGCTCTCCGACACAGTTGCGCAGTCCATGAGTCTTTTGTCTTTAGACTTGGAACACATAGGGATCTCCCCCAGAAGAGCTGGACAAAGTAGCTGTGGAGGGAAGTCTGGGCCTCTCTGCTTTGGCTGCTGCCCCTGGGCCTTGACCTCATTCCCACGTGGAAGATGAATAGATGGATGAATGTTCAAATGTCATTGTTGTTGGAATATATGAACGAGCTTGACCAGATATTCTGCAACGCAATAATGATAGTCGCTTATAACCTCACAATCATGGTCAAGAATATGATATTCACATTTCTGAATGTATTTTTAAAAGTCAGATTCCATTTCATCCATCCATCCATCCATTTTTAACACCGCTTATCCTGGTTAGGGTCGCGGGGTTCCATTTCATTCTCATGCAATAGAAATTTGTGTCCGAGAATTAAGAGTTCAGCCAAAGTTAATTCCTTCTGTAATTCTGTCATTTTACTGCTACTTCCACCAAGAATGGAATACTGAATGAGTTATTTGTTGATTTACAAGTTATCCTAAACCCATAGAATATTTCATAGAACTATAGCCAGTAAATACACATTTAATGACTGATCCAACTGCATATGATTAACTTTTGCTAGTGTTACAGTAAATATTTTTTGATTTTCTGATACATATATTAATAGAAATTACACCTTCCTAGATACAATACGTACATGAACTTGAAAGGTGAGTAGCAGCTAAACTGTTTTATGGGTTTGTTTGTACAGCTCAATCAACATTTCACATATAATCAATAACAATACACAGACTCCCCAGACTCATCTCCACAGCAGTGGTGTTTTGTTACCTTGGTCTAAATCTGAAACGAGAGGCCAATGATAAGATCGAAGGCCAACTTGTTTCGACTCTTTCTCCAGGGTTTTCCTGCAAGCACATTACTGCAATGAGTTTGAGGCTTAAAGGGCTGATGTGACAGCCTGGTGCCAGAGGCATAAGCCCTAGTCATTCCATCAAGCCTGACATTAATTAAACAAAGCTCAGCCTCAATCAGGAGAGTGCCTGAGAACTCTGAATAAAGGGGTCGGTCGGTATTGTATTTTTTTTCCGTGGGTGCAGTGTTCAAAAAGCAATCATAATATTACCTGATCTCTATACTTTATGGTTCAGAAAAGATTAGCTTTTTATTTCATTCATTTCTTCATATGATGAGCTTTAAAAGTTGTTGCGGTTTCCCCATTTTTCATAATTGTTTCCCCGAAAACACACCTATTTATCCAGGCATTGGCGAACATCTGTGGCTGGGTGTAGGGGGCACTTGCAAAGGCAACATTATGGATCACTAAACTGATTGAAACTGATTAATTAGTATTCTGTTTGTAAATGAATCACAGGTATATTTGAGCATTACAATGTAGAAGTAGCAGAGACTAACAAGATGCTGTTCATTTGCTTTTACTTAGCCCTATGAATAAAGTGGTGAGTTTGTAATAATTGCTGGCCACTAGTCACATGGCCTACATGCCTCACAATTCAGGTATAATGAACATCAGCTATCCAAAGGTGTGGCGGCTGAAAACGGAGAGTAGAGTGGGTTCAAGCTGTCTCGTCTGAGAGGGACCGGAGCTTTGTTGCCTCCACAGGATTTGTTTCACCTCTTTGTCTGCACAGCCTAAGTGGCATTAGAGCCAAAATGTCTGACGACTTGGCATTGTTAGCCTATTTTAGTCTGAAATTGACAGTCTGGTCACAAGCCTTCTTTCCTTTTAGAAGATAGCAGAATCTAACAAGTCCTATATGATTCCAACGTCATGCCTGGAATTATTTTTTTTTATATCCATACAGGATGGTCTACAGCAGAGTAAAAAAAAAATAACAGTAAATATTTTCCACAATGTTTTTTTTGTTGGTAATGGATGCAACTTGGAATTAATTAATATCCTGTGTTTGTGATTTATATTGTCAAGTGGTACAGTAAAAAACAAACTACATACAGGTATATTAATGTAGGTCATACAGTACATGTTAGCTCTTTATGCCCTAATTGGTAACTATCAAAATAATGTTCTGCAATTTTCTGTTATGGTATATGCATCCATGGCAAGAGGCTCTTTCACTGAAATTATTTTTAATGTGAAAAAAAAACTCAATCTATTGTCTTATTCATACATTTTCAAAGAGGTTGTTTAATTTGGTATTCAAAAACAGCAATGAAAACAAAAATGTATAGCGCTAAAGATTATAATCTGAGATTATACAGTATATTATATTTATAATATATACTAAATATTATATTATAATATAAAAAGTATATATTATAATATAATTTATATACTAAAGTAACTGTTTTCAGAATATCTGTTTTGTTCGTACCTTTTTTGTAAGGTTTGACTCCTAAAGGCATTAAAAGTGTGTTTGTGATTTATCTGCAGGAGCAATTATCATGCAGAAAACATTGCTTTACATGGAGCGAGGCGAAGGAGCTTTTCAACTTTCACAGTTCGAAAAATTTTACTTTTCAGTCTCGCTTACATCTATGATTCCTTCTCCAGCAGAATAAAAGTGGTTGGAATGAAAGCGACAAATCATTGACTCCCTCCTCTTTTGTCTGGCCCACGTTCACCCTACCCCTTCCTTCTGCAATGAAAGAATGGTTCTGACATTTCAGCTGGTAACAGAGAAAAGAGGCAGTTTGTAATGTGTGGAGTCTTGCTTTTTCTTTCTCCCGTACTTAAGTGTCGCGTTAAGACCAGGGATGAAGGAGACTCAATGACCTACTCTTGCTCTCAGTGTGTGTTTATTGTATTCTGTGCTAGCTACAGGGCCAACAGAGCTGTATCTCTTATCAGCACAAAACAAGAGTCAGATTGTCGACTCAAATTTCCTCTTTTACCCAATGTTAGCTTTTATTGTGTATTCCTGATCTTAGAGCTTGTGTTTCTGTCCTTTATATTGCAAATTACTTCGCTAGTAAGATTGCAAGCCAATAACACTGTTGCCCAAAAAAGGCCTCGTTCCAGAGGGTAGACCAGGCACTTAACAGTGGAGATCTGTTAGGGTTGGGACAAAATATAAATATCCATCCATCCATTTTCAACACTGCTTATCCTGGTTAGGGTTGCGGGGCACTGGAGCCTATCTGAACCTGCCTAGCTGAACTCGTCGCCAGTCAGTCACAGGGCAAAATATAAGTATTTCAAAAATAAAACCCATTTCACACAAATGTTAGGAAAAAAAATACGAATCAGAGAATCATAATTGTTGAGCTGGCAGTTATTTGCCTGTGCCTTTTAAACAGAGACCGACAACGGTGCCGTGTCAGCTGTGTAAATTTGTTCCCGTCAACAGATACTTACATTTACGGGGATGTCATTGCCAGTGTTTACTGTGACAAACACAACTACAATTGATTTCAACATAAAGGCGAAGGAGAAGTGTGTTTCTGGTGTGAAACACCACCGGTACTGACTTTGTGGTATTCCCTTCCACACAGGTGTTGTTCTGCCACTATTATGACTCTGATACCACCTGGGAACCCGGGAAATTCAAGTCTTTCTCGTCCCCCAGTTCTATGATGGTCCCTTGCACAGAGACCAGTGACATAGGAAATATATTGTTTTGACAGACTGTGGGGCTAATATCTGTGTACACGGATTGCAAAAAAAAAAAAGAAAACACAACCTCAGTATTTCTCAGAATCTAAGCGGCTCAGAAAATGGATGGATGAACAATCTCAGTATCGTTCTAAAGGTTATGTTGTGTTGAAAATGTGAAAAGTAGTAAAATTACTCCATTATGATGTGAATTCCCTTTTATTGATGAAATTATATGAAAATGACCCATATGTCTAAATTACTGCTTTATTTACCGAAATAGATTTGTGGAGTTTGCATGTTCTCCCTGTGCTTGTATAGGCACTCTGCCTTCTTCCAACAGTCCAGTACCCACTCTTGAGGACTAAGGTTGCAAGAATTAAAATAATAATAATAAGCAGGAAAAAAACTCTTAAACTGATTCCCACCTGGACACCACCGACAATAATTTATCATCCAATGTGTTTCTTACCTCTCTGTTACATTGTTAGGCTTCACTTTCCATGAAATGCCATCCATCTATCCATTTTCGTCCGCTTATCCGAGGTCGGGTCACAGGGGCAGTAGCTATAGAAGGGACGCCCAAGACTTCCCCCTCCCCAGCCACTTCATCCAGCTCTTTCCGAGATCCCGAGGCGTTCTGAGGCCAGCCGGGAGACATAGTCTCTCCAGCATGTCCTGGGTCATACCCAGGGTCTCCTCCCGTTGGAATGTGCTCAGAACACCTCACCAGGGAGGCATTCAGGAGGTGCCCGAGCCACCTCATCTGGCTCCTCTCAATGCAGAGGAGCAGTGGCTCTACTCTGAGCCCCACCTGGATGATCAAGCTTCTCACCCTATCTGTAAGGGAGAGCCTACGGAGGACATTAATTTCGGCCGCTTGTATCCAGGATCTTGTTCTTTCGGTCACGACCCACAGCTCGGAGTCCATAGCTGAGGGTAGGAAAGTAGCTTTACCGGTAAATTTAGAGTTTCGCCCTTCGGCTTAGCTCCTTCACCACAACGGGCCAATACAAAGTCCGTATCACTGCAGACGCTGCACCGAACTGCCTGTGGATCTATCGTTCCATTCTTCGCTCACTTATGAACAAGACCCCAAGATACTTGAACTCCTCCACTTGGGACAGGATCTCATCCCCGACCCGGAGAGGGCACGCCACTGAGGACCATGGTATCAGATTTGGAGGTGCTGATTTACATCCCAGCCCCTTCACACTCTGTTGCGAACCACTCCAATGAGAGTTGGAGATCACGGCTTGATGAAGCCAATAGAACCACATCAGAATCAGAATCAGAATCAGAATCATCTTTATTTGCCAAGTATGTCCAAAACACACAAGGAATTTGTCTCCGGGAGTTGGAGCCGCTCTAGTACAACAAACAGTCAATTTACAGAACACTTTGGGGACATAAAGACATTGACAAAAAACAATTGTGCAAAAAGATGCAGAGTCCTCTAGCACTTAGAGCAGTTCGAACGACTAATATTGCAATAGTCCGGTGCAATGACCATTGTGCAAAGGGCGCTGAGACTTCAAGGAGTGAATGCGGTTTAAAGTGACGAGTAGTGCGATCATCTGGGACAATGTCGGTTGTGCAAATGTTACAGATACTCCTCAATCAGTGTGCAAATGGGGCAGATGCTACTCTGGCATGAGTGGCCAGTATATGCAAATAGTGCAGCATGGCGAGACAACTACAGTGAGTGCACAAGTAATAAATAATTGGCCCCACAGAAATGTGACAACGAACTCAAGTCAAAAAATTGCCAGCTTGTTGTAATGGAATTATAGGTTTTTTCATCATCTGGAAAAAGCAGAGATGCAATACTGAGGCCACCAAATCGGACCCCCTCTACGCCTCGGCTGCGCCTAGAAATTCGGTCCATAAAAGTAATTAACAAAATCGGTGACGCATCATAGAGTTCCGTGAAATTATTACTGTTAATTAATTAAGTGTGTGCCTCCAGGGCCTTTCTTATGACAGCATACCCCTTGTTTTTTTTTTTTTTTTTTAAAAGATGATAAAATTAACTAACTAATTAACTTCAGGAGAATTATACAAATGAATAAAAGGCTATTATATTACATGGCAATTACTGAAGGGTATTAGAAGACATCGCTGGAATTAATTTGTTTTAGGCATTCATTCATTCATTTTCTGTACCGCTTATCCTCACTAGGGTCGCAGGCGTGCTGGAGCCTATCCCAGCTATCTCATGGCGAGTGGTGGGGTACACCCTTAACTGGTCGAAAGCCAATTGCAGGGTACATTTAAACAGACAGACATTTGTGTCATGAACAGATGGAGACTGGACTCAAGAGCAGGCAGAGGCTGAGAGGTTGTGATGAACAGTTTATTGAAAAATGGAAATGTACATGGTACTTGAGGTGTGCTGGCAGGTTGTGGAGGTACAACCTGCCAGCACACGCAAGTGGCAGGCTTGGCGGCGTGGCGGTAGGAATTCACTTGGCAACGAACACGGAAGGAACACCGATGACAATGAGAGACACAGAGGTCAGAAAGGAGACGTGGAATTGTGTAGCTTAGGTGGAGACTGGGGAGCCGTTGTACCACTAGAGAAGGTGTAATACTCTGGCAAGGTTTCAATGCAGGTGGTAACGAGGGCTGATTGGTGACAGGTGCACGGCCGAGGAAGGTGCTGGAAAGAGAGGGGGGAGGGGGGAGGGGAGAGAGGGAGCAAAGCGCCACCCAGGCTTCAACAGTAGAACTGCAGGACGACTCATGACAATTCGCACTCACATTCACACGTGTGGGAGGAAATCCGAGTACCCGGAGAAAACCCACGCAGGCACAGAGAAAACATACAAACTCCACAGGCCAAGGCCGTATTTGAACCCAGGTCCTCAGAACTGTGAGGCAGATTTGCTAACCAGACGTCTACCGTGCCGCCTAATTTGATTTAATAAATTTTTATTTTAATATTATTAACTGTAGTAACATCTATGGTGTTTGGGTCAATTTTGACGCTTACATGCAGTATTTACATCACAAAACAGGAAGAAGTATTTTCTCCCCAAAATAGAACTTTAATAAAAAAAACTGAAAATTTAATAATAAAAAAATTGTAGATTTGCAAACAACAATCAATCAAGCAAATCAAACCAAAATAAATGAAATTGGACCATATATGCAAATTCACTGGGGAACACAATTTTTGTTGAGTTAGGTCTGACAGCTGTTTTGAACAAATTTTTGGGTGCAGAATCCAAAACTGATCTTAGTTTTTCTCTATCACGTCACATTTTTGAACAAAGTGAGAACAAATTGTAACAAAGGAAATATCTACCTTTGAAAATAAAAGCAAAGCAAAGCAAATTTATTGATATAGCGCATTTCATACACAAGGTAACTCAATGTGCTTTACATGATTAAAAGCATTTAAATTTTTTTTTTTTAAAAACAGCTTATAAACATTTAAAACAAAGAGAAAAATACAATAAAAATACAATTAAAACAGCGTACAGTGCAAGAAATATCATTTAAAAGTGGAAATGCTCTAAAAACCATGGGGTAAAAAAAATAGTTTTTAACCTGGACTTAAAAGCATGCACACTTAGGGCTGACGTCACTTCTGTTGGCAACTTATTCCATTTGTGTGCGGCATAATAGTTAAATGCTGCTTCACCATGTTTGCTTTGGACTCTATGCTCCACTATTCCACTGACTATACCTGAGTCAGTCGATCTCAGAGCTCTACTGGATTTATATCCCATTAGCATTTCATTCATGTATTCAGGACCTAAACCGTTTAGTGATTTATAGACCAGTAGAAGAACTTTAAAATCTATTCTAAAACTGAATGGAAGCCAGTGTAAAGACTTTAGAATTGGAGAAATATGCTCTGACCTCTTTGTTCTGGTCAGAACCCGAGCTGCAAGCATTCTGAATGAGCTGCAGCTGTTTAATGCTCTTTTTGGAGACTAAGATGGAATAGTTACAAGCTTTGAAAACTCCCCCAAAATAAACTGCATAAAACGAAATAGAACTTACAACGGTATGCCCATGGTTACAAGGCTAAGAGAAATGCCAGCACAAATCCTTTTAATTCCTACTATGCTAGTTTGAAGTAGAAATCATTCATGTCAAATAATTAAAGACACGTTTCTGCACAGACTGGAACGAATTTAATTCAGGGGTTGCCATGTATGTCTGGCCCACCGAGAATTTACATACATTATCACTTGTAGAGTAATAATAATTTGTTGCATTCATTTAGCCAATTTTCTTAAAATGGTTTTATTAAATTTTTTGGCTTTATATTAAGTCCCCTCATTAAATAATTGGTTCATTGGTTGAATAATAAAAACTATATATATATATATATATATATATATATATATATATATATATATATATACATTTAACAATGTTTTGTTTGTTTGAATAACTGGTTAATTATTTATATTTTTACTATGAATAATAAAACTAAAATAACTACATTATTTAATTTCCATCCATCCATTTTCTGAGCCGCTTCTCCTCACTAGGGTCGCGGGACATTATATAATTTATAAAATGAATTTACATTTAAATTGTTTCATTAATTATAATTTAATTAATTAGAGATAATACAATTTAATGCATTTCTTCTTCTTCTTTTCCTTTCGGCTTGTCCCGTTATGGGTCGCCACAGCGCATCATCCTTTTCCATGTAAGTCTATCTCCTGCATCCTCCTCTCAAACATTAACTGCCATCATGTCTTCCCTCACGACATCCATCAACCTTTTCTTTGATCTTACTTGAGCTGCCAGGATCTCTTGCCTGGCAGCTCCATCCTCATCATCCTTCTACCAATATACTCACTATTTCTCCTCTGGACGTGTCCAAACCATCGACGTCTGCTCTCTCTAACTTTGTCTCCAAAACATCGACCCTTGGTTGTCCCTCTGATGAGCTCATTTCTAATTTGATCCAACCTGGTCACTCCAAGAGCGAAACTCAACATCTTCATTTCCGCCACCTCCAACTCTGCTTCCTGTTGTCTCTTCAGTGCCACTGAATCTAATCCGTACATCATGGCTGGCCTCACCACTGTTTTATAAACTTTTCCCTTCATCCTAGCAGAGACTCTTCTGTCACATAACACACCTGACACCTTCCGCCACCCGTTCCAACCTGCTTGGACCCGTTTCTTCACTTCCTGACCACACTTACACTGGCTCTGGACGATTGACCCCAAGTATTTAAAGTCCTCCCCCTTTGCTATCTCTTCTCCCTGTAGCCTCACTCTTCCCCCACCACACCTCTCATTCATGCACATATATTCTGTCTTACTTCGGCTAATCTTCATTCTTCTGCTTTCCAGTGCATGCCTCCATCTTTCTAACTGTTCTTCCACCTGCTCCCTGCTTTCACTGCATATCGCAATGTCATCTGCAAACATCATGGTCCACGGGGATTCCAGTCTAACCTCATCTATCCATCACCACTGCAAACAGGAAGGGGCTCAGGGCTGATCCCTGATGCAGTCCCACCTCCACCTTAAATTCGTCTGTCACAGCTACAGCACACCTAACCACTGTTCTGCTGCCCTCGTACATGTCCTGTATTATTCTAACATACTTCTCTGCCACTCCAGACTTCCGCATGCAGCACCACAGTTCCTCTCTGGGTACTCTGTCATAGGCTTTCTCTCGATCTACAAAGACACAATGTAGCGCCTTCTGACCGCTGTACTTTTCCATCAACATCCTCAAGGCAAATAATGCATCTTTGGTACTCTCGGGGACTTTAACAAGTACTCTCGGGGACTTTAACAAAGTTAAACTCAACCACGAACTCCCTAAATACAAGCAGCACATCGACTGTCCTACCAGGGAAAATAATACTTTAGACCACTGCTACACTACGGTAAAAAACGCATACCGTGCTATACCTCGTGCAGCCCTGGGCTCGTCTGATCACTGCTTAATTCACTTAATACCGACGTACAAGCAAGAACATAAATGTGCGAAGCCAACAGTGAAAACAGTCAAAAAGTGGACCAATGAAGCCAAGATGGAACTTCAAAGCTGTTGAGACTGCACAGACTGGAGTGTCTTTGAAAATTCAGCTGGCAGCCTGGATGAATATACGGACACTGTCACATCCTATATAAGTTTCTGTGAAGAGGTTTGTGTACCAACAAAATCATTTCGGACATTCAACAACAAGCCGTGGTTCACTGCTAAACTTAAGCAGCTTCGCCAAGCTAAGGAAGATGCATATCAGAGCGGGGACAGGGCCCTGTATAATCGAGCTAGAAACCAGCTGACTAAAGAAATTAACATTGCAAAGAGGATCTATGCAGCAAAGTTGGAAAAACAGTTTAGCGCGAACGACTCAAAATCAGTCTGGCATGCATTCCAATCGCTGACTAATTACAAGCGACGATCCCCCCAAGCTGAGAACAATAGCACACTAGCCAACGACTTGAATACCTTCTATTGCAGATTTGAAAAGGACAGTTTCACTCCACACACCCACCCGGCCGCACCCGCGACCACAACCACACCTCTGACTTCTGCGTTAACCATCCATGAACAGGATGTGAGACGCATCTTCAAACAACAGAAGATTAACAAAGCGGCAGGACCGGACCATGTGTCCCCATCCTGCCTCAAAGTCTGCGCGGACCAGCTCGCTCCAGTCTTCACTCAGATCTTTAACAGATCTTTGGAAATGTGCGAAGTTCCATCCTGTTTCAAACGCTCCACCATCATTCCAGTCCCCAAGAAACCTGCAATCTGAATGACTACAGGCCTGTCGCTTTGACATCTGTGGTCAAGAAGTCCTTTGAACGTCTCGTGCTGGACCACCTCAAGAGTGTCACAGGTCCCTTGCTGGACCCCCTGCACTTTGCCTACCAAGCGAACAGGTCTGCGGATGATGCAGTCAACATGGGACTGCACTTCATCCTAGAACACCTCGACAGTGCAGGGACCTACGCGAGGATCCTGTTCGTGGACTTCAGCTCAGCGTTCAACACCATCATCCCTGAACTCCTTTCAACCAAGCTTCTCCAGCTCAGCGTCTCACCTGCCATCTGCCAGTGGATTTACAGCTTTCTGACGGGCAGGACACAGCAGGTCAGGCTGGGGGAGGCCACCTCATCCACACGCAGCATCAGCACTGGGGCGCCCCAAGGTTGTGTCCTCTCTCCGCTGCTCTTCTCTCTCTACACGAACGACTGCACCTCAGCGAACCCGACTGTCAAGCTCTTGAAGTTTGCAGATGACACCACTGTCATCGGCCTCATCAAGGACGGTGACGAGTCTGCATATCGACAGGAAGCGGAGCGGCTGGAGCTGTGGTGCGGCCGACACAAGCTGGAGCTGAACACGCTCAAGACGGTAGAGATGATCGTGGACTTCAGGAGGCATCCTTCGCCACAGCTGCCCCTCACGTTGTCCAGCTGCCTTGTGTCAACCGTCGAGACCTTCAAGTTCCTGGGAATTACAATCTCTCAGGACCTGAAGTGGGCGACCAACATCAACTCCGTCCTCAAAAAGGCCCAGCAGAGGATGTACTTCCTGCGGCTTCTGAGAAAGCACGGCATGCCACCGGAGCTGCTGAGACAGTTCTACACAGCGGTCATTGAATCAGTCCTGTGTTCTTCCATCACAGTCTGGTTTGGTGCTGCTACAAAAAAGGACAAACTCCGACTGCAACGGACAATCAAAACTGCTGAAAGGATTGTCGGTACCCCCCTACCCACCATTGAGGACTTGCACGCTGCCAGAACTAAGACAAGGGCGTGCAAAATCCTCTCGGACCGTCTGCACCCCGGTCACCAGCTCTTCCAGCTCCTTCCCTCCGGTAGGCGCTACCGATCAACGCAAACTAGAACTAGTAGACATTCCAACAGCTTCTTCCCTCTTGCAATCAACTTCTTAAACACCTAACCTATAATTCCATTACAACAAGCTGGAAATTTTTTGACTTGAGTTCGTTGTCACATTTCTGTGGGGCCAATTATGTATTACTCGTGCACTCACTGTAGTTGTCTCGCCATGCTGCACTATTTGCATATACTGGCCACTCATGCCAGAGTAGCATCTGCTCCATTTGCACACTGATTGAGGAGTATCTGTAACATTTGCACAACCAACATTGCCCCAGATGATCGCACTACTCGTCACTTTAAACCGCATACACTCCTTGAAGTCTCAGCGCCCTTTGCACAATGGTCATTGCACCGGACTATTGCAATATTAGTCGTTCGAACTGCTCTAAGTGCTAGAGGACTCTGCATCTTTTTGCGCAATTGTTTTTTGTCAATGTCTTTATGTCCCCAAAGTGTTCTGTAAATTGACTGTCTGTTGTACTAGAGCGGCTCCAACTACCGGAGACAAATTCCTTGTGTGTTTTGGACATACTTATAAATAAAGATGATTCTGATTCTGATTCTGATTTCTAGGCATGAAACCATACTGTTGCTCGCAAATACTCACTTCTGTTCTGAGTCTAGCCTCCACTATTCTTTCCCATAACTTCATTGTGTGGCTCATCAACTTTATTAATCTACAGTTCCCACAGCTCTGCACATCACCTTTGTTCTTAAAAATGGGCACCAGTACACTTTTCCTCCATTCCTCAGACATCTTCTCACGCACTAGAATTCTATTGAACAAGCTGGTCAAAAAATCCACAGCCACCTCTCATAGATACTTCCATACCTCCACAGGAATGTCATCAGGACCAACTGCCTTTCCATTTTTTTTCCCGAAAAGCTGCACAACACTCGTCCTGTCGCAGCTTCCACCACATGGTTCTCTTCTCTGCCTTCGTCTTCCTAATCTTCCTCCCCACCACAAGAGTCATTTTACACACCACCATCCTATGCTGTCTAGCCACACTCTCCCCTACCACTACTTTACAGTTAGTAATCTCCTTCAGATTACATCGTCTGCACAAGATGTTATCCACCTGCGTGCTTCTACCTCCGCTCTTGTAGGTCACCCTATGTTTGTGCCTCTTCTGGAAAAAAGTGTTCACTACAGCCATTTGCATCCTTGTTGCAGTCTACCACCATCTGTCCCTCCAAGTTCCTTTCCTGGATGGACAGGATTTACTCATCACCCCTATTACCTGCACCAACATGTCCATTACAATCTGCACCAATTACGACTCTCTGTCTGGGATGCTCAGAAGTACTTCGTCTAGCTCCTTCCAGAATTTGTCTTTCACCTCTAGGCACATCCTACCTGTGGGGCATAGCCACTAATAACATTACACATAACACCCTCAATTTCAAGTTTCGGCCTCATCGTTCGATCTGATACTCTTTTCACCTCCAAGACATTCTTAGCCAACTTTTCTTTTAAAATAACCCCGACTCTATTTCTCTTCCCATCTACACCATGGTAAAATAATTTAAACCCTGCCTCTAAACTTCTAGCCTTACTGCCTTTCCACCTGGTCTCCTGGACACACAATATATCAACCTTTCTCCTAATCATCATGTCAACCAACTCCCGAAATTTTCCTGTCATAGTCCCAACATTCAAAGTCCCCACATTCAGTTCTAGAAGAACCCGCTTTTCACCTCTTCTTCTTCTTTGACTTCAACCCACAGTAGCTGAATTTCCAACGGCGCCCTGTAGGTTGACGGCACCGGTGGCGGACGTTAATAACCCGGGCCATGACCGATCCGGTATGGAATTCTTTGGATGAACGCTCATATTTGTTTAATCCGGATTCCCTTCCTGACGCAACCCTCTGCATTTATCTGGGCTTGTACTGCATTAATTTAATGCATTTCTGATTTTTGGTGAAATACAATTTTTTTGTGTAAATTAGTCTAGGAATTACAAATACACACGTGCGCAATTTATGTCACAAATTCAAGTGTGCACGTTTCTGTTGTCTAGTAAACTAAGACGCTAAATCCGATGCCATTGTAGCGTATTTATTTCTCTCCTCCGTCGAAACGTTTCAGGCGGAGAGAAAATGGCACATCTTGCCCTGGTCGCCCCACAATTTATAGATTAAAACACAAGTATGGGAGTAGGGAGCTGTTCATCCAACAGCTGGTTTGTCTCAGTTGGCTCCCGGTCATCCTGACCTGCTGTCTCCCACTGTCCACTGGAACATCAGAATCAGAATCAGAATCATCTTTATTTGCCAAGTATGTCCAAAACACACAAGGAATTTGTCTCCGGTAGTTGGAGCCGGTCTAGTACAACAGACAGTCAATTTACAGAGCACTTTGGGGACATAAAGACATTGACTAAACAAGTTTATACAAGCATGCAAGCACTTAGCACAAACAGTCATACAGCGGCCACGGTTAGTTAAGGCTTCAGGTTTTAAACAAGCCATACTGGGGATAATATGACAATTCTATAGATATGAAAATGGATAATATGGCACTGAACACAAAATATGTGGATAATATGACAATTCCCCTTTTGACCCCAGCAAGCCTGAGGTCAACCCAGATTATGCCCAAAATATTAGGTCGACCCGCTGATGACCTCATATATTCTGAGGTCGACTCTAACCTTAGACTATGGTATTATAACAAGAGCAGAAAAACTGTAAAAATGGCAAGCAAAGCGCAAAACAAAGCAACTCCAAACTAATTATTCTGCCTCCACGGCCCCCTTTTGGGCTAGGGCACACTGCCCCACGTTGAACCAGGTGGTTCCTTTTCCCACAGCCGGAGGGCGTATGATGTCCTTTTGATGACCTTGTACGGACCCGTCCATCACGGCTCTGTCCATTTTCTCTTCAAGACCTTCAGATAGACCCATGGCGCCGTAAAGATGTCATCTGAATGATCACCTGTTGGGGCCTTGCTCCTAACCTGGTTGGAAAACATTGGGACAGTGTGATTGAGGGCTTCAAAGTACGGCTTGTACCTGAAAGGCTCCGTCTCTTGTTCTGTTCCCGTCACAGCCGCTGGACCTGGAAATTGCTGTCCTCTAGTTAGTTCAAATGGGGTGAACTGGGTTTGCGAGTTCACTGAACTGCGGTTTGTCATGAGTGCTAGGGGAAGCGCATCAACCCATGTAACTTTTGTTCCAACCGTGACTTTGACAATTTTGGATTTCAGATTTCGATTTATGCATTCCACCTTTCCCTGGGACTGGGGGTGATATACTGTGCCAAATGATTGTTTGAGGCCGAGCACTGCCTCAGCCTTTTGGAGATGTTAATTTTTTAAAATGACTACAATTATCTGAACGAATTTGTTTGGGAAAACCATGGGTTGGAATGCAATTATTAACTATTAACTAATGTGTTTATCACAGAGGCAGCATCCTCCGTTTTATAGGGATAGGCCTCGGGCCAACGAGTATACACCTCCACGATTACCAACAAATAGCATTGCCTACGTAGACGTTCAAGCATGTCTGTAAAATCCAATTGAATTTCCTCTCCCGGGTGTCTAGGCAATGGAAAGGTGCCCTAGAATGGTTTCATTGTTGGCCAAATTTTAAATAGCTGGCACACCCCGCAATTTTTCACCAACTTCTTAATCATGCAATTGAGGGTGTCACCAGTGAATGAGTACTCATGTCATTTGCGCCTTACCCACATGCACAGCTCCGTGAGCCTCCTCCACCAGGACCGCCGAACCGCCGAGGAACGACCGTCAGGGGGGCAGTACAAGCCTGTGGCGTCTGGGAGGCCTTGTTGGCCTTCCAAATGGCTTTCTCTTCTGGGGATACACATTTATGATCCTACAACAATGTCTCTAACGTCCCCTTTGAAAAAAGTGTAACTGGTCCTAACTCAGCACTAACTCAGCACACATCATCTGATATACTGGCAGATAACCTGCTGTCCGCCGCATTTCCCTGTTTTACCTGGCCTTCGCCCTTACTATGTCCCAATCATTTTATCATTGCCACATTTGCGGGGCTTTATTAAAGCCTCCCAAAGCCGAATAACCTCATCCTGATGCTTTATCGGTGGTCCCATGGCGGTCCTGAAACCTGCTCTCAACCATTGTGGCAGTTTATGTACACTACACTGCAAACATATGCTGAGTCTTTATAAATGTTCACAATTTTTCATTCTGCTAACTCAAAATCTCTTACTACTGCTCTCAATTCTGCCAGTTGCGCCTATTGCTTCTCTTCCACCTTCTCTGTTTCCTTCACCTCAACTTAACCGCTGTCATCTTGCTGCACCACTGCATATGCTGCCTGAAGGCCCCTTTGCAGGTCCCTGAAACAACAACCATCTGTATACAAAATCATCTCAGCATCAAAGTAGGGCGTACCTTGGAAATCTTGTCTGATTCGAGATTGCCCCTATGTCCTTGCAGCACATTGATGGGGTTCCCCCTTCTGGATGGTGTCTGCCATGTTAATGCCTTATGTGTATACGTGATGTGAGGTGCATTCAGAATGTTCTCCAAGCGTGTCTGTCATAAACATAACATTGTAAATGCTGACAAAGTCACGTGTGCCATCACACCATGTGTCGTGAGTACGGTCAACGGGTGTGACATCACAATGTGTGCAGTCTTTTGTCGTATCTTGGCCAATCCAGCCACATATTTGGTACATGGTAGGTGTCGTTTTTCAGTTTAGCACACCACACATAGAGGTTGATTTTTCAGAAACGTCCAAATAAAGATTTTTGGAATAGTGAGGTTGGCGTAACCAATGGCAAAAAAGAGAGCGTTAGCTCAGTCAATTGCAGTGAAAAATTTGTGTGTGGTCAGTTGCACTCAAAGCAGTAAAATGATTTGGGACCGGAATAGTGGGTGTTGTGACAGTAAAATTAATGCATCTAAGCTCGTGTGCCATGTGATACTTTCCCACAACCTTCTCCACCGGCAAAATTGGAGTGTTCCAAGAAGACGACGAGGGCTCCAAGACCCCTGATTCCTTCAGACCTGCAATGGTGTCCCGTTTGCCCTCCTCGGCATCCGGACTGCGTCGATACTGGTTCTGCCAGATGAGGTTTGGGGAGGAGACAGAGAAAGTAATGGGAGGCACAGTGGAGCACAAACCAACATCCGTTGGACCCTGAGTCCACAGCGCCTCAGGCAACTGCACCAGAACCCTCTCAGCCTCTGGGTGATCCATTCGCTTTCTACCATGATCACGTGAAATTAGAATTGAAGAATTTGTAACATGAGCCAAAATACAATATCCGAACATAGCTGGTGAAAACTTAACATTAGGAATGGCGGTCTGGACCCAATCAGTGGCTTTTACGCATTGTTTAATCATAGGACCCAGATCTTTCGCGTGTCTTTAGCGCTGAAACCCAATGTGATGTGTGGCACAGCTGTCCATCTCATACCAATCCTTTTGCTCCTTCGTGAGACACACAATGCCACTTAATGTGACATGCAAATAGTCAGACAAAAGTGAACACTGATGACCTTCAATTTGAGCTGAAAAGTGGTCTTGATAAACTAGGTCATGTGACTTATCATAATACAATGCACAATGTAACGGGTCAATTGGTGGAGTGTAAGGGTGCAGGCTAATAAGCCATGGAGACCAAAGTTGATAGAGGGTGTGCACACTGCGGAAGGAGGGAGACTCATGGTTCAGGGCTGCCCAATAGATGTCAACATACTGATCTAGATCTACCATGTGGGCAGTAGAGAGCATGACATGTGGTGCCCCTGGTGTATAGTCAAAGTCAATTTCAGCTCCATCCGGGAAGCTCACAAAAGATGCTGGCCCCACACTTGATGAGCATGTCTGAGTGGAGTAACGAGCCTCAGTGCCATCCATCATGGAGAGATGTTTTCCATCCACAGTCACCGGAATGCAGGAGTCTGCCAAACCCTCCACGTCGAGGCTTCCTGGGCACCCCTATTGGTGAGTGGGGTACAGGCCCAGAGGTGGCTGTGCCAGGTCGCCATTGGGAGGTTGATGGAGCATCACGGGCTGCTGAGTTGGCCTGGTATGTCCAGGTTGGTGTGCGGATGTGCTCTGGTGAAGCAAGCCGAGGCAGTGTAGCGGGCACTTATCGGACTCATAGTTACAGGAGCAACCCATCCATGGTGGACCGGGGCAGTCCCTCACCCAGTGACCCCACACCCCGCAGTTGAAACACGACCCATCTGACACCCCGGTCTCACTCCAGCCTTACCTCTCACTCCACGTCCACAGCCCCGCTGGCTGGTCTGGCGTGGCAGTTCTGATGGTAAAGTTGCGCCTCACAGGGAGTCCGACCTGGGGCAGGTGGAACGGCAGTCGTGGACTTCTGCTGCACAAGTTGTTCTCTTTTTTAATGGACTGGACCAGGACCTGTAAATGTAACAATTATTTTTTTTAGTACAGCATCTTTATCTGCATTAAACTTTTCTTCTTTTTCAATATGTTTAGCTAAGTAATCCAAACAGTGTGTTTTCCAATCAGCAGATGTCGCTGTTGTCACAGCTGGATTGTTTTTCATGGAATCGGCCACTGGCTGGGGTGCTCCTCTGAGCTGAGTCATCACTGGACTAACTGACGGATCACCACCTGAAGCCTCGGTCCAGTCTTGGCGTGTGCGTGACAAGTAAGCAAGGCCTGTCTCCCCCTCGTCCATCTGAAAAACACAGTTGGAAAGAGACCTGAGTGGGACCGGAAACATTTCACGCATGGCGGCATCGATCCCACCTAGAATGCACCCATCCAGATGATGATCGTCATGATATTCAGTAGTGTCAGCGATGGCTTCAAGATCCGAAGCTCCTGATGTGTCAATTTTGTTCCTAACTTGGCCCTCAAGTCGCCCATCGCCAACGCTGTTCCCTGTGTGGCATCTGTGAAGCGCTACATGAAAATTACCACATCCCCCAGTAGCGGGTGGAAGTTTTGCACTTAAACGTGTGGTCAGAAACAATAAAAGGAGTGTACATGAGTTGGTGTGGTTGAGTAGGGTTAGCCAGGAGGGGCCCCTGAAACTTCCTGTTTCTGTTTTTATGCTTTGTCTTACCAGTCCTCTTCTCCTCCAACTGGGCACTCATCGGCTTCCACCTCACCATCTGTCCTTCCGTTAAACGATCTCGGACCAGTGATACGAACAGTCACACAGACACACATGCAGACACAAACACAGCCACTTAACACAAACAAACACACATACAAAGATACACACACACATGAACTGGCACACACTGAAACAAACTCACACACTTACACATACAGTATTATACCTCGTCTATCCACAAATGGGCCGCATTCAACTACATCCAACCTGAAACCATCCAAGTCTGAAATAATTTAATTTTTAGATTTAATTTTGTCCAACTCCCTTTACACAGAGTTATACGCTGAGGTTGACTCCTTTGGCAAGCTGCATGCTCTCCTTTCATCCCAAGAGGTCACACCAGGTTGGTCTCCTCTCTTGTCAATCCAGTTGACCGCTCGCCTGAGAAAGACACCACACTCGGTGGCCCATTTGTGGGGCCCCGTGAGAGCCCGCACCCACAGTTTGGTCACCATTAATTTCAACCATTACGATCCCTCAACTTATGTCTGCTATCGCGCCTAGTAGTCCAGAAAACACCCTTTCCTGGAGATCACGTCCGTGGACACCAATTTGTTGGAGAGCGGCCCTATCACCGAGGGCCAAAGGCCCAAATTACAAATTAATAAACTACTGCTTCACTCTCCAATGCATATTTGTTTTCTCTGAGGAATAGATAAACAAATCAAGAAACTCACACAGGTTGGAATTTGAGCCCTTTTATATCTCATAAGCTCAGCAAAACGTGAAGACAGAATTCTGGGCAGATTTTCTCTCCCTGGAGAGATGGACCTCGCATCTGTATGTATGGGAGGAGGGAAGCAGTCTTTGGCCACAAAGGACTATGACGAAAGCTTCCACGGCCTCTTTGGCACGGACGCCATTCCAAGCCATGTGCGGGAGAGCCCAGCACTGAACCTTCACCAACCTTATTGTTTGACTCTGTCTTTTTGAATAAATTGTCGAAGTTTTCATCCGGCCTAATCATTGAAGAATCACCTCGACCAGAATAAAAAAGACGTTTGAACGGTTGGCAGGCTAAACCCGGGCCGCGACTGGGTTTTGACATCCCGCGAGAGACAAAATTAGGGTAGCATACAAAATAAAATACTAGTGGCGAATTGCAGGCGGCACGGTGGACGACTGGTTAGAGCGTCAGCCTCACAGTTCTGAGGACCCAAGTTCAATCCCCGGCCCCGCCTGTGTGGAGTTTGCATGCGTGGGTTTTCTCCGGGCACTCCGGTTTCTCCCACATCCCAAAAACATGCATTAATTGGAGACTCTAAATTGCCCGTAGGGCATGACTGTGAGAGCGAATGGTTGTTTGTTTCTATGTGCCCTGCGATTGGCTGGCAACCAGTTCAGAGTGTACCCCGCCTCCTGCCCGATGACAGCTGGGATAGGCTCCAGCACGCCCGCGACCCTAGTGAGGAGAAGCGGCTCAGAAAATGGATGGATGGCGAATTGCAGGAGTTTTGAAAGCAGCATAAAACGGTTTGAAGTCCAAAGGTTCCTCGAATATAATTTAGTAATTGTCTAAAAAGCAGCACAAATTGTTTGAAGTACCTAGATGATTAAAATAACTAATTAGGTCCTTATAGAAATCAAAAGCAGCAAATAACGGTTTTAGAGTCCGAATCTTTAAATAGTGAACAAATTAGATTATAATAATGCGGTCCTTTTGATAGCGCGATATAAAACTGATCAGTGTGTATGTGTGTGCGTGCTTGTATTGTGACAAAATGGCCGAGGAGGTGAAGCACAAAATGGCTGCCGCCGCGAATGAGGAAGAGGGTAATTGGGGTGACGCTATATGCAAGCTTGCTACAAAAAGCATCGAAGCGTGCCTGTCAAACAAGACTGCAACCGAAATATTAGATTTCAACATTTTTGATGGATGTCTTGGTCCATTTTCGGACCTGGCCCCTATCAAACAACAAATGTTGATCATTTTAGAAATACAAAAATGGCAACTGGAAAAAAACACAATCCACAAAATTAGCTGTTATTTTCAGCAAAGCAAAACATGAGGAAAAAAAACATCTTGGTGGATGAGGTGAAATTTATAAACAAAGTAATTGGGGACATGTTGAAATGTAATTATGTCCCACATGCCCCGTTTGGGAAGTTGTGAGTGATGGAAGGCCCCTTCCCCATCTTTCGGAACAAAGGTCCACAAACCTTTTTTAAGGACGTGTGAAACACTAGAGAAAGTGGCTATTTTCAAAGCTCTAGTCTATGCTTTAGAGCAGTGTTCCCCAACCTTCTTTTCACCGCAGACCGGTTAGGAATCGGCATTTTTCTCACAGACCGGCTGTGGTGGCGTGCATACATACATACACACACATATATATATATCTATATATATAGATATATATCTATATCTATATATATATACAAATACACACACACACACTCACACACACAAAACACACGCTTGCCTCACTTCTGCTTACTCCTTCGCCGTTTGTGGAGTGTCCACTCTGGGCGCGGTGCAGGAGTGGGGCTCGGAGTTGTTGTAGGCAGCCAGATCAGACTGCAGTTCCGTAGCTCCTCAATGAGAGTAGACTTTTAACTCCATAAAAGTAGTTCTGCCTGTGTCGAGCAGAAACCTACGACTGTATCTGTACCAGAGCAGACTTGGTGCGTGAGAGTTAACTGTTGTGATAAACCTGTATTTTAAGTAGGTCTCCTGATATAGTGTTGTTTCGTTCGTGAACGTTTTGTTCAAAAGAGCAAATATTTTCAGTAAACGTAATGAACTGAATTAGTTTCTGAAATGATTTCGTTCTTTGAGCTTTGCTGTCGTTAGCCAGCCCGCTCGGACCATAAACAGAAGCGTTCGAGCTGGCTGGGACCGAAGCGTTTTGTGCAGTCTTGACGTGTCAATTGAGACGCACAGCTGTTGAGGCGGAGACGATCCGGTCAATTTTCAAAATGAAACACATTGACACGTGAATTGCAATTAAACAGAAATTATATAAATTGGTCATTCTTTCTCTGCGACCCAGTACCGGTCCACGGACCCCTTGGAGACCCTTGCTTTAGAGGAGACAAACAAAACAGGAAAAGAAAGAATTGAAGAGAAGGTAATAAAATTAAAAGGAAATTGAGGAAAGGGCAGTAATATTGGCACAAAAGTTGAACGGAAAAGCAGAGGCAAGTCGATTTAAGAAAAGAAAAGAAAAGGGCAAGTGGAGGACAGCGAAGACCGCAAAGAGGAAAAGAAGGTGATGATAAGTAAGGATAAGAACCAAAAGACCGACAACATAAGTTAGTGCGTTTGTCTGTGTGTACAGAGCTAAGTGAGCAGTGTGAATGCTAATGTCTAAAGGATGTAGAAGTAAGGCGGTAAAGAAAATAAATCTGGCCAACATGGGATGAAGTGGAGAAAGTAGGAAAAGTGAGAAAAAATAATAAATACAAGAAAAATACTAAATGGGGGATTGTTTCGACGGGAAATATTAACAATGTGTAGTCATAGGAAAAGAAAAAGATGAGGATATTTTTCCTCCTATTTAAAGAGCCGTAATGTTGGCTTAGTTTCTAAAAAATAATTGATATGAGAACATTTGAATCAGATAGGCATGTTTGTCTACATAAATACAATGTTTGCCTAAGTGGTTTTCCACATTTTACAAGGTTAATACAAAGGAAGAACTATGTGTCAAAGGGGGATATGGAAGGAAATATTTATGGTTATTCAATATGGGAATGGGAATAATGTCAAGTTAAAAGATTTACATCAAATGTAGGTATTTGTTCAGTCATAGACTGCTGTTGTTGTGAGATGCATGGTATTGTGTACTAATTCTTTTCTATGTTCAGACAAAGAGTATGCAACATGTGAGGACCGTTGAGCCAACCCCCAGGCACCACCCAAGTCGCGAAATTGCATGTATTAATGAATGCTTAGTATCTTGCAAAGGAAAGCTGCCAATGCAGAGGAGAGCAACTCGGGGATGGAAATGTGTAAAAATCTAGCATACTGATATTATTGTTATTAATATTGTGACAGTAAGTTAAAAATGACTTGGGCAATGATGCTAATAGATTAACAATGTTAGGGCTGGGCATTGTTAAGAACCTCAATTCTTTCGGTTGCGATTCGATATTAATTCTTTTTTAAGGTTAAAATTTGATTCAATATTGATTTAAATGTTTCAATATCAATTTTGTAAGAAATAAAAATACAAATAATTCAGAGTACAGTTTGACAATTTTAAAATATTTATTTTTGATACCATGTAAAAATATGGCATGTCACATCACATTTTTAAAGTAATAAAACATCTGAAAATAAAAATTGGCACATAACTTATTTGTATATATGGAGTACAAAAGTTTTTAAAAAATGGCAGTTGTGTATAAATACTGAAAAGGTAAAGTGCATGTAAACTTCAATTATGTTTATTTCATTGCAGAAATTTTAATACAAATTTACATTAATAACTTATTTGTTCATAAGGAGTACAAAAGTTAAAAAGTGATGACAGCTCTCAAATGAAAAAGTATAATGCATGTATAAACAATATTTCTTTACTTATTAGGGTTACTGTTATTGTTTGCAGGGTATTTAAGTAATACCTAATTACTGTAAGTAGCATGTTTGCAAAATTGTGAGACAAGCCAGTACCGGTATTTTCTTCCTCAAACCCCATTCATCTATTGCGTCAGTCAACAAATTTGCTATATTGCTCCCTTCCTGTGTGGCTTCTGTGTAGGGGGCTCTCATCTGCAGGACGTTTGACACGAATTCCCACTTGTTAGAAATGAAATGAGGAGTGATAGTTACATGACCCCTGCGTACCGCTGTCTTAACTGTGTGTACATTTCTAGGAGTGTGGCTCCTGGCGTGTTTTTGTGTTGGAATTGCATATTGTGGTTGGAGTGTATTTTGTACATTCCTGTGTTACGGATTTACAGGGGAATCTAAAATGATCCCAAACGTCAGATTTAAAAGTAGAAGTCGTTCGCTTTTCACGCTCCAGCTGCTGCAGCCGCTGTTTGCTTGAGTAGCCATTGTGTTTGGCTTCCGTACATACAACACGAACCACATGTACAGCGCCTCACAATGGCCAGGAGGCGAATCGATTCAGCGGATTTGGTGAATCAATATTGAATTGCGGCCAGGAGGATTAAAATGCATCACTGAATCGATATTTGTACTCACATTCACCCATTCACACACACTTTCAAACACTAATGGGCGGCTGATGCCATGCAAGGCACTGCCAGGCCCACTGGGAGCAAATTAGGGTACACTTATAGAGAGAGAGGGAGAGGGAGAGAGAGAGAGAGAGAGAGAGAGAGAGAGAGAGAGAGAGAGAGAGAGAGAGAGAGAGAGTGAGAGAGAGAGACAGAGAGAGAGAGAGAAGAGAGGGAGAGCGAGAGAATCATGTCAGATTTTCATTTGCTAACATTCTGTATTTGTATTTATTTATGATTACTTTTGTCTATTTAAAGTTCTTTCAGTGACCAACAATTTTACATGTGTTTAAGTGCAGGCATTGTATTTCTGATAGAGGAAATGCCCTGGAAGTGTCAATCATTCATTTTGTTGAAAAAGGGAAGTCCCTCCTGGCTGAAGCACATTCTTTTTTGTTGTTTAACTTTCTATTTCACAAGATGGAATATACTGTGCGCCTACCGTAGATTACAAAAGAATTTGAAGAGCATATCCCGAACAGAGTAAAACAATTAATTATTCCCGTGGTATTGAAACTACCCAACTATCCTCAGTATTCTTCTCATGTTGTCATGAAAATATATATTTTTTGTAAAAAAAAAAAAAAACGGTTATTTTTTGTTATAGTACTTACAAAAGACACTAAGTGCCAGCCTTATTATTTAAGAAGGAACTGTACTGTAGGTGCCTTGAGCAAGGAATTTGACCCACAGGGGTGTTTGACATCCTTGTGAAGCCCCCTCACACTACCGCTCCCTTGTCTGCTCATCATGCTCTAAGATCTGCATTGTAATCCTCCATTTTGGTATAAGGCTAAGTAAGGGATGTAGGTAAACCCAACATACCCAAAGTGCCCCTTAGTCCTTTTTTTTTTTTTTTTTTGCATGTGTGAAAGCCTGTCTGTGACCTTTGAACAATTAAATGAAATGTCATTCATCCATCCATCCATTTTCTAAGCAGCTCAGAAAATGGATGGATGGATGGATGAATTTTTTTGTCTTTCGTTTGTCTTTGGAAACATTACACGACTTACACAAGAGAAGCCTTGCTAAACATTAGGGAATTTACTCCGGACTTTCTTTCACCAACTTTCACAAATCTGCTCAGTTTTTTCTCTGAGTTACTCACCGACGGAGAGGCTATAGTCTATGGTGCATGGAAGGGGTGAAGGCGACGTCACAGAAGGAAGCGAGCCGGAGTGCAGGTCAAGTTCCAGAAGAGAGGATTCAGAATGCCGCTTCCCGTCGATTCACCTCGCAAATCTACGCAACCTACCCAACAAATTGGACAAGCTTCATCTTCTCAAAAAGACCAGTAGAGACTTCGGACGTTCTGCGCTTCACGGAGACATGGCTATGTGAACGCATCCCCGATGGTGCACTAATGCTTTCGGAGTTCCAAGTACACGAGCTATCGGTGAAAACGAAAGTTGGCGGAATATGCTTCTACTTGTATGTCAACGAAAAATGGTACTGTGGTGTTGAGTATGGGTATACACTGCAGCCCCGACTTGAAGTCGCTGTTTTAATTCATTCTACTCACCAAGGTTGCTTCATTCATCCTCGGTGTTTACAACCAAGGGCTAACACGAACGCCGCACTACTAACACTCGCTGAACAAGTAAACAAACTTTAAAAAAAGTACAGTCATTATTCTTGGGGACTTTAAAAAAGCAAAACTCAACCACGAACTCCTTAAATACAAGCAGCACATTGACTGTCCCACCAGGGAAAACAACATTCACCACTGCTACACCACACTAAATGACACATACCGTGCTATCCCTCGTGTAGCTCTGGGCCCGTCTGATCACTGCTTAATTCACTTAATACCAACATAGATGGACAAACTTAATGTGCAAAGCCTGTGGTGAAAACAGTGATGAAGTGGATCAGTGAAGCGAAGATGGAACTTCAAGAATGTTTAGACTGCATAGATTGCAGTGTCTTTGAAACTTCAACTGGCAGCCTGGATGAACATACAGACAGTGTCACATCCTATATCAGTTTCTGTGAAAATGTGTTTGTAACAAAAAGACATTTGCATGTTCAATAACAACAAGCTGTGGTTCACTGTCAAACATCAGCAACTTTGCCAGGCTAAAGAGGACATCTATCAAAGTGGGGACAGAGCCCTGTACATCTGACAAAAGACATTAACATCACAAAGAAAAATTATGCTCATAATTATGCTCATTATGCTCAAAAACAGTTTACTGCTAATGACTAAGTCAGTCTGGCGAAGATTACAATCCCTAACTAACTACAAGCGACCCCCCCCCCCCCCCCCCCCCCAAGCGGAGGACAATAAAGGACTGGCTGATGACTTGAACACCTTCTGCTGCAGATTTGAAAAGGACACTTTCACACCCCACACCCACCCAGCCGCACCATCGCTTATCTGACTCCCCCTTCTGCGTTGACCATCCATGAACAGGATGTGAGCCGTATCTTCAAATAACAATAGATCAACAAAGCGGAGGGCCCAGACCTTGTGTCCCCATCCTGCCTCAAAGTCTGCGCGTACCAGCTCGCTCCAGTCTTCACACAGATCTGCATTAGTTCTCGGGAACTGTGTGAAAAACCATCCTATTTTAAACGCTCCACCATCATCCTAGTCCCGAAGAAACCTGCAATCTCGGGTCCGAACAACTACAGGCCTGTCGCCCTGACATCTGAGGTGATGAAGTCCTTTGAACGCCTCGTACTGGACCACCTCAAGAGTGTCAGAGGACCCCTGCTGGACCCCCTGCAGTTTGCTCACCGAGCAAACAGGTCTGCGGATGACGCAGTCAACATGGGACATGGGACTTTATCCTAGAACACCTCAACTCCTATGTGAGGATCCTGTTCATGGACTTCAGCTCTAAGTTCTACACCATCATTACCGAACTCCTCTCCTCCAAGCTTCTCCAGCTCAATGTCTCGCCTGCCATCTGCAAGTGGATTTGTAGCTTCCTGACGGGCAGGACACAGTAGGTGAGGCTAGGGAACACCACCTCATCTACACGTACCATCAGCACCGGGGCGCCTTAAAGATGTGTACTCTCTCCACTGCTCGTCTCTCTCTACACAAATGACTGCACTTCAATGCACCCAACTGTCAAAATCCTGAGGTTTGCATATGACACCACAGTCACTGGCCTCATCAAAGACGGTGACAAGTCTGCATATCAACATAAAGTGGAGTGGCTGGAACTTTGGTGCAGCTAACACAACCCTAGAGATGAACACGCTCAAGACTGTCGAGATGATCGTGGACTTCAGGAACCATCCTTGGCCACAGCTGCACCTCAGGCTATTCAACTGCCCTGTGGCAACCATCAAGTGCCTGGGAATTACAGTCTCTCAGGACCTGAAGTGGGAGACCAACATCAACTCCATCCTCAAAAAGGCCTAGCAGAGAATGTACATCCTGCAGCTTCTGAGGAAGCACGGACTGCCACAAAATCTGTTGATGCAGTTCTACACGGCAGTCATCCAATCAGTCCTGTGTTCATCCATCACAGTCTGATTTGGTATTGCCACAAAAAAGGACAAACTCCGACTGCAACGGTCAATTAGGACTGCTGAAAAAATCGTTTGTACACCCCTACCGACCCTTGAGGACTTTCACGCTGTCAGAACTAAGACAAGAGCATGCAAAATCCTCTTGGACCCTCCACATACTGGTCACCACCTCTTTCAGCTCCTTACCATTCCCAATGCCGTTATAATGCTTCCGGGCTTCCAACTACACCGGGCAGAACGCGTAAAACAAAAGGTGGCGGGATATGCTGCTGAAAAGATTGTCGGTATCCCTCTACCCACCGTTGAGGACTTGCACGCTGCCAGACCTAAGACAAGAACATGCGAAATCCTCTTCGACCCTCCACATCCTGGTCACCACCTCTTTCAGCTCCTTTCCTCGGGTAGGCGCTATCGATCAATGCAAACTAAAACTAGCAGACAATTCCAACAGCTTCTTCTTTCTTGCCATTAACTTTCTAAACAGTTAACTAACAATTCCATTAGAACATGCTGCCAATTTTGTCTTGAGATTGTTGTCACATCTCTGTTGGGACACTTCTACATTAGAGACTACTACACTCACTGCAGTAGTCTCATCAGTCTGCACCATTTGCATATCTGTTGTTGACCAATTCTGGCCACTCATGTGCTGGAGCACTATCTGCACCATTTTTACAATTGTCACTGTACCAGCTTATCTATCAGTCATTTAAAACTGCTCTAATTTGCTAGAGGACTGCATCATTTGCACAATTGTCAAAAGAAAAATAAATAATTTGTATCTGCATTACCACATTACCGGTAACCTTTCATTCACCTTTCGCCAGCTGGTCTTCTTCGTCCACTGCCCATTCCTTCCCGCCCCTGGTCCCATGTCGCCTTGGACTTCCGCTGTCCGGAGGGAACTCGGTCATCCTGAGTGTTGTTGACAGAGTCTCCAAGATGGCCCATTTCGTTGCTCTGCCGAAGCTGCCATTCTCCTTTGAGACTGCTAATTTCCTTGTCGACCATGTCTTCCGAGTTCATGGTATTCCTGCTGATCTGGTGTCTGACAGGGGGCTGCAGTTCATCTCTTGGGTCTGGAGGTTGTTCTGCAAAGCGCTGAGGGCTTCCTCCAGTCGTTCGTCCGGTTTCCACCTGCAGACCAACGGCCAGGCTGAGAGGGCGAATCAAGATGTGGAGGCTGCTCTTCGCTGTGTTTGCCATCAGCACCCCTCCTCGTGGTCTTCTCACCTGCCTTGGGTGGAATATTTTCATAACACCCTCATTTGCTCTACCACTGGACAGTCGCCGTTCATGACTGCATCCGGTTATCAGCCGCCATTGTTCCCTTCTCAGGAGAGGGAGGTGGTCGTCCCGTCTGTACAGGTCCATATCCGAAAGGCTCATCGAGTGTGGCGGGATGCATAGGCGGCCTTGTCCCGTACTGAGGCTCTCTCAAATTGTTTTTCTTTGTGTTGCAGTGTCTGGGTGAGCAAAGGTGGGCGTTGACATCAGTGACACACCTGTCATGCATTGTAATCATCAGCCTTTTTAGGGGGCACCGTGACAGTGTGTGGGCATCGGAATATTCACTCGTTTTTGCCCCGTCTTTGCTGCCGTTCTGACTGCTGTCCAAATTTAGGTTCTATACGATTATACCACACGGACCTTTTGTCGTGTCTCCCTGTGTTATCTGTTTTTTTATTATCTCTGGTTGTGAGTCCCTTTAGCTTCGTATGTCTCACCATCACATGCTCTGTCATTTAATAAAAATTGTTTGGACCGCTTACCTAGAGTCTCTTTTTTGGGATTTGCCCTTACGGCATTGCGGTCTGTGACACATGGGCTCACCACCTGTGGGAGGGGCCATAGGGGTGCAGTGTGAGCTGGGCAGTGGCCAAAGGCAGGGACCTTGACCCGGCTACAGAAGCTGGCTCTAGGTACATGGAATGTCATCAGCTGCCTCAGGAATCCTACCGGCCAAAAAAGCCCAATAGGACTCCTTCTTCAGCTTGATGGCATCCCTCACCGTTGGTGTCCACCAACAGGTTCGGGGATTGCCGCCATGACAGGCACCAACCACAGCTCCGGTCGGCCGCCTCAGCAATGGAGGCGCGGAACATGGTCCACTCAGACTCGATGTCCCCCACCTCCCCCGGAACATGAGCAAAGTTCTGTCAGAGGTGGGAGTTGAAACTCTTTCTGACAGGGGATTCTGCCAGACGTTTGGGCCTGCCACGTCGGACTGGCATCTTCCCCCACCATCGGGGCCAAGTCACCACCAGGTGGTGATCAGTTGACAGCTCCACCCCTCTCTTCATCCGAGTGTCCAAGACATGCGTCCACAAGTCCGATGACACGACCACAAAGTCGATCATCGAACTGCGACCTAGGGTGTCCTGGTGCCAAGTGCACGTGTGGACACCCTTATGCTTGAACATGGTGTTCGTTATGGACAAGCCGTGATGAGCACAGAAGTCCAATAACAGAACACCGCTCGGGTTCTGATCGGGGGGGCCGTTCCTCCCAATCACGCCCTTCCAGGTCTCGCTGTCATTGCCCATGTGAGAATTGAAGTCCCCCAGCAGAACGATGGAGTCCCCAGCGGGAGCGCTTTCCAGCACCCCCTCCAAGGACTCCAAAAAGGGTGGGTACTCGGAACTGCTGTTTGGTGCATAGGCACAAACAACAGTCAGGACCCGTCCCCTCCACCCGAAGGCGGAGGGAGGCTACCCTTCGTCCACCGGGGTGAACCCCAACGTACAGGCCCAAGCCGGGGGGCAATAAGTATACCCACACCTGCTCGGCGCCTCTCACCGTGGGCAACTCCAGAGTGGAAGAGAGTCCAACCCCTCTCGAGAGGACTGGTACCAGAGCCCAAGCTTTGTGTGGAGGCGAGTCCGACTATTTCTAGTTGGAATTTCTCGACCTCACACACCAGCTCGGGCTCCTTCCCTGCCAAAGAGGTGACATTCCACATCCCTAGAGCCAGCTTCTGGAGCCGGGGATCGGATCGCCAAGGTCCCTGTCTTCGGCCACCGCTGAGCTCACACTGCACCCGACCCCAATGGCCCCTCCCACAGGTGGTGAGCCCATCGGACGGGGGACCTTCCTTTGCAACAATTAGTTCGCGATGGTCTCGAGACAGCTCTCTGCTCTTACCCATCATGAGACAAGATGTGGAGGCTGCTCTTCCCACCTTGGCAATGAGACCTTTTGTAGGCCATCAATTAGGACTGAACCAGCTGATATTCATTTGCACTGACAAGGGGCTGGATTGTTGTTTGATTATTGATAAATTTTAGGTGTTGTCTTGACTCTCCACGCCTTTTTGCATCTCAATACTTTTTCTTTTTTTTTTTCAAATTTGTATTTCGTGGCCACAAATGAGCATTCTGTGTACATGTTACATTTTTATTTTGGCCACAACTTAAAAGAAAATATTCCATGTACCCCCTTTTAACTTTGAGCACTCGCTACGCCAAATGTTTGCACGCCTCTGCAGTCATTTACTTGCATAAGACAGGGCTGTCCTCTAAAATGGGCAAATTTCAGCGAGACAACAAATAGGCTGTGTAAGGTATACTATAATTCTTCATGGCTCTGCTAATTTGACAAAAGCATGTCACGGGTATTGTTATTAAAACACATGGAAACTGTTTTAACCATTGGACCCTCCGCCAATTTATTTCCCTTTCGGACACCTTCATTGCAAATATCGACACAGCAATAAAATCATCATACATTAATACTGTATATGTTCTGCTTTTATTTTCCATCAGTCACTTAAACAACTTCAGAGTTCAAAACTACCAAACTTTTATTGCTTTTCAGGATTTTAACTCATACAATGCCGTTTTGAGGTTTTATTACAAGAAAAAGAACACAGAAGTCGGGTAATGGCTAATGGGGCATTTGTGGTGATTAGAGTCTTGGATATCTCAAAGAATAGCAACAAAATTAGGTAGAAGGTTGCACAGGCATACATAGCTCTCACATGTTGAATGACCCTTATTTAAAAGGAAAAATAATCCAGTATCAATATAGTGTAATGCTAACATTAATGTAAATGTTTCCCCGACAATATATTTATCCCACTCAAATCTTATGAGAAGAATTTGAACTAGTGGTACCATAATGTTGCAAATTTATTCAAACCAATGTAATAAATAAAAGTTAAAGTTAATTACGGTATAATGACATCAGGTGTTTGTTAATTATTCATAGTCGTTGTGCGAATACTGAAGAGCATTACGCGTGTTATTCTGCAGCATTCAAATATTTTTCTTACTTCCATCAATATTTGTCGTTCTACTCATTCCTCATTTCTCAACTGACTCAATCCATTTCAACCTCAAAATGTTTGTCTTATTCAGGGCATATATTGAGCTACTGGTAACATTACCAAATCCAACAGTTTCACAGTAAAATTCCCAAGGAAAGAGATATTTTACAAAATGTTCACCTCCTTCCAAATTTTGCGATAAATACAAACCATTCCAAAATGTGCAGCTTATTCTGGACATATACAGAGCTATTTATAACATTTCCAAAATTCTCACATTTTCACAATTATATATTTTATATATTTTTTTCCTCCATCCACATTCAAACTTTGTCTCACATTCTACATTTCAAGCATTTCAGTTCAGCATTCACACGAAATTTCTATAGCTGTTCTTTCTGTATCAACATTCATGAGGAAGTGATATTGTTAATTCCAGTGAAGAGAAAAAAAATACTGGATGGATCCAGTGTTATAACACAATGCAAATCCAGTGTTTAATCAGATTGCTATTAGCCGTCCACTGGGCCCTAATGATGTGCTGAAAAGCATGTTAACCACAACATTGTAGCTCAGAGATGACAGTGTTCAGACTGAGCCAAGTTGGAACAAAGGCTTGATTAGAAAAAAATCAGAAGAGGAACTTCAACACTTAGGGGAGATGTTGAAAGGAGGAAGTGGGTACAAATAGGCTGGCGACCAAGATTAGTGATGCTCGCAGAGCCATAGCCAGGACCAAAGGCATGAGTGAACATAATTTTTTTTTTTTTTTCTGTTGTGGATTTAAAAAATAAAACAAATTAAATGTTGTATTTTGTATTATTTATATTATTATAACATTAAATGTTATGTAAGCCTGACTGGTGTCTCTCAGGCAGGCAGAGAGCAGTTTGGAGGCTGCTTCTGGACATTGATCAGTCAGCAGATTTATATCATTAATAATTCAAACGAAATTGCTCATACTCGTCTATCTGTTGCTCAGATGCTTCTTGCACCCTTAGGTAATGATCATCCTTCCACATGTCACAGATAAAAAAACAAGATAAGTTTTATAAAATATATATTGTCATGGTCTGTGTTTTGGTTTGGGTTGTGTTTGTCGTTTGCTCATTTAGTTATTATGTCCACCTGTTGTCGTCAACCTTCTACCTTGTGTCGACCGATCAGCTCGCTCCAGCCACTTGTGTCTTGTCCAGGTGTTCCTTGTTGTCTCGTCAATCTGTTTGTATTTAGTTCCCTGCTTTCGTTCAGTTCTTTTTGGTTCATTGTCATTGCAGTATGTCATTGTCTCTGTCTGTGCCACGTCTTAGTTACAAGTCATGTTTTATTTCCATTTTTGGTTTATTAAAGTGTTTCTTTGGTTATCTGTTGTGGGACTTTGTTTAGTTTGCTTTACCCATGTTCCTTGTTTGCCCTTTTTTTGGAAATCAAATATGATTTTTGGAGACTCCTGCACTCCTGCCTTGGCTCCCTGCTTCCCCGCACTTGGGTCCTCCACGTTTTTGCCTTGCCTTCCTCGCCTTCAAATAACTTAACTGTGACATATATATATATATATATATATATATATATATATATATATATATATATATATATAACAAAATATGTTTTACAAAACATAATTCAACAGGCAGAAGAATACGAGGTACATTTACAAGCTTTTGTGACCATTTGAGGATGGAGAGGAATGGGAGAGAGATGTACCATGAAGACTTTAGAGTAGCATATCTCCTTCCTCTGATTACAGCTTTCTAACAAGCGTCGTGGTTGGAGAATCTTTTCAGACAAATCATTGAAGACATACAGTATGTGCAAGCTTTTTCTCTGATGCAGCTGTAATGTCCCTCTAGATGGGGTTGGCATGGCAACCTCTAACTGCTATTCAGCAGAACAGAGGTTTAAAAGGTTTTAGGGTTGTAGTTGAAAATCCATTTGGGCCTCTAGCACTGTGCTCAGCAATCCACTCCTCAGGCTTGAGGTGAGCAATAAATACTCCCCGATGAAAAAAATCGATTGTCTTTATGAATTGATTGCACTCATGGCACCAACAGTATCTGCTGTTTTTTCTTTGTTGTAAGGGCCTTTTAGTGGCAATAGTATAGTATCTTCAAAAGTTGATGGAATAGTTGTCACATCCATAAGTACAGCAGGAATATTTGTTGAGGTCTCTCGTTGAAAAGCACCTAAAAATAAAATTTGATAAATTATGTTTTGAAACTTGCCCGATGATAGCTGGGATAGACTCCAGCACGCCCGCGACCCTAGTGAGGAGAAGCGGCTCAGAAAATGGATGGATGAATGGATGTTTTGAAACTTTGCACACAGTGGAAAACTATTTGTGGCGATGCAATGGTGGGAAGTGAGAGAGAAGAAGTGATGGATGGCCTTGGTCTGTCGCCACAGGAGGATCCCTACAGTAACATTTAATGACCCTTGTCCTTCAACTGAGATGAGACACTCTAGCCACAGAATTATCTGAAGGGTGTGATGTTTGAGAAAATTATCTCATCCTCGGGGACAAAATTACAGGGAACATATCATTACTATTAGGATACTTGAGTCGTTTGGCACATTTAGAGTAGGCAAACCAAATAACCAGACCTGACAGTACACTGTTCCAGCGAGTCACCATAAGCTTAAACACCGCATTTCATTAAGTCCTGCTTACATTATAATAATTAGTGGATCTAAAAAAAAAATCCACCATACAGTCAACACCACATCTTTTTTTTTTAGTTTAACTGGACTACTGTGATAGTAATAATAATAATAATTATGTGATGCAATTCCTGGAGACCATGCGTATGGATGCTGAAATGCTGTATAAAATCACATGGAACAAAGTGGAATGATGTGGACTGATATTGAATGATATGGAATTATGTGTAATGGTATTGATTAAGGCGACACGTTAACCGACTGGTTAGCACATCTGCCTCACAGTGAGGACACAGGTTCAAATCCAGCCTCGCCTGTGTGGAGTTTGCCTGTTCTCCCTGTCCCTGTGTGGGTTTTCTCTGGGTACTCCCTCCCACATCCCCAAACCATACATGGTATGTTAATTGAAGACTCTAAATTACCCGTACGTATGAATGTAAGTGTGAATGGTTGTTTGTTTATATGTGCGATTGGCTAGTGACCAATTCAGGGTGTAGGGTTACATAAAGATAGCTGGGATAGGCTCCAGCACGCCCGGAGCCCTAGTGAGGAAAAGCAGTACAGAAAATGGATGGATAGATGGTATTGAATAATATGGAATGATATGTAATAAAGTGGAATTTTATTGAATAGTTTGGAATGATATTAAATGGTATGAAATTATTTGGAATGATGTGAAATAAACTGAACAGTTTGAAGTTCTAATGTTTTGAATCGGTCAAGAAATGTGGAAACGAGAGAAATACAGAAGATTTTTTTTCAATTTGGCTTTTTTTTAAAAGAAAAACAAAAACAAATATTGCAATAAGAATGAGCTGAACACTTTAAAGTTGGAACAGTTTGAAATAGTCAGAATGTGGAAATTGGAGGTAAATACAAAAAACAAATCTTAATTTGGGGCTTTTATTTTGAAATTTTGAAGCTATATGGGAATAAGAATGACCTGAATAGTGTACTTCTGGTTAATTTTGTGGGTCTTTTCAATTTGGGGCATTTCTGGTTGTATTTGGGGAAGTTCCTATTTATTTTGGGACACTTCCTGTTCATTTCGAGGGCACTCGATTTTCGGAACAGAAATAGATCACGGGATGGCTTGAATTAGCTGAACATGTTGAAACGCTTCCAGCATTGATACAATTTGAAGGAACAACTTTAGAGTCGAGGCTCTCTGCAATACATTTTGTATTGTACTGTCCATGCATCAATCTATCCCAGCTGACTTTTGAACAAGAAGTGGGGTGTACTCCAAGTACAACTACTCCAAGGTGTTCTTGGAGTGGTTTCCAGCTAGTCGCAGGACACATACAATAAAGAAAACAGAAAAAAGATTAAAACATTCAGACTCACATTCACACTTAAAAAGTTAATAAATTTGAGTCTTCAATGAACCTAATACGTATGATTTTGGAATGTGGGAGCATCCAAAAAAAAACCCAAACAAGCACAGGGAGAGCATGCACACTCCACATAGAAGGCTGGAGCCGAGATTCAACCCTAAAACCTCAGAACTTTGAGGTAGACATGCAAACCACTTGCACACCGTATTGCCCACATTATATCTATCGTACTGATAAAATCATGTGGAAATCAGCTATCGATCATCACTAATGATGCATATTAACCAATGTCAGGTAAATAAATAAATATTATGTCAATGTGTGATATTGATTTTATTAATTGTATTAATTGATTTCATGATCAATGTTGTTGTGGGTAAATTTTTGTTTTAATATACCATCATTCATTGAAAGCATGGCCTACGAGGGATGTAATTTGCATTCCTTTTTCCATAATTTTTCGATGCATTTGCAAGCCAGTTACTATAGCAACTCAAGCTGAGGCTGTTTATTAAGCCAGACTAGTGTTTAATTGATCCATTAATGCATTTAACTGTGCTACCCACCACGAGGTTGTCTTTGTTTCCAGGTCACTTTTTACGGATAGGCATTTACATAAAAGCATCTGCGATTGCCTGAGCCAGTCATTATCAGCAGATTTTACATTTTGTCCTTTGGAAACATGGTGGTACAAACACAAATTATAGTAACTACAATATTGCCTCATCTGGGAAATGCTAAAATAATAATTCTGGTGAAAAAGTATGTGTGGCAGGTGCTTTTACCAAAGTGTAAACAATATGAGAATGCTAATTAGTTATTATACAAACAAAGGTCTGGACTCAAACTGGCCACAATAACCAAATGGATACTAAGCACTAAACCCCCAAAGGTTATTTGTTTTTTTGTTTGTTTAAAAATGTAAAAAAAATATATCTGTTATGATTCTGATAGTGAGGAGGACCCAGGTGCAGACACAAGAGATGAACAGCAGATTAAGAAGCAGAGATATTTATTGTACGTGGGGATATGTCTGTCGCTGGAGGGAATGGCTCCTGTTTGGAGAGGGCCCAGTGCAGGGTCCAAAGCAGGCAAGGAACAGAATCGAAAGCAGGTGTGCAAGGGATAAGCAGGAGTCATGCAGGAGTCAGGCTGAGAACAGAATGTAGACTATAGCAGGGTAAATATTACAGAATATAATCTGGAATTACTGGATCTTTTTCTCATTATTTTGTCCTGTTCAGATGCACGGGCATGCTGAATGTTGGATCTGAATGCCTTTTAATGCTGGAACAGTTTTTCTGTGCAACAGGGAAGTTTTAAATACTCTCGTTTCATTTTCAGCATCCTCGTAGATGGCATCAGATTTTTGTCAATAATGTCTCGGTATGCGGCACGGTGGAGGACTGGTTAGAGCGTCAGCCTCACAATTCTGAGGACCCCCGGGTCCTCAGAATTGTACCCGGCCCCGTACCCGGCCCCGCCTGTGTGGAGTTTGCATGTTCTCCCCGTGCCTGCGTGGGTTTTCTGCGGGCACTCCTCCCACATCCCAAAAACATGCATTAATTGGAGACTCTAAATTGCCCGTAGGCATGACTGTGAGTGCGAATGGTTGTTTGTTCCTATGTGCCCTGCGATTGGCTGGCAACCAGTTCAGGGTGTACCCCGCCTCCTGCCCGATGACAGCTGGGATAGGCTCCAGCACGCCCGCGACCCAAGTGAGGAGAAGCGGCTCAGAAAATGGATGGATGGATGTCTCGGTATTTGCCTTCCTTCAATAATGTGAAGTTTACCAGTACCATTTGCTGAAACCAGCCCTACACCATCATGTTCCCACCTCCGAACTTCACAGTTGGTATGGTGTTTTTAGGGTGATAGGCAGAGCCATTTGTCCTCTAAACGTGGTGTGCATTATGGCATCCAAACAGTAAAATTTTGGCTCTCATCAGACCAGACTATATTCTCCCAGTATTTAACTGGCTTGTCAAAATGTTGTTCAGCAAACTTTAAACAAGCTTTGACATGCTTTTATTCCAGCAATGGGGTCTTGCGTGGTGAGCGTGCATACAGGCCATGGCGGTAGAGTACATTACTCACTGTTTTCCTTGTGACAACGGTACCTGCTAATTTCTCCACAGGTGGTCCTTGGCTCTTGGACAACTCTTCTGATTATTATTTGCACACCTCTGTCAGAAATCTTGCGAGGAGCACCTAATCGAGGCAAATTTATGGTGGTATGATTGGCTTTCCACTCCGTATTATGGACCCAACTGTGCTCACTGGAACATTCAGAAGCTTAGATATGGACCTGTAACCAATGCCATCGTTATGTTTTGCAACCGTTTGCAATAGTCTTGAGACAGCTCTCTGCCATTACCCATCATGAGATGTGTCTTGACTCACAGCCTGACAATGAGACCTTTTTCTAGGCCATCAATTAGGACTGAACCTTCTGATATTCATTTGCACTGATGTAGCATATATTGGTTTTGGATAAAAACGTAATTAATTGAGGACAGAATATGGAAGCAACGCCTGTGTTTACTTCTGGCGTCATTTAACGGAGACTTCATCACGTCCTTGACACACGTACCAAATTAACCATCTGCATGGCTGTATTATTATTATCGTCACAAATATCCACTTTATGCTTTTTGTGTTTCAAGTGGGATTACATTAAAGTCAAATCTCATAAACACTGTTACTCTTCATAACTTTGATGCAGATGCAAAGACGATCGTGAATCTAAAGCCCGTCTCCACTCACCCCTCCTTTTTTTGTGCTGGAACCCTGAGTGTACTTTTCTTTTTCTTTTTTATGTAGTTTTTTGGACAGTATTTATCCTTCCGTAAAGTGATTATCAGCCTTTATCACGTGAGCATATTTCTCCTTCCTTGTTTTATTGTTGTTGTTGTGTGTTGTTTGTATGTCGTTGAGCTCTTGCAACTGTTTTCCCAATGTGCTGCTTTCACAAATGGCAAATAAACTGATTCAGAAATATCAGTCAGATTGCTCTGTGTTCAATTTTGGATGCTTAATTTTAAATTTTCCGGATAAGCACTTTGATGATTTTTAATGGCTTTTCTAATGGGTAAGGCATTGGCTTCTTAAACCAGGGATTCTGGGTTATTTTTCTTTGTTTTACTCTGCTTTCTGTAGGCAGGTCGGCAAGGCATTTCAAATGATATCCTGTTCTCAATTGCATTACATGGATGGACGGATAGCTCGATAGCTCGTTGGATGGATGGATGGATGGATGGATAGATAGATAGATAGATAGATAGATAGATAGATAGATAGATAGATAGATAGATAGATAGATAGATAGATAGATAGAGATAGATAGATAGATAGACAGACAGACAGACAGACAGACAGACAGACAGACAGACAGACAGACAGACAGACAGATAGACAGATAGACAGATAGATAGATAGATAGATAGATAGATAGATAGATAGATAGATAGATAGATAGATACAAGACATACCTTGACTGAGTGACTGCAGAGAAAACACCAAAGGATGAACTGGAACAAGACATGCCTGAAAGTCTTGCTCTTCCAACATCAAAAGAGTGGAAGCTGTTGCATATGAGGGGACCAACCCCATTTTATTTTCTTCTTTTTCAATACTTGTCCATGTAGTGCACCTCCAGAATGAGATCACAAACAATTGTTAATGACAACAATGATGAAGGAGGAACAAAGAAAGAGTAACTAATGCAAAATGTTGGGGGTAAAGTCCACTGTGGTACCTTTGTTAGAACAGCAGTGGTATTTAACGCTTCTAGTAAGAGCTAAAACTCTGCACAGAAATATTAGACTCCTAAACCACTTGGAGAGAACCCTACACACCATCCCCCATGGGAGCAAAGAGGGAGCTATACTGTATATTTTTTTGTATACACATACACAAATTGTGGATAGATGTGGAGAAATCCATCGGCTTGTAGAGTAAGGAATAAAAAATCTGTGGATATTTTCCCTTCTGCATGTGTATTTAGAGTTAAAGGCTGGCTGTCAATGATGTGACCAATTCCCTCTAGCCATTACTGTAATTTGGAGAAAAGTGATGGAGAACTGCGAAGGAGAAGAATTCCAATTAAAGGGGAGGGGAGAGCATAAGCAGAGATGTGCAATGCTTTTAGAAGTCCTCATCAGATTCCTGTGAATACAGTAATACATAAATTACCCTATACAGAAATGTTCAAACATATAATTGTGTCACAAACATGACATCTTCAGTTTCACTAATAAGTAATGAATGTCATGTGGGGGATGCAATTATTTCATCTCATCCACTCTTGCAAGTAATGTGTAATTGTAATAGTAGTAATTGCACTTCAACTAAATGTATCTTCCTAAAATGGTTGCTTGAGGATAGGCTTGTAATCACATAACCCCAGGGGACCACAGGCCACTGTATATATTTTGTATTTTGCATAACTACCATTTACTACACAAATAAATATTTTGTATTTCATGGATAAGCTGGACTTGATTTTAATTTCAAATGTGTGTGACAAATGTAAATGTGTCTGCTTGAAGCTGTTCTCATGCCCTACCACAGCAATCCTCCACAGTCTACTGCCAGCATTTGAGTGTCTTCAAGATTCTGATTTGACCAGGTGAGTTGGGGATGACATCCCAGACAGATTGCTGATTACTGATATCTGATATTGGGTTCTACCATTCATCCCACAATGGGACTAATTTCATGGGACAGCTCATGGCAAAAAGGGATTGACCATATTGTCGAGTGCAAAGAAGTCAAAGCTTGGGATGGCTTTTGATTTCGAGTATAGAGTAGCTTTGATCTTATACTGAATTCATGAATGACTATATTATCCACAAAAATAGTTGACAATTTAGCATTGAATATTCCTTTCCCACTGTGCATATAGTTAATGTAAGAATTTTATTTTCAGTATTATTTTTTGTAAATTGTTATGCTACATTCATGTTTGAAATATTTGTAGATTAAACTGTGCTATAGTAATTACCAAGGATGCTAACTGTATACCAATACTAATGTAATGCTATTTTATTTTAGAAACAACTATATATGACCACTAAAAAAATATTTTTAAGAAAAAGAGTATTATCAAATATTATAGTGCTTAACAAATGTAAGATTTATACCAGAGTTACCCAAAACACCGCCATATGCATTCGTAAGTCCAGCAACACCTTCTACGACTGCCGTATCTCAGGTCTTCACTACAGAAGCCTGAAAGGCCCACAATACTATTTCATCACATCGTCTTTTTTATGATTTTGTATTTATTTTTTGCTAAAACTTGCATGCAGATTTGCGTGCCATGATACCATCCAAACTTCAACAATGTCTAATTACACAAACACAGAAAGACAAGCATTATACACACTGTAAATATCGCATACTGTGTACAGTGCACTTAATCCAAATCAGGATGTTCATATAACGACAGAAAATGTGTAACAATAAGCTCTAAAATATAAGAACAATACAGTTTCTCTGTTATATACATTTACTCATCACTATATCTAACAGGTATTCTTACTTGTCTACCAGATCTGAGGTGATACAACGATGTTTCAGATTGTACTTTCTGTCCCTGTTGATTGTTTGTATCAACTGTGCACGCTGGAGAACTTGTGATTTGCATAACTGTCTCTTGAGTGGTCATCTCAAGCTACGGTTGTGCAAATGTCTTGTTCACTGCTGGTATGAAAGGTTTTCTCATCTGTTTTCCTCAGACATTTGCTGTTCCTCCTATAGAATCTTCCATCTGGTGTACGAACAGCAAAAGAGCTCGGTTGGTCATGTTTTTGTCGAACCACCGCTGGCTGCTAGGTTTCTTTTTGGATCCTGACATTTTCATCTGCCTTCAAGTCTGAGAGTCTCTTGGCTTGCTTGTTGAAGTACAGTGTTTGCTTCTCTTGCTTTCTTCTCAACTGTCTGTGTACCTGGGCAGCTACTGGGCTTCCCTTTTGCTTCCATCCCATTAGGAGCTGTGGTGGTGATACTGTAATCCAACACAGTAGTTAGATGTAGGGGTTGCCATTACTCTCTGATTTCTTCAGAAGATTTTTTTTTTTAGATATAGTCTGTACGGTTCTTATTGCTTGACCGTTCGACTGGGCATGACCAGGACTAGATGTGGTTTGCTTCAATTCCCATTGTTCTGCAAAGTCATTGATGAGGGTCTTTTATGAGGGTCTTTATCTGAGATGACAACATCAGGAATGCCATGCCAAGCAAACATTGATTTCATAACGACTGTGACATTGCTACTGGTGTTGTCCCTCAGTTTTGCGATTTCTGGGAACTTTAGAAATAATCTGTCATGATCCATGCCCTGCAGTTTCTCTTTTGGCGCTTGGGTCAAGCTCAACAGCCTTTGCCTGAGTATTGACGCTTGTTTCTGACTCACCGGCCGACTCTCGTACTCCCAGGTTTTTGTGATACGATTGTATGATCCTACAACCCGCATCTGTACTCACCCGATTGTGTTCTTCCCCGTACTCCCAGTGTTCCTTCTGTGCCACATAACCCGTGGTGTGAGCCACGCTGACCGCTCCAGCCGCACCGCCAAGCCACACCACCTGCTCACATTCCCGCTCCCTGCTCGCTCCTTGTTCACGATGGCTCGCCACCTCGTCTTGGATATCCTTACCATGTGCCAACCTACAATAAACCATTCTAAATCTACTCCCTCCGCTTCAGTCTGCTCTTGGGTCCGATTCCCATCCTACTACGCTCCTTGACAGAATACTCAGGCCATGACTGTCCCAGAGACTACAGAATCAGAATGTCCAAAAAAAAGCACACAAGGAATTTGTCTCCGGTAGTTGGAGCCGCTCTGTCCCAGACACTACAGAATCAGTATGTCAAAAAAAAAAACACACAAGGAATTTGTCTCCGGTAGTTGGAGCCGCTCTAGCACAACAAAAGACAGTCAATTGACGGAGAAAACTTTTGAGACATAAACACATTGAGAAAAACAGTCACTGAGCAATAAAAATTTGCTAGTAATCTGGTAATGCCGGTACAATAATTTTTTTTTGGGACAATTGTGCAAAAAAATGCAGAGTCCTTGCACTTAGAGCAGTTTGAGTGACTAATATAGCAATAGTCCGGTGTAATGACATTTGTGCAAAGGCCGCAGAGACTTCAAGGAATGTATGCAGTTTAAAATGACAAGTTGTGCGACAGTCTGGGACAATGTCGATTGTGCAAATGTTGCAGATACTCCTCAGTCAGTGTGCAAGTGGTGCAGATGCTACTCTGGCATGAGTGGCCAGTATTGGACAACAAAAGATATACAAATAGTGCAGCGTGGCGAGACTACCACAGTGAGTCCACGAGTAACGTATAATTGTCCCGAAAAGAAATGTGACAACAAACTCAAGACAACAAAATTGGCAGCATGTTGCAATGGAATTGTAAGTTAGCTATGTAAGAAGTTGATGGCAAAAGGGAAGAAGCTGTTGGAATGTCTGGTAGTTTTAGTTTGCATTGTTCGGAAGCGCTTACCTGTGGGAAGGAGCTGGAAGAGCTGGTGACCAGGATGTGGAGGGTCCAAGAGGATTTTGCACGCCCTTGTCAAGGGTGGGTCGGGGGGTACCGAGAATCTTTTCAGCAGTTTTGATTGTCCATTGCAGTCGGAGTTTGTCCTTTTTTGTAGCAGAACCCAACCAGACTGTGATGGAAGAACACAGGAGTATTCGATGACCGCTGTGTAGAACTGCTTCAACAGCTCCCATGGCAGGCCGTGCTTCCTCAGAAGCCGCAGGAAGTACATCCTCTGGTGGGCCTTTTTGAGGACGGAGTTGATGTTGATTGCCCACTTCAGGTCCTGAGACTGGGAACTTCCCAGGAACTTGAAGGTCTCGACGGTAGACACAAGGCAGCTGGACAGCATGAGGGGCAGCTGTGGTGAAGGATGCCTCCTGAAGTCCACAATCATCTCTACAGTCTTGAAAGTGTTCAGCTCCAGGTTGTGTCGGCCGCACCACAGCTCCAGCCACTCCACTTCCTGTCGATATGCAGTCTCGTCACTGTCTTTGATGAGGCCGATGACAGTGGTGTCATCTGCAAACTTCAGGAGTTTGACAGCCGGTTGCGTTGCGGTGCAGTCGTTGAGGGAAGCGCACGCACATCGGCAGACAAGACAAAGCCCTCTGCGAGATAATGGACTCCTTAAATACACTTACACAACAAGTATCCCTCCTATCCTCTCAGAGTCACTTCAGCAATCCTCCCGTGAGTATTCCAACCTCGCCTCCCGTACAAAGAGCCGTATGTTCCTCCTCCCGAACCTTACTCGGGGGATTTAGATTTATGTAGCCCATTTTTGTTAAACTGTTCTTTAGTTTTCAACCTCCAAACTCTGAGCTATCCCACCGAAAAATCTAAGATCGCTCTTGTCATTAACCTCCCGCGCAGAAGAGCTGCCAAATGGGCTACTGCGCTTTGGCACAATTCCTCCCTCACTAGACTCCTTTATGACCGAACACCCCGTTAAGGGTAGATCACCCCGTTAAGGGTAGGGAAGCCACTCGGCGTCTCCTAGCTCTCACCCAAGGTTTGAGTTCCATAGCATACTATTCCATCGATTTCCGGATACTCACGAGTGAATGTGGGTGGGACGACGCAGCGCTAAGGGGAATTTTTTAAAGGGGCTATCAGAACAACTTAAGGACGAGCTCGCGACCAGGGACGAACCCACCTCCCTCGAGAACCTGATTGCGTTAGCTATCACACTTGACAACTGCCTCCGACAGAGAGCTCGTGAGCGGGTAGTTTCGCTTTGTGCCTTGTCAATACCTGTCCCCCTCTGTCTCCCTAGCAATCAACAGCACCTGTACAGCGCACCTGTCTTCAAGCAGCACTGATTACTACCTGCATTTAAAGCCTGTCTAGTTCTACAGCCTTCGCCTGAGTAGTGACGCTTGTTTCTGACTCACCAGCCGACTCTCGTCAGGTTTTTGTGATTGTATGATCCTACAACGCGCATCTGTACTCACCCGATTGTGTTCTTCCCCGTACTCCCAGTGTTCCTTCCATGTCTTCTCCGTTTCACTGACCGCTCCAGCCACGCCGCCAAGCCACACCAGCTGCTCACGTTCCTGCTTCCTGCTCGCTCCTTGTTCCCGCTGCCTCGCCTTGGATATCCTTACCCTGTGCCAAACTACAATAAACCATTCTAAATCTATTCCCTCCGCCTGTCTGCTCTTGGGTCCAATTCACATCCTACCACACTCCGTGACATAATCCACACACAGTAGAAACAAAGATCCTCTAAAATGAATGAGATCGGTCCCTACTTTTTCCCACGGTCTGTCTGATACCGGGTGTGATAGTAGTGGCTCTCTTGGGTTGCAGTTGCGATTGTCGTTGCAAGTGGCAGACAAGGGGATCCCGAGGCGTTCCCAGGCCAGCCGAAGGATGTATATCCTCTCCAGCGTGTCCTGGGCCGTCCCCGGGGTCTCCTCCCAGTGGGACGAGCCCGGAACACCTCACCAGGGAGGTGTCCGGGAGGCATCCGAATGAGATGCCCCAGCCACCTCATCTGGCTCCTCTCGATGTGGAGGAGCAGCGACTCTACTCTGAGATCCTCCCGGATGACCGAGCTTCTCAGCCTATCTCTAAGGGAGAGCCCGGACAACCTGCAGAGGAAACTAATTTCGGCCGCTTGTATCCGGGATGGCGGCACGGTGGTTTAGGTGGTTTACCTAGCGTCGGTAGCAAAGTGATTCGTGCATTATTGAAAATAGGTGGAGGATTACCCTTTGAAACACTTCAACGAAACATTTCAAGGATCAAATTTCTTAATTTACTCTTAAATTTTTTCTTTTATACAAAACAATTGGGATTCCATCTGGGACCACCGACTTCCCTGATTTCATGCTATCAATAACATTATCGATTCCTCAAACACTAATTACTGCATCTAATTCTTCACTATGTTCATTTGAGAAGACATAGGATGTCTCAATGATTGGTCAAAAAGTCAAAATCTTGAAGCTCAATCAAATTTGTTCAATTGCACAGGTTGCAATAGTAGTCTTTGAGTGCATTATTAATTTCTACCGAATTGCTTGGGATATTTCCATTACATAGGATATTGATAATTGCCGTCCTAATTTCTAATTAATGCAGACCTATGGGAGGCACAAGCCAGTGCAAACTGTAGGCCGGTCCCAAGCCTGGGTACATGCAGAAGGTTGCGTCAGGAAGGGCATCCGTCTTAAAACTTTGCCAAACAAATATGAGCGTTCATCCTAAAAATTTCATACCGGATCGGTCGTGGCCCGGGTTACCAACGTCCGCCACCGGCGCCGTCAACCTGCAGGGCGCCGTTGGAAATTCAGCTACTGTGGGTCGAAGTCAAAGAAGAAGATGTGGAAAGCTGATTCTTCGCCAGAAAGAGAAGAGGAAAGCACACAGCCTACAAATGAATGTGGGGACTTTGAATGTTGGGACTATGACAGGAAAATCTCGGGAGTTGGTTGACATGATGATTAGGAGAAAGGTTGATATATTGTGTGTCCAGGATACCAGGTGGAAAGGCAGTAAGGCTAGAAGTTTAGGGGCAGGTTTTAAATAATTTTACCATGGTGTAGATGGGAAGAGAAATGGAGTCGGGGTTATTTTAAAAGAAGAGTTGGCTAAGAATGTGTTGGAGGTGAAAAGAGTATCAAATCGAGTGATGAGGTTGAAACTTGAAATTGAGGGTGTTATGTGTAATGTGATAAGTGGCTATGCCTCACAGGTAGGATGTGACCTAGAGGTGAAAGAGAAATTCTAGCAGGAGCTAGAAGTAGTTCTGAGCATCCCAGACAGAAAGAGAGTCGTAATTGGTGCAGATTGTAAAGGACATGTTGGTGAAGGAAATAGGGGTGATGAAGAAGTGATGGGTAAGTGCGGCATCCAGGAAAGGAACTTGGAGGGACAGATGATGGTAGACTTTGCAACAAGGATGCAAATGGCTGTAGTGAACACTTTTTTCCAGAAGAGGCACGAACATAGGGTGACCTACAAGAGCAGAGGTAGAAGCACACAGGTGGATTACATCTTGTGCAGACGATGTAATCTGAAGGAGGTTACCAACTGTAAGGTAGTGGTAGGGGAGAGTGTGGCTAGACAGCATAGGATGGTGGTGTGTAAGATGACTCTGGTGGTGGGGAAGAAAATTAGGAAGACAAAGGCAGAGAAGAGATCCATGTGGTGGTAGCTGAGACAGGACGAGTGTTGTGCAGCTTTTCGGGAAGATGTTAGACAGGCTCTCGGTGGACAGGAGGAGCTTCCAGAAGACTGGACCACTGCAACCAAGGTGATCAGAGAGGCAGGCAGGAGAGTACTTGGTGTATCTTCTGGCAGGAAAGGAGAGAAGGAGACTTGGTGGTTGAACCTCACAGTACAGGAAATCATACAAGGAAAAAGGTTAGCTAAGAAGAAGTGGGACACTGAGAGGACCGAGGAAAGGCAAAAGGAATACATTGAGATGCGACACAGGGCAAAGGTAGAGGTGGCAAAGGCCAATCAAGAGGCATATGATGACATGTATGGCAGGTTGGACACTAAAGAAGGAGAAAATGATCTACACAGGCTGGCCAGACAGAGGGATAGAGATGGGAAGGATGTACAGCAGGTTAGGGTGATTAAGGATAGAGATGGAAATATGTTGGCTGGTGCCAGCAGTGTGTTAGCTAGATGGAGAGATTACTTCGAGGTGTTGATGAATGAGGAAAATGAGAGAGAAAGGAGAGTAGAAGAGGCAAGTGTGGTGGACCAGGAAGTGGCAATGATTAGTAAGGGGGAAGTTAGAAAGGCATTAAAGAGGATAAAAAATGGAAAGGTAGTTGGTCCTGATGACATTTCTGTGGTTGTATGGAAGCATCTCGGAGAGGTGGCTGTGGAGTTTTTGACCAGCTTGTTCAATAGAATTCTAGCGCATGAGAAGATGCCTGAAATGTGTGCTGTTGCCCCTTTTTAAGAACAAGGGTGATGTGAAGAGCTGTGGGAACTATAGAGGAATAAAGTTGATGAGCCACACAATGAAGTTATGGGAAAGAGTACTGGAGGCTAGACACATGACAGAAGTGAGTATTTGCGAGCAACAGTATGGTTTCATGCCTAGAAAGAGTACCACAGATGTATTATTAGCCTTGAGGATGTTGATGGAAAAGTAAAGAGAAGGTCAGAAGGAGCTACATTGTGTCTTTGTAGATCAAGAGGTGGAAATGTACCACAACGTTAACACAACGTTAACACTATAGCTTTATTAAGGCTTATTTTCTTTTAACAGTGATGATGATGCACAGATTCATGTGCAGGATTGACCAGAAGCTATTTCCCACATTAGAAAAAAATAAAATAAAGACAATGTCAATTAATCTAACAATTAATTATTGCAAACACAGAAATCCACATTTCACTGTGGAAATTGTGCGGTTTGACATCACGTATGTTTTTTGTTCTGTTAGTATAAGCAGCTAGATTTGTGAGTGATCACACAAAGAGTAAGTTTCACAGCAGGCCAGCCGTGTACTTCCTGTTAATTACAGCCTGATTTAGTCATTGTAGTGTTCTCAAGAATCAGTCTTGTATTTCTTTTTTTATTCACTTTTTTACCGATTAGCACACACCGATTAGCATCTATTTAACATGAAACTACTGTAACGGACACACTATTGACCAAATGGTACCAGCAACCCCCAATCACTGATTGTTCTGGATAGCTGCCTCCTGACCCGCTGAGCCAGTCTGTGTACACAAGACGTCTAAGGGAGGCCGTGTCCTCTTATCAGCTAAAGACACAAGAAACCTGGTTTTTGTCACCCGGACGCTAAACTAATTAACAGTCATCTCCCCCCCCAAGCCAGTCTGAAGGGTCTGCTGAAATTGTGTTCTACGAAACGTGAGTTCAACGTGCTGTTTTACTAAGTACAACCGGGTGCATATTTGGGTTTAGAGTAACGGTAACAGAAATTCCCAGCTGCCGCATAGCTCACCGCACATTTTCATTCCAAGATTATCCCACAAATTCAGCCTTCTTTACGGATGTGTACCTGTACCTTGTTTTTTCGTCCCTCTGCTTTGGTTACCTGTAGTTTCCCCTTTTAGATTTAATTACATTTTCTATAAGATTACACTTCCTGTTGTGCTTTGTGCCACCCACTTTTCAAGTGAGCAAAAGTATTGGAACAGACATTAATAAATTAAGTTAAAGTGAATAACGTTTAATATTTGGTGGCATAACCCTTACTTGCAATATCTGCATCAACTTCACCAGACTGCTGCATTCTTCATTTGAAATGCTTTTCCAGGCCTTTACTGCAGCCTCTTTCCATTTTTGTTTGATTCTGGGGGTTTCTCCCTTCAGTCTCCTCTTAAGGAGGTAAAATGCATGCTCTATTGGGTTAAGGTCAATTGATTGACTTGGCCAGTACAAGACCTTCCCCTTTTTCTCCCTGATGAGGCTCATTGTCTTGTTGCATGATGAAGCGTCTCCCGATTAGTTTTGATCCATTTTTCTGTAAATTGCCAGACAATTGTTTTGTAGACTTCAGACTTCATTCTGCTGCTGCCATCATGAGTTACATCATCAATAAAGACTAGTCAGCCCATTCCAGAACCAGCTATGCAAGCCTCAGCTATGACATTACCTCCACCATGCCTCACAGAAGAGCTTGTGTGTTTTGGATCATAAGCAGATCCTTTCTTTCTCCGTACTCTATCACTTTGGTAAAGGTTAATCTTGGTCTCATTAGGCCATTAAACTTTGTTCCAAAACATTTTGGGCTCACCTCTGTTGTTCTTTGCAAAATCCAATCTGGCGTTTTTGCTGATGATGTCACGTACGTGGTTAAGGCGAGGGCGAGTAACGCAAGGTGAGAACATGGTGGACCCAATTGCAGGGAAGCAGGGAGGCAAGGCAGGAGTGCGGGAGTCTCAAAATAATATTTAATCTTAGAAAAGGGAAAACTGAACAAAGTCCCACAACAGATACCACTCAAATCAAAGTAACAAAGAAACACTCGAATATCTAAAACTGGAAACAAACTATGACCTGTGAGTAAGACGTGGAATAGAAACGGAAAATGACACCTGACAATGACATACCACAATGATAAAGACAACTGACGACTATGACATGGCAGAGACATGTGACAACGACAATGAACCGACAAGAACTGAAAGAAACCAGGGAACTAAATACAAACAGATAGACGAGGAACACCTGGACAAGACATGAGTGGCTGGAGAGAGCTGATTGGTCGACACAAAGCAGACGAGAACAGGTGGACACAACAACTTAATGAGCACACGACAAACATGGAACACAGGAAAACATGGAACAAAACTAAACACAACCCAAATCAAAACACAGACCATGACAGTACCCCCCCTCTAAAGGAACGGATCCCAGAAGTTCCCCAAACAACAACCAAAAAGTCACCAACCCAGTGTGGGCGGAAGGGGGCCTGGAGGAGGGTACCGAGTCCACCCCTCAGGTCAGTCTGGTGGCCATCCAGGCCACCCAGGGTGAGGTGCTTGGCTGAGCGGTTCAGGAGGTCGTCCAGGACGCCAAGCACCAGGGTCTCTACAGGGCCATTCAGGCGGACGGCCACGGTGCCGAAGCCAATGGTAATGCAGGGGCCAGGCAATAGGGTTGGGTGGCGGCCGCTGGGCGAGAGCCGCCGGAGCAAGGACGGGTGACGACCGCTGGGCGAGCGCCACCGGAGCAAGGACGGGTGGCGCCCGCTGGGGGAGCGCCCCCGGAGCAAGGACGGGTGGCGGCCGCTGGGCGAGCGCCGCCGGACCAAGGACGGGTGGCGGCCGCTGGACGAGCGCCGCCGGAGCAAGGACGGGTGGCGGCCGCTGGACGAGCGCCGCCGGAGCAAGGACGGGTGGCGGCCGCTGGACGAGCGCCGCCGGAGCAAGGACGGGTGGCGGCCGCTGGACGAGCGCCGCCGGAGCAAGGACGGGTGGCGGCCGCTGGACGAGCGCCGCCGGAGCAAGGACGGGTGGCGGCCGCTGGACGAGCGCCGCCGGAGCAAGGTCGGGTGGCGGCCGCTGGACGAGCGCCGCCGGAGCAAGGTCGGGTGGCGGCCGCTGGACGAGCGCCGCCGGAGCAAGGTCGGGTGGCGGCCGCTGGACGAGTGCCGCCGGAGCAAGGACGGGTGGCGGCCGCTGGACGAGCGCCGCCGGAGCGGGAACCTGGCGCAGCTGCCGAGGAGCAGGAACGGGAGCCTGCCGCAGCTGCCGAGGAGCAGGAACGGGAGCCTGCCGCAGCTGCCGAGGAGCAGGAACCGGAGCCTGCCGCAGCTGCCGAGGAGCAGGAACGGGAGCCTGCCGCAGCTGGAGAGGAGCAGGAACGGGGCCTGCAGTCGCTTCCTCAGCCTGCCGCCATTGAGGTTTGGGAGTAGAGGGTACGGGAGTGGAAGAGTGCACAAGGTCTCGGGAAGGTGAACTAGAAAAAATGGCTGGTACTGAACATTGTGGCTTGGGGGCAGGTTTGACTGGACGTGACTTAATTGGAGCCGTGGAACAACGTGTGGGAACAGGTGAAAAATTAAGTGACTTGTGAACAGGGAAAAAACGAGGGGGCAAAATTTGACCTTTACTTGGGCGCCTCCGTTGGCCACCACGCGGCGGTCCCGGGTAGATGGCCAAACGGGTGCCCAAGAAAAGGTCCGAGGGAAAGGTTTTGGACTCACTGGGGTAGGAAACGGGGAGACGTGACAAAAACTGACGAGGACGGGATAAAGTAGGGAAGGAACCAGAAAAATCTAAGTCTGTGTCAGAGTCAGAATCAGACAGAAGGTTAACTAAATCGGGGCCATCTTCACAATCAGAAAAATCAGAATCTAAAGAAACATGTGGATGTAAAATAGTAGGGCATGGTGAATAACTAGGACAAGTGGGGGGACCCGATGAAAAGGACAGAAAAGACTGAACGATAGGGCTTACTGGAGGAGGGTAGGTATGGATGGCAGGCTGAGGACGGTGGGAGGCAGTTTGGTGGTGTCCAGGGTGACGCCATCTTCTTCCCGCTGGGTCCTGTTCTGGTCGGTTCATTCTGTCACGTACGTGGTTAAGGCGAGGGCGAGTAATGCAAGGTGAGAACATGGTGGACCCAATTGCAGGGAAGCAGGGAGGCAAGGCAGGAGTGCGGGAGTCTCAAAATAATATTTAATCTTAGAAAAGGGAAAACTGAACAAAGTCCCACAACAGATACCACTCAAATCAAAGTAACAAAGAAACACTCGAATATCTAAAACTGGAAACAAACTATGACCTGTGAGTAAGACGTGGAATAGAAACGGAAAATGACACCTGACAATGACATACCACAATGATAAAGACAACTGACGACTATGACATGGCAGAGACGTGACAACGACAATGAACCGACAAGAACTGAAAGAAACCAGGGAACTAAATACAAACAGATAGACGAGGAACACCTGGACAAGACATGAGTGGCTGGAGAGAGCTGATTGGTCGACACAAAGCAGACGAGAACAGGTGGACACAACAACTTAATGAGCACACGACAAACATGGAACACAGGAAAACATGGAACAAAACTAAACACAACCCAAACCAAAACACAGACCATGACAGATGAGTGGATCGGATCTGATGGTTTGGCCTGTATATTTATTTTCTCGACAACAGTGGATTGTGATACCTTCACCCATGCTCTGTAGAGGTTCCAGTGATGTCACTGACTGTTGTCTTTGGGTGTTTCTTCACAGCTCTTACAATGTTTCTGTCATCAACAGCTGTTGATACTCTTGGCCGACCTGTTCGATGTCTGTTGCTCAGTGCACCAGTAGTTTTTTTTCTTTTTCAGGATATTCCAAATTGTTGCCTTGGCTATGCCCAATGTTTGTGCAATAGCTCTGATAGATTTTCCCTCTTTTCTATCAGCTTCAAAATGGTTTGTTTTTCTCCAATAGACAGCTCGCTTGTCTTCATGTTTGTTTAACAGCAAATGTAGTTTTCACAGGTGAAACCCAAAGCGGCGGCACGGTGGTCGACTGGTTAGAGCGTCTGCCTCACAGTTCTGAGGACTGGGGTTCAATCCCCAGCCCTGCCTGTGTGGAGTTTGCATGTTCTCCCCGTGCCTGCGTGGGTTTTGTCCGGGGACTCTGGTTTCCTCCCACGTCCCCCCAAAAAACATATGAACCAGGATGTGTTGAGGAGAAAGTGGGTGTGGACTGGACACACTTTACAAAAATCAACAGACAATATCACAGGGCAGGCATTTGACTGGAACCCACAGGTGAACAAGAAAGTAGGGGTGGAGGCAAGACTGATTTGGAGAAAGTGAGTCGAGCGTGAAGCCAAGAAAACCAGACAAATGTAGGCTGAGCTGAAGAAAACTGCTCAAAACCGAATTCGTTGGAGGGGTATGGTTGCTGCCCTATCCACCACTTAAGAGTCTAAAGGAACAAGAGAATACCCTTTCCAGTGTACTGTATGCCCAATCATTAAAGTGGTACTAAACAGGGCCAAAACATGTCATGTAAATTCGACACACCACAGAGAAATGTTAACAAGCAAATTTGAATAAAAAAATCGCTAACTACATAAAATCAGGCTTCAAAACTTGAATAATAAGGGCCACCTCTCAGCTCTCAGATGCTGTGGGCATGTTGAATGGATGCGCCAAAGGACGGTGTGATAGCTTCTACGATGTAAAATCGTGGTTGGAGGCTCAACTTCAAAATTGAATGGTTATTGTGCACTATAATCCTAAAAATAAGCACACAAAAGTCAACTGACCCTCATTGCTGGTGGCATAATGTCACAACCAAACACAGCACCTGATGACAGACTTTGTCCTTATAGGGAACTCGCACGAGAAAGTACACGCTCCCAGCCCCGTGACGTCACGGGGAAAATTCAAACAGGAAAAAGATGCTTAAGCTATATCTCAACAATTCAACACTATATTGTTACAAGTCTTTGTTTCCAGCACTTCAAACATATTTCATGTATTCAGAGACAAAACATGGATATCTGCTTAGTGCCACTTTAAGGCCATGCCTACAAGGAAATGAGGTATATCCACAGTTTTTTTTTAGTGAACAAAAAAACAAACAGCCGATTCATAAACAGAGGGACTCCACACCAGAAATTTAGAACTGAACAAGCCTTTTGGATTAAATGTGAAACAAAGCACAGTTCAATTGCTTTGATTCAACCTTTGCGGATTACCATGACCTGGATGACTAAGAATCTACACAGACAAATATCTCCTTTCGTGCTCCCTTCACACTTCCTACCATTGTTGTGATTATGTTTTTCAAAGGCGTCTTATTCTGTTTATGACTAACCGTGGTAGCACCACTGCACTGTTTCAGCGTCTTTGTGTGCACACACATTTCTTGAAACGATTCCCTGGTTATAGGAAACTCTTCAAAAATTAAAAAGAAGCAGATCCTCTCTGTTTCTGTGTGGACATGGCTTAAAACACAACTTTTAGAGGTAACCAACTCATTGATTAATTCTAAAATGTAAAGAATTCAATTACCCTTGACATCTGCTCCACAAAAATTCAGCCCTCTTCATTCCCCAGTAACATCTGTGTAGATCAGGGTGGCCAGCAGGTTGTTGATCTCTACTAACAACTTGCTTCTATTGTTGTATGAATTATTTCGGTAAACAAATAAATGTTGCTTAACAATTTAATACCCATTGTTGTTGTTGTTGTGAATACGTGGCATCCAGGACCTCAGAAAGACCTCTTGGCTAGCGCTATCCCCTCAGCTGGTTGGAGACCAGTGGGTCACGTGTGAGAGTCACTTCACAAGTTTGTGTAAATTTGAAACGTAATCTGTTATTTATACGAGATTTCAGATAATGGTGATGTCAGTCTTTAAGCAAGAACATGTTTCCTGTCACTTCAGTATGCTAAAAGAAAATGAATGTTTTGCTAGTTGTAATACTGTTGTAATCAGTATTGAATATCTTTTAGACCCCCCTGGGTCCTGGGGAGTGGATGGGCTCGCTGGCTTGGCCACCCCTTCCTCATTGTGCTGGCTCAGCAACTCCGTACACCAGATGACTAACATGCATGTGATATGGTGTTCATTCGCTAATATGTGTCATGAGTTGTGCCCCTTAGTTCTTGTGTTCGAGATTGGGTGGGGCTTTGCACCCCTCTCACCTTCTCTCTCTCACTCCCTCTCTCTCTTCCCAGTAGCACCACCTCGGCCACACAACTGTCATCAATCAGCCTTCATCATTACCTGCATAAAAGCCTGTCAGATCCCAGAAACTCTTGCCAGAGTATTAACGTTCTCCCACACCGGCTCTCTAACCAACAAGTAAGCGACACCAGTCCTTTGCTATCCTTCTGACCTCCGTGTTTTCCCTTGTCCTCTACATCAAAATCAGAATCTGGTAGATGATTAGTGTCAACCACAATGTAATAGGAAACATCTGGGCCACAAAACATACTGTCAGACACACTGCTTTTGCTCACATAAAAATGGGTGAATTCAAACAAAAGGTGCAATCATCTAAGTTGTTTATCAAATCCAGCTTTAAATACCTATAATTAAAAGCTGAAATGTTGATCTCTAATCAACTATTAATCTTCTGATGTCCAATCCAAATTCAAATTTGGAGAGTAGACTGAGTGTCACCAATCTCCATAATTTGATGACTGACGTACAAAGATTTGATTATTTTATTATAGTTCAGTCTGGCAATTTTTTGGTTCATATACCGTATTTTTACGACCATAAGGCACACTTAAAAGTTTAGAATTTTCTCCAAAATGGACGGGGCGCCTTATAATGCGGCACGCCTTATGTGTGCACCCAGTTCCAAAAGCTGTAAATGTTGTTGTGTGACTTTAATGAGCGCTCCACTTGACTGACTGGGAGCATTTCCTGCCGAAACGCAGACATGACTGAGGACAGCATGCGGACATAAAGGGGGATGGGTGCACGTGACAGAGGACGCTAAAGACACTCCCCCAGTAGGTATATAATTCCGGTATGTGCATCGGTTGGGCTAAGGACCCTTGAAAATGGCACCTACGAAGAGACACACTTACAAAGCACAGTTTAAACTGCAAGCTGTTAGTTACGCGGAGGAGCATGAGAATCGAGCAGTCGCGAGAGAATTCAAGATCAACAAATCCATGGTTCGCAAGTGGTGGAAGGAGGAAAACGAGCTTCGCCAAGTCAAAAAGGCTCCCCCGGGAAGAGCTGGCTGGGGAGAGGGAAGTCTGGGTGTCCCTGCTAAAGCTACTGCCCCCGCGACCCAACCAATAAGCAGTAGAAAATGGATGGATGGATGGATGGATGGACTCCGGAGAAAACCCACTCAGGCACAGGGAGAACACGCAAACTCCACACAGGCGGGGCCGGGGATTGAACCCCAGACCTCAGAACTGTGATGCAGACGCTCTAACCAGTCGTCCAACGTGCCGCCTATTAAACTCTAAAACTATTATTTTCTGAGTCGTGCACTCCTGGCAACCAGTGAGGCAGAGTGTTGAGGCCACCTCATGAGGGGTATATTTTCCAGTGTGCTTGAGTCAGAAAAGGTGCACAGCTGCACACTTTTCTGACTGTGCATATTCTCCTGTCCAGTCAGATCAATCACTGACACACCCTGTGCCAACTACGCACTCTGGGTGGAGAAACCCAATATGGGTGTTCTCTGTCAAATCTAACCTGGCATACATGGTGTGCACATCCTGCCATCAATTTATGAACATAGCTCTTCTTCACTCGAGAGGCTGTTGTCAGTCTCCCGTCCCGTGAATGTGAAACATCATATTGCATGTTTTGATTCAGTTGACTGCTGCCAATGGCCCGGTGGCTAACATTGCAAATGGTGCAGGACAAACCTGCCCCATAACACTCACCAACTGCAAATGGCCATAATATGTCCTTACTACATTATTATAACATAATAATTACAACGGTAGGCACACATGCTTTTCTATTGATGAACCTCCAAATATGCATTGCTTCATAAGCACAGTATTCTAATTAGATTACTTTTATTGGATGTATTTCATGAAAAATTATTTTAAAAAATACTGTGCACACATCAGCGGTGCTCTCGTCTCACTGGCAATAACATATTCACTAGGTAAATTAATGTCTGATTTAAAGTGTGCTACATTTTCCCAATTGATTTCTATGGCATTCACGTGTCTCAGGAAAACTCCATGCTCCATGATTTACAGCCAGCCTCAGACTTCAATGAGTCACGTCTCTTGGGAGGTTGCACACACATGAGCCTGTGATGCATGGTGGGTGGGCCAGATGTCATGATGGGAGAATGTGCGTACATTCAAAGTGTGCAAGCCAGGCGCATAAAAATGGGAGAATGTGACACTTAATGTGTATCTCGAGGGAGCTCGAAAGAGGATTACATTTGGATTCGAGGCCTATGTTTTAGATTAAACAGGGGAAAAGACAATGGCAACATGCAATGTTTTCAATTTGAAGATGTGAAGTGGACAGAACAACTTCGACATCTAACTTCATCAGTCACTATGAAACCTTCAGACACAGGTAAGCTATGTTAGCATCACTGTATAGCTCACTGCTAGCTGGTCAAACATAAACTAAATTTCATGTCAGTTATGCATGTAATTGAGAATACAATAAAGTGATGGGCAATACGGAGACGGAAAACTATACCATTAAAAAAACTGTAATTGTAAATGTCTTAGCATAGACATGGTATGTACAGGATACAGTATATGGACTGCGCCTTGAGTGGGTTAACTCGTTGGTGCGCTGCATCAGCGTGTCCACCTGTGGTCATGTAGAATGGAGGATCTGTATACCTTTTATACTGGAACTGTTTTTCTGTGTCGCAGGGGAGTTTTATATACTGCCTCTGTGATTTTTAAAAAATATATATTTTTATTTATTTTTTTGTATATTTGTATTGTTTAGTTTTTTGAGTACAGAGAGACAGAGAAAAAAGAGAACTGAGAGAAAAATAACCACAAGTAAAGAAAGGACCCTCGCTGTGAGAAAAAAAAAACATGAGTGGCACAGCATTTCATTGGAGTCTGGTTTTATACGGGACAGTAGTGCTACATCCTCTGAGGAGCAGGACAAGATAGGATAGGGCAGGACATGACAGGGACAGGACGAGAAGAAAACAGGACAGGTGTAGTGACTTGGAGTATAGTGGAAGTGGCTATGTAATATCAAAACATCTGTACAAACTGAATGCAAGTGAGAGGGCAAAGTCATAAGAGTTTTGTATAGCAACAATAAGTCGCATGAGTGTGTGGATCTATGGACAAATGCAAGTGAACTGAAAATGTCACGCATGCACAATAAACGTCAAAAGTGCCCTGGAGTTGCTGTGCAGAAGACCTCGCCCCACCCATTCAAGAGTGAAGGGCGTGCCAGGGGGCCCACACTGGTGCGGCGCACACCAAGGGAACCATAGAGCGAGAGGCTTCCACCAGCCAGTAAAGTCCACCGCAGTAGCAAGCCTCCGTCTTAGCCGAGCCAGTGAACCGCACCAGGTGGAGAGGAGGATGGAGAGACGATGGGGTAAAAAATGGCGGGGGTGCCACAGGAGGCTGTGACAGGGCAAGAGAGGCCAAAGTCATCTGGCCAAAAGAGGGCTGGGAGGCTCAGAATGATTGATGTATACTCAACTCCCCCCATTACTATGACCACCAGGTCTCAGACTGGTAGTGAATAGGCCCTACACTATGCTTGTGTGCCCCATATGGTATCCTGCATTAAAAACTGGGGAAGCTGGTGGGGGTAAGGGGCGAGGAAGTCTACTGCTGCCCTACAGCCTGCCCCCCTGAATAATACAGCTCCAAAGAAAATGTACGTATGTAGTGCATTAAAAGACGTGGGGGATGAGTGTGTGCAGTGCGTTAAAACTTGGGGGACGGACAGAGCAGAGGAGCGAAGTGTTGTCTGGATCAGGAAACAGTACAGACATGCTGAAGCCCATTCCGCCTTCAGCATCCCCACGCCTGCAAGGCCCACCTCCCTGAGATGGAGCATGCCTTGCCAAAGATGAAGGCCCCGTCACCATGGCCACCAAAATGAGGACTAAAAAGGAAAAAGCCATACAGTGCTGCACTGGTGACAAAATTATTTTATACTTCGTAATGACCACAGACAACAATGGTGCAATATGCGGTGGCAGAGGCTGTGGGCAAAGTTTCCCGTGAATAGAGGCCAGGGCTTTGCGGTGACCACAGGCCACAACGATGCACCCCAAGCAGGCCAAAGCAGCAATGGAACATGGAGGGTAGAAAAAAATGCACTGTTACAAATGAGAGTGCAGAAGAACCCCTACTGTCCCCATGACACACTGAAACCAGAAATGATGTATATGTGTGAGTATGGTGGTAAAATGAAATATAGGTGTAGATGTGAAGAAAAGCGTTTATCGCTAGTCATGTCTAAAATGAACTGCAGAGCTACAGAATCAATAAATGTGTTTTAAGATCCACACCTTATCTCATGACTTTAACATTAACCTTCCATTAACCATTACACAAGAGTTCGATAGCACTTCAGTCAATAATGTTAATTTAAAAAGGCTTTTTTAGAGATGGTGTATTCATATTATGGTAAAGCAACAATCTGTGGGAAGGGCTATTTGAAACTGTAAAAGCTCTTTCAGGATGAAATAGTCCATGCTGGGATTAATCATGAAGATGAACCTGTTTCTTTGCAATAATCTGATGGAGAGGTCATTCCCTTTCAGAGTGGTGATGCCCATGCCCTCTGTCTTGCCTTAACCTTCACTGTAATTTGGCCCAGTGGAATATAACAAATAGTGCACATAATTGAACATTACTACCCTGATGATTTCTGGCAGTGTTAGCAACGATGTTCCCAGGTCAACATTTATGTCACTTAAAGGGGAAAAATGGTACTAATGTTGCTCTTTGATCTCAGTAAATTGATAATGGAGGCCAAGAATCAGTCTTTCAGGAAAGTAACTCAGAGCGAGTAACTCAGACTTACTGTATCATCAACATTAAAGTCTTACAGCATGTAGCGCTGTCTACAAAGCAGACTGTGAGGGAAGTATTGTATCTCAGACATATTTATATAAATGTACCCAACTGGTGAGTTATGTATAAACATCTGAAGCAATCACATAATTTAGAAACAGCGGGATTTGATTGTGATATGTACTGTACTTTACTCTGCTTGTACCACTTGATAGCATGATGCTAAACAGAGCTAATGCACTGTTTTTCAATGTTTATAGCAATAATAAAATATTTAATATTTAATACTTTTACTATTGCATATAAATTGGCAAACGTTTTGTGATGTGAAAACAAATCTCCTTGTTCAAAACTGTTTAATACGAATCTAAAAATGCATATCTTAAAAAACATAAATGACTTAAAAGTACCAGAATAGATTGTAAGGTTTGTTTGGTTTGGTTTCATTCCATTTAACATAACGTGGATGCTACCTCAGCATTATTTAAATGTGGGTGAACCTTTAGCTTCTTATTTTGTCAGTACATTTTGGTAAATGAAAAGAAAAAAAATAGACATTTGATTTTTGCACAATTTTCTGGCATCCTGAAAAATGTTAACATGCAATTATGGTGTCAGACAGCAGGAAGATAAGGGTTTGGCTCACCAAGGGCTCTGTGACAGGTGCATTGTGGGAAAATTGATTCTTACATAGGGGTAAGTGAATTGTCATTACCCATCTGTTTCTTGTGACACATGGCTGGGTGCCTTACGATTTGTTACAACAGTTTTGAATTGGCCTGCCACCTTTTCCACGTCTCGTGTCCAACTCTCCAGATTAGAAGGGAAAGAGTGAAAACCTTCTCTTCATAGGTCAAGAGCTCAGCTTCTGAAGGGTTACACATCAGTCATGCTGGAGGTGAAGTTGAGCAGAAAAATGCAACCATGATATTTGCCTGTCTCCCTCTCTGCTTATTCAGTCATCACAAGTTAGACAGGCAGAGGAAGGAAAAGTTAAAGGAAAAAAACAGGGAAAGTGCTACATTTGGAAAGCTTGTCATTGTGAAAAGAAAGGAATCAATATAATATCTGTTGCCTCCATTAGCTTGATTAAAAAGAGCAATGAAGGGAGGGGGTTGGGAGATTCTGCGGGCTAAACAACTTTATTCAATGAATTATAACAGGGAGCTTTTGGCCCGTTAAAAGGAGACGAATGAAAGAGACTTCCAGTCTGATTTTCAAAACCCCTGGCGTGGTCCCATTAGAACAATGATGCCCATATGGCAGTGAGAGAGACAATGACTTTACAGTTAGTGGTATGTATCCATATTTTCTTCAGGACTCATCTGTTGCTTCACAAAAAAAAAAAACTTATAAATAACATTTAATATAAAAACATAATGCACTTGCAACATTTTATTTGAGCGAATAAGAGCATACTCAGACTAGACCATTCGAACCGTGCCTTGGCCGAAATTCAGAAATCAGCACATTTACTTGTGTTATCACTTAATTGTACAATGCTGCATTCTGTTTATGGGTAATATTCATATAATTTAATCAATAACGGAAAACACAACAAAAAAAAAAAAAAAATTATGTTATGCCGCCTAGATTTTACCCGTATGGTAAATGTCTGCGATGCTGCAATGGCCACACTTAAAGTCATATTTTCAAAAAGTCATTGATGATTTCAAATTTTAGGCATTCACAATAAAGACAAAAGTGCATAACGGTAATGACATAAACATCTTGTGGGTTGCACAATTTACGTGTTGCCCTTTAAACACTGCGGATGCAAGTGCATAAATGATCCTAACTCACAATAAACCCATTACGCTCTTGTCTTTATCCAATTCTAATACCAGTAAAGTTATGCAATAGTTCCACCAATTCAAAAAATTCATAAATATTCATTCATATCTCATAAATAACACCATTTATTTTGCTGTCTCCTATTATATGAATGCAAAATGGCTGCGTCATCCTGGTACTTCAGCTCACATCCCCCTCTGCTTTATTGCAACAACATAATGAGGCTCTCTCCAGTAGCATTAATGGTAAAGACAGCTTGAATGACAAATAATTACCGTTTGTAAAATAACCAAAAAAGGAACTCTGAAGACACTCAGATGCATTTTGTGTTTGTTTTCATGGAAAAGGCAAACAGTATTTAGTAATAGGAGAAAAGTCCTATACAGTATATCCAAAAATGTAATTAGCATCTGCAGAAAGCACATTGCAAATTATGAAACAGGGGATTTGGGGATCGAACCCAAAACCTTCGGATTGTGAGGCGACTACTGCACCGCCATAAATAATAATAAATAGACTCTGGAATGACCATTAGAAAGGGTCAACAGAAAGTCAGCCAGGAGAGCTCCCAGCAGGGCATCGTTTCAGGCAGTCAGCAACATTTATTCGGTAATTCATGTGTGTAGGGAAGAAAATGTAAAACCCCCAATTCCAATGAAGTTGGGACGTTGTATAAAACATAAAAACAGAATACAATGATTTGTACATCCTTTTCAACCTATCTTCAATTCAATACATTGAAAAGACAAAAAAAAATAACATTCAAACTGATGAACTTTGTTTGTTTGTTTGTTTCAAATATTCACTCATTTTGAATTTGATGCCTACAGCATGTTTCAAAAAAGCTGGAAGGGACATGTTTACCACTGTGTTACATCAATTTTCCTTTTAACGACACTCAATAAGCATTTGGGAACTGAGGACACTAATTGTTGAAGCTTTGTAGGTGGAATTGTTTTCCATTCGTGCTTGATGTACAACTTCAGTTGCTCAACAGTCCGGGGTCTCCATTGTCGTATTTTGCGCTTCATAATACGCCACCCATTTTCAATGGGAGACAGGTCTCGACTGCTGACAGGCCAGTCTAGTACTTGCACTCTTTTACTACGAAGCCACGCTGATGTTAACACTTGCAGAGTGTGCGATGTCACTGTCTTGCTGAAATAAGCAGTGACATCCCTGAAGAAGATGTTGCTTGGATGCCAGCATACGTTGCTCCAAAACCTGTATGTATCTGTCAGCATTATTGGTGCCTTCACAGATGTGCAAGTTACCCATGCCATAGGCACTAACACACCCCCATACCATCACAGATGCTGGCTTTTGAACTTTGCACTGATCACAATCTGGATGGCCCTTTTCCTCTTTGGGCCGGAGGACACAAATCCATGATTTCCACAAAATTGTTTTAAGTGTGAACTCTTTAGACCAGAGCACACTTTTCCACTTTGTGTCAGTCCATCACAGATGAGCTGGGGCCAGCGGTGTTTGTGGGTGTTGTTGATGTATGGCTTTCCCTTTGTATGGTAGAATTGTATCTTGCATTTGTAGATATAGCAACCAACTCTGTGTTAACTCACAATGGTTTTCTGAAGTGTGCCTGAGCCCACGTGGCAATATCTTTCAGACAATAACAGCAGTTTTTAATGCAGTATCGCATGAGGGATCGAAGAGCATGAAACTGCTGCAGCTCATTCAAAATGCTGCAGCTCGGTTTCTGACCAGAAGAAAGAGGTCAGAGCATATTACCGTATTTTCACAACCAAGAAGCGTACTTAAAAGTCTTAAATTTTCTCCAAAATGGATGGGGCGCTTTATAATGCAGCGCGCCTTATGTGTGCACCGAGTTCCAAAATCTGTAAATGTTGTTGTGTGACTTTAATGACTGACTGTGAGCATTTCCTTGTGGCACAGTGGATGACTGGTTAGAGTGTCTGCCTCACAGTTCTGAGGACCGGGGTTCAATCCCCAGCCCTGCCTGTATGGAGTTTGCATGTTCTCCCCGTGCCTGCGTGGGTTTTCTCTGGGCACTCCGGTTTCCTCCCACATCCCAAAAACATGCATGGGAGTTTAATTGAAGACTCTAAATTGCCCTTAGGTGTGAATGTGAGTGCAAATGTTTGTTTGTTTATGTGTGCCCTGCGATTGGCTGGCAACCAGTTCAGGGTGTACCCCGCCTCCTGCACGAAGATAGCTGGGATAGGCTCCAGCACTCCCATGACCTTTGTGAGGATAAGCGGCTCAGAAAATGGATGGATGGATGGGAGCATATCCTGCCAACACACTGCTTATATAGAGGAAGGCGGACGTGACTGAGGACAGCATGCGGACGTTAAAGGAGGAAGGGTCCACGTGACAGAGGACGCTAAAGGCACGCCCCCAGTAGGTATATAGTTCCGGTATGTGCATCTGTTTGGCTAAGGACCCCCGAAAATGGCACCTACGAAGAGACAGACTTACAAAGCACAGTTTAAACTGCAAGCTATTAGTTACGTGGAGGAACATGGGAATCGAGCAACCCTGAGAGAATTCAAGATCAATGAATCCATGGTTCGCAAATAGAGGAAGCAGGAAAATGAGCTTCGCTAAGTCAAGAAGACAAAGCTGAGTTTCCGCGGAAACAAGGCGAGGTGGCCCGAGTTGGAAGACCAACTCGAGCAATGGATTAATGGGCAAAGAACAGCCGGGAGAAGCGTCACATTTGACTGAGTGCAATAACTCGGAGCTTGCCATCATTCCGGGAGGCTTGACGAAGGAACTCCAACCACTGGACATCGGTGAAAACAGGGCGTTCAAAGTGAAGTTGCGAGCGGCATGGAAGCGATGGATGACAGATGGCGAACACAGTTAGACTAGGAGGCAGCACCGGGCGAGTAACGCCACAATTTGTGAATGGATTGTGGATGCTTTGGCTAACATGTCAGCTGTTCATTTCGGATACAGAAGATGAGGGCTTTGATGGATTTGTGGATGAGGATTGATCAAAAACTAATTTGAGTACATTGTTAAATACTTCAATAAAGTACAACCAAACTCAGTTTTGCTCCCACTACCTTTTTAAAAACATTGTTTTAGCGTGCATGCATGCTACCGTATGTTTTAAACTAGCGTATGTTTTACCATTCCTGCGCCCAATAATACGGTGCACCTTATGTATGTGTTAAATACAGAAATAGACCCCGTAACTGAGACTGCACCTTTTAATACGGTGCGCCTTATTGTCGTGAAAATAAGGTACTCCATTTCTAAAGTCTTTACACTGGTTTCCAGTCAGCTTTAGATTTTAAAGTTCTGCTACTGGTCTATAAATCACAAAACCGTTTAGGTCTTGAATACATGAAAGAAATGCTAATGGAATATTAACCCAGTAGGGCTCTGAGATCAACAGACGCAGGTCAAATAGTGGAGCACAGAGTCCAAAGCAAATACGGTGAAGCAGCATTTAGCTATTATGCTGCACACAAATGGAATAAGTTTCCCCAGTTGAAGTCAGCCCCAAATGTGCATGTTTTTAAGTCCAGGTTAAAAACTTATTTTTTTCCTCATGCTTTCTAGAGCATTTCCAATTTTAAATTTCTTGCATTGTATGCTGTTTTAATTGTTTTTTTTCCCTCTTTGTATTAAATGTTTATAAGCTGTTTTTTTCTTTGCTGCTTTCAATCATGAAAAGCACATTGAGTTACCTTGTGTATGAAATGCGCTAAATAAATAAATTTGCTTTGCTTTATCATCACCTGCATTTAAGCCTGCCGGATCCAAGACTCCACTGCCAGAGTATTAACGTCCACTCGTGGTACAACGGCTCTCAACTTACACATAAGCTACGCCAGTCCTTGCAATATTTCTGACCTCCATGTTCTTCCTTGTCCTCAGTCCTCCTTCAGTGTTCCCCGCCTTGCTGACCTCTTCACCACGCCGCCAAACCATCCACCTGCTCACGCCACCGCCTGCCACACGCTCCCTGTCTCGACAACCCGCCAGTACGCCTCAAGCATCCACCTCCAACTCCCTTTACAATAAACCATTCTTCAAAAACTTCTTCAGCCTCCACCTGGTTCTGAGTCCAGTTAAAATTAATACCATCGCATCGTGACCGAATACTCTGGCCTCCATAGACCCAGCAACCCCAGAGGCGCTAAGACAAGCACTCACCATCCAAGGTGCCCATATAGGAAGAGAGGATAAAGCTCTCCAGGAGATCATGTAATCATTACGCTCTCTCACGCAACAAGCCTCCTTACACTCACTCGGGGCGCTAGTTCCGTTGCCTCTTATTCAGTAGGATTCAGAATACTTGCGGGTGAATGCGGGTGGGATGATGGCGTGGTCAGGGGTAGTTTTCTAAACGGGTTTTCGGAGCAGCTGAAGGACGAGCTTGCTGCCCGGGACGAGGTCTCCTCACTCAAAGATCTCATTTCGCTATCCATCCGCCTTGACAACCGATTACGGGACAGAGCACAAGAGAGAGGGGTTAGAGCGCGTAAAATTATTTCCTCCATGGGCACTGCGCCGTCAGCACCTCATCCGTCTTCTGAACCACCAAACACCTCTTTGTCACCCCCCACTGCACCAGATGAGCCCATGCAACTTGGTAACACGAGATTAGACCTCCAGGAACGTCAGTGCCGTTTTACCCAGTGACTGTGTATTTATTGCAGAAAATCAGGCCATTTCAATTCTACCGCTGCTTCATCCGCAATTATAGTAAAGTCGCAATTCCTCTCACGAGCCTTACCTCCACCAGCTCTCAGTTTCAGTGGACCCCGGCTGCATCCCAAGCCTTCGACCAGCTTAAGACCCTGTTCACCAGTGCGCCCATCCTACGCCACCCCGACGCTCCCTCCAGTTCGTGGTGGATGTTGACGCCTCGGCACTGGGGCGGGGGCCGTTCTCTCGCAGTGGGACCCCTCTTCCCAAAACTTCATCCCTGTGCTTTTTTTCCCGTCGTCTATCCCCTGCAGAACGGAACTGTGACATTGGCAACCGAGAGCTGCTGGCCATCATCTGGGGATTGGAGGAGTGGAGGCATTGGCTGGAGGGGACTGATTCACGGTTTGTCATCTGGACTGATCACAAGAACCTTGCCTACCTCCGTTCCGCCAAACGCCTTAACCCCTGACAAGCTCACTGGGCCCTCTTCTTGAGCCGATTTAACTTCAGCCTCTCCTTCCGTCCTGGTTCCCGCAACGGCAAACCTGTCGCCCTGTCTCGCATATAGTCACCCCCCTCCAGCCCGGCAGAACACGAAACCATCCTCCCTCCGTCCTGCTTCGTTGGGGCAGCCACCTGGGAAAACGAGCAGATTGGGAAACATGCTGAAGAGACCCAACCAGATCCCAAGACTGGATCTCCTAACCAGCTGTTCGTCCCCGACTTGGCACGTTCTGACGTTCACCAGTGGGCCCACAGATCAAAACTCACCTTTCACCCCGGAATCACCCGCACCATCCAATTCATACGGCAGCACTTCTGGTGGCCTAGCCTGGTGAAAGACACCTGGGAGTTCGTCCAAGCCTGCTCCGTCTGCCCTCAAGGGAAGAGTTCACATCTGGCCCCAGCTGGTCTGCTGAGCCCCTTACCTATACCGAGCCGCCCTTGTTCCCACATTGCCTTGGATTTTGTTACCGGCCTACCCCTCTCTGAAGGTAACTATAATTTTTACTATTATCGATCGATTTTCCAAATACGTCCATTACATACCCCAAGCTACCCTCTGCCTTTGAAACTGCTAATCTCCTTGTCAATCATGTCTTCAAACTCCATGGAATCCCCATGGAATGAGTTCTGTAAAGCAGTGGTCACAGCAACCAGCTTGTCTTCCGGATACCATCCACAGACCAACGGCCAGACGGAGCGGGCAAATCAGTCCCTGGAGTCGGCCCTTCGCTGCGTTGCCGCATGCAACCCCACCTCCTGGAACTCATTCCTCCCATGGATAGAATACGCCCACAACTCCCTCACCGGCTCCGCCACTGGTATGTCTCTGTTCATGGCCTGCTACGGTTTCCAACCTCCATTATTTAGGGAACAGGAGAATGCAGTGGCGGTTCTCGTGGTAAGGGATCACCTAAAGAGGGTCTTGTCCATTTGGAAGGACCTCAGGGCGGCCTCAACTCGGTCCGCGGAGAGAAATAAACGGCTCGCGGACCTTCATCGCTTCCCAACGCCTGCGTACAAGGTTGGTCAGACTGTTTGGCCTTCCTCCCGTGACCTCCCTCTCCAGATGGAATCCCGAAAACTCACTCTGTGCTTTATTTGTCCGTTCCTGATCACTAAAATCATCAATCCCACATCAGTTCAACTAAAACTTCCGCAATCTCTTAAGATTCATCCGACGTTCCATGTGTCACTACTCAAGCTTGTCTCCACCTGCGCCAGGAGGTGTCCATTGAGAGGGGGGTACTGTCATGAGCTGTGCCCTGCAGTTTCTTTGTTGGAGGTGGTGCCTTCACAGATGTGTAAGTTACCCATGCCATTGGCACTAACACAGCCCCATACCATTAAAAATGCTGGCTTTTGAACTTTGCGTCCAGAACAGTCCGGATGATTCTTTTCCTCTTTGGCCCGGAGGACACAACGTCCACAATTTCTAAAAATAATTTGAAATGTGGACTCGTCGGACCACAGAACACTTTTCCACTTTGCATCAGTCCATCTTAGATGAGCTCGGGCCCAGAGAAGCCGGCGGCGTTTCTGGGTGTTGTTGATAAATGGCCTTTGCTTTGCATAGTAGAGTTTTATGTTGCACTTACGTTGCAGTTTAAGTTGCATTTACTGACATTGGTTTTCGGAAGTGTTCCTGAGCACATGTGGTGATATCCTTTATCCTTTTGATGTCAGTTTTTGATGCAGTGCCGCCTGAGGGATCAAAGGTCACGGGCATTCAACGCCGAAAACAGCCTTGCCCCTGACATGCAGTGATTTCTCCGGATTCTCTGAACCTTTTGGTGATATTATGGACCGTAGATGATGAAATCCCTAAATTCCTTGCAATTGTAAGTTGAGGAACATTGTCCTTAAACTGTTCGACTATTTTCTCACGCACTTGTTCACAAAGAGGTGAACCTTGCCCTATCTTTGCTTGTGAATGACTGAGCAATTCAGGTAAGTTCCTTTTATACCCAATCATGGCACCCACCTGTTCCCAATTAGCCTGTTCACCTATGGGACGTTCCAAACAGGTGTTTGATGAGCATTCCTCAACTTTCTCAGTCTTTTTTGCCACCTGTCCCAGCTTTTTTGGAATGTGTTGCAGCCATAAAATTCTAAGTTAATGATTATTTTCTAAAAACAATCAAGTTTATCAGTTTGAACATTAAATATATTGTCTTTGTGGTGTATTCAATTAAATATAGGTTGAACATGATTTGAAAATCATTGTATTCTGTTTTTATTTATGTTTAACACAACATCCCAACTTCATTGGAATTGGGGTTGTAGGTCCAGTTAAAATTAATACCATGGCATCCTAACAGCCATCATAGAACGTTTATTACTTGTCCAGGGCAAATAACATTTTAACATTATTATTTTATTTTTGATGCAAGGTTGAGAACCAAGAAGACTAATGAATACTGTATATTCATCAGTAGTCTTCTTTTTTCCTTTAATTTCTTTCCTTTGGATGAAATTACATACAATACTCTTTTAACCCTCTCTCAATTTTAATGACAAATAAAATAAACCCAGCAAAAGAGCTAACCATTCTTTCACAGAACCAACACTTCTGCTAGGTCTTCAATATGGCCAATGGCAATCACACCCCATCAGGACAATGAAAAATCAGAAACACTGGACAATCAGCAGTCTTTTCTGCTAATAATGTGAGTCCAGTTTCAGAAAAGTTCTTATTTTCTTCACACATTCTTCTCTCCCCTCTGTCAACTTTTCAAAAAAATGTTGCAAAAAGAGTTAATCCTTTGAATTCAGTTCTATTAAGGTGCGCTGATGGCTGCCATCACATATTCACGTCAAGCAACCAAAATTTTGGTCGAACTCCAAATTGTACAGCTTGTGAGGCAAGCTTCAAGGCACCACTGTATATGCAGCAGAGTGTATATTTAATTTCACGCATGGGTCAAATGGGTATAATAAATTAATTACAATCAGTAAATAAAATGAAATAAAATAAAAGGGATGATTGTATACTGCTTGGTGGAAATAGGTATTAAAGTATTTCTCTCCATGTCTGTCACAATTCTGGCAACTCAATTTCCATACACTGTAAAAAGTAATCCCAGACTCAACCCTCTACGTAAACAGCTTCCATCTCTTTTCTGTGGGAGTGACAGCTGCTTCTTTATGCACAAAAGGTGTATGTGTGAACAATAGACAAATGTGAAGGGTGATGAACTGTGTACTTTTTGGATGTTTCCATAAAAAAACTGTATATTATTGTTTGTGGGTGCGTCATGTGAGATTGTGAATCAGAGTAGTGAAGCTAGAGAAGGGCATGATTAAAGTCCCCAGAGATAAAATAAAAAAAATAAAAAAAGTGGGTTCTGTGCTGGCTTTTCATGAGTGCCAGACTTCACAAGCAACACCTGCACTTTCAGGGGAGAGAATACACAGTGTAAACACTATTGTGATAATGTGTGAGAATTCCCATTCACGAATACTGGCTGACCATTTCCTTTTCTCTTACTGCTCTCTACGATCTCATTGGCACTGTTGCATGATAAGGAGAGGATGGAAGTTTGTACCTCATAAGTAGCATCACTATGTTGTGGATTTACATGGGCAGCCCCACAATTATAATTTCACTCTATTGTCAAGTCACCAACTAACGGTCTTTTGAAGGAAAGAATTACAATGAGCCAAGTAAATATAATTAATCTTTGTTACTAAAAAATATTAATTGGGAGACTGGGGCAAGAATGTCACACTTTTTACTAAATATTTCTTGGAATCAATACATCATATATAAACAAAATGTGTACCAGATGAAAGACCAAAGTCTCAGGTACTGTATAAATTTCGTATTCATGTCATGTTCATATTTTTTTTCAGTGCAGTGTTATAAGCAATGTAATAGACAGTGTGAACATGTGAGTGGTTGCCCCACCATCAAGTAAGTTGTTTTACTATATGGGGTAAGATGTCACACTGGATTTTGCAAATAGTGAAAGAAGGACAAAATTATTGTTGTTCACCTTTTTTACTTGAAAGTGAACATTGAGGTCATCCATCCATCCATCCATTTTCTGAGCTGCTTCTCCTCACCAGGGTCGCGGGCGTGCTGGACCCTATCCCAGCTATCATCGGGCAGGAGGCGGGGTACAGCCTGAACTGGTTGCCAGCCAATTGCCGGGCACACATAAACAAACAACCATTTGCACTCACGTTCACACCTAAGGGCAATTTAGAGTCTCTGATTCATGCATGTTTTGGGGCTGTGGGGAAACCGGAGTGCCCGGAGAAAACCCTCGCAGGCACGGGGATTGAATCCCGGTCCTCAGAACTGTGAGGCTGACGCTCTAACCAGTCATCCACCGTGCCACACATTGAAGTCAGGCACAGAAAGTGTTCATCAGCTTGAAAAAGCCACTGAACCATTGAACAAACGTTAACTTAAAATATTATGCTAAATGTCCTTCGGAACTATTAGCATGTAGGCCATGCCTCTCAGTCTCAATCGTCTATTTTACCTTTCTTTAAAATGAAAATTAAGATTAAAATAAGTTACAAAAATAAAACTTTGCCTATATATATATATATATATATATATATATATATATATATTGGCCTGTTAAAAAAATATATTGGCCTGTTAAAAAAATAAAAATAAAAATAAAAAAATAATATATAATATATATAATATATATATATATATATATATATATATATATATATATATATATATATATATATATATATATAATTTGCGTCCAGACAGCTGTGTCAGCCGTCAAGACCTTCAAGTTCCCTGGAATTACAGTCTCTCAGGACCTGAAGTGGGAGATCAACATCAACGCTATCCTCAAAAAGGCCCAGCAGAGGATGTACTTCCTCTGGCTACTGAGGAAGCACGGCCTTCCACAGGAGCTGTTTAGCAGTTTAGCAGTTCTAAACAGGGGTCCTCGAATCAGTCATGTGTTCTTCCATCACAGTCTGGTTTGGTGCTGCTACAAAAAAAGGACAAACTTCGGCTGCAACGGACAATCTAAACTGCTGAAAAGGTTGTCGGTAACCGGTAAATTTTTTGGGATGTGGGAGGAAACCGGAGTGCCCAGAGAAAACCCACCCAGGCACGGGGTGTCACGTTCGTGGTTTGGGCGAAGGCGAGGAACGCAAGGCAAAAACATGGAGGACCTATTTGGACGAGCGCCGCCGGAGCGGGGACGGGAGACGGCCGCTGGACGAGCGTGGCGCTCAGCAGGAACGGGAGCCTGCCGCAGCTGTAGAGGAGCAGGAACAGGAGCCTGGCGCAGCTGCCGAGGAGCAGGAACGGGAGCCTGGCACAGCTGCCAAGGAGCAGGAACGGGAGCCTGCCGCAGCTGCTGAGGAGCAGGAACGGGAGCCTGCCGCAGCTGCAGAGGAGCAGGAACAGGACCTGCAGTCGCTTCCTCAGCCTGCCGCCATTGAGGTTTGGGAGTAGAGGGTACGGGAGGGGAAGAGTGCACAGGGTCTCGGGAAGGTGAACTAGGAAAAATGGCTGGTACTGAACATGGTGGTTTGGGGGCAGGTTTGACTAGACGTGACTTAATTGGAGCCGTGGAACAACGTGTGGGAACGGGTGAAAAATTAAGTGACTTAGGAAAAGGGGAAAAAAAAAACGAGAGGGCAAAATTTGACCTTTACTTGGGCGCCTCCGTTGGCCACCACGCGGTGGTCCCGGGTCGATGGCCAAATGGGTGCCCAAGAAAAGGTCAGAGCGAAAGGATTTAGACTCACTGGGGTTGGAAATGGCAATGACAAAAACTGACGAGGACGGGATAAACTAGGGAAGGAACCAGAAAAATCTAAATCTGTGTCAGAATCAGACAGGAGGTTAACTAAATTAGGGCCATCTTCACAATCAGAAAAATCTGAATCTAAAAAACATGTGGATGTAAAATAGTAGGGCATGGGGAATAACTAAGGACAAGTGGGGGTCACAGATGTAAAGGACAGAAAAGACTGATGATAGGGTTTACTGGAGGAGGGTAGGTATGGTTGGCAGGCTGAGGACGGTGGGAGGCAGTTTGGTGGTGTCCAGGGTGACGCCATGTTCTTCCCGCTGGGTCCTGTTCTGGTTGGTTCATTCTGTCACGTTCGTGGTTTGGGCGAAGGCGAGGAACGCAAGGCAAAAACATGGAGGACCCAATTGCAGGGAAGTAGGGAGGCAAGGCAGGAGTGCGGGAGTCTCAAAAAACAATATTTAATCTTTCAAAAAGGGCAAACAAGGACATTGGATAAAGCAAAACTAAACAAAGTCCCACAACAGATAACAACCAAACAAAAATAACAAAGAAACACTTGAATATCTAAAACTGGAAACAAACTATGACCTGTGCGTAAGACGTGGAACAGATAGGGACAATGACACCTGACAATGACAAAGCACAATAACGACAACTGGCGACTATGGCAAAGACATGTGACAACGACAATGAACCAACAAGAACTGAAAGAAACCAGGGAACTAAATACAAACAGATTGACGAGACAACGAGGAACACCTGGACAAGACAAGAGTGGCTGGAGAGAGCTGATTGGTCGACATCAGGTAGACAAGAACAGGTGCACACAACAACCTAATGAGCACACAACATACATGGAACACAGGAAAACATGGAACAAAACTAAACACAACCCAAACCAAAACTAAAACACAGACCATGACATGCAAGAACATGCAAACTCCACACAAGCGGAGCCGGGATTTGAACCCAGGTCCCCAGAACTGTGAAGCAAATGTGCTAACCAGTCAACTACTGTGCCGACTGACAGATCCTTGTTGGACAATTTATTCTTAATGAGAGACATTTTTGACGTGCAAGGTCTACGATATTGATGTAGACATCTTCTCCATTGACCAAGAAAAAGCATTTGATCTTCTGGATCATTCTTTATTATTTTCCACATTACAAGCATTTGGTGTTGGGGAGCGTTTTCTATCATGGGTAAAACTTCTGTACAGGAATGTATGTTGTCTGGTCAAGGTTGGGGGAGGACTGAGTAGACTGGTAATGGTCAGGAGAGGGATTAGGTAAGGCTTCCCCATCTCGGGTCTACTGTGCAGTCTTGCTATTGAGCCTCTCCTATTTAGACTTAGGAACAATCTGAAAGGTCTGTGTCTGCCAAAGATGGCTTATAGCAGGGGTGTCAAACTCTTTTTTTTGTCTCGGGCCGCATTGTAGTTATGATTTCCCTCAGAGGGCCGTTAGAAAAGTGAAACCATATAAATGTTTCATCATCACCAAAACATTATTACCATTAGACAACAAATTGCTGCGATTGGCTGGCAACCAGTTCAGGGTGTACCCCGCCTCCTGCCCGATGATAGCTGGGATAGGCTCCAGCATGCCCACGACCCTAGTGAGGAGAAGTGGCTCAGAAAACTGGTGGAAGACAACAAATTGAGGGATAACTAGTTTTGAAATCGGAAGACAAGGATAATAGTTTGTTCAAGTATTGTTTAAGTTACTGTAGAAGAAGGGTTTCGTAACAGAAATATGCAATATCTCAACATTATTGTTTATTATTATGACAATTTGGAATTTTGATACAGATTTTAGCAAAAATCATGGAAGTTGAGGAGCATGATTTGCTTTCGCGGGCCGCATAAAATGATGTGGCGGGCCGCATCTGGCCCCAGGGTCTTGAGTTTGACTTATAGCCCCCCCATAGTAGTGGCTTATAGCCCCCCATAGTAGTGTCAGCTTACGCTGATGACATTAATGTATTGGTCCAGGGACATGGAGACATCGAGGCACTGAGAGAAAGTCTGACGCTGTATGAAAAGGGCTCCTCAGGAAAGGTAACCTGGGGAAAGAAATTAGGCATATTGGGTAGGTAATATAATACAGAGGACTATGTATGGTCCTTCTGGTGGCCTTAAAGGGAGAAATAGTGGTTTAAAATTCTTGGGATTTTTCTGGGTGACGACAAGAACTGGGAGCGTGAAAAGTGCAGGCTAAGTTGTCTTGATGGAAATAGTTGCTACCACAGCTGTCCTACAGGGGAAGAACTCTAATAAACAGTCTTGTCACCTCTTTTCTGTGGCACATACTTCAGGTGTTAACACCCCCACCAGGACTGATGAAACAACTGCAGAAGCTGCTGGTGGACCTCTTCTGGTGTGGTCACCACTGGATGAGAGCATCAGTCCTGTATCTCACTGTGATGCAAGGTGGGCAGGGCCTTATAGACATTCCTTCTAGGATGGCTGCTTTTCGATTACAGGCAGTAAAGACAAAGACTCTCTCTGCTGGTCGGCTGTCACTCGTCTTCTGCTTTGGAGGGCCGGACGGCTGGGTTACGACAAACAACTGTTCCTGTTGTCCTCTGCCCACTGTCTAGATGGACTGTTGCCTTTTTACAGTTCTGTCTTTGATGCTTGGAGGACTTTGAACTTTACTTGAACTTCTGCAGAGCCTGGAATGTGGTTGTTTGATGAGCCACTATTCAATAATACCTTTCTATCTGTGAGTGCTTTTTTATTTGACACTATAAGAAGCGCTTTCAGGGAGGCAGAGGGGTTTGTGAAGCCGGGACACCTAACGAGAACATCCCCCGAGACGCTGACTGAGCGGACTGGTGTCCACTCCAACCCAATTCTATGGTCTGGTGAAGGAGATGTGGCACACCCTGTCAGCAAAACATCAGGACTTTACGTAGAATAGTGATCTAGCTGACCAATGGAGTGAGGGGGCTGAGTACATCTTTCCTTCTCTTGGCTTAAGTCCTGCTGTGGGGGAATGGAGAGAGCAGAATGGACTCGTACTGTCCCTAAATACTCTGCAATTTGGGAACTTAAGCTCCTGTAGTGGAAAGGAGTTTATGGGAGTTGTGTGAAGGTGCTGAACAGTGGGCCGCTCACTGGAGTCAGAGAGTTGAGGTGGACAAAAGGCAGCTCTGGATCCTGTAAAGGCCTCCTTTTGAAAAACAGATGGGTGACATCTAATGGAGGGTTATACATGGAATAATAGCAAGGAACAGATACAGAGCTCACTTTGGCCCTGGCACTGGGGAGGGTTGTCTATTTTGTTTAGAGGCAGAGACGTTGGACCACTTAATGCTTTTATGTCCCCAGTCGGCTGGTCTTTTTAAAATGCTAAAGGATTTGGTGGAGGGTTTGGGAGTGGTTTTCTCTTTTCCTCTTTTTATCTTTGGATCCACGTATTCCAGAAAGAAAAAAAAAACTGTGGTGTTAATAAATTTTATGTTTGCTAAGCAATTCAGAAATGGAAGGATGGATAGTGCGAAAAGCAGGAAAAATAAGATGCTTGGAGCAGGTTGGACGGATCCGCTTTCTGAGAGGGTTGGTGGCAGGCCATCTAAGGGTGAAGCACACTCTTTATACAATTACCAATAATCTGGATGCTTTTGTGGAGATGTGGACTATTGGAAATGTTTTGTGCTCAGAAGGTGAGCATGGATCACTGGTGTTGAATTTTGTTTTTTAATTTTCGGTGTATGTGTGTATAAAAAATCTTTCAGGTTTTGTTTTAATTCTATATTGATAATAATATCCAATTTTTTTTTTTTTTTTTTTAAACCAGTACTGTTCAGCTGCATGGCCTAGCAAAGTGGTGGATCTGTATGCTTTTGTGCTGGAACAGCTAAGAGAGGACAGAAAAGGGTAGGACAGGATGTGGGAAAATGTGGCAGTGCTACTGTCGACTGGTGCGGTGGGATTCTTTTTTTGTGTCGAAACACCTGTAAGAACCTGTGTGTTGATATGTTAGTTTAACCAGTGCTGTTATAAATGATCCCAGCACAAATAAATAAAGTCTATCGTGTTTCTATCAAACCTATTAGGAATGAACACCATATCACATCCATGTTAGTCAACCGGTGTACGGAGTTGCTGAACCGGCAGATCGAGGAAGGGTGAGCCAAGGGTAGGAGGGGGGGGCCAAGCCATCGAGCCCGTCCAGCAGGGGACCCAACCAAGGAGATGCCACCGACCACCCAGTACCCAGGGAGGTCCCGATCCTAACTGAAGCGCCCCGACCAGTCCTGAGGGGAGGGGCAACGGGACCGGACCACTGCCCCCCCCCACCCAGTGAGCCCCACCGCCGCCACCACCCTCAGCACCACCATAGAGCATGGAGGGCTACAGCCATCAACAGGTCCCAATGCAGGAGCCAGCCGCCACCCTAAAAACAAAATAAACAAAAAAACAGCCAGAGAGCAGGCCGGAGTCCCGACACAAGTGTCCTCCCCAGCCCGACCCTCCCCCACCAGTGTATGATGCATTTAAAATGGAGTTCCGGCAGAGCAATGAAGGGGGGGGGGGGGGCCTTATGGCCGTCAAAATACGGTAGCTGTCAGAGGGGCCTTTCCTGGACACTTCTTTGACAAAACCAAGGTGTTTTTTGAAATGGAATTGATACTTTTAACTTAAATCCATGTTAGAGAGTCACTCTATGGAGGTCTAAATAGCCAAAATATGGGACATTTAAAATGGTTGTTGAAAAAAAACCTGACATAGTGGGGGTGCGAAAGGGAATCTGCGATGTGGCAGAGGTTCACTATGTTTTATGTTAATAGCAGTGGTGTACATTGAGGGCCTTCAAGGCCTGCTCTGCTGGCCTAAGCACTATAAAAAGCATTGCCCCACATTTACAACTTAATGACATTCTTAATTAAGTGTTGTTAGTGTTTATTATAATATACTGTATATATAATAATAAAAATCTGGATTCTCATCTTCAAAGACTCATTTCCTTCTTTTGAAGATAGTGACCAAAAGTTTGGGGGATCCTCTCTCCAATAAGACCAAGCTGGGACAGATCGAGAACGGAACACATATACAGCAATTAACCATTTGCTTAATATTAAAACATTCACGCAAGGCGCCGCCAAACGCCCACTGGGAACAATTGCTGGGACACAGGCGACACCCGCTGGTGTTTGAGAGTTACTGCAATGTGGACTGAATGGTTTCGTTAACTGAAGATAAAATGTCTGTTTTGATATTTCACGACCAGAACAGAAATATTCCAAATATATGACTGGATGTCTGTGTCAGTGTGCCAACTTTACAGGTCCAGCGGCAAGGTTTTGAGAACTATTTGTCTTGATTCAAAGCCATACAGCATGAAATGTAATTGAACAATAAGCAATTGATCTGCCAAGACTAAAGTTTCAACAATCATTCTATGTGCTTGATGTAAGAGTACAGAGTTGTGAGTGTTTTAGATTAATACATGACTTTTAAACCCATTTTATGGGTCAAAATTGTAGACTAAATTCAAACTGATGGGTGTGGTCTTATCCACTTCCTGTGCCTTAGACAGCCCCCCTGGGTATTTAACCCTTAACTTCCGCCTTCTCTCCCTCTTGTCTCTGGCTTCTTGGCTCCTGTCCTCCATGCTGAGGCTCCCTCGGCACGGCTCCGCCTTGCTGCCACCCCTCCCATCTCCCCTTTTCTTTGTTCGAACATGCGGCTCGGCCAACGCGAGCCTGGGATGGAGATTTGGCTTCCCAGCCTACGGGGATCGCCGCTAGGCAACCAGAGCAGTTGCTGCTAAGGTACCAGATAGGCTTCTAGCCAAGCGTGATCACTCTGAAACTGCCTTTCCCAGGACTAGTCCCAATGAAAACATGACGAACAACTTCCATTTTTATTCCCTCACCTGTTTTTTTGTTTTATTTTTGTGCATCCTTTTCGTCAACCAAACCCACCTCAATGCCTCCCGAGACAACAGAGACAGGCCACCCCAAAGACCCAGGGCTCTAGGGTCGTGAGTAGGACACAACAATCATTGCCAGCATGTACAAAATTAGTGCCTATAATTTACTCAATAAAATAAATAATAATAATAAAATACTAGCTTCACACAAGCTCTAACTTTGTACTCGCTTAACACAGTGCAACCTATTCATGCTCAATTTTAGTCCAGCAACACACAGTCCTCTCTTCCCTTTTCATTTAACCTTAGTGTTATTTTCGTTCTTTCGTTAGACCCCTCTGTGTGTTTCCCTATAGATCCCTCGAAGATTTCATTTAATATTCTATAAAATTCCACTCTTTGTTGTGTTTTGTGTCTAATAATGAAACCTCTGTCATCTAGGACTCATATTTCCTAAATGTACCAACCTACTGATAAGAGGATTTTCGTCACTTTTTCCCAAATTTTATACATATAAAAAAAGAGACGTGGTGCCCTTTCGAGACAAAATTAGTCTGTTTCTAACATTAAACGCAGACGTTCACCTTCGAGGAATGTATTTCTTTAATAAATTACGTTTTATTCAACGCCAATATATGCTACATTACTTTTATGTTGTTTAAATTGTTTGCTTTCTGTTTTACACAACATCCCAACTTCACTGGAATTCGGTACACCAAAAAAACAGCGACAAGCAGATACCATATCCGTAACGTGATTTTTTTTTTTCTGAAGTATTTTCTCTTGGGGACGGCACGGTAGTGAAATGGTTAGCACATTTGCCTCACAGTTCTGAGGACCGGGGTTCAAATCTCGGCCCCGCCTGTGTGGAGTTTGCATGTTCTCCCCGTGCCTGTGTGGGTTTTCACCAGTTACTCCGGTTTCCTCCCACGTCCCCCCCCCAAAAAGAAACATGCGTGGTAGGTTGATGGAAGACTCTAAATTGCCCTTAGGTGTGAATATGAGTGTGAATGGTTGTTTTGTTTATATGTGCCCTGCGATTGGCTGGCGACCAGTTCAGGGTGTACCCCACCTCTCGCCCAAAGATAGCTGGGATAGGCTCCAGCACGCCCACTACCCTAGTGAGGATAAGCGGTACAGAATAAGAATAAGAATCAGAATCAGAATCACCTTTATTTGCCAAGTATGTCCAAAAAACACACAAATAATTTGTCTCGATAATTGGAGCCGCTCTAGTATGAGAACAGACAGTCAATTGACAGAGAACACTTTGGAGACATAAAGACATTAACAAAAAACAGTCACTGAGCAATAAAGGGTTGCTAGTTATCTGGTAATGCTGGTACATTTTTTTGTTTTTGTTTTTTGACAATTGTCCAAAAAGATGGATGGATGGACGGATTTTCTCTTGGGTTATAAACCTATAGTATTTATTGGCTGAGTTACACTGTCAATAGCTGTTTATATTATATAATAATAATACTACTACTACTACTACTACTACTACTACTACTACTACTACTACTAATAATAATAATAATAATAATAATAATAATAATAATAATAATAATAATAATAATAATAATAATAATAATAATGTAATGGCTGGGCAGCCGTGGCCCAATGGTTAAGATCATCACCTGCCACCGTGGGCGACCTAGGTTTAAAACCCTGACTGGAGCATCCGCCAACATCCCCCAGACTCACGGCTGTGGTGTCCTTGAGCAAGACACTGATACCCCGAAATGCTCCCCGGGCTCTTCAGCTGCCCCCTGCTCCAGTGTGTTCCACTAACATGTGTATGTGTTCACTGTGATGGGTTAAATGCAGAGAACAAATTCCAAATTCATGACAATAAAAGGTGATTCTTCTTCTGATTCTTCTTCTTATTGCCTGGACTCGTACTGTATTACGGAATGTGATGAAGCGATGACTAAAAAATAATAAGCTCTCATCATTTAGGAAGACCGACTGGTTGGGAATACACACACTGAAGTAAAGAAAGGGACCATGACCAAAGTCCTTTTTGTGAGGAGACAATTTCCATAGACTATATCTACACTTGAATTTACAATAATTTGTGTGAGTTTGTACTATCGCCATTAGTGGTGCATCAGCCATCTTTGTTCCCCTCGTCTACATTCTTTTTTTTTTTTTATCTAAAAGGTTGCCAAGTGCAGATTTAACCAGGCAAACCACTCCTTTTACCCCTACTTTAGCAGTCAACACTGCAATGAAGAGGGTTTGGAGCACAAAAGAACATGAATATACCAGGTGGCACTACACTTGAAAATGTCATTATGTTTTCAGGGACACAATGAAGGGCAATGTGAAGACAGGATGGCAAAGAAAACCCAATTCGGCACTGCTTTTCACCTGGAGAGGACATTTTTTCCAGCATTGCCAAAAAGACAACAACAACACATTTGGAAATCACATAACATTTTCTGATCATTGTGTAACATTTATATATTTGCTTGTTTATTTAAAGTTTATTTTCAATAACATTTAATGTATGAAATGCGTGTACTGAAATGGTTCCTCCTTATTTAGATATTTAAATGATGTTCAAGAACATTATGGATGTTCTGCTTTTGTCAAAGCAACCTCTGTGCATGTCCACTACTCAAAAAGGACACTTTTGGCTCCCCCTTTGTTTTTCTGATTCACAAATACGCAAAATATAACTTATAGTATAAAAGGCAAATGTAGTTGTAAAATATATCCCCCACCAAACATACCAAACTGGCTCATACTGTGTGGCAGACAATGTTCATTTAAAACACAAAAGTACAAAAGTACTCTTATTCTGACTACAGCTGTCCTCTTTCAGAACTATATTGAAAGGCCACTTTCTGTTGTCTCTGCTCAGGTTTTTCCCTACGGAGGTAAAAAAAAGAGGCTGGGTCACACTGTGTCTAGGAGGAGAAGGGTGTTCCTGTTTGATATAAAAGGGCAAAGCCCTTTCCACTTGAGGACATGTTAGAGGTGCCCAGTTCGCTTTGTTCTAGGCAGTTGGTGGTATAAATGTAGGGTGAATTGAGAGTGGAAAACATCATGCTATTGGTGCAGTCGTCCCTGATGTGCTTATGAATGATTCTTTCACAGAGTAGGGGAAAAGTCGTGTGCTTATTCCCAATGAGGTTGGTGCTACCACCAAACCACTCTCCCACCCTCTCATCTCCAAGCCATGTATTTCAAATTCCATGAAATTCAAATTCAAGCCCTAAATTTACAAAGCAAATTTTGTTAGTGAGGAGACAAGATTAAGATTTTGATTAGGTTAAGATAAAAAAATGAACCCTCATTATGCCAATTGGCTACTCAGACTGAAAGATATGTGTATTTTTATCACACATTCCAGGTGGTTTATTAAATTATGAATATATTTTATGGCTTTGTTGCAGGGCGGCACGGTAGCCGACTGGTTAGAGTGTCTGCCTCACAGTTCTGGGGACCGTGGTTCAATCCCCGCCTGTGTGGAGTTTGCATGTTCTCCCCGTGCCTGCGTGGGTTTTCTCCGGGCACTCCGGTTTCTTCCCACATCCCAAAAACATGCATGGTAGGTTAATTGACGACTCTAAATTACCTGTAGGTGTGAATGTCAGTGCGAATGGTTGTTTGTTTGTATGTGCCCTGCGATTGGCTGGCAACCAGTTCAGGGTGTACCCCGCCTCTCGCCCGATGATAGGTGGGATAGGCTCCAGCACACCCGCGACCCTAGTGTGGAGAAGCGGCTCAAAAAATGGATGGATGGATTACTTCAGTGCCTGTCAGACATTTTTAAGAGGACAGAGAGCGACTTTCCTCTCTTCACAACCAATACTCACATTAATAGTTATCAGATCAGATACACAACTTAGAAGACAGTACATTGTAAATGGCAACATACACATTAAAAATTAATTATGAATTATACAAATTAATTTATGAATGATAAAGAAAACTACACATGGTTTTCATTAACTTAAATGAAGACACATTTTTAAATCAAGTAGTAATTTACAATGTTGTTAAGCCCCTCCAAAATGATTTAGTTGTATGTGGTTAGGCCCAAGTTTTACAATTTTAGCCCCCTAAAACTGATCTGAAACCCCCTTAAACAAATTTGTTGATCCCAAACATCCCCCCCCCGTTGACGAGATGTACCGCGTATACGACGAAGTATACCACACACACACCCTTTTTCATGAATGGAAAAGTGGTACGAGTGCTACAAGTGGTACGCGTGGTCTTTCTAGTGGTACGCAAAATATGCTACCCCGAAGACACTCCTATCGTTCAGTTGTACATAACTTTTTAGTACAATACATTTGAATTTAATTTTTTATTGTTTTCTTTCAAACTTTTACAGTGGAGGATATACTTATTTGATCCCACACTGATTTTATAAGTTCACTGACAAAGACATGAGCAGTCTATAATTTTAATGGTAGGTTTATGTTAACAGTGAGAGAAAGAATATTAATTCATTCATTTATTAATTTTCTGTACCGCTTATCCTCACGAGGGCCGCGGGCGTGCTGGAGCCTATCCCAGCTATCTTCTGGCGAGAGGCGGGGTACACCCTGAAGTGGTCACCAGCCAATCGCAGGGCACATATAAACAAAGAACCATTCGCACTCACATTAGCACCTACAGGCCAATTTAGAGTCTTCAATAAACCGACCATGCATGTTTTTTGAATGTGGGAAGAAACCAGAGAAAACCCACGCAAACACGGGGAGAACATGCAAACTGCACACAGGTGCGGCCAGATTTGAACCCCTGCCCTCAGAACTGTGAGGCAGATGTGCAAACCAGTCGTCCACCGTTCAGCTTAATTATCAAATAATTTAATAACATTTTCTTTACATAATGCCAATTCACAACAGATGTTCTCTCAGGGCTGCGTGCCGCCTAATTATCAAAATGTTGTTTTAAATTTTCTTTACATAATGCCAATTCACAACAGATGTTCTCTCAGGGCTTTTTACATAAGGAACAGGTCTCGAACCATGCTCCTCACACACTACGAGACCAACTGAACCCCACATGAATGAGCAAGGACCAGCTGAGAGGTGCAAACTGTTGCTCTCGTTTATTTTACAGCCACTCCCGTTGAAACACTATGACAGTGCTGTTTCCCCTCACCCTGTCCTCATCGACCTGCAATGTAAAAACAGATATTGCTCCTAGGTTCTAACCAATGACAAGACATTATTTCTCGGATGTGGGCTGGCGCTGTTTGCGGGGGAGTTTCCCGTGCGCCACAAGGCAAGCTCATACAAACAATTTGTTCATCATTCTCGAACGACACAACACTATGACACTCTGAGATTGGCAGACATGAGTTACTGATGTTGTATCTTAACTTCCAATTGTACCCATTATCATTCAATTCATCATTTAACATTTTGTTGACTAAACGTTGACATGATAACATCATAGGTTGAGAAGTTAATGAAACCGGGGGGTTCTGCATTAATGTTTTTTGACACGAAAACTAGCTATGGTAGATTTTCATTAACTGTTTAGGCTAACCAAAATTGCATTAACTACTCCAGTTAGTCTTGCCTCCTGTGAAAGAAGTTTCTCTATGCACTTAAACTAAACAACACACACACAAAAACAACTATGACACCCAGGCACTTGAGCAGTTTAGGAATACAAAATATGTGGTCTTTGAGGGCAAATCTCTTGATATGGAAAAAAATTGTCTCACAATTTGCCGTTCAGCAGGGAATTGTGGTATTGTAAATCATGCAAATTGTAAAGATCTGTAAATATGAACAAAGGTAAACACTAATATTCAGAAGTGTCACTTTTAGACAGCCCTGTTCCCTTTTACATTGTCATGAGCTAAGCCTTGTTGGAGCTTGGGTGCCGCTTTGCGCTCCTCTCACCATCTCTCTCTCCCTCCCTCTCTCTCTCTCTCTAATCAGCTCCACCTTGTCCACGCACCTGTCATCAATCAGCCCTCATCATCACCTGCATAAAAGCCTGCCAGATCCCGGAAATCCTCGCCGGAGTATTTGCGTTTCTCCTGTGGTACTACGTCTCCCCAGTTACCAAGTAAGCTACGTAATTCCTCGTCACCTCTCTTACCGCCATGTTTTCCCTCGTCTTCAGTGTTCCCTCCATGTTCCTTGTCAAGCAGATTCCTGACACCACGCCGCCAAACAAGCCACCTGTCCTCGCCACTGGCTGCCACACGTCTTCTGCCTCAACAACCACCAACACATCTCAAGGACCATCTCCATTCATCCATCCATCCATCCACCAATTTACTGAGCCGCTTTTCCTCACTAGGGTCGCGGGCGTGCTGGAGCCTATCCCAGCTATCATCAGGCAGGAGGCAGGGTACACCCTGAACTGGTTGCCAGCCAATCCCAGTGCACATATAAACAAACAACCATTTGCACTCACATTCACACCTACGGGCAATTTAGAGTTGTCAATTAACCTACCATGCATGTTTTTGGGAAAAAGCCCACACAGGGACAGGGAGAACATGCAAACAGGCGGGGCTGGGGATCGAACCCCGGTCCTCAGAACTGTGAGGCAGACACTCTAACCAGTCGACCACCGCGCCGCTCCATCTCCATTCAACCTTTTCAATAAACTTTCAACCTCTCAGCCTCCGCCTGCTCTTGGGTCCAGTCTCGTGACAGAATACTCCGGCCACAGCATGGACCCAGCTCTTCCGGATGCGCTACAACATGCACTCACCCTCCAAGGCGCCCGCATCGGAGAAAGGACAAGGATCTGCAAGAGATCATGGCATCCTTACATTCCCTCACACAAGTCTCCCTCCTTACTACGAAAATGGATTCCGATCATCCTCCCGTATGTAATCCTTCCGAGCCCCCAGCTCCCCCGCCCCCCCGTACAAAGAACCTCACGTCCCTCCACCCTAGCCCTATGCTTGAGGACTTAGGTGCTTGTAGCCACTTCATTCTAAATTGCTCCCTAGTTTTCAACCTACAACAGCTAAGTTATCCCACTGAACAATCAAAGGTCGCGTTTGTCACTAACCTTCTCTGCGGCAAAGCAGCCAAATGGGCAACCGCGTTATGGCACAACTCCTCCCCAGTAGTAATTTGTTTCATTTTCCGCCGAACTCAAGAAGGTTTTTGATCACCCCGTTTAGGGCAGAGAAGCCACCCTTTGCCTCCTTACGTTCACTCAGGGCGCTAGTTCCGTCGCCTCTTATTCCGTCGAATTAATAATTCTTGCGGGTGAATGCGGGTGGGATGACGCCGCGCTGAGGGGAATCTTTTTGAATGGTCTGTCTGAGCAGCTGAAAGACGAGCTCGCTGCGCGAGATGAGCCCTCCTCTCTCGAGGATCTTATTTCACTGTCCATCCGCCTTGATAACCGGTTTCGGGAGAGAATGCGAGAGAGAGGGGTTAGAGCGGGCAAGATCACTTTCGCCGTGGGCATGGCACCGTCCGCATCTCACCTGCCTCCTGCACCTCTGACTGCCCCTTCGTCACCCCCCACTGCACCAGATGAGCCCATGCAACTAGGAAATACACGACAAGACCCTCAGGAACGTCAGCGTCACGTCATCCAGCAACTGTGTATTTATTGCGGAAAATCCGGTCACTTCATTGCTTCATGCCGAAAAGACCATCCTCACCATGATCCGAGAGCGCCGTGGTGAGCCAAACTACTACTTCCTCAAGCTCTTCTTCCCATTTGACCGTTCCCACTTGCATTCTTGGTCCCGCTCACAATACACCCGTAGTTGCCCTCATTGATTCTGGTGCAGACGACAATTACATTCATGAAGGACTGGCACTTCAGCTCCAACTCCCTCTCCAACCACTTCCGTCTCCCAAGAAGATTACAGCCCTGGATGGGTGAGTCATATCTCCTGTCACCTACCAAACTGTGCCATTCACCCTTCTTATTTTCGGTAATCATTGTGAGGGCATCCCTCTTTTTGTCATCCCTTCCCTTGAGACACCACTTGCCCTCGGAATTCCCTGGCTCAAAAAATAGAGCTATAAAGATAAAGATAATCACCAAATTGGACCTATGAAATGCCTACCACCTCATCCGTATCTGAGAGGGGGATCAATGGAAACCTGCTTTCAATACCCCTCTCGGACACTTCAAATACTTGGTCATGCCGTTTGGATTAACCAACACCCCCGCAGTCTTCCAATCCTGCATCAATGACGTTGTTAAACTGGTTTGTTTTTGCGACATCCTCATTTTCTCTCGCTCCCCTGAAGAACACCGCAGTCATGTACGGCAAGTCCTCCAGCGCCTCCTTCAAAACCGCCTGTATGTCAAACCCGAAAAATGCGAATTTCACCACTCCTCCATACATTTCCTAGCTCTGCGCTGCGTTGCCGGACGCAACCCCACCTGCTGGAGCTCATTCCTCCCTTGGATTGAGTACGGCCACAACTCCCTCACCAGCTCCACCACTGGTATGTCTCCATTCATGGCCTGTTACGGTTTACAACTGCCGTTATTTAAGGAACGGGAGCATGCGGTGGCAGTTCCCGCGGTAAGGGACCACCTCAAAAGGGTCCAGTCCGTGTGGAAGCACATCAGGACGGCCTTGGTCCAGTCCGCGGAGAAGAATAAATGGCTCTCGGACCTTCATCGTTTCCCTATGCCTGAGTACTAGTTTGGTCAGACCGTTTGGCTTTCTTCCCACGAACTTCCAGTCCAGACTGCATCCCTCAAACTCACTCCGCACTTTATTGGTCCATTCCCCTTCACTAAAATCATCAATCCCACGTCAGTTCAACTTAAATTTCCGCAATCTGTGAAAATGAATCCGTTCCATGTAGCACTACTCAAGCCTGTCTCCACCTGAGCAACCTCTCAACCTCCGCTTGCTCTTGGGTCCAGTAAATATCAACTCGTGACATACATTGGATACAAATTTAAATTACCTGTGTTCTTGTTCTGTACATAAAACTGTCACTTTGGTAACATCAGTGGGTCATTAATACTTTATTGTGAATCCCCATGAGTGTCATGAGAAGTTTTTGAAAGTAGCAATTATTGTACTTTCCTTTTTGTGCAAGTACGTTATTATCCTAAGGCCATCAGTTACGGGGTTGTAAACGGGAATAGAGCAGCCGAGAGAGACTTCAAAATCAATGGAGCTAACGGTTCGGAAGTGGAGGAACCAGGAGAATGAATTGCGCCAAGTTAAGAAGACCAAACAGAGATTCCGCGGGAACAAGGCGAGGTGGCCAGATTTGGAAGACCAACTTGAACAATGGATTCTTGAACAAAGAACAGCCGGGAGAAGCGTCTCTACAGTCACCATTCGACTGAAGGCAATAACGATAGCACAAGACATGAAGATCGAACACTTTCAAGGAGATCCGTCTTGGTACTTTTGTTTTATCAAAAGGCGCCATCCGTGCAAGGACTACCGTGACGCAGCAACTGCCAGAGGATTACAAATAAAAGATGACCATTTTAGGCACCTGCTGCAGCAACAAGATTACCGACAGAAAGATCCAGCCCAACCACATCACCAACATGGACGAGGTCCCTCTCACTTTTGACATCCCCGTGAAGCATAATGTGGAGAAAAAGGGGACCAGCACGGTATCCATACGCACCAAGTGGGGGGCAGGATGAGAAGTCGGCATCAATGCTGAACAGCTCCCCGCCAACGAGACTGACTCTCACAATGACGAGAGGGAACCCAGCATGTTTGATGACAAAATTGCCCAGCTGTTCAATTAAAGATACAGAAGATGAGGCCTTCGATGGATTTGTGACAAAAGATTGATCAAAAAATAATGTGAGTGTATTTTTAAATAAGTAGTCGGATAAAGTTCAACCAAACTCACTGTTTTGCTTCTGTTGCCTTGTTTTAGCATGCGCCGAATAATACGGAACACCTTATGTATGGATTAAGTACAGAAATAGACCCCGTAATTGAGACTGCGCCTTACAATCCAGTGCTCCTTATGATGCGGAAAATACGGTAGCTACGGGCTGAATACAATGTTATACAATCTGAGAAAAAATGAGACCCATGAAACAACATCTGGTGCTCCATTGAGGACCAGACTAAAATTTTTATGTGCACCCTGCAACTTTCAACACCTGGAACATGACAGAAATAAGACCAACTTCCCACACCCAGAAGAGTAAGTCACAGAAGTGAACCAAGAAAATGTCATACCTGTCTATTCAACATGACACCCGGACAATTTAGCACTTTATAAATGGAATAATCTCTCCCTCTCCACCTGTCTAGGCAGGCCAGGGTGTTGAGGAATCAGTTGAGGAAGGAGACGAAAGCCTACATAGTTACACGATATAACATGTATACATCTCACTGCAATAATTATGATTTGGATTTAGAATAGTAGTAAAATACATTAGGTCGTGATTTGCAAATTATAAGAGGGACCAGTCTAAGGCAAAACTACCAAGGCAGATTTGTTTTGTCCCAGTACATAGCCTGTCAATAAAGATGTTATTGATCATGTTATGTAAGTACAACAGTGTCAATTAGCAGTTTAGCATCCTTATGTAGACGAGTAGGGACTGGATCTAACAAAAAAAGATGAGGCGATTGAGGAAGAAATTGTAGAGGGCAACTCCGAACCACTACCGTGATTCAACAAAAAAATTAAAGTAACCGTTAGTCATATTATCTTCCTCAAATGTTAACGCATTTGAGGAAATTAATGGCAGGAGGTGATTTAATTTTTTTGTGTCAAAAACTTTCATGAAATTTTCACCGCTGCGAGAGCTAGGTAGTAATTGGATCAATAGCACTGTGCCATTTTGTCAGCCTAGCTACAGTACTACAGAGTTTTTTTTTTGTTTTTACTATTTTCAATTACGGCTGAGTAAATAGATTTGATAGGTTTGGCGGGACAGAAGGCCTATTTGTGGATATTAAGACTCTTTCCATATAGAGTCATTACCTTGCGGATGAGTAGAATGCCATTTGCTTTCTAGTTTTTATGATCTTTGAGTGTGCGTTTGCGGGAGAATTGTACAATAGAACATGTGTGTGTGTGTGTGTGGGGGGGGGTCCTTCAAGATATTATTTTTTGACGGGGTGGGTGGTGGGGGGTGGGGTAGGCTTTGGCTGCTGGATAGGATAGTCAACCCCCCATCCCCACCCAAAAACTCAGGGCCCTAGGACAGTTGACCCCTTTTTACCCCCAGTCCGTCGCCCATGGCGAGTTGATTGAATCAATAGTTGCTTGCAGAGAGCTCACTGTTTCATCAACTAATTCATCAATTTAGGCCGAAATTCTCATGCTGTTAAGGTGATACATGGTATTGAGTATTGTCAAATGTTCAATGTTAAGGCCGTAGGTTTGAACACAGTCGAGCATTTGATTATGACATGGGGTTGCGCCATCTACTACTTATAAGAACCCACCTGCCTCAAATAATGAAGTAAATGACGAGCATAGGTTATCCTTTTCAATATCTACATGAATGTTCGTCTCCCCCTAAAATTACCTATACTAATTACTTGGCTAGTTAGTTGTTCTGAGAATTCAATTAACAACAATAAGAAAGAGTAGATGCTTCTGCATTCTCCGAGCCGGATTAATTACTGGAAGGGGAAAAGTATGCATCCATCCATTTTCTGGGGACTGGGCCAGAAAAGTAAGTAATGCGCAAAGCTATGCACAGATGCCGCAGATACATGTTCAGTCGAGTTTCCATCAGCCAAAATCATAAATTTGTGTCTGATTGCGTAATCACTACTGCGTTAAAGAGAGTATCATACAATAACAGGTATGATACTCTAAAATTAATATAACCATTTTCAAAAATTATACACTGAGTCCTGGCCGTGGAACAGTGGACCAGCTCTACACCCTTGGCGGGGTCCTTGAGGGTGCATGGGAGTTCGCCCAACCAGTCTACATGTGTTTTGTGGACTTGGAGAAGGCGTTCGACCGTGTCCCTCGGGGGGGTCCTGTGAGGGGTGCTTCGGGAGTATGGGGTACCGAACCCCCTGATACGAGCTGTTCGGTCCCTGTACGACTGGAGTCAGAGTTTGGTCCGCATATCTGGCACTAAGTCGGACTCGTTTCCGGTGAGGGTTGGACTCCGCCAAGGCTGCTCTTTGTCACCGATTCTGTTCATAACTTTTATAGACAGAATTTCTAGGCGCAGCCGAGGCGTGAGGGGGTCCGGTTTGGTGGCCTCAGTATTGCATCTCTGATTTTTGCAGATGATGTGGTTCTGTTGGCTTCATCAAGCCGTGACCTCCAACTCTCACTGGAGCAGTTCGCAGCTGAGTGTGAAGCGGCTGGGATGAGAATCAGCACCTCCAAATTTGAGACCATGGTCCTCAGTTGGAAAAGGGTGACGTGCCCTCTCCAGGTCGGGGATGAGATCCTGCCCCAAGCGGAGGAGTTCAAGTATCTTAGGGTCTTGTTCAAGAGTGAGGGAAGAATGGAACGGGAGATCGACAGGCGAATCAGTACAGCGTCTGCAGTGATGCGGACTTTGTATCGATCCGTTGTGGTAAAGAAGGAGGTAAGCGGAAAGGGGAAGCTCTCGATTTACCAGTCGATCCATGTTCCTACCCTCACCGATGGTCACAAGCTGTGGGTCGTGACCGAAAGAAGAAGATCCAGGATACAAGCGGCAGAAATGAGTTTCCTCCGCAGGGTGTCCGGGCTCTCCCTTGAGCCCTTGGTGAGAAGCTCGGTCATCCGGGAGGATCGCAGAGTAGAGCTGTTGCTCCTCCACATCGAGAGGAGCCAGATGAGGTGGCTGGGGCATCTGATTTGGATGGAGAGAGAGACTACATCCTTCTGCTGGGCTGGGAACGCCTCGGGATCCCCCGGAAGAGATGGATGAAGTGGCTGGGGAGAGGGAAGTCTGGGCGTCCCTGCTAAAGCTACTGCCCCCGTGACCCGACCTCGGATAAGTGGTAGAAAATGGATGGATGGATACAGTGAGTGCTAGTTTGAAACATCAAAATCATCTTTTCCCCCCTCAGCCTGTATTTTAATTATTTTAAAAACATTTATAGCTGGCAGTTGGTTTCATTCATTCATTCATCTTCCGTTCCGCTTATCCTCACTCAGGTCGCGGGCGTGCTGTAGCCTATAACAGCTATCTTCGGGCGAGAGGCGGGGTACACTCTGAACTGGTCGCCAGCCAATCGCAGGGATCATATAAACAAACAACCATTTGCACTCACAAACACACTTACAGGCAATTTAGAGTCTTCAATCTACACACGGTTTTGGGATGTGGGAGGAAACCGGAGTACAGGGAGCAAACTCACGCAGGCACTGGGAGAACATGCAAACTCACACAGACGGGGACCGGGATTTGAACCCGGGTCCTCAGAACTGTGAGGCGAGTGTACTAACCGGTCGACCACCATGCCAACCCCAGTTGGTTTCAGTCTAGTACAATCGCAAAAAGGACTTTACAGGGACATCACGAAAAAGATTTAAGACATACACTCAAATGCACAATGTACAAAATATTGTAACGTAATAAAATATGCATCAGTGCAGTAATACTGACAAGCAACAGATGTGGGCAAAATTATGAGAGAGGTCCAAAATGCTATAATGATGAATGTTGTTACTGATACCATATGTACGAGCTTGTGGTTAGTGGTCTTCTGCTTTGGCCAACATTATGATCATGTATCCTAGCAGCAGCATGTCAAGTCCCTGAGTGTAATATGACAAGTCTCAAGTTTCAGGTCTTGTCATGATACGAGCTGTTATTTCAGTTGTAGAAGGACTAAGAGAACATATCAGACATAAAAATATTTCAGACCTTGGCATTTAATCTTTCCTTTCAGGAGCACAAAGCACGGTATTCAAATAAAAGCTACTGAGTTACACATTGGACAGGCTTATCTACATATAAATCATGCAAAATACTATCAATTCTCTCAAATATATTTCAAGTAGAGGTGAAAAGTGCTATGTGCCATTTTTTGTGACTTCTTTGAATTTACTTGTCATTTCCAGCTGAAATACTAGTTTCAAATGCATGTGAATATCCACATCCATCAAAAGTCAAATTGCAGACAATGGGCATATTATGTTATTAACCTGCATGCAGTGAACAAATGCTCCACTGACACTTCTAGGGTGAAAAGAAAGATAACTTTTTATTGATAAAGCTTTTTAGCATACATTTGACAAAATATTCAGAAGTAGGAAGGATGATGAAACAAATACTGCATGTAAATTGAAATGACTTCCAATCTATTCCTCCATACACTGCAAAAATTACCCGTCTAAATATAAGAACTATATACTTGTTTTGAGTGGATTCAGACTAGAAACAAGTGATATAATCTGCCAGTGCAGCAAGAGAATTACACTTTTACATTTTTTACAAATTTTGCACATCTCTGTTGTGACATTATTCCCGTACTCATTTTTGTAGCTTCGTCACTCTGTGTTATTTGCATAACTGTTTTTGATCAGTATTCCACACTACTTGACACTTTCAATTGTTGTTGTATCAGAATTGCCACACTACTGGTACCCTTAAATTGCTCAATGACTCTCTGTACTTTTATGTTTATATCCTAAATGTATATTTTGTTATAGAGTCTTGTTACCTGTAATACTAGAATAGCTCCAACTACCGGAGAGAATGTTCTTGTGTGTTTTAACGTAGTTGGCAAATAAAGATGATATTGATTCAAAATCTGAAGTGAATGTATTACCCATCCACCTCTGTGTGTGTGCAAACTGTCAGTAATTATTACAAGCAGTCATGGTTGTCTTTTAATTTGAAGGGTGCAGGTTCGAGCTCCCGCTACAACCCTTTAGTGTTTAAACTATTAATATAGGTAATCATGAAAAAAACAGAAGGGGGGCATCACCCCATCTCAAATTTCTGCTATTCACAGTGGGTCTTGGTCCCTAACCCCCGCAAAAAGTAAGGGTTCACGGCACTGAACCCCAGGTTGCTACTTCCATCACTACTACATGTGACTCAACTATTAACTCTTCATCCATGGTAACATATGCCGCCGTTATTAATCATTGTGGAATAGGCAACTGTGATAACCTTATCAAAGCATGTTAAATACTTTTATGGTAGAAAGGCATACTCAGCTCTACTTTTATTTGGAGTGGTTGGTATTCCTAGTACAAATACCATACCGCATTAAACACATTGGTCAAAATGAGACACATCAACTAACAATAACAATGAATGTGGGACTCCAATATTTACTTTCTGACACAAGGCTGTTGACCATGGTAGCGAAAATATTTTTCAAGAAGAGACAGAGGGCAGCGAGAAAACAGACCCTGTAAAGGAGAGACTGTGCACTATAAACTGTTATGTTGCTAGAATATTGCAATGATGCAGCGATGAGTAATCTGGCCAACAGTGAGCAATCATCCATGGTTTACATGACCCATAAAGTAGTGGCATGGTACACTGACCAGGATTAAAAACAACACCAACAAAACATTCACATTACACTTTTTACGCACTTTAAATGACTAAAAGGTATTTCCTACACTTACAGAGGCATTCATACTTTGAGAGCACACTAAAAGACAATGCTATTGTGTCATCTTTTCTGGTTAAAATTTACATTCAGAAAGATAAGTACTGTATCCCTCTAAAAAGAGACTAGAATTGTAGTTATTAGTTCACATGCACTGATTATAGGTAAAAATGTCATATTAATTTGGCAATTTTAATTATTCATTTGAACCACTCTTTTTCCAGGGTGGAGTGATTATAAAACATGCATCTGTAATGATTTTTAAAACAAGATATTGCGGGCACTCGTGTTTTTTCTCCCTCTAGTCAACACAGGGTCTAAATTATACAAATATACAATACAATATATAAATAAACTATAAACATATACATATTGTACATTCACCTAAATCTTTGTGGCACTGAAGGTTTTAGGTTGGTGGCAGCATCATGCTCGGAGGTGTTTTTGCATAGCATTTGAATAGTGAAGGAGGAAATTCACCACAAATCAATAGAGTGACAGCTGAAACTTTAATGCAATTAACCCAGTCAGCAAATATACTTAGTACTAATGTCAGCCTTAGGATGGCACGTCGGCCAGCTGTTGCTATAAGTCTGATAAGCATCGGCCGAAAAGCGTGTATTTCCCAGCTTCATTAAACGTCTCAGCAAGGTCGGGTCGGGTCTATCCCCTTGACCTGCTGTTGTGTGGTTCTGGAAATGTCCACATTATGTGGACTATGTGTTTTGGGACAACATTTTATATTTTATTTTTTTTTGGCCAGGGGCCGCCGGCCAGCCAAAAGCCAGCCGAGAGGCACACTGCGCTGGTGGAAATTTGAATGGGCTTTTGTTCCTATGGTTAGTAGTCCCAAGGGGGAGGGGCAAGGGCACCGGAAAACCTCGCAAATCCAGAAGGATAAAGTTAAAGTGCCTGCAAGTGACCCTGTGGCGTATACAGGGGTCTAAAATGACAAGAAATGATTTGGGCATATTACATTGGATTTACATTACATTACATTTCCGTATGACATTATTTCCCAGGCAAACGGAATCAAGCTTCGAGGTTCACCATTTTAATGAAAGGTGACCAATTTTTCTTAAAGTTATCCATTTGCTAATTACATTTGGCAGAGGTATTTTCAAGTGTTGTATACGCCATGAAAAGGTTTTGCCATTGGCTAATGTTTATAGGTTGTTTATTTTTCCAGTTTAATAGTATTGTTTTTTAAACGACAGTTAAAATAAGTAACAAGTATTGGTTGAGTATGTTTAGTAGGAAGATCTATAACTTTTAAATCACCCAGCAGACATAGATTAGGAGAAATCGGAATCCTACAGTTCAAAACTATGGAAGGTTTCTGTGTGACGAGTGACCAGAAGCGCTGTACAGGTGTACAATGCCAAAGAGCATGCAAATAAGTGTCTGGAGCCTTTTCAGAACAATGAGTACATATATTTGATTTTGAAAAGCCCCTTTTATGCATACTATATTGCGTAACGTGATATATATGGAGTACTTTGAACTCTAAATCTAACAGTCAACCACATTTCTAGACATTTGACATTTTCTCAGTTTCTTCTAAATCCTTAACATTATTATTATTATTATTTTTTGCACTTCCTCAAACAACCCAAGTGACGAATATACCGGTAATTGTTTTTTGCTCTTCGCACATCCCATTTCCAATACTCATTAGAATCGCTTCTCTTTTTTACAGTATTCGAACGTCCTCGAAATTGTTGGGGACCCAAACACCTGATTCTCGGACTCGAACCTGGGGACCCGAACCCCTGACTGTCGGACTCGAACCTGACACTGACCTGAACCCCTAACCCCCAAACTCCAATTGGGGAGCTGTAACGTAGACTTTAACAGGACTCGAATTTAAGGACTTTAATCTAGGACGTTAACCTAGACTTTAACCCGAACGTAAGGACTCAGACCTTACCAATGGAATGTGGGAAGAGCAATTACTAATACCACTTATTACAAAGGCAAGATTGTTGCAAATACAGTACACCATATGAAATGGTCCAATCTTCAAGGAATTAAAATGTTCTTTACCGTAATTCTTTGTTTGGAGGACAACAGGTCCCTTTGGATCCTGAGGTGATAGCCGACATCCAGATTCCCGGCAGCCCCCCGTCCTAATTCTTTGGCAGAACTTGTGCGTTGGTCGTGGATGATCAGTCACTCCCAGGGTCCGATCCATCCTAGAAACCCCAACTGTTTCTTTTTCTGACAGAATAAATAAGGAAGCAATCTTGTCTTTGTGGGTTTTTATTGCAAAAAAAGAAGAAATCTTTGCAAAGAGAGGAAAAGGTACAAGTCGTCATGAGTTGTTACCCCCTACTGAAGTACAAGCAAAAAAAAAAAACACCTGTGTTATACAGAAGTGAGAGAGACAGAGAAGAAAAGGAAAGCAAAACAATTATCTTTGTCCAGCTCCACTCAACTTATCAAAAAACAGCTAGTAGTCACAACATGGAACAATAAAATATGTGAAGGTTGTATAAACTAATTTAAGTATTATTTGGTATATATGAAGCATACATTTTCAAACTCAAGCTGCTCCAGTACGACAACAGAGCAGTCAATTGACATAGAATACTTTTGAGACATAAAAAGTCACTGAGCAATAAAAGGTTGCCTTTAATGTGGTAATGCTGGTACAATTTTGTATTGTTTTTTTGACAATTGTGCAAAATGATACGGAGTCCTCTAGCAATTAGAGCAGTTTGAGATGACTAATAGAACAAGAGCCTGGTGCATAGACCATTCTGCAAATGGCGCAGACTTCAAGAAATGTATGCAGTATAAAGTGACTAGTAGTGCGATAATCTGGGACAATGTCAATTGTGCAAATGGTGAAGATACTTCTCAAGCACATGAGTGGCCTGTATTGGTCAACAACAGATATGCAAGTCATGCAGGGTGGCGAGACTACTACAGTGAGTGCACGAGTAATGTATAATTGGCCCGACAGAGATGTGATAACAATCTCAAGACAAAATTGGCAGCATGTTACGATGGAATTGTAACTGTTTAAGAAGTGAATGGCAAGAGGGAAGAAGCTGTTGGAATGTCCGGTTGTTTTAGTTTGCATTGATCGAAAGCGCCTTCCTGAGGAAAGGAGCTGGAAGAGGTGGTGACCAGGATGTGGAGGGTCGAAGAGGATTTTGCATGTTCTTGTCTTAAGTCTGGCAGCGTGCAAGTCCTCAAGGGTGTGTAGAGGGATACCGACAATTTTTTCAGCAGCATATCCCGCCACCTTTTGTTTTCCCCGATAACTCCGTGACGCGTTCTTCCCGGTGTAGTTGGAAGCCTGGAAGCATTATAACGGCATTGGGAATGCGTTCGCAAGGCCATGTCTCCGTAAAGGGTTAGGCGGAACCTCCGAAGAGAGCACGTAACCGTCCTGGGGTGTGGCGGTCAGGGGCTGCTCTCTGTCTCTGGGTGCTGGGGGGGTGCTACACCTTGTGAGGGAAGGACATGACAAACTAGAACAGGACAAGGACAACTACAGCCGGGTTCCTTAAGTGGGGTGGGATTGACTATGTAAATTGTAAAAGTCGATAGGATGAGAGTACGAGTGAGGGGATACACAAGGAGTTTGCATATTCATGAGTTATTTGTCGCAATAAGTGAGTGGCCCCACACCCAGTGAAAGAGTCGCAGGGGTGTGTGCCTGCGGACACATGCAAGTGTATTGACAGCGTTTTACATGCACAAAAACTGACAGAAGTGTCCTGTAATTGCTGTGCCCGCATCGCGGAGGCTGAGGACCCCACCCAATCAATTGAGGGGCAGGATCGGGCCTACCAGCCAACCCCCCCTCCACGACCCACCGTCCCCCAGAGATGGGTGTTTGTGGTGCATTAAAATGTAGGGTTGAGTGTGTGCGATGCATTTCAAATCCAGGGTACAGGCAGGGCGGAGGGGCAGGGCGCACGGACCGGGTTTCAGCACGTCTGTGCTGTTTCCCGGTCCGACACCCACACCCTCCCGACCCCATACCAGTCCCCCAGGAACCCTTTGATATGTATATGTGCCCAGATGTGATTAGAGAGAAAAATATATACAGTGAGTGGTGTGAGCGTGTGCTAAGTGAGTGATTAAGAGGCATGGCTCCTGCAGGTCGGGCCCATCAGGCTGGACAACCACCGACAAGGAGGGTTGCCCCACCCAGACCCGCAGCACTGACCCTAGGAACCCCCCCCACACACACACATACACACACTCCCGTGTGTGTGGGAGGTGGACACCCACAGCAGGCCCCACAGCCCGCAGGGGACCACCCGGCTCCCCCACGGGAAGCGGAAGAGGCGACCACAGCGGGACGCAGGGAATGGAGAGAAGAGGAGGAAGCAGGCCCGAGGGGTGACAGAGGGCTCCACCGCCCCGACCAGTAGCCACAGTGGGCAACCCAGGTGGGCGCCAGCTGTGAACATGGGCGGGTCACCATCACACCAACATAACTCCCCGGGAGGTCACCCCAGTGGTTCCCCCCCATCCCTGAGATCGGGAAGGAGTGAAGAAAGTCCCGCCCCCACAGACGCCGGAACCGCAAACACAGGGACAAGAGAAGAAGATCCCCACTCCATGCATGTGTCCTCTCACCATTCAAACCGATCTAAAATGTGTGGGAAAATAAAAATGAATATAATAATAATAAAACAACAACAACAACCTAGACAACAAAGAATACACACACTTAAAAGTTTACTTTCACACTTACGAAGACAGTCTTGTTATTGTCAAATGGCAACCTACCCAGGCAAAGGAATCAAGAGTCTAGATTTAGCATGTTGAAGAAAGGTGATAATAACTCATGCATATGCAAACTCCTGATTCTAATATATATATATATATATATATATATATATATATATATATATATATATATATATATATATATATATATATATATATAATGTCATTATATTTCATGATGAGATTTAGCCACTGATTGATGTTTGTTTTTCCAGTTTAATAAAATTGTTTTCTTAGCGGTAGCTAATGCGACAAGAAATGATTGGGAATATTTATTCAGGAGGTCAATTATGCTTAAGTCTCCAAGTATGCACAATCTTGGGGAAAGTGGAATCCTGAAATTCAAAATGTAAGACAGTTTTTGTGTAACCGAAGACCAAATGCATTGAATTGGTGTGCATTCCCATATCGCATGAAAATTGGTGTCGGGGGTATTTTTGGTGCATTGCGCGCATATATTGGATGGAGAGAAGCCCGTTTTATGCAAAGTGTACTGAGTAAAGTATATTCTATGGAGCACGTTATATTGTATTAGATGGAGATTTGTGTTTTTTGTCATTCTAAACATTGTTACAAATCTGTATCCAGAAGCTATGGTCAGCGGAATTGGGAAGGTCTTCTTCCTTTTTGGTGATTGGTAAGGGCATTGATTCAGTCCATGAAATTAATTTATAAACTTTTGAAAGATTTATTTTACTTTGCGGGAGAGGCTTCACTATTTGCTTGACAAACTCTGGCAGTTCGAGGGTGCTCTGGAGTGTTGGTATACTTTTTTTAATGCTTCTTTTAATTTATTGTATTTTATTGTAAAGTTTCCGCCTGTTATTTGGAATTCTTGGAACAGTTCATCACGTGTCCTAAAAACATTATTTTTAAATAGTTGTTGTAGGTGGTCAATTCCATGTTGTTCCCATGTGCTAAAATGAAGGTTCATTATTAATTTCGAAATGTGGATTATGCCAGTTTGGGGAAAGCATACTGGGAGCGAATTGAGATCCTGCAGATTCTAAACTTTGCCACCAAGCCGTTAAGGTGGATGCGATTATTGGGTTCTTGAAGCATTTATGGCGTTTAAGACTTGTGGAAATAAATGGGAGTTTTGGGAGTTTGATGTTGTTGCAGTCTTCTTCTTCTTTTTCTTTCGGCTTGTCCCTTTAGGGGTTGCCACAGCGCGTCATCCTTTTCCATGTAAACCTATCTCCTGCATCCTCCTCTCGAACACCAACTGCCCTCGTCTTCCCTCACGACATCCATCAACCTTCTCTTTGGTCTTCCTCTACCTCTCTTGCCTGGCAGCTCCATCCTCATCATCCTTCTATCAATATACTCACTATTTCTCCTCTGGACGGGTCCAAACCATCGAAGTCAGCTCTCTCTAACTTTGTCTCTAAAACATCAAACCTTTGCTGTCCCTCTGATGAGCTCTTTTCTAATTTTATCCAACTTGGTCACTCCGAGAGCAAACCTCAAAATCTTCATTTCCGCCAGCTCCAGCTCTGTTTCCTGTTGTCTCTTCAGTGCCACTGTCTCTAAGCCCTACACCCTGGCTGGCCTCACCATAGTTTTATAAACATTGCCCTTCATCCTACCAGAGACTCTTCTGTCACATAACACACCTGACACCTTCCTCCACCCCTCCAACCTGCTTGGACCCGTTTCTTCACTTCCTGACCACACTCACCATTGCTCTGGACGGTTGACCACAACTATTTCAAGTCCTCCACCCTTGCTATCTCTTCTCCCAGTAGCCTCACTCTTCCCACACCACCCCTCTCATTTATGCACATATATTCCTGTTTTAGTTCGGCTAATCTTCATTCATCTGCTTTCCAGTGCATGCATCCATCTTTGTAACTGTTCCTCCACCTGCTCCCTTCTTCCACTGTAGATCACAATGTCATCTGCAAACATCATGGTCCACGGGGATTCCAGTCTAACCTCATCTGTCAGCCTATCCATCACCACTGGAAACAGGAAGGGGCTCAGGGCTGATCCCTGATGCAGTCCCACCTCCATTGTAAATTCGTCTGTCACACCTACAGCACACCTCCCCACTTTTCTGTTGCCCCTCGTACATGTCCTGTATTATTCTAACATACTTTTCTGCCACTCCAGACTTCCGCATGCAGTACCACAATTCCTCTCTGGGTGCTCTGTCATAGGTTTTCTCTAGATCTACAAAGACACACTGTAGCTCCTTCTGACCTTCTCTGTACTTTTCATCAACATCATCAAGGCAAATAATGCATCTGTGGTACTCTTCCTAGGCATGAAACCATACTGTTGCTCGCGAATACTCACTTCTGTCCTGAGTCTAGCCTCCACTACTCTTACCCATAACTTCATTGTGTGGCTCATCAACTTTATTCCTCTATAGTTCCCACAGCTGTGCACATCACCCTTGTTCTTAAAAAGGGGCACCAGCACACATTTCAGGCATCTTCTCATGCGCTAGAATTCTATTAAACAAGCTGGTCAAAAACTCCACAGCCACCTCTCCTAGATGCTTCCATACCTCCACAGGAATGTGATCAGGACCAACTGCCTTTCCATTTTTCATTCTCTTTAATGCCTTTCTAACTTCCACCTTACTAATCATTGCCACTTCCTGGTCCACCACACTTGCCTCTTCTACTCTCCCTTCTCTCTCATATTCCTCATTCATCAACTCCTCGAAGTATTCTTTCCATCTATCTAGCACACTACTGGCACCAGTCAACATATTTCCATCTCTATCCTTAATGACCCTTACCTGCTGCACATCCTTCCCATCTCTATCCCTCTGTCTGGCCAACCTTTATAGATCATTTTCTTCTTCTTTAGATGTCCAACCTGGCATATATGTCATCATATGCCTCGTTTGGCCTTTGCCACCGCTACTATGTCGCATCTCAATTTATTCCTTTCGCCTCTCCTCGGTCCTCTCACTGTCCCACTTCTTCTTAGCTAACCTTTTTGTTTGTATGATTTCCTGTACTGTGAGGTTCCACCACCAAGTCTCCTTCTCTCCTTTCCTGCCAGAAGATACACCAAGTACTCTCCTGCCTGCCTTTCTGATCACCTTGGCTGTAGTGGTCCAGTTTTCTGGAAGCTCTTCGTGTCCACCGAGTGCCTGTCTCACCTCTTCCCAAAAAGCTGCACAACACCCGTCCTGTCTCAGCTTCCACCACATGGTTCTCTGCTCTGCCTCTGTCTTCCTAATCTTCTTCCCCAACACCAGTCATCTTACACACCACCATCCTATGCTGTCTAGCCACACTCTCCCCTACCACTACCTTACAGTTGGTAACCTCCTTCAGATTACATCGCCTGCACAAGATGTAATCCACCTGCATGTTTCTACCTCCGCTCTTGTAGGTCACCCTATGTTCCTGCCTCTTTTGGAAAAAAAGTGTTCATTACAGCCATTTGCATCCTTTTTGCAAAGTCTACCACAATGTGTCCCTCCAAGTTCCTTTTCTGGATGCCGTAGTTACCCATCACTTCTTCATCACCCCTATTTCCTTCACCAATATGTCCATTACAATCTGCACCGATCACAAGTCTCTCTCTGTCTGGGATGGTCAGAACTACTTCGTCTAGCTCCTTCCAGAATTTCTCTTTCACCTCTAGGTCCCATCCTACCTGTGGGGCATAGCCACTAATCACATTATACATAACACCCTCAATTTCAAGTTTCAGCCTCATCACTCGATCTGATACTCGTTTCACCTCCAAGACATTCTTAGCCAACTCTTCTTTTAAAATAACCCCGATTCCATTTCTCTTCCCATCTACACCATGGCAAAATAATTTAAACCCTGACTCTAAACTTCTAGTCTTACTGCCTTTCCACCTGGTCTCCTGGACACACAATATATCAACCTTTCTCCTAATCATCATGTCAACCAACTCCCGAGATTTTCCTGTTATAGTCCCAGCATTCAAAGTCCCCACGTTCAGTTCTAGGTTTTGTGCTTTCCTCTTCTCTTTCTGCAGAAGAACCCGCTTTCCACCTCTTCTTCTTTGACTTCGACCCACAGTAGCTGAATTTGTTCGGCGGACGTTGTTAACCTGGGCCACGACCGAGCCGGTATGGAATTCTTTGGATGATCGCTCATATTTGTTTGGCAAAATTTTTAGCCAGATGCCCTTCCTGCGCAACCCTCTGCATTTATCCGAGCTTGGGACCGGCCTACAGTTTGCACTGGCTTGTGCCCCCCATAGGGCTGCATTGATGTTGTTGCAGGTTATTTGTTCCAATTCTCGCCAATCATTAAACTCCTCATTCTGGTACAACCATTTGATGAGGTATTGTAATTGGTTAGCTCAATAATAATGTTTAAAGTTGGGAGCATTTAGGCCTGCCTCCTCTTTACTTTTCTGAAGAGTGGATAGACTAATTCTATTTTTCTTATTTTCGGAATAAAAATGTACTACAGCAGAATCTGAGGTTTGAAACCATTTAAATTTGGTCTTAAATGGAATAATTTATTTTAGGTAAGGTTTTCATTTTTATTGTCGCTATTCTTCCCAGTAGTGATATAGGCAAGTTATTCCAGCGTCTTATATCAGATGAGATTTTTTCCAAATGTGGTGTGTAATTTAGATTGTTTAGCTATGTGAATTTTGACGAAATATTAATACCTAAATACTTAATGTTTCCTATAGGAATAGGGTAATCTGGGATTTGATCTGCAGGAGTCCATGAGTTTGCTGTTATTGGGAGTATTGTTAATTTTGTTCAGTTGATAGAGTAGTCTGATATTTGTGAAAATGTTTTAATGAGGTTGAAGACTACCTGAAGAGAATACTTGGGCCCTGTAAGTAAAGAAGAATATCCTCCGCATATAGATATTTTGTGTTCTCTTACTAGTGAGCAGATACCTTTAATATTAGCATTCTGACTGTATAGCGACAGCAAGAGGTTCGATGAATATTGCAAATAGCATTGGTGAGAGTGGACATCCTTGTGTGGTTCCTCTTTGTAGTGTAAAACTTCATGAAGTAATCCTATTTGTGGTGACTGTCGCTTCCGGGGAATTGTATGATGTTGCTATCCAATGTATAAATTAATCTCCAAAGCTAAATTTGCGATGTACTGCAAACAGGAAAGCCCAGTTAACTTAATCAAAAGCTTTCTCTGCGTCAGGTGACGCTGTGACATGCTTATTAAATTTAACAGACATCTGACATTATTAGTGGAATTTCTACCTTTAATTAACCTTATCTGGTCATAGTGGATTATCGACGGGAGTACCTTTTCAAGTCTCGCTGCGAGTGCTTTCGAGATAATCTTGATATCTACATTAATCAGTGATAAGGGCCGATAATTAGCCGGGAGAGTGGGGTCTTTACCTGACTTTAGTAATAACTTAATTCAAGATGTGTTCATATGGCTACTAATTTGACCTTTATCGTTTATCTCCTTGACTGTTCTGAGAAATCAAAGCGCTAGTATGGACCATAAATGTTTAATGAATTCGACGGGGATTCCGTCCGGACCAGACGCTCGTCCCTACTGCATATTTTTTAATGCGTTATGTAATTCTGTGATGGTTAAAGAAACATCAAGGCTGTCTTTAATTTGTGTATTTAATTGAGGAATGTTTAGATCCTTAATAAAAGTTTCAATTTCTTTTTGGTCTGGGTTGTTCGAAGATGCATATAAACTGCTATAATAATTGTAAAAAATGCATTTATTTCTTGTGTTTACTGTGTACAGTTGAATCTAGAATGGCTGTAATTAATGACTTTTCTTTATTGCGCTGAAGTTGGTTCGCAATGAATTTTCCTGATTTAGTACTGTACTCAAAGTTAGTGTATCTTAACTGTTGTTGTATAAAATCTGTTCGTTTGGATAAGATAACGTCTAATTGATGTTTTGCCTTTTGAAGTTGGTTTCTAAGCATATCTGTCGGATTAATTGCATATTCTTCTGTGAGGTGTTTAATCTTTTCCTCAATTCCATTTTCCAATTTTTTTTCTTGTTATTTTTATACGAAAAGTATGATTTGATTCGACCTCTCAATACAGCTTTCCCGGTTTCCCACAACAGAGATGGGGATGTGGTTGAGGAGTAAAAAGTCATCCCATTCCTTCCTTACGAAAGAATCAAAATCCGGATCCTTCAATAGGGATGTGTTGAAGTGCTGTGTTGGTGGGGGTCCTACACTTGATTCAACTTTTAGATTGAGAGAAATTGGTGCATGGTCGCTGATGATGATTGGATCTATTTTGGGGGTAATTCTTTGAGCTGCCAATTTGTTTTAAAGAAAAGAAAATCTATTCTTGAGAAAGTGCGGTGAACCGACGAGAAGAAATTGTATTCTCTTTTTGTACAGTTTTTCAGCCTCCATGTCAACAAGACCAAAGTCATCCATATACTGCTCTAATATATTGGGGCATTGTGGCTGATTGCTATTTTTGAGATTTGAGCGATCTATAAGGGCAGAGGTGTCAAACTATTTTGTTGTCTCTGGCTGCATTGTAGTTATGATTTCTCTCAGACGGCCGTTAGAACAGTGAAACCACATACATGTTTAATCATCCCCAAAACATTATTACCATTACACAACAAATTGAGAGATAACTAGTTTTGAAATCAGAAGACCAGGATAATAGTTTGTTCAAGTATTGTTTAAGTTACTGTAGGAGAAGGGTTTGGTAACAGAAAAAGCAATATCTCAACATTATTGCTTATCGTTATGACAGTTTGGAATTTGGGTACAGATTTTAGCAAAAATCACGGAAGTTGACGAGCATGATTTGCTTTCGCGGGCCACATAAAATTATGTGGCGGGCCACTTCAGGCCCCAGGGCCTTGAGTTTGACACATATGTATTAGGGGATTTAGCGTCAGGTTCAAATCACCTCCCATGATAATTGTAGAATTGACTGACAAGTTTAACAAGTGTGACTTGTGTGTTTATGTGTGTGGAAACAAGCAGAGCAGGAAAGCAGACAGATAGGAGTGAGGATTCATGCTAGTGGCATGCGTGAGTCAGTTTTTTTGTTTGTTTGTTTTTCGAAGCAAAAGTGGAAAGAATGTAACAAAATACAGTACACTTTTGACAATTCATAACAACAACAGATCAAAAGAAGTACTTATATGGATAACCAGGGCGTGAGGGCATCACGAAACAGTTGGAGGTCCACATATAGCAGTTTATCGACAACTCGCCACGCTTGTTTGCCTTTGTCGCGGTGATTCTTCATCAACAGGTACAAGATTTTACGCCTCTCGTTGATTTCCTTGGGGAACTGATCGTTCATTCCAAACGAAGTCCCTTTTAGTTCCCGACCTTTTGATTTTACAAAATCTTTTTGCTTGAAAGTGTTCAAACTTTGCGAAGATGGGACGTGGTCGGCGAGGGCCTCCCAATCGGGAGGAACACGGTAAAAAGTAATCTTGTCGACTGTATCTTGCTGTAGTTTGCACGAGACTATTGTTCTATTAGTCATTTCAAACTGCTTTAATTGCTGGAGGACTCAGCATCATTTTGCACAATTGTCAAAAAAAAAAAAAAAAAACGAAAGAAAGAAATTGTACCAGTATTACCACATTACTGGTAACCTTTTATTGCTCAGTGACTGTGTTTTCATGTTTTTATGCCTCAAAAGTATTCTCTGTCAATGGACTCTCTGTTGTGATACTAGAGCAGCTCCATATACTGGAGACAAATTCCTTGTGTTTTTGACATACTTCGTAAATAAAGATGATTCTGATTCTGATTCTTATTTTGATTCGTGGCGAGCAGAGCACAAGGACCGGTCGCCCGCATTTTCCCCTTCTCACCAGACGGGTAAAGTGCCGGCAGAGGCACTTTTCAACGGGGGAGAGTGTGTGTTCCAGCTCGGCATGATGTCCTCCGAGTTTCTGCTAAATGAACGCTAAGAGGAAGAGTGGCATCGCTGAGACTTCCCCTTCTCGCCTATGGTTCGACAAACCTTGGAGAGTTCCAGCTTGGCCCAGGCGGACAGTGAGCTGTTAAATTCTCTTTAGGCGGCAGTGTGTGAACGTTCTAGCTAAGAGTGGAGTTGGCGGAAATCATCTGTGAAGGGAAGAAAGGGTTGGGGCGTTCCAGCGTTGCTCCCTTAAGTTTCTGAGCGCCACAGATGACAAAGGTGTTGCATAACTGCACGTGTATCTCATTGAACTGCCTGGCCTTTCAACAGGGCACGCTTCAAGAGCTGGCTTGCTTTCACGAGAATTTCATGGCGAGAGTTGGGGAGGCGAAACGACCTGTCTCGCTCTCATAGCCACAGGTCCGATTAACGATAGCAGTCACTTCCAAATACTTTCTCGGATCTATCATGTCCTCCAAGCGGAACTCTGGGTGAGACTGGCGTGAATTCCCAACCAATTTTGCCAACTCACACAACTTTCTGCGTTAAATGCGAGGCGGCTTTGTGAGAATTACCAGATCTTTTCAGCCAAGTCTCACCCAGGGCTATTATCAGCCGGTCCGATTTCACAACTTTGGGAATCTCGTCTGCGCTCATGGTGGAAATTACAGCCCAGACTTCTTCGCTGCAGGCGGAGCACGGGTGACTGGTGAAGGCGTGGAGGGATTGGACTCGGTTCCAACCCAGATGCAATGGCTCACAGCCCGGCTTGAGCGGGCAGTATCGCATGTGCCGCCATAGCACTCTCCTGGTGAAAGGTCGCACACAGAACTTGCAGTGGAGATATTCACTTGCCTTTAAACCTTCCGGCGGGCGCTTGAGCCGAACCAGCTCCCCGTTCAGTGCCCACTCAGTGAAGGTGTGAATGTGAGTGCGAATGATGACTGGCGACCAGTTAAGGGTGTAGTCCACCTTTTGCCTGAAGTCAGCTGGGATAGGTTGCAACGCCCCGTGTTCCTAAACAGGATAAGCGGTATTGAGAATGGATGGATGATCTTGTTTTTAAAAATCAAATATTGTACTACTACTGGAAACATAACACTTAATTAAAAGTAAATCATAATAATAATGAAATTTATGGCCATGATGAGTTTATCTATACTTCTAACCTCAATATTGGGTGGAAACTGAGATATTGGGTGTCATTTTGGATGGCATCACTGCATCGAGCGTATGCCGTTAGACCGTATGCAAAGGACTGTAATCTGCTAGGTTTTACAGTCTTTTGCATAATTAATGCAATGTTCTTGATCCACAAACAGAGGGGAGCTGTCATCTCTACAGAAGCCTAAGTACTATTTAGCTTCTGAATGGAAGATAGGCCTCCTATGATTGCTGTGAAAGCTGAGCTCAGCCTTCCTCTTGAAAAGACAACCGCTAAAAGAAGATAAAGAAGAAAAATAAATTACTTGTGTGTTTCAGGGGGCTCCTTTTAAGAGAACATCAAAGCAAGAAGCCCAAAATAGAAAGTTAACAGCTCCTGTCGCTCAGCTACTGACAAGCAGAGGATAAGAGACCTTGCTACAATCTGTGTGTGTTCTATCAGGTTTCCTAAACAGGCTCCTGAAAGTGGAAAACAACAACTACAAGGGGCGTCCTTAGAGGTTATGAAGTGGTTGCTATCTCCTTTGGAGAGAGTTCTCTCAGTGTGCTATGACACTGCTTGCAAATACAGCACGCTTACTACACTGTAAAAACGGATTTGTAAGAAAGTAAAAAAATAAAAAATAAAAAGATTTATGGGAAATTATTCTTATTTTATGCCTAAAAAAAAAAATAATCTTGACAAGCAAACTTTGCATCAGAAACTATAACTGTCAATTGAAAAAAAAAATAAGTAAAAGTTTTTCTTAGTAAGAAATTACAGGTAATTTTAAGATATAATTGCTACTAAAAAGCAAGAATTAGGAGTTGCACAAGGATTCGCATAAAATCCAGAGCAGAAGAGCAAGACTTTTTTTCTTTGTTTAAGATTTGACAACTTCTAAATTAAAGAAATTAGGGTATTACACCATTTAAAGTTTGAATTAAGCTGTTTTTTGCACCACACAAACAAATAAATGTGAATGGCTCTGTTGAATAAAAACTACATGACTTAGAAATGAATACCATAAAAATAAAGTTAAACCTATTTCAGATAAAGGTTGTCAAATATTTGCCATGTGGTATAATTAGCAACTTGTTCTTCTGGATGAATGTTATTGATTTTAGTTGGCATGTGCAAAGACATTTTTGGAGGCAGGGACTCAAGCCCAAAAAGAGCACCCTTCGCCAGAATTATTAATACAATTAGGGGGAAAAACAGTAGTCTTATGTATTTTTATAATTACATGTATTTCTGTTAACACAATCGACACAGTCAGTAATAAAGCTAAATTAACCAAGGAGGCGAAGGGACGCTACAGTGAATATAAAAAGTGTACACATCCCTGTTCAAATGGCAGGTTTATGTGATGTACAAAAATGGAAGATAAATCATTTTAATACTGAAAAAATACAATATTTTAAGAGAGGTAGTGAAAAAATAAATAGCTGAGATAAAATGGTTGCCCAAGTGCACATGCCCTCTTATAAATGAGGATGTGGCTGTGTTCAGAATTAAGCAATTACATTCAAATTCATGTTAAAATTAAGTCCCCACACAATTGCTGCCATTTGAAGTGCCTCTGATTAACCCCAAATAAATTTCAGCTCTTTAAGAACGCATTTCCTGACATTTTTTGTGTCTTACAACACAAGCCATGATCCACAGAGATCTTTCGCAGCATCACAGGGTTCTTATTGTTCAAAGGTTAGTTAGAAGAAGGGTACATTACACTTGAGAGTATGTGAGTCCTAGGATGCACGTCATGGAAACGAGTCCCTGCAATTTATCATCACGGAATACAGATACAATAATCCTCAGCCATATCACGGTTCTTGCTTCGCGGTCCTGCTATATTGCAAACTTTTATTACAGTTGTTACTGTATTTTTTTATACTGTTTGTACCATATTTTTCCATTATCTATTGCTCTTGCGCTCTTTCAATATATTATATGTGTTTAGGCATGTCACGATAGGACACTTTTTAGGACGATATATTTTCCCAAAAACTATGATGACAAATGATAGTATCGATGTTTTTTATACCACTGATATGATATTAGAGAATAATAATCTAAGTACATCCTTTTTAGGGAAAATTCACTTTTAATTCTAAGAATAATGAGCATTGACATTGTAATGTCGAACAAACAAATAAAATTCATTCATTCATTCAGCTTCCGTACTGCTTCTCCTCACTAGGGTCGGGAGTGTGCTGGAGCCTACACCAGCTAACTCTGGGCGAGAGGCGGGGTACAACCTGAACTGGTCGCCAGCCAATCACAGGGCACATATAAACAAACAAATTCGCACTCACAGTCACACCTACGGGCAATTTAGAGTTTCCAATTAACCTACAATGCATGTTTTTGGGAAGTGGGAGGAAACCGGAATAGCCGAAGAAATCCCACGCAGGCACGGGGAGAACATACAAATGCCACACAGGCGAGGCCAGGTTTGAACCCGGGTTCTCAGAACTGTGAAGCAGACGTGCTAAAAATTATAAATAAAACAGACGCAAGCTCTGCTCACAAAATTGCAGTTCAACAAATGTTAAACATTTAGCACAGTCATTAAAGTCATTAATGCCTTAACAGGCAATATACTGCCAATCAAGTTTCCAGTTGGTCAAGAAAAAGTGTCAAGTAGCAACATTAATAACACAAAAAGTAGATCAAAGCAACCTCTTTTGAATCAAGATTTGTATCTTTCTTTAAACGATCTTTTCTCAACATGTTCAATGGCTGAATCTCTTACAATACTGAGTATGCTATACTGTATATAATGTGGGCATACATGCATTTTTGTATTTGCATTGTTGGGCGAAGGTTTCCAAAATTGCGAGCTGACGGAAAAACGGGATTTTTTTTGTTCCCAGCTGAAGAAATTGGGTGAAATGGCTGCGTTTAAAATGGATTTTGTCACTATGAGGTTTTAAGTTGTCTTTGCGACTTTTTAAGTTGTCTTTGCGACTTCATACAAATTCAACATACCAGCTCTTTGATGTTAGCGGGATGGCTTCGTTCATCTGGCTTGAATCCAAAATGTTCCCAAATCCTCACGGTGGCATTAGGCTTTGGAACTAATTCCATTTATGCCGCTCAACTTTCTGTAACTGCAGCTACCAGCTCGCTGTCAGGAAACATAGCTTTGTGTACGTGATATATACAGTTGGTACAGAAAGTATTCAGACCCCCTTAAATGTTTCACTCTTTTTTATATTTCAGTCATTTGCTAAAATCATTTAAGTTCATTTTTTTCCAAATTAATGTGACAACACATTGACAGAAAAAAGGGGAACTGTTGAAATTTTTGAAGATTTGTTAAACAAGAAAAACTGAAATATCACACAGCCATAAATATTCAGACCCTTGCTCAGTATTTAGTAGAAGCACCCTTTTGAGCAAATACAGCCATGAGTATTTTTGGGAATGATGCAGCAGGTTTTTCACACCTGGATTTGGGGATCATCTGCCATTCCTCCGTGCAGAGGAATGGCAGATGATCAGGCTCAGAAAAGGCTCCAGTTCTGTCAGGTTCGATGGTGAACGTTGGTGGGCAGCCATTTTCAGGTCTTTCCAGAGATGCTCAAGAGAGATGCTCAATTGGGTTTAAGTCAGGGCTCTGTCTGGGCCATTCAAAAACAGTCACGGAGTTCTTCTGAAGTCGCTCCTTCGGTATTTTAGCTGAGTGCATAGGGTAATTTTTTTTAAGGTGAACCTTCGGCCCAGTCTGAGGTGCTGAGCACTCTGGAGAGGTTTGCGTCCAGGATATCCCTGTACTTGGGCGTATTCATATTTTCTTCGATTGCAACCAGTCTCCCTGTCCTTGCAGCTGAAAAACACACCCACAGCATAATGCTGCCACCACCATGCTTCACTGTTGGGACTGTATTGGACAGGTGATGAGCAGTGCCTGGTTTTCTCCACACATGCCACTTAGAATTAAGGCCAACAATATCTATCTTGGTCTCATCAGACCAGCGAAACTTATTTCTCACCATCTTGGAGTCCTTCAGGTGTTTTTTTAGCAAACTCCATGCGGGCTTTCATGTGTCTTGCACTGAGGAGAGGCTTCCGTCGAGCTACTCTGCCATAAAGGCCCGACTGGTGGAGGGCTGCAGTGATGGTTGACTTTCTAGAACTTTCGCCCATCTCCCGACTGCATCTCTGGAGCTCAGCCACAGTGATCTTTGGGTTCTTCTTTAGCTCTCTCACCAAGGTTCTTCTCCCCCAATTGCTCAGTTTGGCCGCACAGCTAGTTAGTAGGAAGGGTTCTGATCGTCGCAAGCGTCTTTCATTTCAGGATTATGGAGGCCACTGTGTTCTTAGGAACCTTAAGTGCAGCAGAAACCTTTTTGAAACCTTGGCCAGCTGAGCTCTTCAGGCAGTTCCTTTGACCTCATGATTCTCATTTGCTCTGACATGCACTGTGAGCTGTAAGGTGTTATATAGACAGCAGTGTCGCTTTCCTAGTCAAGTCCAATCATTATAATCAAACACAACTGAACTCCAATGAAGGTGTAGAACGATCTTTAGGATGATCAGAAGAAATGGACAGCACCTGAGTAAAATATATGAGTGTGGCTGTTATGGCTGTGTGATATTTCAGGTGTTATTTTTAATAAATCAGCAAAAAAAATTCTGTCAATATGGGTGCTGTGTGTATATTAATGAGGAAAAAAATAACTTAAATGATTTTAACAAATGAGAGCAATATAACAAAGAGTGAAAAATTGAAGGGGGTCTGAAAACATTCCGTACCCACTGTATATATCGCAGGTATATAGCAGGTCCCCTCAAAATCTTTGTTTACAGTCATCAAGGAATCCTTTTCTTCGTTTGAACTGACAGCAACCAAAAGGTGGGGAGATCCTCTCCCCAGTAGGAACAATTGCTAGGACACGGGAGCCACTCACTGGCATTTGAGAGTTACTGCAAGATGGACTGAATGGTTTCGTTGAACTAAAGGTAAAATGACTGTTGTGATATTTCACGAACTCTGCAGAAATATTCTAAATGTATGCCTTGATGTCTGTGTCATGGTGTCAATTTACAGGTCCAGCTGGAGATTTTGAGAACTGTTTGTCTCGATTTGAAGCCCAACAGCATGAATGTGGCATTGAAGCAGAAGCAGTTGATTTCCCAAGACTAAAGTTGAAACAATCATTTTATATACTTGATCTATGAGTAAGAGCGCAAAGTTGGGAGTGTTTTAGATTAATATATGATTTTTAAACCCATTTTATGGGTGCAAATTGTAGACCAGATTCAAGCTGATGGGTGTGGTCTTCCTCCAGTCTCTACATCCCTGAGACACGCCGCCTGGGTATTTAACCTTTGGCTAACGCCTCTTCTATCTCTCTTGTTTTTTTTTTTTTGGCTTGCTCTGGGTCCTGGGTCTCCGTCCCTCCCCTTTCTTTTGTTCAAACACGCAGCTCGGCAAACGCGAGCCTTTGGGATGGGGAGAGTTGGTCATATTCTCCCAACGAACCCTGACGAACAACTTCCCTTTTTCTTCTCCCGTCTGTTTTTAGTTTATTTTTCTGCATCCTTTTTCTTCTTCAACCAAACCTGTCTCCGTGCTTCCCGAGACGACTGAGACAGACCACCCTAAAGACCAACGAACCTACGGTCGTGAGGACCACAACAAGCGTTGGCAGAATGTGCAAAATTAGTGCCTAATAATTTTTGGGAAAATACTAGCTTCATACAAAGCATCAGTATCACTCAACGCGATACAACCTATAAACGCTCACATTTTCAACTTTAGCCCCACAACACCAGATGTCCAATTTCCCTTTTCGTAGGCCAATTTTTCTTTCTTTCACCATTATTCATGTTTCCTTGTTGGAGTTAGACCCCCTCTTTGTGTTTCCCTATAGGTCCCTCGTATATTTAATTAAATATTCTATGAAATTCCACTATTTGTTGTGTTTTATGTGTGTTTTGAGTTTAATAAGAAAACCTCTGTCATCTAGGACTTGTATTTCATAAAATGTACCAACCTTTAGATTATGGGACTGATAAAACGGTTTCTCGTCACTTTTCCTAGATTTTACACTGATAAAAAGAGATGTGGTGCCCTTTACAAGGTAAAATTAGTTTGATTCTGATGTTAAATGTCTAAACCGGAAGTGAACGCAGACGTTCACCTTCGACAAATTTATTTTTATTTTCTATTTTTATAAAAATGCCAATATATGCTAATATATATATATATTTCCCCAGGTGTCATTAATTTAATTCAGTTTGGTTCAATTGTCTCATTTGGGTTCAATATTGGGAAGACTGCAGACTTGACAACTGGCCAGAAGACCATCATTGATACCCTCCATAGGATGGGTAAAGCTACAAAGGTTCATAGCTAAGGAGGCTGTCTGTTCACAGAGTGGTGTGTCCAAGCATATCAATGGGAAGCCTACTGGAAGGAAAAAATGTGGCAGGAGAAGATGCACCAGCAAAAGACATGACCGTGGGCTTCAGCAGATAATCAAACAGAGAAGATTCAAGAATCTAGGAGCGATCCAGAAAGGAGTGAAATGAGGCAGGAGTCACAGCTTCAAAAACCACCATATTCAGACGCATCCGGGAGATGAGCTACACCTGTCGGGTTTCTCGGGTCAAGCCTTTTCTGAGCCTGAGCCAATGTAGGAAGCGTCTCAACTGGGCCAAGGAGAAGAAGGACTGGACTGTTGGTCTTCAATAGATCTCTGGAACTGTGCGAAGTACCATCCTGTTTCAAACGCTCTACCATCTTTCCAGTCCCCAAGAAACCTGCAATCTCTAGTCTAGTCTAAATGACTACAGGCCTGTCGCTTTGACATCTGTGGTCATGAAGTCCTTTAAACGTCTCGTGCTGGACCACCTCAAGAGCGTCACAGGTCCCCTGGTGGACCCCTTGCAGTTTTCCTACCGAGGGAACAGGTCTGCGGATGATGCAGTCAACATGGGACTGCACTTCATCCGAGAACACCTCGACAGTGCAGGGACCTACACGAGGATCCTGTTCGTGGCCTTCAGCTCAGCGTTCAACACCATCATCCCTGAACTCCTTTCATCCAAGCTTCTCCAGCTCAGCGTCTCACCTGCCATCTGCCAGTGGATTTACAGCTTCCTGACAGGCAGGACACATCAGGTGAGGCTGCGAGAGACCACCTCATCCACACGTAGCATCAGCACTGGGGCGCCCCAAGGTTGTGTCCTCTCTCCGCTGCTCTTCTCTCTCTCTACATGAACGACTGCACCTCAACGCACCCGGCTGTCAAACGTCTCAAGTTTGCAGATGACACCACTGTCATCGGCCTCATCAAGGATGATGACGAGTCTGCATATCGACAGGAAGTGGAGCGGCTGGAGATGTGGTGCGGCCGACACAACCTGGAGCTGAACACGCTCAAGACTGTAGAGATGATCGTGGACTTCAGGAGGCATCCTTCACCACAGCTGCCCCACACGTTGTCCAGCTGTCTTGTGTCAACCGTCGAGACCTTCAAGTTCCTTGGAATTACAGTCTCTCAGGACCTGAAGTGGACGTCCAACATCAACTCCGTCCTCAAAAAGGCCCAGCAGAGGATCTACTTCTATGAAGTTCTCAGAAACCTGCAGGTTTCTGAGAAAGCACGGCCTGCCACAGGAGCTGCTGAGGCAGTTCTACACAGCAGTCATCGAATCGGTCCTGGGTTCTTCCATCACAGTCTGGTTTGGTGCTGCTTACAAAAAAGGACAAACTCCGACTGCAACAGACAATCAAGACTGCTGAAAGGATTGTCGGTACCCCCCTACCCACCCTTGAGGACTTGCACGCTGCCAGAACTAAGACAAGAGTGTGCAAAATCCTCTCGGACCCTCCACATCCCGGTCACCAGCTCTTCCAGGTAGGCGCTAACGATCGATGCAAATTAGAACTAACAGACATTCCAAAAGCTTCTTCCCTCTTGCGATCAACTTCTTAAACACCTAACCTACAATTCCATTACAACATGCTGGTAATTTTTTGACTTGCATTCGTTGTCACATTTCTGTGGGGCCTATTGTATATTACTCGTGCACTCACTGTAGTAGTCTCGCCACGCTGCACTATTTGCATATCTGTTGTTGACCAATACTGGCCACTTATGCCAGAGTAGCATCTGCTCCATTTCCACACTGATTGAGGAGTATCTGCAACATTTCCACAATCAACATTGTCCCAGATTATCGCACTACTCGTCACTTTAAACTGCATACACTCCTTGAAGTCTCGGTGCCCTTTGCACAATGGTCATTGCACCGGACTATTGCAATATTAGTCATTCGAACTGCTCTCAGTGCTAGAGAACTTTTGCACAATTTTCAAAAAAAAAAATAATAATAAAATAAAAAATGTAACGGACAACCGGATTACCAGACAACTAGCAACCCTTTATTGCTCAGTGACTGTTTTTTTTGTGTCAATGTCTTGATGTCACAAAAGTGTTCTCTGTCAATTGACTGGATGTTGTCGTACTCGAGCGGCTCCAACTACCGGAGACAAATTTCTTGTGTGTTTTTTTTGGACATACTTGACAAATAAAGATGATTCTGATTCGGATTCTGAGTTACATCATCAATAAAGACAAGTGAGCCCGTTCCAGAAGAAGCCATGCAAGCCCAAGCCATGACAGTACCTCCAACATGCTTCACAGATGAACTTGTGTGTTTTGGATCATAAGCAGATCCTTTCTTTCTCCATACTTTGGCCTTTCCATCACTTTGGTAGAGGTTAATCTTGGTCTCATCAGTCCAGAAAACCTTATTACAAAATTGTGGCTCATCTATGTACTTTTTTTGCAAAATCCAATCCGATTCTTTTTGCTGATGAGTGGTTTCCATCTTGTGGTATGGCCTCTATATTTCTTCTCTCAAAGTCTTCTTCGAACAGTGGATTGTGATACCTTCACCCCTGCCCTGTGGAGGTTAGCAAACCATTTTGTCTGGCAATTTAAAGAAAACTGCATCCAAACGTATTGGGAGAAACTTCATCATGCAACAAGACAATGACCCAAAAAACACTGCCAACACAAAAAAGGACTTCATCAGGGGGGAAAAGTGGAAGGTCTTCGACTGTTAATCACTGGACCGTAACCCAACAGAGCATGCATTTTACCTCCTGAAGAGGAGACTGAAGGGAGAAAACCCCAGAAACAAAGAAGAACTAAAAGAGGCTGCGGTAAAGACCTGGAAAAGCATTTCAAATGAAGAATGCAACAGTCTGGTGAAGTCAATGGGTCGCAGGCTTGATCCTGTTATTGCAAGTAAGGGTTACACTACCACTAATTTAATCACGTGTGTTTCAATAATTTTGCTCACTTGAAAAGTGGGTGGGTTTAAACAAAAGGAATTCTGAAGTTTTGTCTCATATCATCTTGTGATCTGAAACCCAAATGTCTTCAGTATACAACAAAAACAAAGGAATTGACTTTGCCGTTCCAATACTTTTGGAGGAGACCGTGTGTTTATATATAGCAGGTCCCAGCTTGCTGTCAGGAAACTTCGCTTCGTGTATATATACATATATATATATGTATATATATATATATATATATATATATATATATAGTATTCTGCTGATTGCATTGCATTACTTACATCACATAGGGGGCAATCACATCACATCTACCTTTATCTCTATTTGTGTGCGTGTTTATTGTGCTTTGCAAATGTGTACAGTATATAGAGTACTTGCTCACCATATGTGGAATCAGAATCATCTTTATTTCCCAAGTATGTCAAAAACACAGGAGGAATTTGTCTCCAGTTGTTGGAGCCGCTCCAGTATGACAACAGACAGCCATTTGACAGAAAATACTTCTGAGACATAAAAACATAAAAACACAGCACGGAGAGTCACTGAGCAATGAACTGTTACGGGTAATGTGGTAATGCCGATAAAAAATATATATATATTTTTTGACTATTGTGCAAAATGATGCACAGTCCTCAAGCAATTTAGAGCAGTTTGAAATGACTAATAGACCAATAATTTGGTTCAGTAACTATTGTGGAAATGGTGCAGATACTCCAGCACATGAGAGGCCAGTATTGGTCAAGAACTGATATGCAACTAGTGCAGAGTGGTGAGACTACTACAGTGAGTGCACTGAATAATGTATAATTGGCCCGACAGAGATCTGACAACAATATCAAGACAAAATTGGCAGCATGTTACAATGAAATTGTATGTTAACTATTTAAGATGATAATGGCAAGAGGGAAGAAGCTGTTGGAATGTCTGCTTGTTTCAGTTTGCATTGTTTGATAACGCCTACCTGAGGGAAGGAGCTGGAAGAGATGGTGACAGGATGTGGAGGGTCCAAGAGGATTTTGCATTTTCTTGTCTTAGTTCTGGTAGTGTGTAAGTTCTCAAGGGTGGGTAACGAGGTTCCGGCCATTTTTTCAGCAATTTTGATTGCCCGTTGCAGTCGGAGTTTGTCCTTTTATGTGGCACCACCAAACCAGACTTTGATGGATGAACACAGAACTGATTGGATGACTGCCTCAACAGCTGCTGTGGCAGGCCATGCTTCCTCAGAAGCCGGAGGAAGTACATCATCTACTGGGCCTTTTTGAGGATGGAGTTGTTGGTTTTCGACTTCAGGTTCTGAGAGACTAATTTCTAGGAATTTGAAGGTCTCGACAATTGACACAGGGCAGTTGGACAGCTTGGGGGGCAGCTGTGGCAAAGGATGCCTCCTGAAGTCCATGATCATATCTACAGTCTTGAGCGTGTTCAGGTCCAGGTTGTGTCGGCCGCACCACAGCTCCAGCCACTCCACTCCCTGTCGGTATGCAGACTCATCACAGTCTTTGATGAGGCCCCGTGACTGTGGTGTCATCTGAAAACTTCAGGAGTTTGACAGCTGGGTGCGTTGAGGTGCAGTCATTTGTATTGAGAGAGAAGAGCAACGGAGAGAGGATACAGCTAGGGCACCCCAGTGCTGGTGGTGCATGTAGATGAGGTGGTATCCCCCAGCCTCACTTGCTGTGTCCTGCTGGTCAGGAAGCTTTAAATCCACTGGCAGATGGTCGGCGAGATGCTGAGCTGGAGAAGCTTGGAGGAGAGGAGTTCGGAGATGATGGTGTTGAACGCAGAGCTGAAGTCCAGGAACAAGATCCTTGTGAAGGTCCCCGCACCGTCGAGGTGTTCTAGGAGGAAATGTAGTCACATGTTGACTGCATAATTCACAGACCTGTTTGGTCAGTAGGCAAACTGCAGGGGGTCCAGCAGGGCACCTGTGACGCTCTTGAGGTGGTCCAGCACGAGGTGTTCAAAGGACTTCATGACCACAGATGTCAGGACGACAGGCCTGTAGTCATTCAGACCCGAGATTGTGGGTTTCTTGGGGACTTGGGTGATGGTGGAGCGTTTAAAACAGGATGTTTTTCCACACAGTTCCAGAGATCTATTGAAGATTTGTGTGAAGACTGGATCAAGCTGGTCCGCGCAGACTTTGAGGCAGGATGGGGACACGAAGTCTGGGCCTGCTGCTTTGTTGATCTTTTGTTGTTTGAAGATGCATCTCACATTCTGTTTGTGGATGGTCAACACAGGAGGGGGAGTCAGAGGTGTGATGGTGGTCGGTGGTCGGCTCGGTGGGTATGGGGTGTGAAAGTGTCCTTTTCAAAGCTACAGTGGAAGGTATTCAAGTCATCAGCTATTCCTTTATTGTTCTCTGCCTCGGGGGGTGGTCGCTTGTACTTGGTTAGCGATTGTAATCAATGCCAGACTGACTTCGAGTCATTAGCAGTAAACTGTTTTTCCAGCTTATCTGGAACATTTCTCTGCAATGTTAATTTCTTTACTCAGCTGGTTTCAATTATACAGGGCTCTATCCCCACTTCGACAGGCGGACTTTAGCCAGATGAAGTTGCTTGTTTGGCAGTGAACCACGGTTTGTTGTTATTGAACGTGCGAAATGTCTTTGTTGGTACACACATATCTTCACAGAAACTGATCTAGGATGTGACACTGTCCGTATATTCATCTAGGCTGCCAGCTGATGCTCCAAAGACACTCCAATCTGTCTAAACAGTCTTGAAGTTCTAACTTTGCTTCATCGGTCCACTTCTTCAGTTTTCACCAAAGGCTTCGCACATGTAAGTTTTTGCCTATATGGTGGTATTAAGTTAATTAAGCGGTGATCAGACGAGCTCAGAGCTGTGTGGGGGATTGCACGTTATGTGTCATTTATAAAATTATAGCAGTTATCTAGAATTTTGTTTTCCCTAGTTGGACAGTCAATGTGTTGCTTGTATTTAGGGAGTGGAGTTTGGTTGAGTTTAATGACCCCAAGAATAATGAGGGGTGAATCTGCATGCTTTTTTTCACATTAGTTTACTTGTTCAGCGAGTGTTAGTTGTGCGGCATTAGTTTTAGCTTGAGGAGGAATGTATGCAAGTATGAATGAAGCAAACTCACGCGGTGAGTAGAATGACAGAGTTCAAAAAGACTGACTCCAAGTCCTGGCTGCAGTGTGTGTTGAGCTCTGTGACATCGGTACACCATTTTTCGTTGATATAGAAGTATGTACCGCCGCCTTTTCCCCAATAACTCCATTATGCGATGTGCCCGGTGTAGTTAGAAGCCCGGAAGCATACAACGCCATCGGGGATGCTTCACAAAGCCATGTCTCGGTGAAACACAGGGCGGCAGAACATCCAAAATCTTTACTGGTCTGTGTGAAGAGATGAAGCTCGTCCATTTTGTTGGGTAGGGAGAGTAGATTTGCGAGGTCAATCGACGGGAGTGGCATTCAGAATCCTCTCTTATGGAGCGTGACCTGTACTCCGGCTCTCTTCCCTCTGTGGCGTCGCCTTCGTCTCCATGCGCCGTAGACCATGGCCACCCTACCAATGGGTGACTCCGAGAAGAAAACTGAGCGGATTTGTGAAAGTTGGTGAAAGAAAGGCCTGGGTATACTCCCTAATGTTTAGCAAGTCTTCCCTTGTGTAAGTGAGTCACATAATGTCTCCAAGGACCAACGAAAAACAAAAACATAGATAGTACTAGAGAGCACGTAACCAAGGCAACCACACAGTTAGGCGCCATCTTGAAAAGACCAAATCATGTGTAAATGGAGTGCAAATTGGAAAAAAAGATTAACTTTAAGATTGCCTTCTTGTGCCATAACAATTTTACTTTATTCTTTTAATTTTAAACTATTAACTGCAAAATTACATTTAAAACTCGAAAACTTCATTTGTTGTCTTCCTCCTTGTTGCTTTTTCTATCAGGTCTGATGACATACAGTACTTTGGCATTTTCACAGGCTCACGAGAGATGATTTAATCATTCTTTCACAAAGGCTCTGTGAATCTAAAATTATCGTATTGTTAGTTTAAATGGCTGTGGGAAACCTGTCAATTGTTAGAATGTTATGTCTGAGTGTATCTCTGGCATAAATGGCTCATTTTTAGATCTGTATCTCTGCAACAGATCATTGTAGTGTGCTTTAATTTTGTGCTGCAGGGAAATGGCCATGAACAACATTATAGCTGAGGCTACAAATGTGTTCATCTTCCACAAGTGTGTACTGTGCGATGCGTACTTGTTTTCCTTCTCTTCGCATAATGGTGTCTAAAATTCAATACTAACATAAAAGCTTTGCTTGTTAGCCAGGTTAGCATAAGAAGGCCAAGTCCTATGAGCATTCTCTTCACACAGTGATTATATTTACCCTAGACCAGTCATGCCTAAGTGCTCTACAGAAGCATATGGCCAGACTCGTGTGAGGCCAATTACAGGAATTATCTCGTTCACTATTGTAAGGGACTGTTGTGCCATCTTCCATTTATTTAATTAGGCTTTTCACTTATTACAAAAGCCCAGTTTTAGCTGCTAATGCAACATATGTGTTGGTAGAAGCCAGACTGAGGGGAGGGAGCGTGTATTCAAATATATCATGGATTTCTGATCTACAGCAATTTGTCAACAATTAGCCCTGCAGATTAAATTTTTGTAGGACAAATCAAACCAATATGATAAAACATTCCTTACATTGCTAGGCCTCTATCTATTCCCATTTAACTTTATGCTCAAAAGAGCCTCCTATTTCTGGCTCCCACTCCACTTGATAACCTAATTTGCATTTTATATTGGTAAATCAAATTAAGCACCCGTAGCTTTTAACATGATTGACTGTGGTCAGAGCCGTTTGGATGGGATTTTTTTTCCACATGAGAAAATAAAAAACAATTTTAATGGGCAGAGCAGTGAGTCTGGGTCCAAATCCATTCAACATTTCACGTTCACTCAGCTGATTAAAAAGATTTTCCCCCTTTTTGCCCGTTTGCAAAGGGACTATGCTAAATTAAACATACCTGCTTTTTAAAATTAAAAAAAAATCCTATTTCCCTTCTTTTTACCAATGGATGCCCCTTTTTTTTACTGTTTCCCTGATTTGCAGTCCATCCTGGATGTTTTAACTGTAGCCAACACTCTTGTGAATCGGGAATCAATAAATAATCATATTACCTATTGAGCTCAAATAATACATGATAAATAAAAAACGCTTGCTTGTACAACATACAACAACTTAGCAGAATATCCAAATAAAGTAGTTAAGCATTTTACCTGAGTAAAACATTATCCAAATCTGAAATATTGACAATTTCCTCAGTGCTTTCACCATGTACTGTATTCTAATCGTGCCCAGTGTTGGTGCCTTCCTTCTAACATTTACCGTATATAGGGGAGTGGCTAAAACCAAGCCCAAGTTCACATGGTCTTCATGGCATGAGCCCACCGTCCCATCCCCCACTATAGAGGTACTGAGTGCCTTCATTCTATCAGTGGCTATTCACCGCAATTGGAAGTTACTTAGTTATAATATAGTATCTACTACTACAGTGTGCAGTTAGCAATCAAGCTATGCCTACAGCCTCAAAAAATGCATATTCCCTGAGGTGTTATGTGTTATTTGGGCTACAGTGTTGGACTGGACGGCTCCACTGCCAGCCAGTCCACGAGCCTGCTAGCATCTAGTAGCACCAGCAATTTGGCGCTCAAATACACCACAGCATCACTCCATGTGCCAAACATGAGCGCACACAACAGTGACACTTCAGGGAAAGTTAACTGTGTATTACGTTAGCTAGCCGTCGAGCTAGTGAACTGACGAGCTAGCGAGCTCGGTAGACTGCCAGCGGGGTCATCTGGTACACCAGCAATTTGCTTTGTATTGTTTTGTGTTGGTCCACATAACAAAGACATTTCAGAAAAAGTTAACTGTTAATCACAGCGGCACATGTTATTCAGCCTGTAGCTCACACTACAGACATTTGAGCACATATTGACCAAAGTTAATTGATTGACAGGTGATTCTTTCTGCGGAAATGCCCATAGCGTCGGACAGTCTGGAGTAGGGCTCTATTTTTCATGATTTTGGAGCCTAATTTTACACACTTGGCGATTTTTTATTAATTCAAATTTGGCAGGCTTTTTAACAACACTCACTTTACAGAGTTTTTAACAATATATTTTTATCATTTTAAGATTAATGTGTGCATGGTGCAACAGATGAGAATAGTCATTATGTCTCACTTTAATTCGTATTAAAGGCATCATTTTGCACACTTTATACTCTTATGCAGTAAATATGTAATCTACTTTTGGGGAAATTAACCCGGACATTTATTTGAAATAGTTGAATTTGTATTAATCATCGACAGCTGTGAAAACAATTAGAACCCATGTGAATTATTGATATTGCTGAAGGGAAAAAAAACATAATAATGATCCCTGATTTAAATCCCTTGTATAATGATGTATCTGCACCTGGAAATGTGTTTTGAAATTTAAATAAAAGTTACACTAGTTGACAGAGCAAGATTGGGGGTGAAGAGAAATTAGTGTTCTTTAGGGAGTATTCCCACTGAGAATAATAGGTGCAGCACTGTGCCGGCACCAGGCGCTTCCCTGGAACGTGACAGTCATCTTAATTGCAGCTTTTAGGATCATTACTGCTCCCATGTGAATGTCAAAATGGACAAGGCTAGTGGGCCTTTGACAAGCAGGCAACCACCTCCCACCACCCTGCAGTCACAAGGAGCTGACCCGTAACCAAAAGAAAAATACATGGCTTGTTTTCTGTCTTCTTTTCTTCAAATTAAAAAAAGGAGAATACAACCTTATTCTTTTTAATTTTCTGTCTTGATCAAACAGATAAAATACAGCAGATCTGCAACAAATTATCCCTTCATGTACCTGGTGAATCCCGGGATATAGCTATATATGTAAATATAAAAATTATGTTTGGCAAAATTCCAGAAACCTCATGCAAGGAAAAACAAATAGTACACTGAACTTTTGTGGATTAAGGTTGCTCTATATTTGGTAAAAAGGTTTCGCTGAAGGTGATAGATGCATTTCAGATACACACATGAAAAAAGGATGACTGCACAGTGGCACTCTCAGCCCTCTCTCTCTCTTCTACCTCCGACCTTTGTGACTCCAGTTGTCATGGCTGCAACTGCCTCGTGACAGATTTGCTAGTTAAGGAGCCCATTCATCATTTCAGAGCAGAAGCTTGCATCCAACTCAAGAGCTGGTGAAAAGTGGCTCTTGAAGAGCCTTGGCCTCATCCCTACAATCATCAAATGAGGTCTTCCATTGAGCATCATTGCTCACAGTGTGGAATATAATGTAAAGTACACTTTTTCTAAAGGCCCCGTCAAAAGTCTTTAGTTGCCATCCTGCTGTCATTGATGCCTATCCTTCTACTTTTTTGACAACACACGTCTTCATTTTCTCCTAGATGACCTTGCAACTTTGTTATAGCTTCATTTGTTTGATTCATAGAATAAATTCAATTTCAGTCTTCTATTGCAATGATAATTTCTTTGCTCTGTATATTCTATGAGCGGCATTGTAATTCCCTACCAGAAAACAGCAATAATGGTAATGTAGCAGTCTTATAATTCCATATTAACACACTTTTTCAATTTAAATTAAAAAAAGACATTTGCAACAAAGGAAAACTGGTCAAATGCCATCCTTCTGACATATTAAGATGTTGCGAATAATTGATATTAGTTCCTTTTTATTGTGAACAGCCGTTGAATCATAGAAAAAAAGACATTAACAATACAGTGGCCATTATCGGTCTGTGATATGTGTATCAGGTGAGAGCCTTTTCAACGATTTTCTCGTCAAGCTTGTTTTGGTTTCCAGTGATTGTGACAATTTCCCTGGTGACCCTGGGCACACAAATCCCACCTTTCAAAACAAGGAAGGTCAAAACTCTCAGGTGTTGTGCTTGTCTAAGTGCTTTAAAGCCAAGTATGTTATCCTTGTCACCTGGAGAGAGGTTGCAATACCAGCAAAGCATGGATGTTAGAACACAACAGTCTGAGTGTTTTTAAGCCCAACCTGATGCATTTTTGTAGTTTTGCAGCACTGCTTTGTTTTGCACATTCATTGGAACAGAGTTGTGTTGAAGCTGCCTCTGATGATTCAAACTGAATGTTGTTGTACGTAGTTTTGCAGCGCTGTTTTGTTTTGCACATTCATTGGAACAGAGTTGTGTTGAACCTGCTTCTGATGAATCAAACTAAAGCCACTGACAAACTAACTCACAGTCTTAACAGCACAAACAGCTCCAGCACCCTGTTGTTGCCTTGCTGCCATAAGGCCAGAAGCAATGCAGTTCAGTTCTACTCACCACTGTATGGTTTTGAAAGGTATAACCCTGTCTGACTTGCATTTGTACCAATGGTGGTGGCTGTTTGGTGATAACTGCTTGAGCTACATATATAGCATGGCAAGACAAAGGGAAATTCTAATATGCAAATGATACACATACAAAAACGCTAAAATACTTTATTTACATAATCATACATAATATTCCATAGGATCACCCAATTGTTCTTTTATTGAAGGCAAATGTTTCATAAAATGTTGGATTAATTAATAATTTGTTGGATTAATGTTCAGTATTGTTTCATATTTGTGTTTTTTCTTGAGTAGGGATTAATGAATAATGACCTTTGGTAGAAAAATGTACTTCAATCATTACTGTTAATCACAATAATTGTTATTGTTGACTGAATTACTGTTAGTCACTGAGGGTGTAGTGGTACAGTCGCCTGACTTTGGTGCGGGCAGCTTGGGTTCAGTTCCCACTCAGTAACATTGTGAATGTGAGTTGGAATGGTTGTCTGTCTCTATGTGTGCCCTGGCAACCAGTTCAGGGTGGAGTCAGCCTTTTGACCCCGAAGTTAGCTGGGATACGCTCCAGCACTCCCCGACCCTGAACAGGATAAGCGGTGTGGAGAATTGATGGATGGGTAAATGAAATACTGTTTTACAGTACCTTGCTTTCACTCCCCCAACCCCTTTATCCTGTTTCTGTTTTTACCCTCTGTCCCTCTCCTCTGTTTCTTTGTCAGCACTGTAGTATATTTAAATAGTTACGAAGTCAGAGTTCCTTTGAGAGGACCAAATGTTTTGAGATCAGTATTCAAGCCAACCATCTTTTCTTTGTATTTCTACACCAAAGGAATTCCTTCAGCCATTTGTGTATTAGGGTTTTCCTTCTCTTCTCAGACCATAACCTGTCTTTGGTTTACAGCAGAGGTTCAAGTCTTCAAAGAGGACTGATTTGCATCTTACAAGATAAGGGTATCATTTGAGCACCAGGCCAGTCTGTTAGACGCCAGCAGGCGGGTGTGGGTATTTCACGGACACAGAGTGTCAACTTGTGGCCAGCAGAACACTCCAAACATGGTCATGCGGAGCGACCACCTTCCAGGTAAACCCAGGGGTGGGGCCAATTCCATGCCCAGATAACTAAACCTTTATAAACTGGCATCCAGGAGTTTCGTTTTTTTCCCCCGTTGTCCTGGCTTTGTAAGCAGCTGCTATGACACTAAGGCTTGTTCAATAAATCAAATTAGCCCAAAAGCCAAGTGTCTCAAAGTCTTCATTCATTCCTGCCCAACGGAAGCTGGTGTTCTCCCAGGAGACCATCGACTCAGAACCACAGGCGAATAAATCCACCTCACAACCCAACCCACCTTGAGTTTTATACATGAGAGGGAGTTTTTCCTTGCCTCCGTCACCAAGTGCTTGCTTATGTGTAGCTTTAGGTTGTTTTTTTTTACTGTACAGTATGAGGAGCATGGTGCAATACCTGCTTCATTGTAAAATGCCTTGAGATAACAACTGTTGAGAATTGGCACTGTAATAATGTAATTTACTTACCTTGAATGTTCTTAAATACACTAAAAATATTGGATAAATGGACACAATGTATATTATTTAAAATAACTCAACTAAGCGCAAGTTTAGCGTTTTTCAGCTGCAGCTGTACCAAAGCACGAGACACAAATCACAAAATAATAACAACAACACAATCATAAATCACAAATAAAATCTCTATTCAAAATACACCATAGCTCCCCTCACATTGGTATTTCGCAGGGTGCTGTTTTATCCCTCTTTCCCTTCCATTGCACATGTTTGAAGTATAGCTGTTAGCAAGTATATGAGAGAGAAGAGACTGAAGTCTCCATTGACCTGGATGAGGGCGGCAGGATCATAGATGTTACAATCACAGCGTGCATGACGTCAATCATGCAACAAGCTAGGTTTGAAGGTAAATAAGCAACTGTAGCTTTCTAACAGTCGAAGGTTCCTCCTTTGTTGAGTAACACACATACAGAAAAAGAATGTTCCAGTTCCGTTTTCTGATCTCTCTCGCTTCACTTTACTTTCAAAAGCTAACTCTCATTCCCATCCACATCTCTTCCGGGACGCACTTCTCCAGCTGTACCAATGCAGACAGTCCTGACTGTTGTTCGTGCCTATGCACCAAACAGCAGTTCAGAGTACCCACACTTTTTTGAGTCCTTGGAGGGGGTGCTGAAGAGCGCTCCCACTGGAGACTCCATAGTTCTGCTGGGGGACTTCAATGCTCATGTGGGCAATGACAGTGAGACCTGGAGGGGCATGATTGGAAGGTATGGCCCCCCCCGATCAGAACCCGAGTGGTGTTCTGTTATTGTACTTCTGTGCTCATCACGGATTGTCCATAACGAACACCATGTTCAAGCATAACGGTGTGTCCACATGTGCACTTTTTGCCAAGACACTCAAGGTCACAGTTCGATGATCAACTTTGTGATTGTGTCATCAGGCTTGCGGCCTCTGCCACTCGATCTCCATCTGGTGGTGAGTTGGCTCCCATGGTGGGGGAAGATGCCAGTCCGACCTGGCAGGCCCAAACATATTGTGATTGTCTGCTGGGAACCTCTGTCTGAAGAGGTTTCAACTCCTACCTCAGGCAGAACTTCACCCACGTCCCTGGGGAGGCGGGGGACATCGAGTCCGAGTGGACCATGTCCATTGCTGAGGCGGCCGACCGGAGCTTGGGGAAGGGGTTCGCCCGTGTCGCTCAGGAAGTCCTGTGGGAGTGCTTCGGGAGTATGGGGTACCAAACCCCCTGATATGGGCTGTACGTCTCTGTACGACCAGTCTCAGAGTTTGTTTCGCATTGCAGGCAGTAAGTCGGACTCGTTTCCAGTGAGGGTTGGACTCCGCCTTTGTCACCGATTGTGTTCATAACTTTTATGGACAGAATTTCTGGGCGCAGCTGAGGCCGAGAGGGTGTCTGATTTTTGCAGAGGATGTGGTTTTGTTGGCTTCATCAAGCCGTGATCTCCAACTCTCACTGGAGCGGTGCGCACTCGGGTGAAGCGGCTTGGATGAAAATCAGCACCTCCAAATCTGAGACCATGGTCCTCAGTCAGAAAAGGCTGGAGTGCCCTCTTCAGGTTGGGGATGAGATCCTGCCCCAAGTGGAGGGCCTCAAGTATCTTCTGGTCTTGTTCATGAGTGAGGGAAGAATGGAACAGGAGATCGACAGGCGGATCGGTGCAGCGTCTGCAGTGATGCGGACTTTGTATCGGTCCATTGTGGTGAAGAAGGGCCTAAGCCGAAAGGCAAATCTCTCAATTTACTGGTCGAGCTATGTTCCTACCCTCACCTATGGTCACGAGCTGTGGGTCGTGACAGAAAGATACAAAGATCTCGTATACAAGCAGCCGAAATGAATTTCCTCCGCAAGGTGTCCGGGCTTTCCCTTTGAGATAGGGTCATCCCGGAGGGTCTCAGAGTAGAGACGCTGCGCCTCCACATTGAGAGGAGCCAGATGAGATGGCTGGGTCATCTGATTAGTATGCCTCTTGGATGCCTCCCTGGTGAGGTGTTCGGGGGAGACCCCGGGGACGACCCAGGACAGGCTGGACAGACTATGTCTCCCACCTGGCCTGGGAACGCCTCGGGATCCCCCTGGAAGAGCTGGCTGAAGTGGCTGAGAGAGGGAAGTCTGGACATCCCTGCTAAAGCTACTGCCCCCGCGACCCGACCTTGGATAAGCAGAAGAAAATGGATGGATGGATGGATGGATAGAAATACAAATTAAAATGAAAAATGAGCAAACCTCTTGTAACAGGCTGCCAACTACAATACTATAATGACAAATATAGCAATCATTGTAATGTGTGTGAACCATCAGTATGTTTGTATTTTTTAAATTTAATTTTAAAAGTTAAAGTTTTAAAGTTACTGATGGTCTTGTAGTAAATACAGCCCTATGGGGGACGCAAGCCAGTGCAATCTCTCCTAAGCCCAGACACATGCAGAGGGTTGCGTTCTGAAGGGTGTCAGGCTTAAAACTTTGCCAAACAAATATGAGCGTTCATTTAAAGAATGCCATACCGGATCGGTTGTGGCCCGGGTTAACAACATCCGCCACCGGCATCCTTAAACTGCGGGGCAACTGTGGGTTGAAGACGAAGGAGAACTGGAAAGCGGGTTCTTCGGCAGAAAGAGAAGAGGAAAGCACAGAGCCTAGAATGTGTGGGACTTTGAACGTTGGGACTATGACAAGAAAATCTTGGGAGTTGTTGACATGATGATGAGGAGAAAGGTTGATATATTGTGTGTCCGAGAGAAATGGCTGTAGTGAACAGTTTCTTTCCAGAAGAGGCAGGAACATAGGTTGACCTGCAAGAGCGGAGGTAGAAGCACACAGGTGGATAACATCTTGTGCAGATGATGTAATCTGAAGGAGGTTACCGACTGTAAGGTAGTGGTAAGGGAGAGTGTGGCTGGACAGCATAGGATGGTGGTGTGTGAGATGACTCTGGTGGTGGGGAGGAAGATTAAGAAGAAAAAGGCAGAGCAGTGTACCATGTGGTGGAAACTGAGAAAGGAAGAGTGTTGTGCAGCTTTTCGGGAACAGGTGAGTCAGACTCTCGGTGGACAGAATGAGCTTCCAGAAGACTGGACCACTACAGCAAGGTGATCAGAGAGACAGGCAGGAGAGTACTTGGTGTATCTTCTGGCAGGAAAGGAGGGAAGGAGACTTGGTGGTGGAACCTCAAAGTACAGGAAATCATACAAGGAAATAGGTTGGCTAAGAAGAAGTGGGACACTGAGAGGACCCAGGAGAGGGGAAACGAATACATTGAGATGCGACATAGGGCAAAGGAAGAGGTGGCAAAGGCCAAACAAGAGGCATATGATGACATGTATGCCAGGTTGGACACTAAAGAAGGACAAAATGATCTCTACAGGTTGGCCAGACAGAGGGCTAGAGATGGGAAGGATGTGCAGCAGGTTAGGGTGATTAACAATAAAGATGGAAATGTGTTGACTGGTGCCAGTAGTGTGCTGGGCAGATGGAAAGAATACTTTGAGGAGTTGATGAATGAGGAAAATGAGAGAGAAGGAAGGGTAGAAGAGGCAAGTGTGGTGGACCAAGAAGTGGCAATGATTAGTAAGGGGGAAGTTACAAAGGCAGTAAAGAGGATGAAAAATGGAAAGGCAGTTGGTCCTGATGACATTCCTGTGGAGGTATGGAAGCATCTAGGAGAGGTGGCTGTGGAGTTTTTGACCAGAATTCTAGTGGGTGAGAAGATGCCTGAGGAATGGAGGAAAAGTGTGCTGGTGCACATTTGTAAGAACAAGGGTGATGTGCAGAGCTGTGGGAACGATAGAGGAATAAAGTTTATGAGCCACACAATGAAGTTGTGAGAAATAGTAGTGGAGGCTAAACTCAGGACAGAAGTGAGTATTTGCGAACAACAGTATGGTTTCATGCTTAGAAAGAGTACCACAGATGCATTATTTGCGTTGAGAATGTTGATGGAAAAGTACAGAGAAGGTCAGAAGGAGCGACATTGTGTCTTTGTGTATCTAGAGAAAGCCTATGACAGAGTACCCAGAGAGGAACTGTGTTACTGCATTCGGAAGTCTGGAGTGGCAGAGAAGTATGTTAGAATAATACAGGACATGTATGAAGGCAGCAGAACAGTGGTGAGGTGTGCTGTAGGTGTGAGAGAGAAGTTTAAGGTCGAGGTGGGACTGCATCAGGGATCAGCCCTGAGCCCCTTCCTTTTTGCAGTGGTGATGGATAGGCTGACAGATGAGGTTAGACTAGAATCCCCGTGGACCATGATGTTTGCAGATGACATTGTGATCTGCAGTGAAAGCAGGGAGCAGCTGGAGGAACAGTTAGAATGGTGGCGGCATGCACTGGAAAGGAGAGGAATGAAGATTAGCCGAAGTAAGACACAATAGATGTACATGAATGAGAGGGGTGGAGGGGGAAGTGTGAAGCTACAGGGGAAAAAAATAGCAAGGATGCAGAACTTTAAATACTTGGGATCTGCAGTCCATAGCAAAGGTGAGTGTGGTAAGGAAGTGAAGAAACGGGTCCAAGGAGGTTGGAACGGGTGGAGGAAGGTGTCAGGTGTGTTCTGTGAATCTCTGCTAGGATTAAAAGCAAAGTTTATAAAACAGTGGTCAGGCCTCCCATGATATACAGATTAGAGATGATGAGGATGGAGCTGCCAGGCAAGAGAGCAGAGAGGAAGACCAAAGAGAAGGTTGGTGGATGTAGTGAGGGAAGACATGATGCCCTCATGTCTTGGTTGGTGTTTGGTGTTTAAGAGAAGGACGCAGGAGATAGGCTTACATGGAAAAGGATGACACACTGTGGCGACCCCTAACGGGACAAGCCGAAAGGAAAAGAAGAAGACTGATGTGTGGTTCATTCACCTTACTTTGTTGCAGGCAGCTTGGGTTTAGTTCCCACTCAGTGACGGTGTAAATCTGAGTGTGAATGGCCCTGTGATTGCTGAGTCAGCTGAGATCGGCTGCAGCTCTCCACAACTCTGAATAGGATTACCTGTAGTCACTGATGGTGTAGTGGTACACTCGCCTGAATTTGGTGCAGGCAGCGTGGGTTCAGTTCCCACTCAGTGACGGTGTGACTGTGAGTTTGAATGGTTGTCCGTGTCTATATGTGCCCTGCGACTGACTGGCGACCAGTTCAGGGTGTAGTCCGCCTTTCGCCCAAAGTCAGCTAGGATAGGCTCCAGTGTCTCGCGACCCTAACCAGGATAAGCGGTGTTGAAAATGGATGGATGGATGGATGGATGGATGGATTATCTGTTATAGAAAATGGATGGAAGGATGTTGTCTGAAATAAAGTCAAAGGGGTTCATGAAGCATCCTTCTGCAAAATTATCCACACCTGTAATTAATGTTCCTTCTCAACTGTAAGCACCAACCAACTGTTAATAACGAATTACCAACCGTTAATAATGAATTAACATGCCACAATGGCTGGAGACGATGTAGTGGGCACAGAATTCGAGAACAAATAAGAGCCTTTCATCGCCACATCATCATCATCAAACCATATTGACATACTTACTTATGGGCTAATGAAGAAGCACTTCTATTTGTAAGAAGAATGGGAAAAATATCCATGCAATATGAACATAACCATCCATTCATCAATTTTGTAGTCCTTTTGGGTCATGGGCAGCCGGAACCTGACTTTGGGGGTGAAGCAGGGTAAAAGCTAAACTGGTCACCAGTCACTCTCAATTGCAGTCTTTAGGTAACCTCACTAGCATGGTTTTGGGAAACCAGAGAACCTGGAAAAAAACCCATGCAAGCACGAAGGGAACATGACTCCTGTGAGGCAGATATGTTACCCACTACGCCACCCACCGTGCTGCCTGTTAACATCCATCCATTTTATATACTTCTTATCTTCACCAAGGTGAGGGTCAGCCTATCCCAGCTGACTATGGGCAAGAGGTGGGATACACCCTAGAAGTCCATAAAAGTTATGAACAGAATCAGAATCTGCCCTTTGTCACAGAATCGGTGACAAAGGGCAGCCTTGGAGGAGTCCAACCCTCACCGGGAACGAGTCCGACTCACTGCCGGATATGCAGACCAAACTCTGACTCCGGTCGTACAGGGACCGAACAGCCCGTATCAGGGGGTTCGGTACCCCATACTCCCGAAGCACCCTCAACAGGACTCCCCGAGGGACACGGTCGAACGCCTTCTCCAAGTACACAAAACACTGGTTGGGCGAACTCCCATGCACCCTGCCGAGGGTGTTGAGCTGGTCCACTGTTCCATGGCCAGGACGAAAACCACATTGCTCCTCCTGAATCTGAGATTCAACTTCCAAACGGACCCTCCTCTCCAGCACCCCTGAATAGACCTTACCAGGGAGGCTGAGGAGTGTGATACCCCTGTAGTTGGAACACACCCCCTCCCAATCACGCCCTTCCAGGTCTCACTGTCATTGCCCACGTGAGCATTGAAGTCCCCCAACAGAACGATGGAGTCCCCAGCGGGAGCGCTCTCCAGCACCCCCTCCAAGGACTCCAAAAAGGGTGGTTACTCTGAACTGCTGTTTGGTGCATAGGCACAAACAACAGTCAGGACCCGTCCCCCCACCCGAAGGCGGAGGGAGGCTACCCTCTCGTCCACCGGGGTGAACCCCAACGTACAGGCGCCGAGCCGGGGGGCAATAAGTATACCCACACATGCTCGGCGCCTCTCACAGTGGGCAACTCCAGAGTGGAAGAGAGTCCAACCCCTCTCGAGAGGACTGGTACCAGAGCCCAAGCTGTGTGTGGAGGCGAGTCCGACTATATCCAGTCGGAACTTCTTGTCCTCACACACCAGCTCGGGCTCCTTCCCTGCCAGAGAGGTGATATTCCACGTCCCTAGAGCCAGCTTCTGTAGCCGGGGATTGAATCGCCAAGGTCCCCGCCTTCGACCACCGCCCAGCTGACACTGCACCCGACCCCTATGGCCCCTCCCACAGGTGGTGAGCCCATGGGAAGGGGGACCCACGTTACCCTTTCGGGCTGTGCCCGGCCGGGCCCCATGGATGCAGGCCCGGCCACCAGGCGCTCGCCTTCGAGCCCCACCACCAGGCCTGGCTCCAGTGGGGGGCCCCGGTGACCCGCGTCCGGGCAAGGGAAAACGAAGTCCATTGTTTGTCGTCATCATTAGGAGTCTTTGAGCCGTGCTTTGTCTGGTTCCTCACCTAAGACCTGTTTGTCATGGGTGAACCCTGCCAGGGGCATAAAGCCCCAGACAACTTAGCTCCTAGGATCACTGGGACACACAAACCCTTCCACCACGACAAGGTGACGGCTCAAGGAGGGGATAATAATAAGAAGAATAAGAATAAGAATAATAAGAAGTAGAAGATAATAATAATAATAATAAGACTTTCATGAAACTTTATTTAGCACACCTTTTGACAAAGATCCCAATATACATTTATTTTTAAAAACATGTAAAGATGTTATCAGAAAAATAATTAAAACAACAAAAAATAATTAAAAAAAAAAAAAAAAAAAGGAAATTTACATAAAATAAATAAATAAATATATTTTTTTAATTCAACACCAGTGATCCAATTAACCGACTGAGCACAAAACATTTCCAATAGCCCACCTTTCCACAAAATCATCCAGATTATCGGTAACCATGTAAAAGGTGTGCTCCACCCTTAAACGGGCTGCCACCAACCCTCTCAAACAGTGTAGCGGATCAGTCCAACTCGCTCCAACAATCTTGTTTTTCCTGCTTTTCCTAATAGCCAATTTAGCACTGGCAAACAAAAAATTCATGAACACAAATGTTTTCTTTCTTTTTCTGAAATACGTTGGTCCAAAAATAAAAAGATGGAAAGAGAAAACCTCTCACAAACCCCCTACCCACTTCTTTAACATTTTAAAAAAGACCAGCCAACCGGGGACATAGAAGCACTAATTGGTCCAACGTCTCTGCATGTAAACAAATTGGACAACCTTCCCCAGTGCCATGGTCAAAGTGAGCTCTGTATCTGTGCGTAGCTATTATTCCATGTATAATCCTCCATTGGATGTCACCCATCCGTTTTTCAACAGGAGGCTTATAGAGGACCCACCAGCTTCCTTTTGGGGAAAGTTCCGAACCAAACGCTCCTGTCCACCTCGACTCTCTGACTCCAGTGAGCGATCTATTGTTCAGTACCTTTACACAACTCTCATACATCCGCTTTCCACTACAGGAGCTAAAGTTCCCAAGTTGTGGACTTTTTAGGGACAGTACGATTCCACTCTGCTCCCTCCATTCCCCCACAGCAGGAATCACACCAAGAGCAGGAAAGACGTACTCAGCCCCCTCAGTCCACTGGTGAGCTAAATCGCTGGTCCGTATAAACTCCTGGTGTTTTGCTGACAGCGACTGCCACACCTCCTTCATCAGACCATGTAGAACTCGGTTGGAGTGGACACCAGTCCTCTCAGCCAGTGTCTCTGGGGTTGTCCTTATAAGGTGTCCCATCTTCACAATTCCTGCCTCCCTGAAAGCGCTTCTTATAGTGTCAGACAAAAAAACCCACTCACAGGAAGTAAAACATTATTGAATAGTGGCTCTTCAAACAACCACAATCCAGGCTCTGCAGAGGCTCAAGTCCAAAGTCTGACAAGCATCAAGGACAGAGCTGTAAAAAGGTGACAGGCCATCCAGACCGTAGCCATAGGACAACAGGAAAAGATGTTTGTCGTCATCCAGCCGTCCGGCTCTCCGGAGCAGCAGACGAGTGACTGATGACCAGCAGAGTGAGTCTTTGTACAACAGCCTCTGTGCCATCTGTAAATGAAAAGCAGACATCCTGGAGGCAATGTCTATAAGGCCCTGCCCTCCTTCCGTCACAGGGAGATACAGGGCTTATGCTCTCATCCAGTGATGACCAGACCAGAAAAAGTCCACCAGCCTCTTCTGTAGCTGTTGAATCAGTCCTGGTGGGGTTGTTAACACCTGAAGTCTGTGCCACAGAAGAGAGGCAACGAGATTGTTTTCAATCAAAGTTCTTCCCCTATAGCACAGCTGTGGTAGCAACCATTTCCATCTCGACAACTTAGCCTGCACTTTTCCCAGCACTCCCTGCCAATTCTGAGCAACCATCTTGTCGTCACCCAAATAAATCCCCAGAATTTTCAACCCACTATTTCCCCATATAAGGCCAGCAGTGAGTTCATATGCAGTCACCTGTGTTGGATTACCTACCCAACATGCCTCACTCTTTTCCCAATTTACCTTAGCCGAGGAAGCCTTTTCATACAGCGTTAGAATTTCTCTCAGTGCCTCTGTGTCCCCATTTCCCTGCACCATTACATTAATGTCATCAGCATAGGCTGACACGACTATGGGAGGGATATAAGTAATCTCTGGCAGACCTTTCAAATTTTCCTAAATCGAAATAGGAGAGGCTCGATAGCAAAACTATACAATAGTCCCGAGATAGGACAGCCTTGCCTAATCCCTCTCCCGACCATGACTGGTCTGCTCAGTCCTCCCCCAACCTTAACTACACAACATGCACTTTTGTACAGCAGTTTCACCCATGATACAAAATGCTCCCCAACTCCAAATGCCCGCAATGTGGAAAATATGAAGGAATGATCCACACGATCAAATGCTTTTTCTTGATCAAAAGAAATAATGCCTCCATCAACACCTTATGCCTTGCACACATCAAAAATGTCTCTCATTAAAAGTAAATCCAACAAAGATCTGCCAGGGATGCAGTACGACTGGTCTGCACCGACTACAATGTCAATATAAACTTTTAGTCTATTTGCTAAAACTTTGGATAAAATTTTATAGTTCGTACACAGTAAGGCTACAGGTCTCCAATTCTTGAGCAAAGTTAAATCCCCCTTTTTTGGCAGAAGAGATATCACCTCACGCTGACAGGAAGCTGGAAGAGTCCCTTTCCCAAAGGAGTCCTTGAAAACCTCCAAGTAAATCCCAATTACATTCCAGAAGTTTTTATAAAAATCTGCTGGTATTCCATCCAAACCTGGGGCCTTACCAGCAGTCAACTGGGTCACCGCAGTCGTCAATTCCTTCAAAGTAATATCAGAACCCAGGACTTCTTGTACATCAGATCCCAGCTGGGGGACACCCTGAAGTAGTGTCTCTTTAGCCTTTCCATCGCACCTTTCTGCCTCAAACAGGTTGGAGAAGAAAGACACCGCTAGCCTTCTCATTTCTGCAGAATCTGAATTCAGCGTCAGGCCGCTGAAGGCACACCATTTGTTTCCTCTGTCCAAAAGATCTCTCCAGGTTAAAAAAGAAGGAGGTGGGTGCATCGATGTCCCTCAGTGTGGTGAAATGTGACCGGACCAGAGCTCCTTTAGCCTTCTCTTGAAGAAAACACATCAACTGCTGTCTTTTTTTTATATAACTGCTCTGTATTTTCAGCAGCCAAACTCTCCAAAACCTCAATGTCCTCTTCTAGTTTCTCTATAGCCTTCCTAGTATTAATACTAGAGAAGGATGCGTACTGTTGGCAAAACACTTTCACTTGACTTTTTCCTACCTCCCACCACTGATTTAAGGAGGAAAAAAACTTCTTGACTCTCGAATTACTCCAATTACAATTTAAAATTTTCACAAAAAACAATATCTCGTAAAAGTTTAACATTAAAATGCCAGAATGATTTCGGCTTGTCCAGGTGTGACAAAATTTGTTCCAATAATACCATCTGATGATCTGTAAAACCAACTGGGGAAATTTGACAATTAATTGCCCTGGTGTTAAAAGCCACAGACATATAAAATCTGTCTAATCTGGCTGCAGAACCACGCCATCAAAAACTTTCATTTGGGTGTATTGTCTGTCGGTCGGATGTCGTCCACACATCTGCTAAGTCCAACTCCTTGGTCATCTTTGGCAAGAAATAGGATGACTGGGTGTGGAGCTCCTTTCCTACACAATCTAAAGTGGGATCAGCGCAACAGTTCCAGTCCCCCTCAACTAAACTAAAACACATTCTCCTTGATCACAGCTGTCCAACTTTTCCTTTAGTACTTGAAATAAAGTCAAACGGTCCTGCCCGCAATTTGGTGCATATACATTCACAAATTTAAACATAATAGCTTGCATTTCTGCCTTAACCATTACAATCCTCCCTGCAACTATTTATGTGATTGATATAAAGTCAACACTAAGAGTGGGACGAAATAAAATAGCAACCCCTGCACTAAGATTTGAGCCATGACTGAGAACGTACTGACCGCCCTAACATAGCCCCCAGTCCGTTTCATTTAAATTATCACTGTGTTTCTTGCAATATAGCGATATCTATTATTTTTTGGTATATGACTTCTAACACTAGTGGCGTCTTCTGTGCATTTCCAGCCTCGTTGATATTTAAAGATGCAACCCGTAAAGAGTTCATATTAATAAAAAGAAAGAAAAACCAACCAGCCAAAGACAACAGCAGAGGAAACACCCAGTGTTGTAGTTCCATTTCTAATTTAATGATCAACTAAATGTTTTCTCTTTTACCACTTAAAATTTTCCTAGCAGTAGCCACATGCTTCCTCAGGCGATATCTCTTCTTGTCATCAAGTGTGTCTGTTCCTACCACCTTCTGTAGGGTACTCATAGTCTTCACAAATATTCTAACATCTGGAAAATATTGTAGTACATCAACCGTTTTACCGAATGTATCCTCCAAAAACTCATCTAATTCTTTCAAAGGGTACAGATCCTTACTCTGGGAAACGCTGTCAGGAATTGAAGCACCATCAGAGTCACCAACAGTCTCCAGCCCCATAGCCTGGCTACCATCACCATGCCGAACCTGCTCTATTATGCTAAGATCATCAGTGTTTACCATGTCAGCAACGTTCAGCTGCTGTCTCACATCACTACCCTCCACCATTTTCATCCGATCAACAATACTATTCTGTTCTATAATTTTTATATCATTCTGACTTTCAACATTCAATAATAGCAAATTTTTCCTCTACCTTCGCCGCCACCGATCCACGGCTTTCAGCAAGGGGTACCTCCGCCGTCGAGACGGCATTCACACTCATAGAGTCCACTCTAACGGGGTCAGGCTCAGCCGTCCGCCCCTCAACATCAACGACACAACCGGACCTGCCTTGGCGCGATCCTCGGGGCTATCAGCAGCAGGTTTCACTGGTTTCACTGTCGCATTGTTATGCGGGGACACCACCCGTTTATGACCAGCATCTCCACATTCAAAACATTTAATGCTTCCCGAGCTTGCATACACCATATACATTCCTTCCTCATGACGAACACAAAGAAACATCCAACATCTGTGTCGGAGAGTCTAAAAACATGAAAACCTGTCGTCTAAAGGACTGAACATGCTTAATTTTTTCATCCTTACATCCTAGCCCAATATGAGGAAAACTGCTAGCAAACTTACCAAAACGCTTCAGCTCCCGTTCCAGCACCTCGTTCAAAATAAACGGAGGGACGCCCGACACAGTGATCCGTGTTGACGGTATGGCCAGCGGGGAAACTAGGATAAACTTGTCATTTAGAATTCATCCATTCTCTATAAGTTCCGTTACATGTTTCTGATGTTTAAAAACACGACCACCCCTTTATTCATACGGGATGCATGTGCAATATGCATATATCTCACCTGTTCGCCAACAGCCAGCAGCACTTGCTCCACCGTGAAGCTAGGCTGTGGCACAATCCGCACGCCATGCCTCAGAGATGCTGGCGTCTCAGGCGGCGCCATTCTGGACACGAGGCATGGACAAAACCGTATGAAAACATGACTAACCTCTATTTATACACCAAAAGCCTACACTGTGAAGATACAATAATCACACTGTGAGAAAACAAGTATTTTCATAAATATACAAAATTATTCTTCCAAATCTCCCTCACACTTCTCTGAAACACACCACCACAGAAGAAGAAGAACAAGAAAAAGAAGAAGAAAATGAATACATTAGATTTATATAGCGCCTTCCAAGGACACTTTACAGATCAGACAACAACAAAAAACAAAACAAAATAAAAGACAGGAGTAGCTGACTAACAACTCTTAAAGATGGCTAACTATGTACAAAAAGGGTGGGTTTCGAAGGCTGTTTTTCACATATCACATATCTCAGAGGGAAGATCGTTCCAGAAGGTGGAGGCAGCAACGGTGGTGTCCCCAAAGATGTGACGGTTGGTGCAGGGGATGGTGAACCGACCCATGCTCAAGGACCCCAGGCTTCGAGGTGGAGCATATTGGTGGAGGACGTCCGACAGATACTGGGGGGCCTGGGAGTGGAGGGATTTGTAGGTGAGGAGGTGGAGTTTGTAGGAAATCCAATGAGGTTGGATGACCATGTTGGTGATGTGCTGCTAGGGTTTTGGTGTGTGAACCCTAGCAGCTAAATTCTGGAATACTGAAGTCTCTCCAGGGTATTGCCGGGTACACCGAACAGGACCCCTTTGCAGTAGTCCAAATGACTCTTGATAAAAGCATGGATGAGTTTATCTGCAAGTTTTCTTCTTTTTTTTTTTTTTTTAGTTTAATCAGATTTTATGACATCCATGATTTTATTTCCTGTGATGGCCTGGATTCCTTGCCCCATCTGCTTGGTGTTGATGGGGTCATGGAAGAAACGCTGGACTTTCTGGCTGTTACTTGTTTCGCAACCCTTATGGCCTGGTTTCGAAGATTGTCTCTTGCTGACCTGAGTAAGTCTCCATCTCCAGATTTAAATTTAACGTTTTGTCCCCTCAGCAAGTCACTGATGGTGGAGTGGTACAGTCGCCTGACTTTGGTGCAGGCAGCGTGGGTTCAGTTCCCACTCAGTGACGGTGTGAATGTGAGTGTGAATGGTTGTCCGTGTCTATATGTGCCCTGCGACTGACTGGCGACCAGTTCAGGGTGTAGTCCGCCTTTCGCCCGAAGTCAGCTGAGATAGGCTCCAGCGTCCCGCGAACCTAACCAGGATAAGCGGTGTTGAAATGGATGGATGGATGTCCCCTCGGCATGTAATCTACCTCGCTCGTCATCATCTGGTTCACTCTCACAGTGATAATTGTGGTCACACAGACTTCTTTCATACATTTATTGATGTACGCAGAACAGAGACAGTGTATTCCTTCATGTTGGTGGCCTGGTGTGTTGTGGCAGCCACTTTGAACATGGCCCAGTCAGTGCATTCAAAGCAATTTTCTCGGACTGAAACAGCACCATCAGGGAAGATCCTCACCTGCTTCACTATTGGTCTTTCTGGGATCTGCAGGCGTCTGCATGTTGGTATTATAGTGCTGTGTGATAAGCCAAAGTGAGGCCGATAGACAGCTTTAAATGCCTTATTGATGTTGGTGTAAACCAAGATCAGAGTGTTCTTTGCCTCATGTAGGAAAATTGGGAAAAACTGTCTTTATATATGCCTGGTTAAAGTCCCCAGCAATGATAAAGACATCTGGGTGTGCAGCGGAATGATACTGCACATACAAGGCCACCTTCACGTAGCCTTGACCTGCATATAGCTACCAGGGAGCTGAAGATTGAAATTCTGAAAGTAAAACAGAAGTATAAAGTATAAAGTGATGTGGAATGGGCCTTTCGCTTCGTAAGAATAAATAAGAGTCTTGGAGCAGACTACATACAGTAAGTGGTCATTGACTTAAAACCTGTGCTAAAGAACCAAGTCCTGTTTCCACTGCATTTTTGCAGTCTTTGCAGGTACAGCACTTACATATTGTCTGGAAGGATGCGGTGGTAGTCCCTCTTCGCAAACCTAGTTGTCCCAAAACTCTTAACTCTTAGACCGGTAGCTCTTACATCAATTTTAATGAAAATCTTTTTTAAAAAATGGTTAAGTCAGAAATCCTAAGGAAAACACAGCATGTACTTGATCCCTTGTAGTTTGCCTATAGGCCACAGAGAATGCTTTAATCTGGATTTAAGACACGTAGGCCCATTTTACTGCCGCTTCTCCTCCCTTCTCCTCTCTTGCTTGGATAGGGGGCTAGGTGGTGATAACCGAATCTCAGGTGTTGCGGTATGGATTCTGCACCAACCAACAGGAACAAGATCTGAGGTTGACCACTTCCCCGGAGGCGTTGCTGTGTCGGATTCTGCTCCAACTGACTGGGCCAGGTTCACATGCAGAACCACTTTCCTGAAGGCAACTATATGCTGAGCTTTATCTCTTCAAATGGACTCTTATGCCATATTAATTAACATTGTACAGCACCATACTATGTGATAAATGTTGTCCTCTTAACATCCATTGCAGCCAGGTAATCCTGAAAGGGGGATCCCTCCATCTGTGGTCCCTTTCTCCCCAAATTAGGTTTTTCCTTGCCCAACTGTGGGGTTTAGATCACGGGATGTCCTAAATTGTTTGTCAATTGTGGGCCTGTGAAGCCATTTGGAACTCTTTTGTGATTCAGGGCTACACAAATACATTTGACTTGACCCATGCTATACTTCTGTTTGTTGATGTTTCCTCTGCTTTTAATATGATCACATCTTAGTAGGCTACTAGTGCAATTTGACTTGCGCAAAAATATTGTAAGATGAATTCTTGAATTTTTAACCATTCAGACACAGAGAGTGAGGGTACATGGTATTATGTCAAAGCAGGTTTGTGCCTCAAGTGGCTCCCCACAAGGATGTGTGCTTTCACCCCTTCTATTTCTTCTACAACTCCAATTCCAATGAAGTTGGGAAGTTGTGTTAAACAAATAAAAACAGAATACAATGATTTGCAAATAATGTTCATCCATCCATCCATTTTCTTCCACTTATCCAAGGTCGGGTCGCGGGGGCAGTAGATTTAGCAGGGACGCCCAGACTTCCCTCTCCCCAGCCACTTCATCCAGCTCTTCCGGGGGGATCCCGAGGCGTTTCCAGGACAGCCGAAGGACGTAGTATCTCTCTCCATCCAAATCAGATGCCCCAGATCCTGGGTCGTCCCCGGGGTCTCCCGGGGGACATGCACCAGGGAGGCGTCCGGGAGGCATCCGAATCAGATGCCCCAGCCACCTCATCTGGCTCCTCTCGATGTGGAGGAGCAGCGACTCTACTCTGAGATGCTCCCGGATGACCGAGCTTCTCACCCTATCTCTAAGGGAGAGCCCGGCCGGACACCATGTGGAGGAAACTCATTTTGGCCGCTTGTATCCGGGATCTTGTTCTTTCGGTCACAACCCACAGCTCGTGACCATAGGTGAGGGTAGGAACGTAGATCGACCGGTAAATTGAGAGCTTCGCCTTTCGGCTAAGCTCCTTCTTTACCACAACGAACCGATACAAGGACGCTGATCCGCTTGTTGATCTCCTGTTCCATTCTTCCCTCACTCGTGAACAAGACCCCAAGATACTTGAACTCCTCCACTCGGGGCAGGATCTCATCCCCGACCTGGAGAGGGCACGCCACGCTTTTCCGACTGAGGACCATGATCTCAGATTTGGAGGTGCTGATTCTCATACCAGCCGCTTCACACTCGGCTGCGAACTGCTCCACTGAGAGTTGGAGGTCACGGCTTGATGAAGCCAACAGAACCACATCATCTGCAAAAAGCAGAGATGCAATACCGAGGCCACCAAACAGGACCCCCTCTACTCCTCGGCTGTGCCTTGAAATTCTGTCCATAAAAGTTCTGAACAGAATTGGTGACAAAGGGCAGCCTTGGCGGAGTCCAACCCTCACCGGAAACGAGTTCGACTTGCTGCCGGATATGCGGACCAAACTCTGACTCCGGTCATACAGGGACCGAATAGCCCGTATCAGGGGGTTTGGTACCCCATACTCCCGAAGCACTCTCCACAGGACTCCTCGAGGGACATGGTCGGACGCCTTCCCCACGTCCACAAAACACATGTAGACTGGTTGGGCGAACTCCCATGCACCCTCGAGGACTCTGCCGAGGGTTTAGAGCTGGTCCACTTTTACATGGCCAGGACGAAAACCTCACTGCTCCTCCTGAATCTGAGATTCGAATTTCCGATGGACCCTCCTCTATAGCACCCCTGAATAGACCTTACCTGGGAGGCTGAGGAGTGTGATCCTCCTGTAGTTGGAACACACCCTCCAGTCCCCCTTCTTAAAAAGGGGGACCACCACCCCAGTCTGCCAATCCAGAGGCACTGTCCCCGATGTCCACACGATGTTGCAGAGGCGTGTCAACCAGGACAGCCCCACAACATCCAGAGCCTTTAGGAACTCCGGGCGAATCTCATCCACCCCGGGGCCTTTCCACCGAGGAGCTTTTTAACCACCTCAGTGACCTCAAACCCAGAGATAGGAGAGCCCGCCTCAGAAAACCCACACTCTGCTTCTTCATGGGAATGCGTGTCGTTGACATTGAGGAGGTCTTCAAAGTATTCTCCCTACCGACTCACAACGTCCCGAGTCAAGGTCAGCAGCGCCCCATCCCCACTATACACAGTGTTGGTGGTGCACTGCTTTCCTCTCCTGAGATGCCGGATGGTGAACCAGAATTTCGTCAAAGCCATCCGGAAGTCTTTCTCCATGGCCTCACCGAACTCCTCCCATACCTGAGTTTTCGTATCAGCGACCACCAAAGCTGCATTTTGCTTTGCCAGCTGGTACCCAGCAGCTACCTCAGGAGTCCCACCGGTCAAAAAAGCCCGATAGGATTCCTTCTTCAGGTTGACAGCATCCCTCACCGTTGGTGTCCACCAACGGGCTCGGGGATTGCGGCCACGACAGGCATCGACCACCTTATGGCCACAGGTCCGGTCGGCGGCCTCAGCAATGGAGGCGCGGAACACGGTCCACTTGGACTCGATGTCCCCCGCCTACCCCGGAACATGAGCAAAGTTCTGTCGGAGGTGGGAGTTGAAACTCCTTCTGACAGGGGATTCTGCCAGACGTTCCCAGCAGACCCTCACAATACGTTTGGGGCTGCCACGTCGGACTGGCATCTTCCCCCACCATCGGAGCCAACTCACCACCAGGTGGTGGTCAGTTGACAGCTCCTCTTCACCCGAGTGTCCCAGACATGCGGCCGCAAGTCCGATGACACGGCCACAAAGTCGATCATTGAACTGCGACCTAGGGTGTCCTGGTGCCAAGTGCACGTGTGGACACCCTTATGCTTGAACATGGTGTTCGTTATGGACAATATGTGATGAGCACAGAAGTCCAATAACACCGCTCGGGTTCTGATCGGGGGGGCCGTTCCTTCCAATCACACCCTTACAGGTCTCACTGTCATTGCCCATGTGAGCATTGACTGCTGTTTGGTGCATAGGCACAAACATGAGTCAGGATCCGTCCCCCCATCCGAAGGCGGAGAGAGGCTACCCTCTCGTCCACAGGGGTGAACCCCAACGTACAGGCGCCAAGCCGGGGGACAATAAGTATACCCACACCTGCTCGGCGCCTCTCACCGTGGACACCTCCAGAGTGGAAGAGAGTCCAACCCCTCTCGAGAGGACTGGTACCAGAGCCCAAGCTGTGTGTGGAGGCGAGTCCGACTATATCTCGTCGGAACTTCTCGACCTCACACACCAGCTTGGGCTCCTTCCCTGCCAGAGAGGTGACAGTCCACGTCCCTAGAGCCAGCTTCTGTAGCCAGGGATCGGATCGCCAAGGTGCCTGCCTTCGGCCACCGCCCAGCTCACACTGCACCCGACCCCAATGGCCCCTCCCACAGGTGGTGAGCCCATGGGAAGGGGGACCCACATTACCCTTTCGAGGGTCCCATGGGTGCAGGCCCGGCCACCAGGCGCTCTTCTTCGAGCCCCACCACCAGGCCTGGCTCCAGAGGGGGGCCCCGGTGAGCCGCGTCCGGGCAAGGCAAAACCAAGTCCATCATTTGTCATCATCATAAGGGGTCTGTGTAAAGGATATCACCACATGGGCTCAGGAACACTTCAGAAAACAATGTCAGTAAATACAGTTCAAATCATGTTCAACCTATATTTAATTGAATACACTACAAAGACAAGATATTTAATGGTCAAACTGATAAACTCTATTGTTTTTAGCAAATTATCATTAACTTAGAATTTTATGGCTGCAACACCTTCCAAAAAAGCTGGGACAGGTGGCAAAAAAGACTGAGAAAGTTGAGGAATGCTCATCAAACACCTGTTTGGAACATCCCACAAGTGAACAGGCTGATTGGGAACAGGTGGGTGCCATGATTGGGTATAAAAGGAGCTACCCTAAATTGCTCATTCATTCACAAGAAAAGATGGTGCGAGGTTCACCTCTTTGTGAACAAGTGTGCGAGAAAATAATCGAACAGTTTAAGGACAATGTTCCTCAATGTACAATTGCAAGGAAGTTAGGGATTTCATCGTCTACATATAATCAAAAGGTTCAGAGAATCTGTCGAAATCACTGCATGTAAGCGGCAAGGCCGAAAACCAACATTGAATGCCCATGACTTTCGATCCCTTCAGTGGCACTGCATCAAAAACCGATATCAATGTGTAAAGGATATCACCACATGGGCTCAGGAACACATCAGAAAACCAATGTCAGTAAATACAGTTCGGCGCTACAGCCGTAAGTGCAACTTGAAATTCTACTATGCAAAGCAAAAGCCATTTATCAACAACACCCAGAAACGCTGACGGCTTCTCTGGGCCTGAGCTCATCTAAGATGGACTGATGCAAAGTGTGTGTGTTCTGAGTCCACATTTCAAAATTTTTGGGGAAATTGTTGACGTCGTGTCCTCCGGGCCAAAGAGGAAAAGAACCATCCGGACTGTTATGGACGCAAAGTTCAAAAGCCAGCATCTGTGATGGTATGAGGCTGTGTTAGTGCCAATGGCGTGGGTAACTTACACATCTGTGAAGGCACCATTAATGCTGAAAGGTACATACAGGTTTTGGAGAAACATATGCTGACATCCAAGCAACGTCTTTTACATGGACGCTCATGCTTATTTTAGCAAGACATTGCCAAACCACATTCTGCACGTGTTACAACAGCGTGGGTTTGTAGTAAAAGACCTGTCTCCCATTGAAAATGTGTGGCGCATTATGAAGCGTAAAATACGACAACGGAGACCCTGGAGTGTTGAACAGCTGAAGCTGTACATCAAGCAAGAAGGGGAAAGAATTCTACCTCCAAATCTTCAACAATTAGTGTCCTCAGTTCCCAAACGTTTATTGAATGTTGTTAAAAAAAAAGGTGATGTAACACAGTGGTAAACATGACCCTGTCCCAGCTTTTTTGGAACGTGTTGCAGCCATAAAATTCTAAGTTAATGATTATTTGCTAAAAACAATAAAGCTGATCAGTTTGAACAATAAATGTCTTGTCTTTGTAGTGTATTAAATTAAATATAGGTTAAACATGATTTGCAAATCATTGTATTCTGTTTTTTAATGTTTTTTTTTTACGTCCCAATTTCATTGGAATTGGGGTTGTATATCTATCGCCAGCTTTGTCATAAGGTGCGAGTAGTCATACCTCCAATTAAACATATCTAAGGCAAAAGACATGATTATTGATTTTAGAAGGAATATTTGCATCCACACATAATATCTATTTCAGGTCACACAGTGGAATGTGTGCAATTTTACAAGTATCTTGGGAATATTATTGACTCAAAACTAAACTGTCTTATCCATGATGACCTTATACTACTAATTTTTTATTGAAGCAATGTTAACTTTTTCTTTGCTGTCATGGGTCAAAAATCTATCTTTAAAGAACAGAAACTCCTTGAATGAAATCTTTAAATGGTCTCGTGGTGAATCACAGTTTAGCCCATTATCCCTGTACACCAGACAGTTACAGTCGATAACTAATCTTAAATTTCCACTCCCACCCTGTGCAGTGTGAATTTCAGCTCCTTCCTTTTGGGCGAAGAGTTTACAGTCAAAGTGTAAAACCAAGTGGTACAGAAATCGTTTTGTTCCAGCAGCCATCATCCAGATGAATGAGGCAGAGTAACATAGTAACATTGCACACATAAGGTAGAAGTGGGGCTTCAAACATCATATAAAATTTTTAATAAAGCAAAATACATTGACAGACTTAGAATATACTGTATGTCAAAAATCTTTGTACCTTTCTTATTGTTTACAAATTTAAGAGACTCAATGTACCAATCAACTTAAACTAAAAATACCTTAAGACAAGGAGTAAACGAAACATTTAGCTTTGTGAATATGAAATTTCCCTCGCAGAATAAAGAGACTAATAATATTGAAAATTTCTGTATCTTTGTGTACAAAAGAAGTGATCATATTTTTACTTTCAATGTTTATAGTACTAACAGTCTTTTCAAAAATGTATTTCTCCACATCTTCCCAGAACCTGAATATTAAGAAAGTTCGTTTTGGGGCCATGTCTCGCAACTTTGAACCTTTGGCATTGGCTGAGATGAGTCAAACAGATGCCCTTTTATAGGGAAATAGGAATGCGGTTTAACTTTAACTTTTCTTAACCTAGGAGTCCCATTGAGATGACAAATCTCTCTCAGAGGGGATTTGGCCAAGGTGCAAGTTATACAAAATCAAAATTTAAATAAAACATCTACATGATACACAAACATACAAACAAAACAATAATAAAATAATAATAAAGCACAGTGGCCTCTCAGGAAAAACAATGGTACTTCTCCCTCACTGCATTGTTTATGCTAGCTATGATCTTAGCTATGAGTGTTTTTAGTTCAAGAGATTGTTGCATTGATTGTTGATTTATTGTTACATAACTGTGGTGCATGATTTAATCACTGTTTTACAAAATTAGTTAATCAACTATATATAAAGCAGAGCTTTGTATATAAACACATACCTGTGGTGCTGTCTGCAAATAGTTATTGATTTCCAATCAGATGTACAGTATGGTGCAAAAGTCACCATTCGATTTGTTGTTTGCTATTACTACAATTCATGGAGCTCATTCAGAGCCCAGACTGGTGAACTGTTAACAGGTGAACAAGTGAAAAAAAACATTTGTGGAGTGTCACATTTGAGTTTCTTTGTCCTTCTATTTGTTAGTTTTAACAAATATCCTGGTTCTTCGAGCATGGTGAACAGATGGGGAGTGCCATGATGATTCTGGAGGGGTAGGCAGTTTCATCCATGCCACTGTGACTCAAATGGTGAAAATAAATTCCTGTATCTGCAGATATAGCCAGATCTTCAATATAATATTGGGATCTTCCTTGGTCCATGCAAAACATCTCAAAGCTTTATAGAAATCAAAGTTGTGTTTTTTTGCAAACTGTATCTTTCATACATACAAGGAAATGCTCACCTCTTTTCTACGCCGCTTCGCTGGTGCATCGTGGCGATTTAGTTCTCTTAGTGGCGGTGGAGGTCCCGATTGTCAGGAAAAATAGATGGCACCGCAGCTGGTTTCAGCCTCTGCGTAACTACACTTGTCTATCCAATGCTTTCTCAAAACACGTCGGTTCGAAGTGATTGAGTGACAGAGTTTGGAATGCTTGCCAAGCACCCATAGCTAACCAGGTTTCTTCCCCTGTCGAGTGACTTTCACTATCCATTGGTCACGTATTCCTTCATCACTTGGAAAGCCAAAAAAAAAAAAAAAACTCTTGCCGCTGTCTGAACCATTTGTACAACCAAATGCCACACAATAAACCATCGTGACATCGTTAAATCATACGACAACAAATATACAAGGACGGGAACAATAGCACACAATGCCGAATGAAGAGGATGTTTGGCTTGTGTAACATCACAGCGCCGGAAAGAGACGAAGACCGGAAGGCGCGGGATGCAAAAAGCAGAAGGCGCATTCTGCATTATATTTGTTGATTTAACTGATGTATATCTGCCATATAATCACTTCGAAATGGCAGATGTAGTTTGTAAAGGGGTTGTCGAGTTAAAATCTTTGTCCTCTGACCTTTAATGTTAAAGATCATCAAACAAAGACAGCAATACAAATACTGTCTATAAAGTATATATTTTGTGGTTAACAACCATAGGTATAATTTACAGGGGGGACAGAGGGGAGATATCCCCTGCACTTTTTCAGGGGTCTGTTTTTGTCCCCTGCAACTTTTTTACCATCCAAAAGCAATGTTACACAAGACTAAATGGAGGCGTGACAAGCACTAGACAAGACAAGCACTAGGACAAGAGAACTGGGGTACAGCCGCCAATTACAGCTGCATTGGTTTATAGTACTGTAAACTGTACACTTGGCTGTCCCAATCATGTATCTTAGAGGTTTTAACCATAACATAAGATGACATTTACATCCCGCCCACCAAATGCAAGTAGCAGGATACTGTATACATGTGTGCCGAAGATAGAAAGAATGCTGCCTCCTTCTAAACGAGGCAAGTTTCCTCATCATTGTGTGTAAATCACTGACGTTCCGACAGCCGCCAGCACCTCGTGAAGTTCCCCAGAGTGCAGAGTCTGACACTGTGACTGAAAAACAGGGGGATGAACATAGAGCAGTGACAGAGGGCAAATGCAGGGACAGAGTGAGGTTGGGTCTGTAAGGGCAAGCTGAAGAAATGGTAAGTTATAGATCACAAGTGATTTCATGAACAAGCACTCTCAATAAGAAGGAGTATATATATATATATCCATCCATCCATTTTCTGAGCCGCTTCTCCTCACTAGGGTCGCGGGCGTGCTGGAGCCTATCCCAGCTGTCATCGGGCAGGAGGCGGGGTACACCCTGAACTGGTTGCCAGCCAATCGCAGGGCACATAGAAACAAACAACCATTTGCACTCACAGTCATGCCTACGGGCAATTTAGAGTCTCCAATTAATGCATGTTTTTTGGGATGTGGGAGGAAACCGGAGTGCCCGGAGAAAACCCACGCAGGCACGGGGAGAACACGCAAACTCCACACAGGCGGGGCCGGGGATTGAACCCGGGTCCTCAGAACTGTGAGGCTGACGCTCTAACCAGTCGGCCACCGTGCCGCCTCTATATATATATATATATATATATATATATATATATATATATATATATATATATATATATATATATATATATATATATATATATATATATATATATATATATATATATATATATATATATATAATTTAATTAAATACAATTTAATTCAATATGGACAGCATGACAATATATATACAGACCCTTTCGGGAAAAAAAATTGAAAATCATGGAAAATTAAAAAAAAAAACATTTTTATATATTTGTTATTTTTTTGTAGGGGGGCCTGGAAGGCGGGACCAGAGGGGACTCCCGGGGGGACTTGAGCAGGCTGACGTGAAATGTAGGGTGGACCCGCATCGACCTTGGGAGCCTAAGCTTGTGACAGGGTTGATGACCTTTATGATGGGGAAGGGCCCAACGAACCTGGCTTCTGGGACTCCACGCGGAGTGGAAGATGCTTGGTGGAGAGCCAAACTCGCTGACCCACTTTGTAGTTCGGGGCCGGTGTCCTCCTACGGTCAGGTGCGGTCTTGTAGGACCATCCTTGGTGTAGCAGCGTTTTGCGTTCTCGCTCCCAGGTCCTCCTGCAGCGTCTCACCAAGGTCAATGAAGATGGAACCTTGGATTCTGGGGCTATGACAGGAAACAGAGATGGTTGGTAACCATGCACAATGTGAAAAGGCAATAGACCAGTGGATGGAGAGGGGAGAGAAATGTGAGAGAACTCGACCCAAACCAGCTTCTGAGTCCAGGATTGTGGCTCCTGTGACGCGAGACATCGGAGCCCAGTCTCCAGGTCCTGGTTCAGCCTCTCAGTTTGTCCGTTGGTTTCAGGATGAAACCCAGAAGACAGACTGACGGTAGCACCTATTAATTTGCAAATCTCTTTCCAAAATCATGAAACAAATTGGGGGCCCCTATCCGATACCACATTCTTGGGAAAACCATGAAACTTGAATGCCTGGTTTATCATCAACTCTGCAGTTTCTATAGCTGAGGGGAGTTTCGGCAGTGCAATGAAGTGTGCCATCTTAGAGAACGTGTCAACAACTGTGAGAATGGTGGTATTTCCTTTAGAGCCCGGTAATCCTGTCACAAAGTCTACGGAAATGTCTGACCAAGGACGTTGTGGTTTTTAGAACCAGGTCGGTAGGATAACGTGAAATTAAATCTTGTGATGAATAGAGCCCATCTTGCCTGGCTAGCATTTAATCTTTTAGCAGACTTAAGATACTCAAGGTTCTTGTGAACCTAAAAACGGGGTCTGAGCCCCTTCTAGCCAGTGCCTCCACTCCACCAAAGCCACCTTGACAGCCAGCAGTTCACGGTCACCTATGTCAGAATTTCTCTTGGCTGGAGTCAGTTTTTTCGAGAGATAAGCACAAGGATGTAACTTACCATCCTTGAGACATTCTGAGAGATCACTGGTCCTATTCCGACATCAGGCGCATCAACTTCTACAACAAACTGCTGTTTGGTATCTGGCAAAGTGAGGATGGGAGCAGAGGTAAAGCTCGATTTTTGTTTATGAAAAGCTGACTGACAAAGCAGGTTCCACACAAAGGGTCTGTGTGGCGAGGTAAGATCATGCAAAGGCGAGCCTATTGAACTGAAATTTCTAATGAACCTTCTGTAGAAATTTGCGAACCTTAAGAACCTTTGTACGTCCTTGCGTGACGTGGGAGTGGACCAATTAGTCACGGCATCAACTTTGCAAGGGTCCATTTTGATTTCACCTGGAGCCAGCACAAAACCCAGAAAAGAAACGGACGCCTTGTGGAACTCACATTTCTCAGCCTTGACATAAAGTTCCTTCTGCAGTAACCGCTGAAACACAGAGCGGACATAGAGAATATAAAAATAGCGTCCAAATATACAAAAACGTACACATTCAACATGTCACGCAAGACATCATTGACAAAGTTCTGGAGAACAGCTGGGGCGTTAGTTAGTCCAAAAGGCATTACCAAATACTCGTAATGTGTGTTGAGTTGAATGCTGTTTTCTATTCATCCCCCTCCCTTATCCTGACGAGATGATATGCATTTCTCAAGTCTAGTGTGCCCCTCCTTGAGCAGTCACCTTGTCGTGGTGGAGGGGTTTCTGTGTCCCAGTGATCCTAGGAGCTAAGTTGTCTGGGGCTTTATGCCCCTGGCAGGGTCACCCATGACAAACAAGTCCTAGGTGAGGGACCAGACAAAGCACGGCTCAAAGACCCCTAATGATGACGACAAACAATGGACTTCGTTTTCCCTTGCCCGGACGCGGGTCACCGGGGCCCCCCACTGGAGCCAGGCCTGGTGGTGGGGCTCGTTGGCCGGGCAAAGCCCGAAAGGGTAACGTGGGTCCCCCTTCCCATGGGCTCACCACCTGTGGGAGGGGCCATAGGGGTCGGGTGCAGTGTGAGCTGGGAGGTGGCCGAAGGCGGGGACCTTGGCGATCCGATCCCCGGCTACAGAAGCTGGCTCTAGGGACGTGGAATGTCACCTCTCTGGCAGGGAAGGAGCCCGAGCTGGTGTGTGAGGTCGAGAAGTTCCGACTAGATATAGTCGGACTCACCTCCACACACAGCTTGGGCTCTGGTACCAGTCCTCTCGAGAGGGGTTGGACTCTCTTCCACTCTGGAGTTGCCCATGGTGAGAGGCGCCGAGCAGGTGTGGGTATACTTATTGCCCCCCGGCTCGGCGCCTGTACGTTGGGGTTCACCCCGGTGGACGAGAGGGTAGCCTCCCTCCGCCTTCGGGTGGGGGGACGGGTCCTGATTGTTGTTTGTGCCTATGCACCAAACAGCAGTTCAGAGTACCCACCTTTTTTGGGAGTCCTTGGAGGGGGTGCTGGAGAGCGCTCCCGCTGGGGATTCCATTGTTCTGTTGGGGGACTTCAATGCTCACGTGGGCAATGACAGTGAGACCTGGAAGGGCGTGATTGGGAGGAACGGCCCCCCCGATCAGAACCCGAGCGGTGTTCTGTTATTGGACTTCTGTGCTCGTCATGGATTGTCCATAACGAACATTCATGTTCAAGCATAAGGGTGTCCACACGTGCACTTGGCACCAGGACACCCAAGGTCGCAGTTCGATGATCGACTTTGTGGTCGTGTCATCGGACTTGCGGCCACATGTCTTGGACACTCGGGTGAAGAGAGGGGCGGAGCTGTCAACTGATCACCACCTGGTGGCAGGCCCAAACGTATTGTGAGGGTCTGCTGGGAACGTCTGGCAGAATCCCCTGTCAGAAGGAGTTTCAACTCCCACCTCCGACAGAACTTTGCTCATGTTCCGGGGGAGGCTGGGGACATCGAGTCCGAGTGGACCATGTTCCACGCCTCCATTGCTGAGGGGGCCGACCGGAGCTGTGGCCGTAAGGTGGTCGGTGCCTGTCGTGGCGGCAATCCCCGAACCCGTTGGTGGACACCAACGGTGAGGGATGCCGTCAAGCTGAAGAAGGAGTCCTATTGGGCCTTTTTGGCCTGTGGGACTCCTGAGGCAGCTGATGGGTACCGGCTGGCCAAGCGGAATGCAGCTCTGGTGGTCGCTGAAGCAAAAACTCGGGTATGGGAGGAGTTCGGTGAGGCCATGGAGAAAGACTTCCGGACGGCTTCGAGGAAATTCTGGTCCATCATCCAACGTCTCAGGAGAGGAAAGCAGTGCACCACCAACACTGTGTATAGTGGGGATGGGGCGCTGCTGACCTCGACTCGGGACGTTGTGAGTCGGTGGGGAGAATACTTCGAAGACCTCCTCAATTCCACCGACACGCCTTCCCATGAGGAAGCAGAGTGTGGGTTCTCTGAGGCGGGCTCTCCTATCTCTGGATTTGAGGTCACCGAGGTAGTTAAAAAGCTCCTCGGTGGCAGGGCCCCGGGGGTGGATGAGATTCGCCCGGAGTTCCTCAAGTGTGGTTTTCGTCCTGGCCGTGGAACAGTGGACCAGCTCTACACCCTCGGCAGGGTCCTCGAGGGTGCATGGGAGTTCGCCCAACCAGTCTACATGTGTTTTGTGGACTTGGAGAAGGCGCTCGACCGTGTCCCTCGGGGAGTCCTGTGGAGGGTGCTTCAGGAGTATGGGGTACCGAACCCCCTGATACGGGCTGTTCGGTCCCTGTACGACCGGAGTCAGATTTTGGTCCGCATATCCGGCAGTAAGTCGGACTCATTCCCGGTGAGGGTTGGACTCCGCCAAGGCTGCCCTTTGTCGCCGATTCTGTTCAGAACTTTTATGGACAGAATTTCAAGGCACAGCCGAGGAGTAGAGGGGGTCCTGTTTGGTGGCCTCGGTATTGCATCTCTGCTTTTTGCAGATGATGTGGTTCTGTTGGCTTCATCAAACCGTGAGCTCCAACTCTCACTGGAGCAGTTCGCAGCCGAGTGTGAAGCGGCTGGGATGAGAATCAGCACCTCCAAATCTGAGACCATGGTCCTCAGTCGGAAAAGGGTGGCATGCCCTCTCCAGGTCGGGGATGAGATCCTGCCCGAGGTGGAGGAGTTCAAGTATCTTGGGGTCTTGTTCACGAGTGAGGGAAGAATGGAACGGGAGATCGACAGACGGATCGGTGCAGCGTCTGCAGTGATGCGGACTTTGTATCGGTCCGTTGTGGTAAAGAAGGAGCTAAGCCGAAAGGCGAAGCTCTCAATTTACCGGTCGATCTTCGTTCCAACCCTCACCTATGGTCATGAGCTGTGGGTCGTGACCGAAAGAACGAGATCCCGGATACAAGCGGCCGAAATGAGTTTCCTCCGCAGGGTCTCCGGGCTCTCCCTTAGAGATAGGGTGAGAAGCTCGGTCATCCGGGAGGATCTCAGAGTAGAGCCGCTGCTCCTCCGCATTGAGAGGAGCCAGATGAGGTGGCTGGGGCATCTGATTCGGATGCCTCCCGGACGCCTCCCTGGTGAGGTGTTCCGGGCACGTCCCACCGGGAGGAGACCCCGGGGACGACCCAGGACACGCTGGAGAGACTACGTCCTTCGGCTGGCCTGGGAACGCCTCGGGATCCCTCCAGAAGAGCTGGATGAAGTGGCTGGGGAGAGGGAAGTCTGGGGATACCTGCTAAAGCTACTGCCCCCGCGACCCGACCCGGATAAGCGGTAGAAAATGGATGGATGGATGGAAGTCTAGTGTGGTGAAAACCTTGACTCCCTCCAGGAACTCAAAGGCGGTGGAGATGAGAGGAAGAGGTTACCTGTTTTTCACAGTTATTTCATTGAGACCCCGGTAATCGATACAGGGTCGCAGGGTCTTGTCCTTCTTATCCACAAAGAAAAATCCTGCTCCCACAGGGCATGAAGATGGGCGAATGATCCCGGCTGCCAGTAATTCTTCCACATACTCATTCATGGCCTTGTGTTCCGGCCCTGAAAGAGAGAACAACCTCCCCCGTGGAGGCGTGGTTCCAGGCAGCAAGTCAACTGCACAGTCATAAGGTCTGTGGGGTGGAAGGGATTTGGTTTTGGACTTGGAAAAAACTTCTTTAATGTCATGGTAACAGGTGGGCACTTGAGACAAGTCAGGATCCCCAGATGGAGTCTGTGGAATATCATTTGAAACATCATCCTGAACATTACATGGAGGCTTGAAACAGTTCTGGGCGCAATTGCTGCCCCATGACATAACATCCCCAGAGGACCAGTCAATGTGGGGGTTATGTAATTTCAAACAAGGGTTCCCTAAAATAAGGTACTAATTCAAAAACACGAAAACTAATGCGTTCTGAGTGAGAATCAGGAAATCTTAATGTGAGCGTTTTGGTGCGGTGAGTGATCTTGCCCATAAAACTTCCGCCTGCAGCATAAGCATTGCAGTGGCGTCTTACTTGAAAGGTTCTAAGGTGCATACATCTAACGAGGAGGGAGTTGAGTAAATTTGCGTCATAACCAGAGTCAATAAATACAGATGGATGAATCTCTTGATCTGGAGAGCATAGTGTTACTTTAGGAAGATCCTGGGAAGAGTCTTCCTTCATGATATTTAGACTCACCACTCCCGTGCCCTTGTTACCGGCACCGGCAACTTTGACGTGACAGTTGCTCATGGAATGACCCAACTGCCCACAGTAGAAGCACCGCCCTTCCCTCAGCCGACGTTGACGTTCCTCAGGGGAGAGACGGAACCTACCCACTTGCATGGGTTCATCCGTGGTGACGCTAGCCAGAGGATTGAGACTGGCAACAGGGGATCTGCCTTGGTTTGGCTGGTTACCGAAGCTCGTCCTCTAAGTGCGTGATGACGCATCCTTCCGCCGATCTCCCTCCAGCTCGTGATCAAAAAGCCTTTTGTCGATCTTTATGGCACGAGCGATGAGAGTGTCCAAGTCGGTCGGCAGGTCTAGTGGGACCAAATCATCCTTGACGGTGGGGGATAGTCCTTGAAAAAATGCATCGAGGAGTGCCATGTTATTCCGCTGACTCTCATCTGCTAGAATGCGAAACTCAATCTCCTAATCTGACACCCTGTGATTGCTTTGTTGTAAGGTGGCAAGGGAGCGAGCTGCATCACGATTTGGTGTGGAATACTGAAAAACGTGCTCCATTATCTTTACAAAAGAAGCCCAAGAATGACACGCGGCAGAATTGCGGCTCCAGTCAGCAGTAGCCCACGCCACCGCATGACCAGTCAGGTGCGAAATGACAAAAGCGATCTTTGCCCACTCGTTGGGGAAGGCAGCTGCCTGCAGCTCAAAGTGGAGTTCGCACTGAGTGATGAATGGCTTAATATTGCCAGAATCTCCAGAGAACCTATCCAGTCGAGAGAGCTGTGGGCAGACAGCAGCGGAAGTAGCAGGTGGCGGCATGGTGACTGCTTCACATGGAAACGGTGGTACAGTGGCGGCATCGGGTGCTGTGCCAGCTGGTTCCTTCTTCTGAACCATATTCATGAGAACTTCAAACTGTGAGGCACCTGTCTCATCATAGTGTCCTGATGCTCTGACAGTCCCTTTAGATGAAGGTGGAAGGCAGCAAGCTGCTCATCCTGCTTCGAGATGCGTTGACCCTGCGCTTGAAGGGCTTTGCTCACTGGGTCTGAGTCTGCTGGGTCCATGTTATGGCCAGTTCGTTCTGTCATGAATGGAACAAAGGACAGGACCCAAAATGCACGACTCCAATTCAAATGGACAGTTTCAAAAAGAGAACTTTAATAAACGGGCAGAGGTCGGTACACAGGCAGGCAATCTGAAAAGGCAACAGTATCCAAAACCTGTGAGGCAAAAAGGCAAAGTCGAATAATCAGAACAGGGTCTAGGCTTACTATGAGTCGGTGACGTGGAAACAAGGAATGCTGGAACGTGACAAAAAATTACAACAAACTGGCGACCAGTAAGAATGAGACACGAGGTTAAATGCAAGGGGTAATTCGGGTAAACGAGCCACAGGTGGGGAAGATGCTCTCAGGAGCAGGTGTGTACGAGACAGGGGGAAGACAACAACCATAACACACACCCATGGCACATAATTCCATTCAAAACGTTCAACTTCCACAGATTATAGATTCAGGGCCCACAATTTTAAAAAATTCAAGTATTTATTTGTTTATTTTTACATAATTTGGGTTTCCAGCTCATAAAACCCACAAAATAAGGAATTCAAAAACATTTAATACTGTAAAGAAATCACCATTTACTTCTCAGTTTTTGTAGAAAAAAAGAAAGAAATTAGGGTCACATTGAATCCATCAAAAAAGGGTACTTTCAAAAGGATATGTTAATTTTCAATACTTGGTTAGGAATCACTTTGCTGGCCAGTCAAGCACTGTGATGGCATGGGCATCAAACCGGGTTTTGGTGCTTCTGGCGGTATGGGCATTGGCCAGCTCCTGCTGGAAGATGAAATCTGCATCTCCATACAGATCCTCAGCAGAAGGAATCATCAAGTCCTCTAAAACAGTCTGGTAGACTGCCTTGGATTTAAGAAAGCAGTTTACTAACATCTGCACTGGACATTGCACCCCAAATCATGACTGACTGTGGATCAAGCAGCTTGGGTTCATAATCATCTTTATTTTCCAAGTATCTCCACGAAACACACAAGGAATTTGTTTCCGGTCGTCACTCTAATTCGACAACAGACAGTCAATTGCCAGTGAACACTTTTGAGACATAAAGACATTGACAAAAACAGTCACTGAGCAATAAAGGGTTGCTAGTTATCTGGTAATGCCGGTACAATTTTTGTTTTAATTATTATTATTATTATTTTTGGACAATTGTGCAAAAAGATGCAGAGTCCTCTAGCACATTTTGAATGACTAATATAGCAATATTCCGGTGGAATGATCATTGTGCAAAGGACGCCGAGACTTCAAGGAATGCATGCAGTTTAAAGTGACGAGTAGTGCGATAATCTGGGACAATGTTGATTTTGCAAATGTTGCAGAAACTGCTCAATCAGTGTGCAAATGGAGCAGACGCTACTCTGGCATGAGTGGCCAGTATTGGTCAACAACAGATATGCAAATACTGCAGCGTGGCGAGACTACTACAGTGAGTGCACGAGTAATATACAATAGGCCTAATAGAAATGTGACAACAAACTAAAAACGAATAAAATTGGCAGCATTTTGCAATAAAATTGTAGGTTAGATGTTTGTTGATTGCAAGAGGGAAGAAGCTGTTGGAATGTCTGCTCGTTCTAGTTTGCATTGATCGATAGCGCCTACCTGAGGGGAGGAGCTGGAAGAGCCGGTGACCGGGATGTGGAGGGTCCAAGAGGACTGTTCTTTATTCGTCTTCCTCCAAAACCTTAGACCTCGATTCCCAAATGAAAGGCACGCTTATCTTTCATCGGAAAAGAGGACCTTGGACCACTGGACAACAGCCCAGTCCTTTTTCTCCTTGGTCAATTAAGACGCTTCCTATGTTGGCTCAGGCTCAGAAGTGACTTGACCCGCTGAAGCCCACGGTCATCTCTTTTGCTGGTGCAGCTTCTCCTGCCACATTTTGTCCTTCCATTGATATGCTTCGACACAGCAATCTTTGAACAGCCAGCCGCCTTAGCTGTGAACCTTTGTGGCTTACCCATTCTATGGGGGTTATCAATAATGGTCTTCTGGCCAGTTGTCAAGTCTGCAGTCTTCCCCATATTGAACCCAACTGAAGCAATTTAATGACACCCGGGAAAACCTGTGCAGGTGCCTTGAGTTTAGGAGGTGATTAGTGTGTGACGCTCAGTTTAAAAAAATAATTGGCCTGCAAAGTTTGGGCTGATTTCGTCACAGTATTCAAATGTTTTGAATTCCTGATTTCGTGGGTTTTATGAGCTGGAAGCCAAAATGATGTAAAAATAACACACACACACACACACACACACACACACACACACACACACACACACACACACACACACACACACACACACACACACACACACACACACACACACACACACACACACACACACACACACACACACACACACACACACACACACACACACACACACACACACACACACACACACACACACACACACACACACACACACACACACGCGGCATGGTGGCCGACTGGTTAGAGCGTCAGCCTCACAGTTCTGAGGACCCGGGTTCAATCTCCGGCCCCGCCTGTGTAGAGTTTGCATGTTCTCCCCGTGCCTGCGTGGGTTTCCTCCCACATCCAAAAACATGCATTAATTGGAGACTCTAAAATTGCCCGTAGGTGTGACTGTGAGTGCGAATGGTTGTTTGTTTGTATGTGCCCTACGATTGGCTGGCAACCAGTTCAGGGTGTAACCCGCCTCCTGCCCGATGATAGCTGGGATAGGCTCCAGCACGCCCGCGACCCTAGTGAGGAGAAGCGGCTCAGAAAATGGATGGATGGAGGGATATACACACACACACACACACACACACACAGTTGGTACGGAAAGTAAAGTATTAAGACCCCCTTAAATTTTTCACTCTGTTATATTGCAGACATTTGCTAAAATAATTTAAGTTCATTTTTTCCTCATTAATAGCAACCCATATTGACAGAAAAAAACTGAATTGTTGAAATTTTTGCAGATTTATTAAAAAATAAAAACTGAAATATCACAGCCATAAGTATTCAGACCCTTTGCTGTGACACTCATATATTTAACTCAGGTGCTGTCCATTTCTTCTGATCATCCTTGAGATGGTTATTCACCTTCCAGCTGCGTTTGATTACACTGATTGGACTTGATTAGGAAAGCCACACACCTGTCTATAGAACACCTTACAGCTCACAGTGCATGTCAGAGCAAATGAGAATCATGAGGCCAAAGGAACTGCCTGAAGAGCTCAGAGACATAATTGTGGGAAGGCACAGATCTGGCCAAGGTTACAAAAAAAATTCTGCTGCACTTAAGATTCCTAAGAGCACAGTGGCCTCCATAATCCTTAAATGGAAGATGTTTGGGACGACCAGAACCCTTCCTAGAGCTGGCCGTCCGGCCAAACTGAGCAATCGGGGGAGAAGAGCCTTGGTGAGAGAGGTAAAGAATAACCTAAAAATCACTGTGACTGAGCTCCAGACATGCAGTCAGGTAGATGGGAGAAAGTTCTAGAAAGTCAACCATCACTGCAGCACTCCACCAGTCGGGGCTTTATGGCAGAGTGGCCCGATGGAAGCCTCTCCTCAGTGCAAGACACATGGCGCACGCATGGAGTTTGCTCAAAAAAATACCTGAAGGACTCCATGATGGTGAGAAATAAGATTCTCTGGTCTGATGAGACCAATATATAACTTTTTGGCCTTAATTCTAAGCAGTATGTGTGGAGAAAACCATGCACTGCTCATCACCTGTCCAATATAGTCCCAACAGTGAAGTATGGTGGTGGCAGCATCATGCTGTGGGGGTATTTTTCAGCTGCAGGGACAGGACGACTGGTTGCAATCGAAGGAAAGATGAATGCAGCCAAGTACAGGGATATCCTGGACAAAAACCTTCTCCAGAGTGCTCAGGACCTCAGACTGGGCTGAAGGTTCACCTTCAACAAGACAATGACCCTAAGCACACAGCTAAAATAACGAAGGAGTGGCTTCAGAACAATTCCGTGACTGTTCTTGAATGGCCAGCCAGAGCCCAGACTTAAACCCAATTGAGCATCTCTGGAGAGACCTGAAATGGCTGTCCACCAACGTTCACCATCCAACCTGACAGGACTGGAGATGATCTGCAAGGAGGAATGGCAGAGGATCTGTCACGGTTAGGTTATTTGAAGGCAAGGAAGGCAGGGCAAAAATGTGACGGACCCAAGTGCAGGGAAGCAGGGAGGCAAGGCAGGAGTGCGGGAGTCTCAAAAAATAATATTTAATTTCCAAAAAACAAACAAACATGGAACATGGATAAAGCAAATTAAACAAAGTCTCACAACAGATAACCAAAGAAACACTTGAACAAACCAAAAATGGAAACAAAACATGACTGCTGAGTAAGATGTGGAACAGACAGGGACAATGACACCTGACAATCACATACCGCAATGACATACTGCAATGACAATGAACTGAAAATAACTGAAAGAAACCATCCATCCATTTTCTTAACCGCTTCTCCTCACTAGGGTCGTGGGTGTGCTGGAGCCTATCCCAGCTATCATCGGGCAGTAGGCAGGGTACACCCTGAACTGGTTGCCAGCCAATCGCAGGGCACATACAAACAAACAACCATTCACACTCACAGTCACACCTACGGGCAATTTAGAGTCTCCAATTAATGCATGTTTTTGGGATGTGGGAGGAAACCGGGGTGCCCGGAGAAAACCCACGCAGGGACGGGGAGAACATGCAAACTCCACACAGGCGGGGCCGGGGATTGAAGCCTAGTCCTCAGAACTGTGAGGCTGACGCGCTAACCAGTCGGCCACCGTGCCGCTCTGAAAGAAACCAGGGAACGAAATACAAACAGCTTGACAAAGACAACAAGGAACACCTGGACAAGACACGAGTGGCTGGAGAGAGCTGATTAGTCGACACAAGGCAGAAGGTTGACGAGAACAGGTGGACACAATAACTAAATGATCACACGACACACATGGAACACAGGAAAACACAGACCATGACAGGATCCCCAAATCCAGGAGTGAAAAACTTGTTACATCATTCCCAAACAGACTCATGGCTGTATTAGCTCAAAAGAGTGCTTCTCCTCAATACTGAGCAAAGGGTCTGAATACTTATGGCTGTGTGATATTTCTTTTTTTTTTTTTAAATAAATCTGCAAAAATGTCAACAATTCAGTTTTTTCTGTCAATATGGGGTGCTGTTTGCTGCAATATAACAAAGAGTGAAAAATTTAAGGGGGTATGAATACTTTCCGTACCGACAGTGTGTGTGTGTGTGTGTGTGTGTTTTCTGAACCGCTTATCCTCACGAGGGTCGCGGGTGTGTTGGTGCCTATCTCAGCTAACTCTGGGCAAGAGGCGGGGTATACTCTGAACTGGTAGCCAGCCAGTCACAAGGCACATATAGACAAACAACCATTCGCACTCACAGTCACACCTACGGACAATTTAGACTCTTCAATTTCCCGCGACCCACCTCGGATAAGTGGAAGACAATGGATGGATAGATAGAATTAACTTTCCAGGCATCTTTCTTCTTCTTGCATATTTTGCATAACGACGATCAGACGGCGATGCGGCAAGTGCCCTTATTCCATGAAGTGGCCATTCAGCGTAGTTGCAACTTCATTGTTCATAAACCTAATTCTACCACTATAGCGTGAAATTGGCCATGAAACTATTCCCACAACTCTAAAAAACTTCTAAAAAAGTGTAATGTGTTTTGTGTTACTTGCTTGTCTTCCCGTCTGCCACCACGCACTTTGTGTTCGCGCACCGAGCCCGGTGGAACGGCGGCTTGCTCATTCATTAGAACCTGACTGATTATCAGTATAGCGTGCAATTGGCCCTCAAATTATACCCACAACTCAAAAATATACATCTTCCCTTAAGTGTAATGTGTATTGTGTTATTCGGGCTATGTGTCGTCTTGCCGTCTGCCACCACGACTTGGGTTACAAGGCAGTGGCCAGACGAGTTCCGAAACAGAAGAGGTCCGCCGTCCCGCGGTTTATACCCAGCCCGAATGCGGTTAGAGAAGCCGCCGGAGGTCCAGTAAAACAGTGTTATGGCAACCAGCCCCACACTTGCTGCAGGACCTTGGAAGGAAGGAGGTGAAAAAATTATCCACAGGGACCGATGCGTGTTTCACGCCGTGGCCGCATATGGCACAGAAGCGAGAGGCACAGAGGCGTGTTGTCGACTGGTTAGCACATCTGCTTCACAGTTCTGAGGACCGGGGTTCAAATCCTAGCCCCGCCTGTGTGGAGTTTGCATGTTCTCCCCGTGCCTGGGTGGATTTTTTCAGGGCACTCCGGTTTCCTCCCGCATCCCCAAAACATGCGTGGTTGAAGACTCTAAATTGCCCGTAGATGTGAATATGAATGCGAATGGTGGTTTGCCTCGATGTGCCCTGCGATTGGCTGGCGACCGGTTCGGGGTGTACCCGGCCTCCTGCCCGAAGATAGCTGGGATAGGTTGCAGCAGCCCGCGACCCGTGAGGATAAGCAGTAAAGAAAATGGATGGGATGGATGGATGGATGGATGGAAAATTGCCCTGGCTGCGCGGCTTAGAGTCATTATGCCAGCTCAGAGGCTGCTTCTCTGCAGCCCGTGAAAGCGTGTGCTATCTCCGTCGCTGGAAATTCTGCTTAGGAGCCGTGAGAGAAGGAAGTCGCCTCCGTGTATTTGATTGACAGCCGAAAGTTCCGGGGAGGCAGGGTTTTGAGAGCAGTAAGCGGCACGCCCACAGCGTCTGGAAGTCGAAAGAATGTCTCAATCCATGACTATTTTATAATACTTTTTATCCATTCATTCATTGTCCATCTTATTAACAAGAGTCTTTTCTGTGATGTGTCAAATTGACAAGACTTTTGTTTTTTGCTCTGTTTTGGCGGTCTTTGAGTAATGTTGTAAAACAATATTTGATACTTTATATACTGTATTTCTATGGCTTGGGAGCAGCGCAGCGGCCGTTCTGCCCTTCACTCGCTTCAAACCGGCAAATGTATTTTTAGCGTGAGTGAAAGCGTGTGTGCATTGTGACTAGCTGTAATCTGCGACGTTGCTCCACGCTTTCCGTTCAGTCAGGTTTAGCAGCACCCTTAATGGGCGCATCACATGATGACTTGAAATACTTAGTCTTAGTCCCTGGTCGGGTTTTAGAGTACAGTGAAAGAATGTGCTGAATGCAATAAAAATACAATACAATAAGTAAATAAATAAATTCAGTGAAACAAATTGGACAATATAGTGTGAGTACATGTGGGCGCGTGCGTGAGTTTAAAACTGTGCCTCTCTGACAAAACCTCTGGCCCAGGCCCGGCCCGCGCATTAAAATTTGTCTCGAATCGCCACTGATGACATTTACACAGATATGACATTTAAATAGTGTTCAAATCTCACTTACAAAGTTGCCTGTACACTGTAAAAAAATATTTTGGAGAGTGGCAAATATAATCCATGAAAATCATCTAAAATTTACATGATTATTTTAGACAGGTAAAGTACCCTGAAAATGTGCGTACATTTTACCTACGCTACCTATTTGACAACAGTAAAAAGTGTTACTCAGAAAAATTTTGTTAAATCCACCTAAAAGCAATAGGTAATACAATAGGCATCACGTGAATGCATGTCGCACTAATTGGCTGACGTGTCATCGGCTCATCAGCACAAAATGACGTCGCCTATCGGTGACAACTGATGACTCTGATTGGTTGTTAGTTAACGAATCAGCACAAAATCTAACAAAACGACAAAGAAAAGGGCACTATATGGTTAAACAATCTTAGCGAAACGTTGATCATTACTTAGATTTGTTCCTGCTTGTAATATGAGTGGGTCAGGTAAGGTTAGCAGGCTATATGTGCATTTCATTTAATAAAATCGTGTCTGGGGATCGGATGGAAAACAATGATTCCTGGCCATGCGCACGAAAATGTGCAAGCGATCTGGGTAGGTATCGCACTGATTGCCCAGTTGAGTTTATATATATATATATGGTAATTGTTATTATAATTGCTTTGAAAGACTTGATCCTGCCAAAATATGTGGTTTAAATTTACCCAATTAAATTGGCTGCAAATTGTTACCCGAAATTTATTGGGTCAATTCTGTTTTTTTTTTTTTTTTTTTTTTTTTTTTTTACAGTGTACAGCTAAATAAGGTTTTGCGATGGCAAGAGTTTAGCTGAGTATTTCAATTACTGTTGAAATGGGAATTCTTTTTTTTTTTAAATCATTACAAACTGGATCTTATTGAAAGGATTGCTCAACTTTTTCAACTGTCGGTTCATTGTGGTCCAAAAGCTGGCACACCTTCAGTAAATTGGCGCACCTGATTGCCCACACAATTTACATTAAAATTATAATTCTCTGAAATATATATATATATATATATATTTGATGCATCATGCAATCAAAGAATATAACACAGTTTTGTTGATGATGATGTTGATGTTAAACACTATTTTTGTTCGCCTTAAAGAGTGGTGATCATTTGTACGCCAGACCTTCCATTTCCTAAAACATTTTGACCATTGGAAACCTTCTTAATTTCTGAATAGATCCTAGGAAAAAAATCATTTCCCTTTGGCCAGCATCATCTACATCATAAGCAGCACAAGTGTCAGCTTTTTTTTTTTCTTAATACCGGTACATTTGAATATGTGTAAATAAATTGTTTACAATTCATAAGAAAAAAGGAAAAGAGGGTGTGGATGTGTGTGTGTGTGTGTGAGGGGGGAGGTGGGGGGCGGGGGGTTACAATACTTATTGAATTTGCTTCTATTCAGTTCATAATCAAACTTCCGTTGTTTAAAAAAAAAAAGACATTAACTGTCGTTTTTACTTAGTTGACAAGGTACTGTATGTTGCATTTCTCGGAAATTCAATTAGGAAAAGAAAATGTATGGGCAGAACAGAACCCAGATAATTAACTATGATCATAACAATCGATCTTTATTTTGTGACAAAGAGTTCAGTGCCTGGATTGATCCGTTTTTTTTTTTTGTTGTTTTTTTTTTCAAACCCTCCCCCCCCCAAAAAAAAATCGCATTTGTCGTCAGGGGGGTAAACAACCCCAAAAATGTGGTGGCATTTGATTCACATCATTAAATTACAATAAGTGGATTTTATCAAAACTGCGCGTATCCCAATCAATAAATATGACTATCACAGACATAAATAAAACACGTATATTTAAATATATGAATAAATAAGCAATTATAATCCAGGATATAACTGTCAAAAACTCTTATCCCTAAACCAGTTTAAATTCTGAAGGCAAATCCCATTAAAACATCTGCTTCAATCAGACGCCCACTTATTTCTTTCTTCGAAATTAAGGGGTAAATTGCAGAGATGTTGCGCTCTGCAAATTATTTATAATTATAATAATAATGCCGCAATTAGCGTGAGAACAAAAAACAAAACTGATCAAACCTCATTTTACTTCAGTTAATAAATTTACACAAAACGTGGCAATTTTGTTGACAATAAATAATAAATATTATTTTCCACAGAAACAAAAAAAAAAGAGCTAACGTATATTTAACTTATGGATCCATACGTATACACATCTTTGGAAAAGAAAACAATATTCTCCGGCGATCCGAACTTACACAAATGTCCCACGAAGCCTTGTGGCGAAATAGAGGTATACCTTGTTGCAAATGCTTTTAGTACTTGGGTCATGAATGAAATCATGGAATCAGTGAAGAAAAACAGAGCTTTTCCTTGAGAGAGAGAGAGAAAGAAAAAAAAGAAGAGAATGATGACTTTATCGAATTAAAAAGAAAAGCAAAGTAGCGCACAGTAGGGGGGGGGGGGCGAAATTCGTCTCCCGCTCAGAAGTCCAAAGTTAACGGCGCCCGGTTTGTGTCTTCTTTTGGCAAAAAAATAAATAAAAAATAAAAATAAACCGTATGGGCAAGCAGCGTCGACTTGAGTGTTGCAAGTTTCTCTCTTCTGCGTGGATTTAAGAATTGGGTGTCGATGGTAAAATCCCATGATTGTCTTCACAGCGTCAAAAAATAAAAAATAAAAAAATACAACCGCGTTGGTCGTTTGGTGCAGTCTGGCGGGATGAGACGCACATGAGGACGTTCAGTCTGTCCGAAAAGCCTTTTGGATTCAGGCCTCAATGGGACTTGACACCATGCTGTTCGGTGTGTCCGGAAGCTGGGATGACATGGACGCCGCCTCGCTGCCAGTAGAGTTCGAACCCGGTCCACCCTCCGAAAAACTGACCTGTGGAAACCAAGCCGCTTTCAGAAACTTCACAACGGGGAAGGTGCGAGTGACGTACAAACTGTTTTCCATCGGGAAGCCACTTAAAAAAAAAAAACAACAACAATAATAATAATAATAATGCATTCTCAACACCGCCTATCCTGGTAAGGGTCGCACGGTGCTGGAGCCTGAACTGGTCGCCAGGGCACGTACAATAATAATTATGATCATAATTAATTCATCTTCCGTTCCGCAGGGGTACACCCTGGTCGCAGTAGTAATAATAATTATTAATAATAATAATAATAATAATAATACTTATACTTAAAAATAGTTCATTTGATCATGCGCATCGCTTGCACACAAATGTGGTAAACTGATAAATAATCAAATAATTAGTCACTGTAAAACATTTGACTCACGTGGAACCGAAATGTTTGAATTAATAAATGACCCCCCCCCCCCCCACCCCCCTCCTCTGTGTAGCACTGAAGTAGTAGCAGCGCTTGCATTATTATCATTTGCAAAGAACACGTCATCTTCATTTCAAATATGTTTTGGAAAAAACCTACATGGAACCGCGAATTGTGTTCGAATTACGATGTTTGTCGTGTACATAAGTGGTCAAATAATCTAGCCTTAATATGGATCTAATTGGTGGTCATGTCATTGGGTGCAGAATCACGGAACGCGTTGCGGACTAAAACCAAAAACCGGATTTGTATTCCTTTATTTATTTATTTATGTATTTATTTCTATCTGTAGAAAATGCCTGTAGAACATTTCTTTGTTTTGTGGACTTCGCCGGATCAAAAATGAGTGCTGGAATAATTGTGATGGAAACCAAAGCAACGCACCAGTTGCTGAAACGCGGGCTGGTCGATGTCGCTCTGGAGAGCAAAGTCACTGAGGACCTTCCAGGGCGGCTGGTAGCTCTGCACTTCCACGGGGTTGGCCTGGATGCCGCCGTCGTGCCGCTCCGGGCTGGCCGCCACCATCGGCGTGCCTGTCATTCCCTGGATGTTCTGCAAGAATTCGGGACGCTTAGCTCAGGGTATATATTCACTGTCGGGTGATTGCGGATGACGACGACTGTGGGTTTACTGGGTGCGGGTAGGCCCGTTGGGAGGGGGGGGGGGGGGGGGGGGGTGCGCGCGAGCGGAGAAGAGAGTCCAAACAATCAGAAAACACACAAGCAAATAGAAATTGTTTAACTCGCTCAGAGCTTTGCGGGAATAGCAAGCTGCCATTTGCAATCGTCAAATTGAATCCAAAGTGTATAAACATACAGTACTTTGTTGAACAGGAATATTTTAACAACAAAAAATACAGTCATTTAAATATTATTATTATTTATTTATTTTTTTGGGGGGGGGGTGAGAGGGGGTGTTTTTATCATTATTGAGGGCAAGTTTTCTCCAGGAAAAAAATATTTCTGTTAGTGTTTATGTAGATGTGCTGCTCTATCGAAACGAGTTGTCTTCCACTACATACACTGTTGGTTTAATGAATCCAATCTAGTCCTCATTTGCGGTGGCTCAACGTTGAAATAACCTTTATCACATTGAATGCTTTAGTCACAGACTTTTCCAGAAAGTGCTTCTCTTTCATAGAAATGCCATTCAAATGTACCACACAATGAAATAGCCCTAAACCTCTGAGATTCGCCCTCCTGGGTAGCAGTTTTCTCGTGACTTTTTTTTTGTTTTTTGTTTTTTTTGTTAATGAATTTGTCCATTCGCGGCTGCTCCGTACGAAGGAGCGTAAATGCAGAAGAAGCATATTTTGAAAATCTGTGACACTAAAGCGTGTGTTGTGACAGACTGTTTACTTCCATGAAGACAATGAGTAAAACACGCCAGTGTCTTTGGAGAACAACATTTTCTTTTGCCAATGTTTTTGTTGTGGTTGAATGAAACCTCTTACCGTCTTGTCGTTTGGCTGCTGTTGCTGCAGTTGCTTCATCAGAATGCTCCTCTTCTTGTCTTTGCACCGCTTGTTCTGGAACCAGACTCGGATCACGCGCGGGCTCAGGCCAGTCATCTCCACCAGCTGCTCTTTCATCAGAGCATCGGGCCTCGGGTTGGCGTTGTAGCAAGTTCGCAAAGTGTGCAGCTGCTTCTCGTTGAGTACTGTCCGGACCCGAGTCGTCTTCTCTGGCTGTTTGTGGATGTGAGGCCGAAGCGCAGACTGTCGGGCGCAGATGGGTTCTGCTGTGAGAATGGATGGGTTAAGAAACCCAAAGAAGGAAACGTCAGTATATTGTACACATTTTTTCATCGCATTTAAAAAAAATAAATAAATATATATATATATATATATATATAGTATATCCACTATTCAGAACCATCCATCTATTTGCTGTAAATATTAGGGTCGCGGGCGTGCTGGAGACCATCCCAGCGGTGTACAACCTGAATTGTTTATAATATATATATATATATATATATATAGTGTGTGCCTCCCACTCCACGGACTGGACTTTACCTGCCATTTGCAGAGGTCTGGCGGGGTGTAGCGGACTGAGCGGGTTTCCGTGTCCCAGAGTGGCCCGCTCCACCACGTCGTGGTCTGCTCGGCAGAAGAGGCCGTCTTCGCGCAGAGCGAACTCGTCCCCCGGGATGAGCTGTCTGCTGCAGGCCACACAGCGGAAACATTCGATGTGGTAGACTTTGGATCGGGCCCTCATTACAAAGTCGTTCTTGCTGAAACCGATGTTGCACTTAGCGCATTTAATCCCGTATAACCTGCGGGACACACCAAACGTGTATAACAATCAGAACCGATACATAATAACAGCAACGACACATTTGTCATTTTTAATTTTTTTTTTTGCCCATTATTTCTCTTTATTTGATTAAAACATTTTCTACATGCAATCGTGATTAAATCATTGACATAAATGTCTACATTGACTAGGTTTCATATTTCTATGAAACGCTTGCAACCAGGCCTACATCACCTGTAGGATTTTAAACGATGTACTCCATGTAAAAAAAACAAAAACGTTTTTTAAATAAAAATGAAAATGTGTCAAACTCATCTTGACTGTTTGATTATTTTTCGAGGAAAAGAGTAAAACCAGGTCATCACCACATTTTCATCATGCGCAAATGAAAAGTAAATATTTTTCCCCCAGTGTACTATTACAGTAATCAGTACATTAAGAAAAAAATGGAGTGGGAACGCGTCCGATAATGATATTCGAAATAATTTCAAAGATATTGGAAATATTTGTATTGATTGAAATTATATTTAAATTCAACTGCACTTCCGGACAAGGCTCTGAATAAAAGCGGTCGCCCTACCTGATGTAGTCCCGTTTACAGTATGTCTTTCCGTCCCTGACAAAGCACGTGCAGGACTCGTCCAGGTACTGACTGCACTCGGCGCATTTGAGACAGGCGGCGTGCCACTCCAGATCTGGGGAGACCCGCAGGATGTACTGGTCGTGGATCTGGTTCCCGCAGCCCACGCACAGAGACACCAGCCGTTTTTCTAGGAGACAATTGGTAATAGAGTGATCATTAGGATTCATTTCGAATCATATGGTTAACACGAGGACGTTTGTCTTTATTTCAGTCTTTACAATATCAATTTAGTGTCGCAACAAGTTGACTGAAAACGAAAGTGGGCGCGGAACTTACTTTTCGGTGGATCCCCCATGTCTCCCATGTTGGCAAAGTAAGGCGATTTTAGGTCTACGGCCAGAGCGGGCTGCAACGCCTTGCAGGACGCCTTGATGTGTCTTCTTCTGTCCCGCCAAGGGGGGCTGCCTGCGCCGTCCGGCTCCGAGAGGGAGTGCGTGTGCGCGCGTGTGCGTGTTCCCCCCCGGTGTGTGTGAAACCCTGACGCTGGTGGGGCATGACGTAAGACAGCACCGCGTCATCTGCATGGCCAGCTGATTGGCTCTGCAAAGTCCGGGCAGTTGCACCCACCGCCAGGCACCCCCGCACTTATTGCTCTAAATCATCCGTTTGTCAGATTTCACCCCCCCCCCCCTCCCTATCTTGCTTGTACTATTGCAAACCAAAATGGAATAAAGTTTATATGCATCGGGGCGAGTCTCGGATCCGAAAGTTCGGGGTGCTAAATTTCCCTGTTATGTACATTTGAGCGCAATTTCATTCCCACGTTTATTTAGGACTTTGTGGGAAAGCTAGCGAATAAACCATCACATCTGAGAGGTTATTTAAATCCTGAGCCACTGCAAAAGAGGCAATGGATTGAATTTCGAAAACAAACACATTGTAAGCCTATTAGCTTCTGGGGCTGTATTTTTGTTGTTAAAATATGACGTTACAACCGAACGGTTATACACTTCAGTAGCTTTTTTCTTCTTTTTTTTTTAAATAAAAAAATGAATCTCTCAAATTTCACAGGTGCGCAGATTCAATTTAGGGGTGCTCGAGCACTTCCAAAATGGTCTAGAAACGTCTTGTGCGCTGAGAGTGGATACTTGGGAGTCATCCAGCTACGAACGTGTTCAACGTGCTTTTTTACACAAATTTTCTTTCTTTTTTTTTTTAATACAATTAATCAACCGATGTGAAAAAAAAGGTTCCCGTTGGTACTGTGGACTGTGATACACGGCGTCCTCTAAACTTGAACGCTGCCTTGTTTGGTAATTTCTTCCATTTCTTTCCATTTTTTGAGGCCATTGCTTTGACAAGGGAGCGTGGGACGTACGATATTTTCTCGGTTAACGAAACGCGTGGCTCGCATTGGACGATCACAGCTGAACAGCGCGCGACAGGCGGCAGGCCTGTGACAAGCACGCACGCGAGCACGCGAGTGCACGAAAACAAACACGCCCTCTTGTGTCGGTACCCTACTAAGACCGATAACATATCAGCAGGAGAGCAATCCGTGCATCATTCGTTCTTCACACTCTCAGTGTGTAATCGAAAAAAAAAAAAAAAAAAAATCATTAGTGATCCAATTTTTGCAACACCGGAGAACCGTATGAGGACAATAAGAATCAAAATCAATTGTTTCAATCGCATCAGTTCTTTAAAGAAAGAGACTGGAATCACATGTTTGGGTGATGTAAAGAAAGCACATACTGTTGTCTAAACAATTGTCTACTGGTGAATAAAATCCTGCGAAAAGAAATAACAATTCTATGAATCACTTTTGAAGAAAATAACCATGGAAACTACACGAACCTCTAAGAAACCAATCGACAACACAAGAAAACAGAACCAGTAATATGGAAACTTGTGGAAGACAACAAAAGCAACAGAAACAAATATAGCAAAAATAACGTATAACATGATCTGAAATGAAGCCAGTAAGCTAGGATACACGAACCCCTCCCCAATAAAGATAATAATAATAATAATGGATAATAAAGAACACAAACTATAAGAATCTAATTGCAAATGAATATATTTATTTTTTTGTCAGTGTTGGTCATGGTTTGGCAGAAGAAACTGCAAGGCCTGGTAGTGAAGATAATGTTGAGTGCAAAGCTAAGAATGAAAGTAATTCGATATTTTTAATTGTTTAGGGGTGTCAAACACATTTTTGTGAGTGAGTATCTTCAATTAGGTATGGTTTCCTTCAGAGGGCCCCTATGACTGTGAAACCAGATACTTTAAAAGTTTCATCACCTTATCATAGTATTACATATTACACACAAATTGATGGCTCAGTAGTTTTGAAATCAAAAGTCAAGGATAATAGTTTGTTGAACTAGAATTCAATTTACTGCACAAAAGGGGTTTGGTAACAAAAAAAAAATGCTTACAATATCTCAGAGTTCACTAATGTATTATTTATTACATATGACAATTTGTAAATTTTGGTGCAGATTTGAGCGAGAATCATGGAAGCTGAGGGAAATAATTTGCTTTTGCGGGCCGCATAAAATGATGTGGTGGGCCAGATGTGGCCCCCAGGCCTTGGGTTTGACACCAGTGAATTTTATATTATCCATCCATCCATCCATTTTCTGAGCCGCTTCTCCTCACTAGGGTCGCGGGCGTGCTGGAGCCTATCCCAGCTGTCATCGGGCAGGAGGCGGGGTACACCCTGAACTGGTTGCCAGCCAATCACAGGGCAGATACAAACAAACAACCATTCGCACTCACAGTCATGCCTACGGGCAATTTAGAGTCTCCAATTAATGCATGTTTTTGGGATGTGGGAGGAAACCGGAGTGCCCGGAGAAAACCCACGCAGGCACGGGGAGAACATGCAAACTCCACACAGGCGGGGCCGGGGATTGAACCCGGGTCCTCAGAACTGTGAGGCTGACGCTCTAACCATCCATTTTCCGAGCCGCTTCTCCTCACTCGGGTCGCGGGCGTGCTGGAGCCGATCCGAGCTATCATCGGGCATCAATTCAAATCAATGACATTGACACGGACTTGATTAAAGATGCCTTAGTGTGTGTTGAACGCATTTACATATATCTGTAACCTATAATGGCAAGGCGCCCTGATCAAATGAAAACTGCTACAGCTTGTTATACCAATATGTAATTATGTGAATAAAAGTACGTGTGAGTATAGTATACTGTACACTCAGTACACTCGTACACACTAGGCCTATTACAGTACCATCACCATACTAGGAAGAAAAAAAAACATATTCCACAGGAGTCTTAATGATTTTTGTCACAAAACATGATGTTCTAGGAAAAGAGTTGTTTTTTTCTTGTTTTTATGGAGGTCTCTTGCGCTGATACAAATATCAGACTGATAAAATAGTCCCGAGGCTAAAGCGTTTAGAGCCCAAGTAGCATGTTAAGAGCCATTTTCAGAGCTCACTTGTACTGTGACTTCTACTGATAACAGCGTGCGTCACAGATCCTCTACAACCGGAAAGATGCTCCTTCACCACTGGCAAAACAAACGATCCTCAATGATATGATCTCTCACTCTGACAACTTCACTCCAAACGCTTTAACAGTTTGCACCATTGATTATATGGAATTTTTTTTCACCCTTTTTAATATTGCAGCCATTTTCTAAAATCATCAAAGTTCATTTTTTTCACCACATTAATGTACACACAGCTCACGATATTGACAGGAAAAAAAAACGGAATTGTTGAATTTTTGCAGATTTATTAAAAAAGAAAAGGTGAAATATCACATATCCATAAGTATTCAGACCCTTTGCTGAGTATTTAGTAGAAGCACCCTTTTGAGCTAATACAGCCATGAGTCTTTTTGGGAATGATGCAACAAGTTTTTCACACCTGAATTTGGGGATCCTCTGCCATTCCTCCTTGCAGATCCGCTCCAGTTCTGTCAGGTTGGATGGTGAACGTTGGTGGGCAGCCATATTCAGGTCTTTCCAGAGATGCTCAATAGGGTTTAAGTCAGGGCTCTGTCTGGGCCATTCAAAAACAGTCACGGAGTTGTTCTGAAGCCACTTCTTTGGTATTTTAGCTGTGTGCTGAGGGTCATTGTCTTTTTTGAAGGCGAACCTTCGGCCCAGTCTGAGGTTCGTAGCACTCTGGAGAAGGTTTTTGTCCAGGATATCCCTGTACTGTACATTCATCTTTTCTTCGATTGCAACCAGTCGTCCTGTCCCTGCAGCGGAAAAACGCCCCCACGGCATGATGCGGCCACCACCATGCATCACTGTTGGGACTGTATTTGACAGGTGATGAGCAGTTTCTGGTTTTCTCCACACATGCCACTTAGAATTAAGGGCAACAATTTCTATCTTGGTCTCATCAGAACAGAGAATCTTATTTCTCACCATCTTGGAGTCTTTAGCAAACTCCATGCGGGCTTTCTTGTCTTGCACTGAGGAGAGGCTTCCGTCGGGGCACTCTGCCATAAAGCCCCGACTGGTGGAGGGCTGCCGTGATGGTTGACTTTCTAGAACTTCCTCCCATCTCCTGACTGCATCTCTGGAGCCCAGCCACAGTGATCTTTGGATTCTTCTTTATCTCTCTCACCAAGGCTCTTCTCCCTCGATTGCTCAGTTTGGCCGGACGCCCAGCTCTAGGAAGCGTTCTGATCCTCCCAAACGTCTTCCATTTTAGGATTATGGCGGCCACTGTGCTCTTAGGAACCTTAAGTGCAGCAGAAATGTTTTTGTAACCTCGGCCAGATCTGTGCCTTGCCACAATTCGTCTTTTTCTCTGATTCACTTCAGTGCAAGTCATCGGAGTAAACTCAGGTAATGAAAACAAAAAAAATGTATATTGTTAATTATGTTGTGTTGTGCAAGATTGGCTCATGCGGTGATGCAAGGTACATCAACATACATTGGTGCTGAGCTGTGTCGGCGGCGCGGGAATTTTAGCTCACTGGTAGCACTCTGCGCTCTCAAACCGGAGACAATTTAGTTTATTATTTTAATTTATGTTTATTAATTTAGTTAGTTTAGAGCCCAATTAGCATGTTATGAGCCATCTTCAGAGCTCACTTTCACTGTGACAACCAGCTTTACTTCTACTGATGAAAATAATACATCAAAGATCCTCTACAACCGTAAAGATGCTCCTTCACCACTGGCAAAACAAACGATCCTCGAAGATAAGATTTCTCACTCTGACAACTTTAATCCAAACGCTTTAACTGTTTGCATCATTAAATATATACTACAAATGAAGATATTTATTAGCAAATATGAACTTATTCATAACTTTTAACTTCTAATTTTAACCTTATGAAATATAGATGTCTTTTAAAACAAAGACATGACAAGCACTATTGTTTTAGATTCATTAGAACCATTTCACATGCACTTATTGATTTGATAAATGATAGCAAATGCAATAGAAATACTTATTGACTACACCATGTTATTAAAAATGTATACATCTGGAATTGGTGGGGTTGTGCATGGGTCAAAATATCAAATCACAATCAATGACTACCACGTGGGGCTCCCCATGGATCATTGTTAGTACCAGTCCTAATTATTGTTTATTGCTTTTGTACATACTGTACATAAACTAAAGCTTCCACGATTTATTGTGTCGCGATAATCTTGAACAACGTCTGAAAGTAGAGGCTAATGAATTGATAAGCTTAAAGAGTTGATGTGACAACAGAAAATTAACAAACTTAAGCCAAACTAAATTCATTATGTTTGTGAATCTATTAATTACCTCAATAAGAAATGTTAAATGATAAAGAAATGGAAAGACAATAGATGAAAATAAATGAATTAAACTGGAAGCCACACATAAACTTTATTGAATCCAAAATAATGAAATACATTTACATTTGATGTAAAATTAAATAGTTACTACTAGTGGTTGTTTTCATCATCATTGTCATAGTATATTTAGGATTTTAATTGTTTCATCAGGACGATATCGACCACAAGCAGTCGGACTTGATAAGTGAAACTTACTCCCTTTAAAATGATCACAATCATTGATTTATTGCGTATGAGTTTTAACTAGATCATTTTTGTTTAATGACACTGTAGCGGTCCGACAAATCAATCAAGGAGAGGGAAGGTGCCAAGTAGAAGTTCTAATCTTGGGGAGAGCTGAATCCTAGTCTAGATTCAAAAGGGGGTAGAGAGGTCCGGGGGGCAATTTAGGTCAAGGTCTGTATGTGGTTAGGTTCGGGTTCAGTCGTTCTTTTCCAACGGAAAATTTTGTGTCGCGCACCTGAGCACTGGTTCAGAAGACCCTGCAAGTTCTGAGTCCTTCGGTAGAGTAGGTAGGCGATGCCGAAGGTCATGCATTAACCGAGACTGACCAGGGGAATTAAGATGTTATCTGCTGAGGACCAGGAATGCATGAGCGGGAGCTCGGGTGTTCTGTCCTCAGTGCTAATAGCGCGTAAGGTGTTGTCGATGTGGGTGATGTCAATCACCTGAGTTCCTTCAAACTGAATCTGTGTAAGCGTCTCAGGATCCATCCATCCATCCATCCATTTACTGAGCCGCTTATCCTCACAAGGGTCACGGGAGTGCTGGAGCCTATCCCTGCTATACAGCAGGCGGGGTAGACCCTGAACTGGTTGCCAGCCAATCGCAGGGCACATAGAAACAAACAACCATTCGCAAACACATTCACACCCACGGGCAATTTAGAGTCTTCAATTAACCTACCACGCATGTTTTTGGGATGTGGGAGGAAACCGGAGTACCCAGAGAAAACCCACACAGGCACGGGGAGAACATGCAAACTCCACACAGGTGGGGCCGAGATTTGAACCCCGGTCGTCAGAACTGTGAGGCAGACGCTCTAACCAGTCGGCCAAACTACTGTTTGGACTTTCTAGTTGAAAATCTCTTCTGTGTAACGTCGGAGCAGGTATTTGTGAATATCAGCTCGCAACTCTGAAAACGTCTCGGGATCAACTTCCAATTTGTACTGTCCGAAAAAGTTAGAAATCTCGATTTCGCTCTCATCATTTTCATTTGGGAGGTGGTAGAGGGCGACGTGGTCAATATAAAAAATGGCATCTTTGGGGACGTCGAGGCACATGTTTGATTTGGCAGGGCGAGTCTCGTCATGGTGTCGTGGTGGTCATAACTCACTGTTGCGCTTAGGGCTGGTGTGTTGACCAGCCACTTGGACCTAACAATTTCCGCGTGAGTAGTGGTAACCTGGTAGCGAGGTGTAGCTTCTGCTCTACACCACGACCCATCTTTCAGGCCACACATCTCAGATGAACGGCTTACTGGGACACAGGTAATGGATGTCTTTGGTGAGGATGCACATATGCAAATTTGGCGCCAGATACAGATCAGGGTTACTATCGTGATAGGCGACTACCGCGGGAGTACCGATTCGGACGTATGTATCACTTTGCCAGGTGCCAACATTAATTACGTTTTTTAGGCAATAGATGTTGCGGGAGTCGATAATTGGAAGAGTAACGAGGAAGGCTACTTCCTGGAACTCAGGGTTGACATACAGGATAGTGGAACTTCCGAGAGAAAAAGAAAAGTGGGCTTGGACAGGGCTAATAGGGCTTGCTAGAGCTCGATTAAGCTCAGGGGAGCCAAGTACGGAGTGATTCTACCCATTGCTAAGATACCTGTTATTTCAGTCTTTATGTTTTTGGTTTGTGGAGGAGCAGAACGTTCGGTTTCACCAGTATCTCGGTCGGGCGTCAGCCAGGTCCACTCTGCTGATGGCATCACCCTCAGTAGGTCCCACTGGAACGAGAGCAATGTGTCGTGAAGGAACAGTGAGTTGTACTCCACCAGAGCCAGGCAATGAGAAGAGGTCTAGTGGAAGGTGACCCATCACGGGGACCGTGAGATTGAAGTTGTGGAAGTCGGAGCAGCTCAAGAGGCCAAGCCTAGTGGATCTGGGGATGTGAATGTCGTTCCGCGTGTGGTCGTGAATCAGCAGCACGGTTGTTCGGGAAGCGTCTAGGAGGGGTGTGGCATGCAGCGACTAACCCAGGTCATCAAACTCCGGCGGAGGCTAAAAGAACGCATGTAGACCGGTTACGGCTTGGTTAGCGTGCACGACCAGTCGAATAGGGAAGTTGATAGTTGATGCTTTTACAATAACTTCGTCGGGGATGGTTTGTCCCGACTTAAGTTTTAACGGTTGGACAACGCGGTTGGCGGAGCCGCCATTAGCGTGTGACCACAAAACATCGTTGATAGTGTCAACTTGAACGGCCAGTCCGACAAGTACATCTGCGCCAACATAAGCTTTATGCGGCAAATTGGGGACTACTAGGAAGCAGTGAGTTAACAAGCGATGGTTCCATTGTAGGTTTAGGGCGCATACGCCCAACTGCAGTGACGGCAGATGGTGGCACGGTGTTAACGGGAAAGCCAAAGTTTTCAGCGTTAATTGAAGGTGAGGATGCTTAAATCGTAGGTTGTCAAACAGTGCCTGAGAGATTGCCAATTTCTCAGCCCACAAGGGCAGGATGACATCGTCTGTTGGGCAGTCATGCAAATTAATTCCACCGGCAACATTGGAGCCGTAGCGCTCTTCGTGCGGTGGTTGGACAAGATGGCAGAGAAACGTGTCAAGTTCTCTCAGTCGGTTCAGCAGTGGCGAGGTGGCTACGGGGACTCGGCGATTTCGTCAATGGGGGTGTTGTTACTTGAAGGAGTGCAGCCTGACAGGTCTCCATCTTCCGAGTGGTCACACCCCAGGCACTAGCCTGAGTACAGTTCCTGAGTTGGTGGTAGTAATGCCTGTTCCACCTGCGCCCACAGCTGAAGATTTTTGTCATCGATTAGTGGCTCGAACCGGCAAAACAGTGTCTTGGCCAATGAGCAGGGGGACGGTTTCGATTGGAGATACGTAGACCGGGTGGACGAATGTCATGGGGCCAATTGTCCAGTGGAGCATAGTTACGGTGTTTAGCTTGGTATTAGTCATTGAAAATGCACAGATAGTTAGTGCGCAGCATTGCAGTGGAAGGTCGCGGACACTGGCTTGTACCATTGTCAGAAGTTGATTGAACACAGAATGGGACATAAAAGTGATGTCTGCTGCGGGGTCAATCAGAGCTTCTTGGACAAGTTCATGCTCCAGCGTAAGGGATAAATAGAACTTCAGGGAAGCACCTTTAGCAGTTTGTTCACCCAAAAGCTGTCGGAATGGCAGAACATTATTTAGTAGCGTGACGTCACGCGAGTCATGGGCCTCACCTGGGTCTAGTCAGACGATTAGTACGGCATGAGAGAGGTCTTATGGATCGGTCATCACAAAGGCGTCCGCTAAGGTTATGGCGAGGTGAGGTCGTCGAAGAGTCGGCCGGGGTCACGGAAGCACTTGGCAGGTCATCAGGGGAACAACTGAGGTTACCTGGTTGACCTATTGCGTCCTCTGTGGTCCTGTTCGACTCAGTCAGGCTGAGTCATAATGATGGGTCCCACTTTTTGTCTTTGGATAGGCTGCGGAGCACCTCAAGTAATTCTTCTGCCACGGCACTAAATTCCCTTTGAGAGCTGTTGGTTCGGGAGCCCTTTTCCCAGTTGTCACTTGTCGTTTTAGGATCACGGTTGGGCGAGTCAGATTCAGGCTGGTCTTTACGTGTACCCTGTTTCAACATGTAAGTTTGGGGCGAATTAGAGCTGCGGTCATTCCATGATTTTGATTTGTCGTTGAATTGGCGTTATTGGTTACGAGGACCATTGTTGTACGCGGGCTGAGATTGGTTGTATGGGTTAAACTACTTCTTTTGACGGTCGGGTTTAACATTGCCAGAACGTGGTGTGTCAGTCACACGCGTGTTGCATGTAGCTCCCTCTAATTCCATCTGTGGTGGTGCATTTTTAAAGAAGACGCCTGACTCTTGTGCTTTAGAGTGTTTTTGTTTAGAAAAACCCTTGGGGGCCAGTTCACACAGTTGGGCACTGGGCAGTGTCCGCGGGCAGGCTGCTAAGCCCAGTTGGTGGCTGTTGTTAGGATGTAGGCTTTCGACAAAAAGTGTTTTGAAATTTTTATCCTCCATATTTGGCTCATTTAAATTTCCAAAGTACGCTTTACGCAACCGGCAGTAATAAGCTTGGGGTGTCTCAAGTCTCCCCTGTTTAACTGTGAGGGCTGCAGATAAGCCGGTTGCGGCCTCTGGGTCATCAAATTCTCGAGACAATGCTTGGCAGAGGGCCGGGTAATCCGCCATCATATGAGCCGGATGTCGTTAAATTAATCTGCTGACTTCTCGGCAAGATGTAACTTTGATACCACCGGAGCTGCTGAGACAGTTCTACACAGCGGTCATCGAATCAGTCCTGTGTTCTTCCATCACAGTCTGGTTTGGTGCTGCTACAAAAAAGGACAAACTCCGACTGCAACGGACAATCAAAACTGCTGAAAGGATTGTCGGTACCCCCCTACCCACCATTGAGGACTTGCACGGTGCCAGAACTAAGACAATGGCGTGCAAAATTCTCTCGGACCGTCTGCACCCCGGTCACCAGCTCTTCCGGCTCCTTCCCTCAGGTAGGCGCTACCGATCAACGCAAACTAGAACTAGTAGACATTCCAACAGCTTCTTCCCTCTTGCGATCAACTTCTTAAACACCTAACCTATAATTCCATTACAACAAGCTGGACATTTTTTGACTTGAGTTCGTTGTCACATTTCTGTGGGGCCAATTATGTATTACTCGTGCACTCACTGTAGTTGTCTCGCCATGCTGCACTATTTGCATATACTGGCCACTCATGCCAGAGTAGCATCTGCTCCATTTGCACACTGATTGAGGAGTATCTGTAACATTTGCACAACCAACATTGTCCCAGATGATCGCACTACTCGTCACTTTAAACCGCATACACTCCTTGAAGTCTCAGCGCCCTTTGCACAATGGTCATTGCACCGGACTATTGCAATATTAGTCGTTCGAACTGCTCTAAGTGCTAGAGGACTCTGCATCGTTTTGCACAATTGTTTTTAGTTCAATGTCTTTATGTCCCCAAAGTGTTCTGTAAATTGACTGTCTGTTGTACTAGAGCGGCTCCAACTACCGGAGACAAATTCCTTGTGTGTTTTGGACATACTTGGCAAATAAAGATGATTCTGATTCTGATAAGGTACAGTCTGTCATCCGTAGTAGCAGAAGGGAATCGTTTAAGGTGAAATTCGAGGTCTCTAAGGTACGCGGCTGTGTCGTGTGACCCATTTGGCTTAGGTTCAAACCTCGGAATGTTGCGCGCCACTTTGTCTAAGTCTCTTAGAGTCATACCTGGAGCAGTGCTGGGTGGAGGGAGAGTCAGGGGTGAGTCACACGGCGCCCCCTGAAGGTGGCTTCTGGCCCAAAGGTTGGAGATGTTTTGTAGGGCTCTGTGACACTTCTGGCGAGGGAGGGCCGCAGGCTGTCTGTAGCAGGGGCCGGAACACTGGGATGAGTCAGAGAGTCGGTGGACAGCTGTTGAGCTAATTGTAGCTCACAACTGACATGGGTTAACTCATCCTTCTTGTAGTTGGTTATACTGACCTCTGGAAGTTAATTCACCTGAGGTAGGTGCTTGGGTTGTTTTATCATCATCATAGTTTAGTCTGCTGCTGTCTTTCGATGGCAACTATACAGCCTCAGCTGCAGTAGTGAGGTCGGCTGTCCGAGCCTCCGCATCATCGTATTACATTTCAACGTCAAGGAGCTAGGCTTCAGCCAAGTTTAAACACGTGGTGGTGTCTTTTAATTTTGCAGTTACCTGGACTTGTTTATGCTGTTCAGCTTCCAGTCTGCGTTTCACCATACTGGAAATAATGAAGTCAAATGTTAATTTTAGTCTATGTTGCGGGGTCCTAAGAAAATTGATGTTCATAATTTGGACACCCTTTATTTAAACCATGCAAGCCTTTTTGACCCAGCCCCCTAAAAGAATCAGAACCGAGAATCGTTTAGAACCGGAATCGAAATAAGGGAACAGAATCGCTCAAATTCGATCGATACCCAACCCTAATTAATAGTGCCTTCACAGATGTGCAAGTTACCCGTGCTATGGGCACTAACAAACCACCATACCATCACAGATGCTGACTTTTGAACGTTCTGCTGATAACAATCCGGATGGTCCTTTTCCTCTTTGGCCTGGAAGACACAAATCCATGATTTCCACAACAAAAATCCTAAATGTAGACTTGTCAGACCATAGTACACTTTTCCACTTTGTGTCAGTCCATCACCAATGAGCTTGGGCCAGCGGCGTTTGTGGGTGTTGTTAATATAATGGCTTTCACTTCGCATAGTAGAGTTTTAACTTCCATTTGTAGATGTAGCAACCAAATTTGTGTTAACTGACAATGGTTTACTGAAGTGTTCCTGAGTCCACGTAGCAATATCCATTACACAATGATGCTGGTTTTGCAGTGCCACCTGAGGGATCGAAGGTCACGGGCATTCAATGTTGGTTTTTGGGCTTGCTGCTTACATGCAGAGATTTCTCCAGATTTTCTGAATCTTTTAATGATGAAATCCCGAAATGTTTTGCAATTGTACTTTGAGAAACATTGTTCTTTTTCCATTTTTTTAAGATAATTGCTGAAAATGTGCAAAGACAGAAATGTGTCATACTCAATTGTGGCGATGCAGCATTAAACTGTTTTTCCACTGTGTTCAGTGAGGCATTTGGACATCAAGCACGAGTCAGCTTTCCTTCTCCAAAAACTGAGCGCCTATGTTTACGTAGGTGGCTATCCGTGGCAATTGCGAGTTAGTTACTTAATTGTTGTGATATAGTGCTAAACTCTTTTTCACCATTTCAGCTAAAACGAAGCCCAGGTACGCACAAAGAGCTTTCTGGCATGAGTTGGCCCTCCCCCACTGTATAAGTGCTGACCACTTTCATTCTATCAGTGGATATCCGGCACAATTGCGAGTTACTAAGTTATAATTACTTAGCCCATTACTAACACAACAGCACACTGCTAACAAGCTAGCTATGCCTACACCCCAAAATAAATCATATCAGGATGTCACAATTTCCAAAACAGCTTGGTCTCGTTATTTTAATTCTCAAGTGTAATGTATTTTGTGTTAGGCTACCGTAATATGTTGAAATGCAAATGATTGTGGGTATATAACTAGCAGGAAGTATGTGCTCAAATGTCTGTCATGTAGTGTGAGCCACAGGCTGAATAATGTGTACCGCTGTGTTTAATAAACTGTTAACTTTGCCTGAAGTGTCTCTGTTTTGTTGACCCACACAACGACATGATACCAAGTGATACGATGACATATTGGATGAGCCCTGAAGCTGTTAGTCCACGAGCTGTTTGTTGGCTAGTGCCTCTCAGTGCGACATGAAAAAAGCCCTGCAACGATTCGGTGGGATATATTCGAGCCACCGTAGGCTTTAAGTGGATATATTTTTTCGGCACAAACATATAGGGATATTTAGACATAGGAAAGATACTAGGTGTCCAAATGTATTTGATTGGCAGTTGACAGTTGAGTGGGGCATGTTTTCTCAGCACATTCAGCGGACACGCCCACAGCGTCTGAGAGAAGGGCATGATTTTTGTTTTACAATTTTGAAGCCTCATTTTACCTAGTTGGCCATTTCTTTAGCTCGGCAGGTGTGTTGACAACACTTCTTCGTAAGACAGTTTTACTTTCAATTTACAGGGACTTTAACTTCTTATTTTCTTTTTACATTTTTAAATAAACATATTCATCATAAAACCCAGGCTAATTAAATCTTAACATCTCTAAGACATAGGTAAATATGGCCTGAACAGGTTTGGAGGTAAAATTATATTTAAAAATGGTAACTAATAAGGTCTGACAAAGAAAAGAAAATGATGATGCAGCGCTGTGCTTTACTGTTGTTTTGATTCTTCTCCCATGTGATGAAATTTTCCTGCAGTCTTGGCCTCAGGCTAGGGTTGCCCTTGAGACTAAAGAAGACTGCCTGCCACCATCATGTTTAACTACCCCTGACACATCATCACCCTTATTGTGCTTCCCAATCTGAACACACGTACACAGAGTAGCAGCAACAGCAGTCCAAAGCAGAAGTGCTGCAGTACCATCTGTCAGGCTGGTGTCAAGTGGCTCTTGTCTCCAGTGATTATGAAAGCTCCTGCTGCCTCATGTGGTCCACGGACCAACTCACCCATCTTTGAAGGGCTAGGCCAGGCCATATGGTGGGGCAAAAGAGGCACCCAGGGGAGGCAGCACTCCTCCCTTGCCGTCGGAGAAGACAGTCTGCAACCACCATCACGCCACTTGCTGCCCACTATACTGTCCCAATCAGACCTGAATGGTTAGGGAATGTCTTGATAGATGCCATTCAGAGTATCTGAAAAGAGCCAAGGAGGAGCACAATGTGAGAAGTTACCCAGGTTGTGACCATCATGGCTCAGCTTTTACACTGAGATCTAATGTTAAAGTTGTGGAAATGTAGGCTGACAATCCTTTATAACACATTCTGAGTTGGATCAAATAAAAGATTATTCTTATACTTCAGTTAAATACAGGGATGGCAGTTCTGTGTTCTCATTCAAAAGTTTACAGTCAACTATTCTATCAATATCTGAGAAGGTTTTAATAAAAAGTATAAACTGTAGGTATATAAATATAAAATATTAGAAGGTTTGCATCGACTGTAATTTCAGGGATTTAGGAATTCAACCTAATATACATAACTGCCACTCATCACCTCAAATTAAATGTGGTTAGAAATGCTTTGGTTCCTGTCTGATCAAATGTCCCTACAACCCTTGGCGGAAAGTGACAGATGGTTTTCAAAGTATCAGGTATCAGGTCAAATCAAGAATCTTTCTGTTTTCTATGTTTCTCTAATAATATGCCTGGAAACGTAGGTTACAATTTTTTCCAAAGTCAATTTGAGTAACATATAGCAAACCATGAAACTACAACAAATTTCTTCATTTAAGTGTTCCAGTCTCCTTTCATCAACCCAATTCTTAGCCTTTTCAGTTACACATCGCCACTGTTGGGCGGAAACCTTTTCCGGTATGTTCAAATTTGGTCAATTTCACATTTTCCCCACAAATCTATACTCCTGGTCAGTCTCCAAGTGGGTCTATTATTTTTAGAAGTTAATGAACAATCTAAAGTGTTGAAAATTACTTGATGATAAAAAAGTCAGTGGCTCAAGAAACCATTTTTTTGTTTTCCTGAAAAGTGCTAGTTTTGGAGATATGAGGATTCTGCCCAAGGCCAGCGATATGTGAGCTATACTGTGCATAAAATAATGTAGTAACAACACACGCCCATTATTTGATTTCTAATAGAATGCTGAACCACAATGAGGATGAGTGAGAAAAATGTTAAGCTATATTCGAAACACCTGTAGTACAATATACAGTTTTGGCAATGCTCAAGCATATACAGTACCTACAAGTCTGAACCTATAATTTAAAATGTAGTCTGCAGTTATTTAACGCATGGATGGGTAAAAAATATGATAACGTCTCGAAAAACGCATGTTTGCTGACCTGGAGTATCTATCAACGGTGTGTTAACACCTTGCCAAGGAGGAAAGACAATATTTGGGCACTGAGTTTATTTATCATTCTACATTGAGACTAATTATTCGCGTATTAAACATTTCGGAAAGTTGCCAGTTTTAAAGGTCAGATCGCTATTGTTATTAATTCCAACTTTAACAATGATAAAATTTGACATCATTATATTGAACAACATTGAATAAAGTGTTTGGGGAGCAATTTTCGGTGCTTTGTTCAAGGGCACTGAGATCCCCAGGGTGGCCGCCAACATTCTTGACCACTCAGCCAAAGCTGTATGTTACATATTTTTATGTTTGTAACAAAAAATTGGGAAAAGACTACGAAAGAAACCATAGTGTCTCAAAGTTCTATAAATTCCAGATTCAACGGTGAACAAATGCAGGCGTCCTTCTGAAAGAGCATCGAGACGTTTTAATAATGTAAGATGATTATCTTTTGATGATTGATGTTTATCATGATTACTCTACAATCATATACAGTATAGTAATGGCAGTGAGCTGATACTAATAGCAAAATAGTAATTTGTGGTATGTCTTATGACACACTTCACTGTAAAACAGTTCATTTATTTTCATAATTCATGGTTGCTGAAACTTAAATAAAACAAACTGATGCCAACTTGCTTTCCTCTAGCAGGGGTGTCAAACTCATTTTTGCTGCGGGCCACATCGTAGTTATGGTTTCGCCCGGAGGGCTGTCATGAGCGCGAACACATATATAGTAAATGTACAATTGCCTCATGTTATAATATATACACAAAAAAAATCGATGAATAACTATATTTAAAACCAGAAGCCAGTAAAAAGTTGTTAATTCAGTTTAATTTGAAATGGGGATTGGTAACAAAAATGTTTGCAATCAACGTTATATAAAAGGGAAGACGATTTGCAATGTTATTTTAGCAAGAAACATGAAATCAACGCACTTGATTTGCTTTCACGGGGCACATAAATTGATGTGGCGGGCCGGATGTGAGTTTGACACCTGTACTATACAGTGCGCTCATTGCTCGTTTTCAAAACGAAATGAATGGCGAAAGTGTGATCTAACGTGGTACTCAAGTTGAAGGTGAGTTCTGAGGGCCAGTAGAGATCATTATTATTTTTGGCGAAGGCGCATCCCCTCCTTGAGCTGTCACCTTATCATGGTGGAGGGGTTTGTGTGTCCCAATGATCCTAGGAGCGAAGTTGTCTGGAGCTTTATGCCCCTGGCAGGGTCACCCATAGCAAACAGGTCCTTGGTGAGGGACCAGACAAAGCACAGCTCCAAAAACCCCTGTGATGACAAACAATTCAGGAAAACGTTTTCCCTTGCCCGGACGCGGGTCACCTGCATCCATGGGCCCTGGCTGGGCACAGCCTGAAAGGGTAACGTGGGTCCCCCTTCCTATGGGCTTACCACCGGTGCTTGGGCTCTGGTACCAGTCCTCTCAAGAGGGGTTGGACTCTCTTCCACTCTGGAGTTGCCCACGGTGAGAGGCGCCGAGCAGGTATGGGTATACTTAATGCCCCCTGGCTCGGCGCCTGTACATTGGGGTTCCTCTGGATGGGGGGACGGGACCTGACTGTTGTTTGTGCCTATGCACCAAACAGCAGTTCAGAGTACCCACCCTTTTAGGAGTGACATGGAAGGGGTGCTGGAGAGCGCTCCCGCTGGGGACGCCATCGTTCTGCTGGGGGACTTCAATGCTCACGTGGGCAATGACAGTGAGACCTGGAAGGGCGTGATTGGGAGGAACAGCCCACACGATCAGAACCCGAGCGGTGTTCTATTATTGGACTTCTGTGCTCATCACGGATTGACCATAGCGAACACCATGTTCAAACATAAGGGTGTCCACATGTGCACTTGGCACCAGGACACCCTAGGTCGCAGTTCGATGATCGACTTTGTGGTCGTGTCATCGGACTTGCGGCCGGATGTCTTGGACACTGAGGTGAAGAGAGGGGCGTCAACTGATCACCAACTGGTGGTGAGTTGACTCCGATGGTGGGGGAAGGTGCCAGTCCGACCTGGCAAGCCCAAACGTATTGTGAGGGTTTGCTGGGAACGTCTGGCAGAATCCTATGTCAGAAGGAGTTACAACTCCCACCTCCGACAGAACTTTGCTCATGTTCCGGGGAGGCGGGGTACATCGAGTCCGAGTGGACCATGTTCCGAGCCTCCATTGCTGAGACGCCCGACCGGAGCTGTGGTTGTGGTGGCAATCCCCTAACCCGTTTGTGGACACCAACGGTGAGGGATGCCGTCAAGCTGAAGAAGGAGTCCTATCGGGCCTTTTTGGCCCGTGGGACTCCTGAGGCAGCTGATGGGTACCGCTGGCCAAGCGGAATGCAGCTTTGGTAGTCGGGTTGCTGAAGCAAAAACTCGGGCATGGGAGGAGTTTGGTGAGGCCATGGAGAAAGAATTCCGGATGGCTTCGAGGAAATTCTGGTCCACCATCCGGCGTCTCAGGAGTGGGAAGAAATGCACCATCAATACTGTGTTTAGTGGGCATGGGGCGCTGCTGACCTTGACAAGGGACGTTGTGAGTCGGTGGGGAGAATACTTCAAAGACCTCCTCAACTACACCGACACACTTTCCCATGAGGAAGCAGAGTCTGGGTTCTCTGAGGTGGGCTCTCCTATCTGGGGTTGAGGTCACCGAGGTGGTTAAAAATCCCCGGGGGTGGATGAGATTCGCCCGGAGTTCCTAAAGGCTGTGGATGTTGTGGGGCTGGTCCTGGTTGACACGCCTCTGCAACATCATGTGGACATCGGGGACAGTGCCTCTGGATTGTCAGACTGGGGTCGTGGTCCCCCTTTTTAAGAAAGGGGACCAGAGGGTATGTTCCAACTACAGGGGGATCACACTCCTCAGCCTCCCTGGTAAGGTCTATTCGGGGGTGCTGGAAAGGAGGGTCTGTCTGGAAGTCAAATCTCAGATTCAGGAGGAGCAGTGTGTTTTTTTGTCCTGGCCGTGGAACAGTGGAGCAGCTCTACACCCTCGGCAGGGTGCATGGGAGTTCGCCCAACCAGTCTACATCTGTTTTGTGGACTTGGAGAAGGAGTTCGACTATGTCCCTTGCCGAGTCCTGTGGGTGGTGCTACGGGAATATGGGGTATCGAACCCCTTGATACGAGCTGTTCGGTCCCTGTACGACTGGTGTCAGAGTGTGGTCCGCATTGCCGGCAGTAAGTCAGACTCGTTTCCAGTGAGGGTTGGACTCCGCCAAGGCTACCTTTTGGCACCAATTCTGTTCATAACATTTATGGACAGAATTTCAAGACGCAGCCGAGGCATAGAGGGGGTCCGGTTTGGTGGCCTCAGAATTGCATCTCTGCTTTTTGCAGATGATGTGGTTCTGTTGACTTCATCAAGCCATGATCTCCAATTCTCACTGGAGCGGTTTGCAGCCGAGTGTGAAGCGGCTGGGATGAGAATCAGCACCTCCAAATCTGAGACCAGGGTCCTCAGTCGGAAAAGGGTGGTGTGCCCTCTCCAGGTTGGGGATGAGATCCTGCCCCGAATGGAGGAGTTCAAGTAGCTTGGGGTCTTGTTCAGAGAAGAATGGAACGGGAGATCGACAGTTGGATCGGTGCAGCCTCGGTAGTGATGCGGACTTTGTATCGTGTCCGTTGTGGTAAAGAAGGACTTAAGCCGAAAAGTGAAGCTCTTAATTTACCGGTCGATCTACGTTCCTACCCTCACCTATGGTCACGAGCTGTGAGTCGTGACCGAAAGAACAAGATCCCGGATACAAGCGGCCAAAATGAGTTTTCTCCCCAGGGTATCCGGGCTCTCCTTAGAAATAGGGTGAGAAGCTTGGTTATCCAGCAGGGGCTGAGAGTAGAGCCGCTCCTCCTCCACATTAAGAGGAGCCAGATGAGGTGGCTGGGCATCTGATTCGGATGTCTCCCGGACGCCTCCCTGGTGAGGTGTCCCACCGGAAGGAGACCCCGGGGATGACCCAGGACACGCTGGAGAGACTACGTCTCTCGGCTGGCCCGGGTAAGCCTCGGGATCCCACCGGAAAAGCTGGACGAAGTGGTTGGGGAGGGGGAAGTCTGGGCATCCCTGGTAAAGCTACTGCCCCCACGACCCGACCTCGGATAAGCGGTAGAAAATTTATGTTTGGATAGGCCAGGGCGCATATATATATATATTTTTTTAATTCAGATATATATATATATATTTTTTTTTGCTTTCGGCTTGTCCCATTAGGGGTTGCCACAGCGTGTCATCCTTTTCTATGTCAGCCTATCTTCTGCATCGTCCTCTCTAATACCAACTGCCTTCATGTCTTCCCTCACTACATCCATCAACCTTCTCTTTGTTCTGCCTCTTGCTCTCTTGCCTGGCAGCTCCATCCTTATCATCCTACTACCAATATACAAGGGTGATGAACAAGCTGTTCAAATACTAACTTCTGTCCTGAGTCTAACCTCCACTACTCCTTCCCATATCTTCATTGTGGCTCAACTTTATTCCTCTATAGTTCCTCTATAGTATGGTTATAGATCTTAACCATTGGGTAGCCGTGGCCCAATGGTTAAGATCTTTGTCTGCGACCGTGGGGGACCTAGGTTCAAGAGCCCGACTGGACCATCTGCCAACATCCCCCAGACTCACGGCTATGGTGTCCTTGAGCAAGACAATGATACCCCGAAATGCTCCCCGGGCGCTTCAGCTGCCCCCTGCTCCAGTGTGTTCCACTAACATGTGTATGTGTTCACTGTGATGGGTCGTATTTTTTTAACATCAAAAATATGTAACGGAACTCATGGAGAATGGATGAATTCTAAATGACGAGTTTATCCCAGTTTCCCCACTGGCCGTACCGTCAACACGGATCACTGTTTCGGGCGTCCCTCCGTTAATTTCGAACGAGGCACTGGAACGGGAGCTGAAGCGTTTTGGTAAGTTTGCTAACGGTTTTGTAATTTTGGGCTAGGATGTAAGGATGAAAAACTGAAGCATGTTCAGTCATTTAGACGACAGGTTTTCATGTTTTTAGACTCTCAGACGCAGACGTTGGATGTTTCTTTCCGTGTTCGTCATGAGGAAGGAATGTATATGGTGTATGGAAGCTCGGGAAGCATCAAATGTTTTGAGTGTGGAGATGTTGGCCATAAATGGGTGGCGTTCCCGCATAACAATGTTACAAGTGAGACCTGCTGCTGTTGATAGCCCCGAGGATCACGCCCAGGCAGGTCCGGTTGTGGATGGGGTCGTTGACGTTGAGGAGTGGACGTCTGAGCCTGACCCCGTTGGAGTGGGCCCTATGAGTGTGAATGCCGTCTTGACGGCAGAGGTACCCCTTGCTGAAAGCCGTGGTTCGGTGGTGGTGAAGGTAGAGGGACAACGTGCTATTATTGAGAATGATGAAAGTAAGAATGACATGCAAATTATAGAACAGAATAGTATTGTTGATCAGATGAAAATGGCAGAGGCCAGTGATGTGAGACAGCAGCTGAAGGCTGCTGACAGGGTAAACACTGATGATGATATAATAGAGCAGGTTCAGCATGGTGATGGTAGCCAGGCTATGGGGCTTGAGACTGATGGTGACTCTGATGGTGCTTCAATTGCTGACAGCGTTTCCCAGAGTAAGGATTTATACCCTTTGAAAGAATTAGATGAGTTTTTGGAGGATACATTCGGTAAAACGGTTGATGTACAAGAATATTTTCCAGATGTTAGAAAGTTTGTGAAGACTGTCAGTACCCTACAGAAGGTGAGAGGAACAGACTTGCTTGATGACAAGAAGAGATATCGCCTGAGGAAGCATGTGACTGCTGCTCGGAAAATTTTAAGTGGTAAAAGACAGAAAAAATTGAGAGTTGATTATTAAATTAGAAATGGAACTACAACACTGGGTATTTTCTCTGCTGTTGTGTTTTGGGTGGTTGTTTTTTTTCTCTCTTTTTATTCATATGAATTCTTTACATGTTGCATCCTTACAGAAGAGGGTGCTAGTGTTAGAAATCCTAAAACAAAAAAGAATAGATATCGCTATGTTGCAAGAAACACACAGTGATAATTTAAATGAAACGGACTGGGGGCTATGTTGGGGCGGTCAGTACTTTCTCAGTCATGGCTCTAATCTTAGCGCAGGGGTCGGTATATTATTTAGTCCCACTCTTAGTGTTAATGTTTTATCGATCACCAAAATAGTTGCAGGGAGGATTGTAATGGTTAAAACAGAAATCCAAAACATTATGTTTAAATTTGTGAATGTATATGCACCAAATTGCGGGCGGGACCGTTTGAGTTTATTTCAAGTACTAAAGGAAAATTTGGACAGCTATGATAAAGGAGAATGTGTTTTAGTTGGGGGGGACTGGAACTGTTGCACCGATCCCGCTTTAGATAGAATAGAACAGGAGCTCCAGACCCAGTCATCCTGTTTCTTGTCAAAGATGACCAAGGAGTTGGATTTAGATGATGTGTGGAGGACAAAGCATCCGACCGACAGACAATATACCCGAATGAAAGTTTTTGATGGCGTGGTTACTGCAGCCAGATTGGACAGATTTTATGTCTGTATCTTTTAACACCAGGGGAATTAATTGTCAAATTTCCCTAGTTGGTTTTACAGACCATCATTTGGTATTATTGAAACTAATTTTGTCACACATGGACAAGCCGAAATCATTCTGGCATTTTAATGTCAAATTTTTACATGATTTTGTTTTTTGTGAAAATTATTAATTGTTTTGGAGTAATTGGAGAACCAAGAAAGAATTTTTTCCCTCCTTAATTCAGTGGTAGGAGGTAGGAAAATGTCAAGTGAAAGTGTTTTGCCAACAGTACACATCCTTTTCTAGTATTAGTACAAGGAAGGCTATAGAGAAACTAGAAGAGGACATTCAGGTTTTGGAGAGTGTGGCTGCTGAAAATACAGAGAAGTTAAATACAAAAAGACAGCAGTTAACTTGTTTTCTTCAAGAGAAGGCTAAAGGAGATCTGGTCCGGTCACGTTTTACCACACTGAGGGACATCGATGCACCCACCTCTTTCTTTTTTAACCTGGAGAGATCTTTTGGACAGAGGAAACAAATGGTGTGCCTTCAGCGGCCTGATGGGACGCTGACTTCAGATTCTGGAGAAATGAGAAGGCTAGCGGTGTCTTTCTACTACAACCTGTTTGAGGCAGAAAGGTGCGATGGAAAGGCTAAAGAGACACTACTTCAGGGTGTCCCTCAGCTGGGATCTGATGTACAAGAAGTCCTGGGTTCTGATATTACTCTGAAGGAATTGACGACTGCGGTGACCCAGTTGACCTCTGGTCAGGCCCCAGGTTTGGATGGAATACCAGCAGATTTTTATAAACACTTCTGGAATATAATTGGGATTGACTTGTTGGAGGTTTTCAAGGACTCCTTTGGTAGAGGGACTCTTCCAGCTTCCTGTCGACGTGCGATGATCTCTCTTCTGCCAAAGAAGGGGGATTTAATTTTGCTCAAGAATTGGAGACATGTTGCCTTACTATGTACGGACTATACAATTTTGTCCAAAGTTTTGGCAAATATACTAAAAATTTATATGGATATTGTAATAGGTGAAGACCAGTCATACTGCATCCCTGGCAGATCTTTGTTGGACAATTTATTTTTAATGAGAGATATTTTTGATGTGTGCAAGGCATACAGTGTTGATGTAGGCATTATTTCTATTGATCAGGAAAAAGCATTTGATCTTGTGGATCTTTCTTTCTTATTTTCCACATTGCGCGCATTTGGAGTTGGGAGCATTTTGTATCATGGGTGAAACTCCTGTATGAGAGTGCATGTTGTGTAGTTAAGGTTGGGGGAGGACTGAGCAGACCAGTCATGGTCGGGAGAGGGATTAGAAAAGGCTGTCCTATTTCGGGGCTATTGTATAGTTTTGCTATCGAGCTTCTCCTATTTAGACTTACGAAAACTTTGAAAGGTCTATGTCTGCCAGAGATGATTTATAGCCTTCCCATAGTTGTGTCAGCCTATGCTGATGGCATTACTGTAATGGTCCAGGGACACGGGGACATAGAGGCACTGAGAGAAAGTCTAACGCTGTATGAAAAGGCTTCCTCAGCAAAGGTAAATTGGGAAAAGAGTGAGGCATGTTGGGTTGGTAATCCAACACATGCTGCGTATGGTCTCCCTGGTGGCCTTACATGGGGAAATAGTGGGTTGAGAATTCTGGGGATTTATTGGGTGACGACAAGATGGTTACTAAAAATTGGGAGGGAGTGCTGGGAAAAGTGCAAGCTAAATTGTCTAGATGGAAATGGTTGCTACCTCAGCTGTCCTACAGGGGAAGAACTCTGATTGTAAACAATCTCGTCGCCTCTCTTTTGTGGCACAGACTTCAGGTGTTAGCACCCACACCAGGACTGATTAAACAGCTATGGAAGATGCTGGTGGACTTTTTCTGGTCTGGTCATCACTGGATGAGAGCGTCAGTCCTGTATCTCCCTGTGATGAAAGGGGGGCAGGGCCTTATAGACATTGCCTCCAGGATGGCTGTTTTCCGTTAACAGACGGCACAGAGGCTTTTGGACAAAGACTCAATCTGCTGGTCAGCAGTCGCTCGTCTGCTGCTCCGGAGGCTGGGTTATGACAAACATCTGTTCTTGTTGTCCTCTGGCTCCGGTTTGGATGGACTGTCACCTTTTTACAGCTCTGCCCTTGATGCTTGGCAGACTTTGGACTTTACTCGAGCCTCTGCAGAGCCTGGATTGTGGTTGTTTGAAGAGTCACTATTCAATAACAGTTTTCTACCTTTGAGTGCTTTTTTGTCTGACACTATGAGAAGCGCTTTCAGGGAGGCAGGGATTGTGAAGATGGGACACTTAATAAGGACATCCCCAGAGACACTGGCTGAGAGGACTGGTGTCCACTCCAACCGAGTTCTACAGGGTCTGGTGAAGGAGGTGTGGCAGTCGCTGTCAGCAAAACACCAGGACTTTATACGGAACAGTGATTTAGCTCACCAGTGGACTGAGGGGGCTGAGTACGTTTTTCCTCCTCTTGGCGTGATTCCTGCTATGGGGGAACTGAGGGAGCAGAGTGGAATTGTACTGTCCCTAAAAACTCCACAACTTGGGAACTTAAGCACCTGTAGTGGAAAGCTGCTGTATGAGAGTTGTGTAAAGGTGCTGAACAATGGATCGCTCACTGGAGTCAGAGTCGAGGTGGACAGAGGTGGTTCGGAATTTTCCCCAAAAGGAAGCTCGTGGATCCTGTATAAACCTCCTGTTGAAAAACGGATGGGTCACATCCAATGGAGGGTTATACATGGGATAATAGCTACGAACAGATACAGAGCTCACTTTGACCCTGGCACTGGGGAAGGTTGTCCATTTTGTTTACATCCAGAGACATTGGACCACTTAGTGCTTCTATGTCGCCGGTTGGCTGTTTTCTTTAAAATGTTAAAGGAGTAGGGGGTTAGGAGAGGTTTTCTCTTTCCATATTTTTGTTTTTGGACCACCTTATTCCAGAAAAATAAAGAAAACTGGTGTTAATGAATTTTATGTTTGCAAGTGCTAAATTGGCTATATAGAAAAGTAGGAAAAACAAGATGGTTGGAGCTAGTTGGACTGATCCGCTTTACTGTTTTGAGAGGGTTGGTGGCAGCTCGTTTCAGGGTGGAGCACACCTTTTATATGGTTACCAATAATCTGGATGATTTTCTGGATAGGTGGGCTATTGGAAATGTTTTGTGCTCAGTAGATCAATATGGATCACTGGTGTTGAATTTTAAATTTGTTCTTTTTGTTGATTTAATTGTTTCTGGTAATATATATTGAGATCTTTTTTGTCAAAAGGTGTGCTAAATAAAGTTTCTTGAAAAAGTCAAAAAAAAGTCTTCTTCTTTTCTTCTTCCCACAGCTCTGCACATCACCCTTGTTCTTAAAAATGGGCACCAGCACACTTTTCCTCCATTCCTCAGGCATCTTCTCACGCACTAGAATTCGATTGAACAAGCACATCCACTTTAATGCCTTTCTAACTTCCCCCTTACTAATCATTGTCACTTCCTGGTCCACCACACTTTCCTCTTCTTCTCTTCCTTCTTTCTCATTTTCCTCATTCATCAACTGCTCAAAGTATTCTTTCCATCTGTCCAGCACACTACTGGCATCAGTCAACACATTTCCACCTATCCTTAATCAACCTAACCTGCTGCACATCCTTCCCATCTCTATCCCTCTGTCTGGCCAGCCTGCATAGATCCTTTTCTCCTTCTTCAGTGTCCAACCTGGCATACATGTCATCATATCCCTGTTGGGCCTTTGCCACCTTTACCTTTGCCCTATGTCGCATCTCAATGTATTCCTTTCTCCTCTCCTCGTTCTTCTCAGTGTACCACTTATTTGTAGCGAACCTATTTTCTTTGTATGATTTCCTGTACTGTGAGGCTCCACCACTAAGTCTCCTTCTCTCCTTTCCTGCCAGAAGATACACCAAGTACTCTCCTGCCTGCCTCTCTGATCACCTTGGCTGGAGTGGTCCAGTCTTCTGGAACCTGCTCCTGTCCACAAAGAGCCTGTCTCACCTCTTCCTTTCTCAGCTTCCACCACATGGCTCTCTGCTCTGTCTTTGTCTTTTTAATCTTCCTCCCCACCACTAGAGTCATCCTACACACCACCATCCTATGCTGTCTAGCCACACTCTCCCCTACCATCACCTTACAGTCAGTAATCTCCTTCATATTGTCTGCACAAGATGTAATACACCTGCGTGCGTCTACCTCCGCTCTTGTAGGTCACCCTATGTTCCTGCCTCTTCTGGAAGAAAGTGTGCACTTCAGCCATTTGCATCCCTTTAGCAAAGTCTACCAGCAACTGTCCCTCCAAGTTCCTTTCCTGGATGCCGTACTTACCCATCACTTCCTCATCACCCCTGTTTCCTTCACCAACATGTCCATTACATTCTGCACCAATCACGGCTCTCTCTCTGTCTGGGATGCACAGAACTACTTCGTCTAGCTCCTCCCAGAATTTATCTTTCACCTCTAGGTCACATCATACCTGTGGGGAATAGCCGCTAATCACATTATGCATGACACCCTCAATTTCAAGTTTCAGCCTCATCACTCGATTTGATACTCTTTTCACCTCCAAGACATTCTTAGCTAACTCTTCCTTTAAAATAACCCCTACTCAATTTCTCTTCCCATCTACACCATGATAAAATAATTTAAAACCTGTCCCTAATTCTTCCAGCCTTACTGCCTTTTCACCTGCTCGCCTGGACACACAATATATCAACCTTTCTTCTCATCATCATGTCAACCAACTCCCGAGATTTTCCTGTCATAGTCCCAACATTCGAAGTCCCCACAAGAAATTCTAGGCTCTGTGGTTTCCTCTTCTCTTTCTGCCTAAGAATCCGCTTTCCACATCTCCTTCGTCTTCGACCCATAGTAGCTGAATTTCCACTGGTGCCCTCGAGGTTAACGGTGCTGGAGGCAGACATTGTTAACCCGCGCCACGACCGATCCGGTATGGAATTCGTTCGATGAACGCTCATATTTGTTTGGCAAAGTTTTAAGCCGGATCCCCTTCCTGACGCAACCCTCTGCATTTTTCCAAGCTTGGGACAGGCCAAAAGTTTGCACTGGCTTGTGCCCCCCCATAGGGCTGCATTATATATATATACTGCGATTGGCTGGCAACCAGTTCAGGGTGTACCCCGCCTCCTGCCCGATGATAGCTGGGATAGGCTCCAGCACGCCCGCGACCCTAGTGATGAGAGGCGGTTCAGAAAATGGATGGACGGATATATATATATATATATATATATATATATATATATATATATATATATATATAGCTATATAGCCACCAGTTCAGGGTGTAGCCCGCCTCCTGCCCGATGACAGCTGGGATAGGCTCCAGCACGCCCTCGACCCTAGTGAGGAGAAGCGGCTCAGAAAATGGATGGATATATATATAGACCAGAATATGGTTACTCATACAAACATTTTAAGTCAAAACAAAGGACAATCTTTTGAAGTAGCAAGAAAGAAGCAAAAAAGACATAACGCACAAAATCTTATTTTTGGGACGCTCAACGTGCGAATCCGCAAGGACGATTCTCGATTAGAAGAGCTACAACATAAGCTAGAAGCCATCAAATGGGATATAATTGGACTTGGTGCAATACGTCGGAAAGATGAAGCTGTTGACTCTCAATAATGGACATCTATTTTATTACAGAGTATCATAAAGCGGCTGCAATGGTGGAGTTGGTTTCACTATTAATAAAAGTATTGGCAATTACGTTACCAACGTCAAAAGTGTTTCCGATAGAATCGCCCCATGTACCATTTTTATTAGAAAGCAATTCTCGCTTCAATTGATACAAATATATGCGGCGACCATCAGCCACACAGACGATGAAGTGGGAGCATTTTATGAGGATTTATCCCATCTTTATCGTCAATCGAAGCACAAATTTCGAATAGACGTGGGTGACTTTAACGCCAGGATTGGCCTTAACTCTGGTGAGAAATCAATTGGATCGTGCGGAATGGGATCAAGTGACGAAAGAGGAGAACGCTTCATAGAATTTGCTGAACAAGAAGGCTTATACTTTATAAATTCGTTCTTTCACAAGAAATGGAACAGAAAGTAGACATGGATAAGCCCTCAAGGTAACACAAGCATCATAGACTACTTCCTGTCCAACGACAAAAGGGTATTTACGGATTGCACCACCCTGAACAAATGTGACATTGGAAGTGAACACAGATTGGTTCGGGTCAAAGTGCAAATCAACTGCCAATTTGAACGAAAGAAACTTCTAAAGAGCAAGCTTACCAACCTAAACTTTATTCAAGAAAAAAGCGACGAGTTTCAAATACGTTTGGCTAATCGCTTTCAAGGTTTTCTAACGCTGGAAGACAGATCTGTCAACACACAGCGACAAAATTGTAAACGGGATTGTGCAAACTGCACACAAAGTAGTGCCATCAACGAGAAAGACGACAAGAATATCAGAATACCAGAATACCAGAATATCTAAAGCTACTCTCGACTTAATGAAAAAGTGACGAGAAATGAAGACTATTTTAAACAAACCTGTACAGTGACCCTCACCAAATGATTACTGGAAAGCTAGAAGCAGACCCAGTTCCATGTATCGTGAATGAAGAGGTTGAAAATCCTATTAGTTCACTTAAGGCCGGAAAAGCTTGTGTTCTGGAATAAATTTCTGTTTAAATGTTTAAAGCAGGAGGGAACGAACTCAATAAGATCCTTGTAAAACTATTTCAACGCTGCTTGGACTTGCAAGTACCGGCGACATGGAAAGACGCAGAAATCATTTTGCTACATAAATCAGGCGATAAAATGGAACTAAGAAATGATCGCCCAATAATCCTGCTCTCAACGATTTATAAAGTATTTGCAAAAATATTGGACAAACGAATTGGAATCAAACTCAGTGAAGCACAGCCGAGAGAACCAGCGGGTTTTAGTAGCGGTTTTAATACTATGTACCACATACAGACAGTCCAACAAATATTCGAACGACACGAGTACGAAATACCTCAGTGTGTAGCCTTCATTGACTATGAAAAAGCGTTTGACTCAGTCACCATCACTTCAATACTGCAGGTGCTTGTAAATGTGTGTGCGTGTGTGTGTGCGTGTCTGTGTGTGTGTATATATATAAAAATGTGTATGTGTGTGTGTGTTTATATATGCGTGTGTGTGCGTGTCTGTGTGTGTGTGTTTCACATCATCAAAAAAATTTAAATATTAGTCATTGACATCAAATCAACACAAAATGCAGTTTTTAGATGAAGGTATTCATTATTAAGGGAGAAAAAAATCCAAACCTACATGACCTTGTGTGAAAAAGTGATTGCCCCCTAAACCTAATAACTGGTTGGGCCACCCTTAGTAGCAACAACTGCAATCAAGCATTTGCGATAAGTTGCAATGAGTCTTTTACAGGGCTGTGGAGGAATTTTGGCCCACTCACCTTTGCAGAATTGTTGAAATTCAGCCACATTGGAGGGTTTTCATGCATGAACCGCCTTTTTAAGATCATGCCACAGCATCTCAAGAGGATTCAGGTCAGGACTTTGACGAGACCACTCCAAAGTCTTCATTTTGTTTTTCTTCAGCCATTCAGAGGTGGACTTGCTAGTGTGTTTTGGATCATTGTCGTGCTGCAGAACCCAACTTCGTTTTAGCTTGAGGTCATGGACAAATGGCCGGACATTCTCCTTCAGGATTTTATGATAGACAACAGAATTCATGGTTCCATATATCACAGTAAGTCTTCCAGGCCCTGAAGCAAAAAACAGCTCCAGACCATCACACTACCACCACCATAGTTTACAGTTGGTATGATGTTCTTTTTCTGAAATGCGGTGTTACTTTTATACCACACACCTTCCAAAAAGTCAAACTGTCGTCTCGTCAGATCACAAAGCATTTTCCCAAAAGTCTTGGGAATCATCTTGATGTCTTCTGGCAAAATTGAGACAATCTTTAATGTTCTTTTTGCTCAGCAGTTGTTTTCATCTTGGAACTCTGCCATGCAGGCCCTTTTTACCCAGTCTCTTTCTTATGGTGGAGTCATGAACACTGACGTTAACTGAGGCAAGTGAGGCCTGCAGTTCTTTTGATGTTGTTGTGGGGTCTTTTGTGAGCTATTTGTGGAAGAATCAGGCCTGGGTGTGGCTACAGAAATTGAACTCATGTATGATAAACCACAGTTACGTTTTCACACAGGGCCATCTATGTAGAATGTGATTTTTTTCCGTCTTTTGTCTCACTTTGTATAGGCAATGACTTCTTTCTCTCTCTCAGGGGCGTGCTTCCCATTTTTACTCCTCTACTCTGTTGCTACTGTATGACAGCTGACGTGATGGTGAGTCGCCAACTGCTACAATATTTGGCTGCTGGTTTAAGGCTGCCAGCTTTGAGGCCTGCTTGCAAACATTTATAGTGGAGAACAGGCCTTCCTGTAGGCCTGGAACCAGTAGTAAGCTCGTCGTACAGAATTACTTGACAATTTTGCATATGGTAAACATTGCCAGGTGCACATAACCACATTTTTGTGAGCAACGCAGACAGGGAGGCTCCTGCCTGAGCCAGACAATCTTTGTAAGGACACAGTTCTGCGATGTAATGGTGAGGTTCCTTCTAGTAGTGTAGGTGAAAGGTGTTCAGTCTGCGTTCTTGACATGAGTGTAGTGTCCAAGTTTGACTTTCGTAGAGCAATGTGCTAAGCATGTATGCTTGGGACATATAAGGGGTTGAAAGACTTCCAATTTTTCTGTAGTTGACGCTAAGATGATGATATTCAAGTCAACTTTGACTCATTGATGATGTCATTGATTATTTTCATTCGTCAACTCGCTGTGCACGCCGACAAACACAAACTCACTGTTCCCGTCATCCTCGGTTGCACAGAAGCCATCCCCCCAACTAGTTCATTCAACAACATTCAGATACCTTCATTGTCTCGCAGACAGTCGGAACTTGCAAAAGTCCAACACTAATTCCAGAAACACAACTGTAGGGTCGCTACTCGCTACAGTATGTAATAACATTGTATTTTAAAATAATACTCGAGGAGGCAATGGTTTGCACTAATGTACTGTAGCATACGTGCAGTTGCGCTACGTGGATTGTTGCAAGAGTTTTATAAGATCCAACTGTCTGTGAGACCCTCAAGGTGTCTGTAATTTGTGATTGGATGAGTGACTTGGGGGTAGGGCCAGTGGAAAGAGGAATGGAATTGCGAATGTGTTTCTGCTGGAGGAGGGCTGACCATTGAGAGAGACGCTAGTTGGGTGTTTACTTTGGTGACATTAATCATTCTTTTTTACAATAAAGAGTATATTGCTCGAACACCGCTTGTATTCGTTTAATCTTTTAAGTAGACGCTACAGAACATTGTCTTTTTACTGTTAGAGGAGGGCATTTGGTGAATTCACCGACGGCTGACATGAGGATTTAAGGCCGCTTGTCAGTTCGCGTTAGCACATGCATTTTCTGATAGGCATTGAAACCACTTGTGCTTTTGTTATATTTGAGGATAGACCATGCTACCGCTCTCTTTTTTTAATAAAATATTCCCATACGCATGTGGCAAGAGCTCTTGATTTCAGCAAGGCGTTTGTGTTGCTGCTAAAACATTGATTGGTGATTAGTCAACCTGAAAGTATAAAGGTCATTGCAGAGTGTTAAAGTCGACTCATCAGTTTAACCCCGAGCACACACTGGTCTTTGCCATCAGTTATCTTAAGACTGGCTGAAGTCGTTGTGCTGAAGCAGTAAGAAAAATATGTCAAAGAGTGTAAGAGCGAGGACGCAGCTCTGCTTAACTCCACTTCTGATCGGGAATGGAGCTGAAGTAGAGTCGTCTGAACCTGAACTGCACTTCTGGGTAGATGGGTTCAGAAAGTGTCATCTAGGTTTACACGGACAAAGGTTTTTGCGACAATGCGGAGGTGGAATATTCCACAATAGTTGTTGCAATCGCCCCATTGCCTATGTTTTTGTAAAAAAAAAAATTAAAATAAAATAAATTTTAAAAAAAAGGTTCGGTGAAATCAAGATTTCAAGGCAACAAAATGGTACAATTTTTTAAGTTGGGAAATTGCTCTAAATGTTTTAAGTTTTGCTTTTGTCAACTTACGCTTTCCTGCATTTCACAACAAAGAAATCAGAATTTACAGAACTGTTGTCCCCAGCAACCAAAACTTAAGATATGTGGTAGAGCCATAAGAAAAGATCTGGTCAATTTTACTGTATATATTTGTGCTGCATTTAAACAATATTTATTGACTGCAAATAGACTACTATCTTCTGTTGTGACTTCCTGGCCCTATTTAAGGCAAGAAAAGAGGAGTTAGAGTTGCTAACAGTGATTGCTGCTACAAACGCAGAGCTCGAGGTGCTAACTGTAAAGGAGTCAGTGTTATCAGCCACTGCAGAACAAAGAGCAGGCATGAACGTGAATCAGTGAGCTCCAAGTCAAGGTAGCGAGTGCAGTTTCAGAACTGTGATGTCAGAACAGAGAGATTTTGGCAAGAAAAGTCATTTGTATAGGACACAGAGTACCATGCGTCACAGTGACTCAGAAAGGAGTACCAGACATCACCAGCGAGGGACACGGCTAGCAACCAGCTCAGCACAAGTCAGAGTAAAGCTGCAGGTATACAAGATTTGTTGGCTGTTATGCAGCAACAAAATGAGATTACATATCTTTTAGCGAAACAACAGAAGGTGTCCACTCTGCCACCAATGGATATTCCAGTCTTTATTAGAGATACCCTGAAATTTGGTTTCCTTTTTAAATCATCCGAGCACAGCATTGAAGAAAGGACAGAGAGTAACAAGGAAAGGCTGCATTTCCTTGAGCAATTCACCAGACCCGTCGCCATTGGCGAGCCATTGGGGGCCGTGCCCCCCCTTCCCTCCACCCACTTGAAACATCTCTAAAAACAAATATTTTATGTGTGTGTGTGTCTGTGTGTGTGCATGTGCCTTGGCAATAAATGTCCCTCTGTTGAGCCCTTAAACTGCACCCGCTGTGGTGCTTTTTCAGTTTGAGAAACGCTTCTGGAGTTACATCGCATAAATTGAACACTCATGTGTTTTGTGATCATTGCTTTAAATTATGAGGACTGGTCAACACACATCCTTGAGGATCCGCCGTGTTCAGGGTGCTGGTGCTGGATATATTGCTGCCGACCCGTACCACCTGTGAGCGTGACCGGACGGTGGTCATCGAAGCAGAAGGCAGACGACTTCTGCGGGACCGGGATGATGGTGGTGGCTTTGAAGCACATATGGACAACAGCCTGACTCAAGGAGGTGTTGAAGATGTCAGTGAAGACATCAGCGAGTTCAGCTGCACAGTCCCACAGAAAACGACCAGGTATGTTATCTGGGCTTTACGTGCGTTGTAGGCTCCTCTCAGGGGGGTAAAAACATTGTCCAGAGTGTTATTTCCCCGTGTTGGCAAGTGAATGCTTGAGTAGAGTTTTGGAAACAAAGTCTTGGGGTCAGCATGGTTGAAATCCGCAGCCAGGATAAGGACAGCATCTGGGTGGGCTGTCTGCTGCCCACTGATGTGATGGTGTAGTTTAATCAGTGCCTCACTCATTGTTGTTAATGGAGCTGGGAGGGATGTAAACCACAAGCAGTATGCCAGTAAATTTCCTCGGTAAATAAAATGGCCGGCACTTCAGAACCATAAACTCCAGTAATGATGAGGAGTGTTGACTGACCAAGACAGCATCCCGGCACCAGGGAACGTTGATGTAAACACAGAGCCTGCCGCGCCGGGTCTTACCCCCCTCAATTACAGTTCTGTCCACTCGGTAGTCTCGCCGTCTGTCTGAAATGCTGCTGTTAAGCCATGTTTTCACAAGCACAACAACACAGCACTCTCTCACAGTTTTACGGGTAAAGCGGAGTAGTCGAATGTAATCCAGCTTGTTGTTCAGAGAGCGTACGTTTGCTAACATGATGCTGGAAGTTGACGGCTTGTGTGGTTTAGGCGCTAGCCTTGCTCGGATGCCTCAAAATTGCCCCGCTTCTGCTTCCTCTTTCGCCGTTCGTGGCGCCTCCACTGTGGGCGCGATGCAGGAGTGGGGGTTGAAGTTGTTGTAGGCACCCGGAGCATCTGTAGCTCCTCAGTGAGAGTAGACTTTAACTCTGTAAAAGTAGTTTTGCCTATGTCAAGCAGAAACCTATGACTGTATCTGTGTCTTGGAACATGGAGACTTGACGAAGACGGGCTACAGTAAAACACTATGACATATAAGACAAAAGATCCGAAAACACCCGTTCGGTCGGGAGAGAGAGAAGCCGCTTCGTGTGCACGCGCCACCATTACGACTGAAAAATAAGGAACTTTAATGTGGACGATTGCCTAAAATCTGTTGGTGCTGAGAAACTGCCGAATTCTCTCGTTCAGGTCCTACAGGCTATGTGTGCTGCTGGAGGTTTCAAGCTAACTAAGTGGGATTCCAATAGCAGAGTTGTGCTCGCATCAGTACATAAGAGGAGAGAGCCACCAAGGTCACAAAGTTTGACTTTCAAAATTACAAAGTTTGACTTTAAAAATTATCATCTGCCTATCGAAAGAGCTTGAGGAGTTCAGTGGTGTGTGAAGAGGAGTGCTTTCCATGGTGATCGCTATCTACGATCTGCTTGAGATTTTGGCTCCATTTATTCTCCCAGTGAAGCACATTCTGCAGGAACTGTATGGCACAAAACATGTATTGGATGACAGATATACTGTGTGTGTGTGTATATATATATATATATATGGCGGCACGGGGGACGACTGGTTAGAGCGTCAGCCTCACAGTTCTGAGGACCGGCGTTCAATCCCTGGCCCTGCCTGTGTGGAGTTTGCATATTCTCCCCGTGCCTGCGTGGGTTTTCTCCGGGCACTCCGGTTTCCTCCCACATCCCAAAAACATGCATACATTGGAGACTCTAAAATTGCCCGTAGGTGTGAATGTGAGTGCGAATGGTTGTTTGTTTGTATGTGCCCTGCGATTGGCTGGCAACCAGTTCAGGGTGTACTCCACCTCCTGCCCGATGATAGCTGGAATAGGCTCCAGCACGCCCGTGACCCTAGTGAGGCGAAGCGGCTCAGAAAATGGATGGATGGATGGATATATATATATATGGCTTGTACTGTATGTGATTTTAGGTTGATGCGCTGGATCACCTCATCCATATAGAGGAGAATCAATGTGGCTTAAAAGGTCCCATATTTGGGCTATTTAGACCTCCATAGAATGACTTTCTAACATGGAGTTAAGTATCAATTTCACTTAAAAAAAAAAAAAAAAAAAAAAAAAAAAAAAGAAAAAAAAAAAGACCCTGGTTTTGTCATATGAGTGTCCAGAAATTGCCCCTCTACTTCTGTTTGACCCAGTTTTGTATATGCTTTGTCCTAAAACCCCCCCTTTCCCTCTGATTGGTTGCCTTCGTGTAGAAGACCCACTTGTAAGAGCACGTGTTTATGTTGACAGCGCTGGCTTGGGAGCGGAGAGGTCAGCGGAGCTCTTCACTCGTGATGTAGATAAGCTCGAGAAATTTGAATGATGTGATTTCAGTCCTCTCGGCAGAAAATCGTCTAAAACTCAGGAACGCGTACACAATTTTAATTCATATTTCACATGTTTACTGAGGCACCACAGAGACTATATTACATCCCAAATACTACAAAAAGTTGGTTTGGGAAAATACAGGACCTTTAATGTTGGCACACAATTCCAATTTACAGAGCTTCCATAACTCACTCAGTCCACCTTGTATCATATTATTCCTATTTTTTATATTCCTCACAAACTGTCGACAGGCTTCAATGTAGATCAAACACACAGTAGTAACTGCCGTGAATACTGCCGCTAATGGCGGCCAACGGATTCAGAATGCCTTTTAGATTATGAACACTAGATAGGCTAGCACGTTATAGAAGTCCGGCTAACCGACAAGCCTCTGTGGTGGCCATGTTGGGGAGATCAACATTCCCATAGAAGGCAATGCATGGACATAGAAAGTAAGTCATAATTTGCTCATTTCTCAACTGATTTTCATGGTTTACTTGTTTTGTCAACGCTAAAGCATATGCTATCAGTACACAACATTTGAAAAAAAGGCCCCAAAAATATTTTACTCACAGTCCTCTTGTGATAGTACAGCGTTTTACGTAACCGTGTACAGAACAATGTACCGGCATCCTTGGTATTTTGGTTTACTTGCCATCCACACACGACGACTTTGAGCTTAGGGTCACCCTCAGCACGTAGCTCAAAAGGAGCGTGTCATACCTTCTGCTACATATCTGTGATACGTCTCCTTTTAGGATTCCTTAGCTGCCGAACAAAATGCCTGATGTAAAATAATGCCCAAAAAGGGCCCCGTAGCAGCCCAACAAGGTGCCTGACTTAAAATACCCTAAATTAGCATTGAACAATGCCTACATTAAAACACAGCAATAATGAGGAATTTACAACCACTGCTCCCAGAATATCTTAGCTATTATGTAAAGTAAGGGTGTAACCATTCATTTTAGCAACGTATTTTAGTGTATTACTAAACAACTATTTATCCCCAAACTGTTAGGTTCAATTGAGGACACATACTTTTGGAACGTCTGTAACAAGAGAACACCTTTTGTTTATCTGCACAGGTCAAGCTTTTAACAGAGGTCACTATTCTCCCACAAACTTAACGATAACCAGAGGTATCTAGGACAGGAGAGCTAGACAGAAAGGCGCCAGCTTCAACTCTGATAACCTAGATTGATAGAGGAGGAGGATCCTCTATTGAGTCAGACTGACCACCCTATTGGGTAAACACCCAACAGAAACACCCAGTTCCACCCTTGATTTGCATGATGTACGCCCAAATAATTACTGCCCTTATAAATTGATGTTGGGTGAGAAATGAGAGAGCCATCCTTAATTTGACCCTTTTTGCAGCTGTTGACTCAAGATTGCACAATAAACTTATTCGGCTCCAAAAGCAATCTGTGCCCAACTTTCATTCTTCCTATCCAAGACTCATTGGGGAGTCCAACCGGTCACTCGCCAGCGACATCAGTTCGACGAAGAAAGTCCAGCACAAACTTGGTGTTGCGAACAGACCGCCTGCTCGACTTCCATGCCTGCCTGCTCAGCGTGGCTGGTGGGACTAAATTGGCACACTGTAAGGTGAGTGTTTTCTCACTGGAGTCCCCACGGATGCCGGGGGGCCTCTGGCTTGGTAATGTGTGATAGTGGAATGCTTGAAACTTGTGCGGGTCTGAGGATTGGGCAGGAATTGTGAAGTCAGCTAAATTTGTTTTATTTAGGTTTAAGAAATTGAGAAAAGGAAATATTATGTGAAGCCACTTGTGATGAAAGTATGCTGATTTGCGATCAGTTACATGTTGAAAGTAGCTTCGGGCACAAATCTTATCGACTTTTAGATGGGCATTAAATCGGCTATGGACAGGGTGAAAGTGATCTTTGAAAGTAAATAAAACACTAAGATGAAAAGAAAATGATCCATTGGAAAAATGGAAATTATAGTGTTAACGCGAGAATACTCAGGCACATATAAGTATGCTTCATGGGCCGTGCATGTTTTTATGTAAAATTGGAATTCCTTGAATCGTTTGGAGTGTAAGACATGCAGTGCACTAGTAATTTGCAAGTGAGGTCATGAGTACGGATGTAGTCTATAGTGAGGAATAGATCAATTGATTATGAAAACAATTTCCAAGGTTAAAATTTTAGCATTTGAGTTTGGAAGTGAAAGCGTTGAAAGTGTACGGCGCCGGAGTCCATCCATCCATTTTCTGAGCTGCTTATCCTCACTAGGGTCGCGGGCATGCTGGAGCCTATCCCAGCTGTCATCGGGCAGGAGGCGGGGTACACCCTGAACTGGTTGCCAGCCATTCGCAGGGCACATACAAACAGACAACCATTCGCACTCACATGCACACCTACGGGCAATTTAGAGTCTCCAATTTATGCATGTTTTTTGGGATGTGGGAGGAAACCGGAGTGCCCGGAGAAAACCCACGCAGGCACGGAGTTCCACCCTTAATTAGCATGATGTGCGCCCAAATATTTAGTGCCTTATAAGTTGATGAGTCCCTGGGGACTCTGACTGGTCACTCGCCAGCGACATCAGTTAGACAAAGAAAGTCCAGCACAAACTTGTTTTTTTACGAACAGCCCGCCTGCTCGACTTCCATTCCTGCCTGCTCAGCTTGGCTGGTGGGACAAATTGGCACACTGTATGGTGAGTGTTTTCTCACACTGGAGTCCCCGCGGCTGCGGGGGGGGGGCTCTGGCATGGTAATGTGGGATAGTGGAATGACTTCTGCGGGTCTGAGGATTGGGCAGCAATTGTGACGTTTCATCCATCCATCCATTTTCTGAGCCGCTCATCCTCACAAGGGTCTCAGGAGTGCTGGAGCCTATCCCAGCTATCATCGAGCAGGAAGCGGGGTACACCCTGAACTGGTTGCCAGCCAATCACAGGGCACATAGAAACAAACAACCATTTGCACTCACATTCACACCTACAGGAAAATTAGAGTCTTCAATTAACCTACCATGCATGTTTTTGGGATGTGGGAGGAAACCGGACTGCCCGGAGAAAACCCACGCAGGCACAGGGAGAACATGCAAACTCCACATAGGCGGGGCCGGGGATTGAACCCCGGTCCTCAGAACTGTGAGGCAGACGCTCTAACCAGTCGCCCACTGTTTGTGGCGTTGGTTTAAAAATAAATTGTGACGTTGGCTTAAAAAAAAATTATTTAGGGGTAATAAATTGAGAAAAGGAAAGATTGTTTAAAGCCACTTGTCATGAAAGCATGCTGATTTGTGAGGCATGTTGAAAGTAGCTTAGGGCACAAATCTTGTCGACTTTAAGACGGGCATTAAATCGGCTATGGACGGTGAAAGTGAGATTTGAAAGGAAATAAAAACTAAGATGAAGAGAAAATGATCCATTGGGAAAATGGAATTTATAGTGTTAATGCGAGTATACCCAGGCACATGTAAATATGCTTCATGGGCCGTGCATGTTTTTATGTAAAATAGGAATTCCTTAAATCTTTTCGAATGTAAGACATGCAGCGCACTAGTAATTTGCAAGTGAGGTCATGAGTACAGATATAGTTTGTAGTGAGGAATAGATCAATTGATTATGAAAAAATTTTAGCATTTGATTTTGGAAGTGAAAGCGTTGAAAGTGTACTGCGCCAGAGTCCTTCTGTGGCCCGTGACTTACAGTTGTTTGGCTTTTGAGTAATCCGACAGGCTGTTTCCGAGGGGACAAATCAAGACGATGCTCATAAAAGCACGGAGCAAGGTGTACGTTTTGTGAATTGATTACCAGTTCGACTCCTATAAGAGTAGGTTCAATTCAGTCCGAGTGTGGTCGGGCAACATGTTGTTACCAAATTTGAGTCTAAATCACGTGACGACAGGGCACAAAATTGGAAATGATAGAGGCCTGAGGTGTGATATACGTGAACTAATTTGAAGTCGATACAAACTAATATGAATAAATACTGTCCACATGAAATTATAATAACAAGCTACTGTATGTATAGGGACGTATGATAAAAAAGCGCTTTGAAAGGAGCGTGTGTGGTCTCGGTAAGAGGAGCGGATGTGGGAGTGTCTGCGGAGGTGTCGTGTTTGGTTGTTTTTCCCTGATGTTTGTGAGCAGCACGCAGATTTAATTATAAAAACAGTCGACATGAAGGAAATTTTGTCAGTAATGTGATGTAAAAAAGAACGCTTTCTTAGTGATGTTGGACATGAGGCTTGGTTTTGTCCATGATACATGCACAGAATGAGGATGTGGACGAACTTGTGGAAGCTCAAAATATTTGAAAGAATGTCTCAAAATGGGTGTAATTGTGTGAATACTTTTGTCAGAATATATTGTTGAAAATCTTAAGGTAGGGTGTCAACCTAAAGGGGAGTGGGCCAGAGCTGGCCCACATGGCATGCCATTCAGCCCACTGGAAATCTTTTAGGAATAGTTTTAATAATACATGGAGAGCTCACTAACGCAATATAGCCCTTATGGGGGGCACAAGCCAGTGCAAACTGTAGGCCGGTCCCAAACCCGGATAAATGCAGAGGGTTGCGTCAGGAAGGACATCCATCTTAAAACTTGCCAAACAAATATGAGCGTTCATCCAAAGAATTCAATACCAGATCGGTCGCGGCTCGGGTTAACAACGTCCGCCACCGACGCCGTTAACCTACAGGGCGCCGTTGGAAATTCACCTACCATGGGTCAAAGACGAAGAAGGTGTAAAGTGGGTTCTTCGGCAGAAAGAGAAGAGGAAAGCCCAGCCGAGAACTGAATGTGAAGCCTTTGAATGTTGCGACTATGGCAGGAAAAGCTTGTTAATTGGTTGACATGATAATTAGGAGAAAGCTTGATATATTGTGTGCCCAGGAGAGCAGGTGGAAAGTCAGTAAGGGTAGAAGTTTAGGGGCAGGGTTATCTAAGAATATCTTGGAGGTGAAGGGTTAGGGTTAGGGTTAGATGATTGGCTTGGACAGGGCTAATTGCTTGAGCTTTAGACAGGATGCTTTCGATTAAGCTTAGGGGAACCAAGTATGGATGGATTCTACCCATTGCTAAGTTGTCTATGGACGAAGAGATTTCACATTACATGTCATTCATCAATGTGGTAACAATCTGTGTGTGAGCATAATCCGTTTGGACCACCAACAACTGTTTACTTATACTCTGTCTCGTTTGGTTCAGGATGACACTGTGAGTGTTGACGCCAAGGAGTGCCCTTGAGTCTCTCATCTAACGATTGAAGGTTTGCGGTTTGTCTCTCCATGCTGTGTCGGATGTTAGTAATTTCTGTTTGGAGCTCCCCAATTTGTTTCTTAACGGTGTTTAAGCTGATGGCGTTAACTGTGGAGGTTCCTATGCTAAACAATGTGCCGAGGGAGTCGGCAACCATGAGTAGGCCCCCTACAAAACGCTTTGAACGTCTGGGGATTACGCTGAGGTCGGCCTGAGTGATGGCAAATTTTTGTAATTGCTGGAGCATGTGTGTGGTGTCGAAGGCGGCAAGGTGGATAGCGTTGCGAGACCACGTGGCTCCTGCATAGCTGGTTTTGGTGGATGTCCGGACGTGTTTCAAATACACTTCGGGTGGTTCGAGCAGCCCCGGTTGGTCTTTCAGGGTGATCCCAGAGGTGGGCCCCAGCCAAATCATTTCAGGCTGTGCAGTAATGGAGAGCAGGTGCAGCGTGAGGCTCAGCAGAGCATAATTTTCCCCTGGCAACGACAGGAGAACAGGTAGATGACTATACTGGCTTGGGTCCAGTCTGGTGCTGAGACTCACTGGTTCCAAACCTTGAGATTGAACCTCCGAGGACCACCAGTTTTAAGTCCGACCCCAGGTCAAGGTCTATATCACGTTAGGTGTTACAATCCTAAATTGCGCCGATTTAGCATCCCTGTGGGGCCGGAGCTACTGGTCCCTTGTTGTTGCGACCGACTTCCGGTCGGGGTTCCGGTGGGGAACTCAGTGGTTCCTCACTGGGGACCATGGGATGGTCGTGTCTCTTTATTTGATTGCGATGAATCCACTTTAACAGCGTGCCTTTCCAGCATTGGGTCATTTTAATTTGGTACGCGACCGGAGAGAGTTTGTCCACGATCTCGTAGGGTCTCGCCCAACCGGGAAGGAATTTATGAGCTGTGGGGCATAGGGTTTTCTGGTTTGTGTTGCCTGGTTGTGCAAACAGGTAATACCACACCTTGTTCCCTATTTGGAGTTCGTCCTGTGAGGTTTTCTGGCCATAATACGCCTTCTGACCTTCCCCACTTCTCCCCAGTTGTCGCTGGGCAAAGGCGAATGTGGCCTTTAAATGGGTGTGTAGGTCGGTCATATATTGGTGAGTCGTATATGCGGTGGGTGTGTTGGCCTCACCAGGTTGGTATAGCAAGTGCAGAGGCAGTGTCATGTGACTTCCAGTCATCATTTCGAAAGGGGACACTCTTGTGGACTCGCGTGGGGTGGCCCTGATGGCAATCAATATCAACGGGAGTTTCTTGAGTTTCTCCAGTCTCTGTGATTTGAGTTCCCAAATATTTTTAAGGGACTCACCACTGTGCGGTTAGCGCGCTCGACCTGCCCTGACGACATTGGGTGGTGGCTGATGTGCACCTGGGGCTTGATCCCGAGGAGCCGCCATAGTTCTTGTACCTCCTCGCTGGTGAAGTGGTTTCCCCTTTCTGAGTTGATCCGTGAGGGCAACCCATATCTGGAGACCACGTGGTTCATCAGCAAGTAGGCGGTTACTTTGTGCCGTGTCGTTTGGTGCGCGCGAGCATTCTATCCATTTGGTGAATGCGCACGTGACTGTGAGGAAGTATTTATTTCCTCATGTGGACTTGACCATTGGTCCCACCCAGTCAATCTGTAGGTCAGTCCACGGGAATGCAACTCGTCTTTGTTGGAGAGGTGCTTGGTGGTTGGGGTTGGTTGGCTAAAATTGGCAGCATACTGGACAGCCTTTGATGTAGGCTGTTGCATGTGTGGCCAGTATACTGCTTGGCGCAGGGCCGTGGTTTTTGCTTTGACGCCGCAGTGTCCTGCACAGGGTGCGTCGTGGGCGTAGGTCAGCATCACCCCCCTTTGGCCCCGAGGGACCACAAACCTGGGAGGAGAGTAGTCCTCGGGGACATAAACAAGTAGGCCTTCGACGAGACGCAGCTTGTCCCTTTTTAGCCACAAGTCTGCAAGGTCTTGGTCGGCGGTCATGTCGTCGGCAGAGATTGGGTTTGTGTCAGAGTCGGAGAGCCAATTGGAGATCTTGGCGAGTGCCCGAGTCTCCGGATTGTTGTGCGGCCAAGTCAAAGTCACGAGTCACAGAGGCTCCAGGCATTGGGTTGACGGAGTCGTACGAAGTGTCATCATGCGGCCGAGTGGTGGCAGGTTGAGTGGAGGCGGTTTGATGGCGAGTGATTACAGACACTGATGGGTTGGATGGAGTGGGGAGCCATGAGGCATCAAACTTTCATGGGGTACCAAGCCTTGCTTCGCCAAAGAGTCAGTCAAGTCGTTATAAATCTTATCAGTCCCGGAACACGAGAGTGACCTCGGACTTTCTTCCAGTTGACGTGCATGTTATTCGAATTGACTAGATGGTCGCATGTAATGATTAGATAGTCTTTGACCGGTTTTCGCCCCGACATGAGGAACCCTGCCATGTCGATAAGTGGCAGGGGAATGCGAGACGTGCGTAGTTTGAGTCGGTACAGATAACCAAGGAGGTGGTTTTGTGTTTCACCGCTAAGGTTAAGGTTATTAGAATACCTGCAATTTCAGTGTATTGGGAGGACTGCGGACCAAATTGGAATTGTTGTGGTTCGCACAGCATGTCACCGATCCATGCAATGCCGACGGCAGCTTGCAGCTGCGTTTGGTGGAGGAAGGAACACCCGTCCACATACGCCGTTATCATGTCGCGGCATGCATTTTCATTGAAATAACGATGGCGCATGAAAACAGGCAGTGGTAGTGTCGGGTTGGGAGGTCCTGCACGCGGGTCTGTAGCCAGACAGTTCTGGCAGGCGGCCAAGTCCTCCGCCAGTGGGAGTCAGGAGTTTTTAGAATAGCGGACCTGAATATTGTAGCTTTGCAGTGCCATAAGCCAGGCCGAGATACGAGTGATGGTGATGGTCACTTTTTGGCCTCCAGTGTAGTTGGAGAAATGTTTGATGGCCCAGACTGTGGAGAGTAGGGCCCTTTCACAGTCCGAGTATTTAAGCTCGGGACCGTTTAAAGTTTTGCTCGCGTAGGCGACGACACGCTTGTCTCGGTCGTACATTTGGTAAAGACCAGCACGAAGGCAATGGTCCGAAAAACCTGCTTTGAGGAAGAATTATTTTTCACTCTCAGGGTAGGCAGGACATGGGGCGATTAATCTTAATCTTTTAGGGACTGCATCGCGGTTTGCTGCTCGTCACCCCGAACGAAAGGAGTGTCCTTTTTCAGGAGTTCAGTGAGGGGGCGCGCGATGTCCGCAAAGTGTTCATCAAACTGCCGGGAAGAATTGCACACACTGAGAAAACTACAAAGTTTGGACGGCAGAAAGTTGGGATAGGACGTCGAGCTAATTATAGCTCATGCCTGACATGGGCTAACTCATCCTCTTGGATGGAGCTGTTGCAGGTGGCGGGACAGCTCCGTGTCCCGGATTACCATCTGTGTCTTGAAACCGCATACACTCCTTGAAGTCTCAGCGCCCTTTGCACAATGGTCATTGTACCGGACTATTGGAATATTAGTCATTCGAACTGCTCTAAGTGCGAGAGGACTCTGCATCTTTTTGCACAATTGTTTTTTGTCAATGTCTTTATGTCTCCTGTTCTGTAAATTGACTGTCTGTTGTACTAGAGCGGCTCCAACTACCGGAGACAAATTCCTTGTGTGTTTTGGACATACTTGGCAAATAAAGATGATTCTGATTCTGATTCTGAATGGTACCGAAAGCTTGCCGCAGCAGAGTGGATGGAATGAATGTCCACGAGGGGTACTGGAGGACAATGCTTATGCTACGGATCACGCCACAAAGGAAGAAACCAAGGTGGCAAGATCACGTCTCCCCAAAAGAAGACAAATTACGAAGCCTTAAGTCTACAAATGAACAAAAGGCGTTCAATGAGAGGCTTGTGGTTTTCACACAAAGCGGAAATGGCGCTCGTCATGGGTGCCACATGTTTTTTTTTTTTTTAAAACACGGAGAGCTAAACTCTTAGCTCGCAGCTAACTTGCCATGCAACAGAGATTCTCTGTTTAACGATGCCTCCTCGTGGTGGCCAGTGACTTCCCAAATCGACTATTGACACAGCGAAGCTCAGAATAAAATTCCCCAAACCACAAGGGGCATAGAGCTAGTCTGGTTAGCTACTCCTTCTTCTTCTTCTTTTCCTTTCGGCTTGTCCCTTTAGGGGTTGCCACAGCACGTCATCCTTTTCCATGTAAGCCTATCTCCTGCATCCTCCTCTTGAACACCAACTGCCCTCATGTCTTCCCTCACGACATCCATCAACCTTCTCTTTGGTCTCCCTCTAGTTCTCTTGCCTGGCAGCTCCATCCTCATCATCCTTCTATCAATAGACCCTATTTTCACGACCGTAAGGCGCACTTAAAAGTCTTAAATGTTCTCCAAAATGGACGGGGCGCCTTATAATACGCGCCTTATGTATGCACGAGTTCCAAAATCTGTAAATGTTGTGTGACTTTAATGAACGCTCCGCTTGACTGACTGGGAGAATTTCCTGCCGACACGCTGCTTATATAGAGGAAGGCGGACGTGCCTGAGGACAGCATGCGGACATAAAGGGGGAAGGGTGCGGGTAACAGAGGACGCTAAAGACACGCCCCCAGTAGGTATATAGTTCCGGAATGTGCATCGGTTTGGCTAAGGACCCCCCAATATAGCACCTCCGAAGAGACATGCTTACGAAGCACATTTTAAACTGCAAGCTATTAGTTATGCGAAGGAACATGGTAATCGAGCAGCCGCGAGAGAATTCAAGATCAACGAATCCATGGTTCACAAGTGGAGAAAGCAGGAAAACGAGCTTCACCAAGTCAAGAAAACGAAGCTGAGTTTCGGCGGAAACAAGGCGAGGTGGCCTGAGTTGGAAGACCAACTCGAGCAATGGATTAATGAGCAAAGAACAGCCGGGAGAAGCGTCTCTACAGTCACCATTCGACTGAGGGCAATAATGCTTGCAGAACTTCCGGCGGATTACAAGAAAAAGCTGGCCATCTTCCGCTCCTACTGCAGAAAAAAGATTGGCACCAAACACATCCAGCCCAACCACATCACCAACATGGACGAGGTGCCGCTCACTTTCACTCACTTTCGACATCCCGGTGAACCACACTGTAGAGAAGAAGGGGACAGCGATTCACGCAACGGGGCACGAGAAGTCTGCTTTTACTGTTGTGCTTGGTTGTCATGGTAATGGACAGAAAGTGCCACCTATGGTAATTTTTAAGAGGAAGACGCTGCCTAAAGAAAAGTTTCCAGCCGAAGTCTTCGTTAAGGACAATCAAAAGGGCTGGATGGACAAGGAGAAAATGAGAGAGTGGCTGAGTGAGGTGTACGTAAAGAGACCTGATGTTTTTTTTCCACGCGTCACCGTCCCTGTTGATCTGTGACTCCATGCGTGCCCATCTCACAGACTTTGATGGATTTGTGAATGAGGATTGATCAACAAATAACGCGAGTACATTGTTAAATACTTCAATAAAGTACAACCAAACTCAGTTTTGCTCCCGCTGCCTTTTAAAAAACATTATTTTAACGTCCATGCATGCTACGGTATGTTTTAAGCTAGCGTATGTTTTACCATGCCTACGCCCAGTAATACGGTGCGACTTATGTATGTGTTAAAACAGAAATAGACCCCGTAACTGAGACTGCACCTTTTAATGCGGTGCGCCATATGGTCATGAAAATACGGTACTCACTATTTCTCCTCTGGATGAGTCAAACCCATCCAAGTCAGCTCTCTCTAACTTTGTCTCCAAAACATTGAACCATGGCTGTCCCTCTGATAAACTCATTTCTAATTTTATCCAACCTGGTCACTCCGAGAGCGAACCTCCACATCCTCATTTCTGCCACCTCCAGCTCTGCTTCCTCAGTGCCACTGTCTATAATCCGTACATCATGGCTGGCCTCACAACTGTTATATAAACTTTGCCCTTCATCCTAGCAGAGACTCTTCTGTCACATAACACACCTGACACCTTCCTCCACCTGTTCCAACCTGCTTGGACCTGTGTCTTCACTTCCTGACCACACTCACCATTGCTCTGGATGGTTGACCCCAAATATTTTAAGTCCTCTACCCTTGCTATCTCTTCTCCCTGTAGCCTCACTCTTCCCCCACCACACCTCTCATTCATGCAAATATATTCTGCCTTACTTCGGCTAATCTTAATTCCTCTGCTTTCCAGTGCATGCCTCCATTTTTCTAACTGTTCCTCCACCTGCTCCCTGCTTTCACTGCAGATCACGATGTCATCTGCAAACATCATGGTCCACGGGGATTCCAGTCTAACCTCATCTGTCAGCCTATCCATCACCACTGCAAACAGGAAGGGGCTCAGGGCTGATCCCTGATGCAGTCCCACCTCCACCTTAAATTCTTCTGTCACACATACAGCACACCTCACTGCTGTTCTGCATTATTCGAACATACTTCTCTGCCACTCCAGACTTCCGCATCCAGTACCACAGTTCCTCTCTGAGTACTCTGTCATAGGCTTTCTCTAGATCTACAAAGACAATGTAGCTCCTTCTGACCTTCTCTGTAGTTTTCCATCAACATCCTCAAGGCAAATAATGCATCTGTGGTACTCTTTCTAGGCATGAAACCATACTGTTGCTCACAAATACTCACTTCTGTCCTGAGTCTAGCCTCCATTACTCCTTCCCATAACATCAGTGTGTGGCTCATCAACTTTATTCCTCTATAGCTTCCACAGCTCTGCACATCACCCTTGTTCTTAAAAATGGGCACCAGCACACTTTTCCTCCATTCCTCAGGCATCTTCTCACAGGCTAGAATTCTATTGAACAAGCTGGTCAAAAACTCCACAGCCACCTCTCCTAGATGCTTCCATACCTCCACAGAAATGTCATCAGGACCAACTGCCTTTCCATTTTTCATCCTCTTTAATGCCTTTCTAACTTCCCCCTTACGAATCTTTGCTAATTCCTGGTCCACCACACTTGCCTCTTCTACTCTCCCTTCTGTCTCATTTTCCTCATTCATCAACTCCTCGAAGTATTCTTTCCATCTATCTAGCACACTACTGGCACCAGTCAACATATTTCCATCTTAATCCTTAATCACCCTAACCTGCTGCACATCCTTCCCATCTCTATCCCTCTGTCTGGCCAACCTGTATGATCCTTTTCTCCTTATTTAGTGTCCAACCTGCCATACATGTCATCATATGCCTCTTGTTTGGCCTTTGCCACCTCTACCTTTGCCTTATGTTGCATCGCAATGTATTCCTTTCACCTCTCTTCGGTCCTCTCAGTGTCCCAAACGTCTTAGCTAACCTTTTTCCTTGTATGATTTCCTGTACTGTGAGTTTCCACCACCAAGTCTCCTTCTCTCCTTTCCTGTCAGAAGATACACCACGTACTCTTCTGCCTGTCTCTCTGAACACCTTGGCTGCAGTGGTCCAGTCTTCTGGAAGCTCTGAGAGCCGGTCTCACAACTTCCCGAAAAGCTGGACAACACTCGTCCTGTCTCAGCTTCCACCACATGGTTCTCTACCCTGCCTTTGTCTTCCTAATGTTCCTCCCCACCACCAGAGTCATCTTACACACCACCATCCTATGCTGTCTAGCCACACTCTCCCCTACCACTACTTTACTGTTAGTAATCTCCTTCAGATGACATCGTCTGCACAAGATGTAATCCACCTGCGTGCTTCTACCTCCGCTCTTGTAGGTCACCCTATATTCCTGGCTCTTCTGGGAAAGAAAAGTGTTCACTACAGCCATTTGCATCTTTTTGCAAAGTCTACCGCCATCTGTCCATCCAAGTCCCTTTGCTGGATGCCGTACTTACCCATCACTTCGTCATCACCCCTATTTCCTTCACCAACATCTCCATTACAATCTGCACCAATCACGACTCTCTCTCTGGCTGGGAAGCTCAGAACTACTTCGTCTAGCTCCTTCCAGAATTTCTCTTTCACCTCTAGGTCACATCCTACCTGTGGGGCATAGCCACTAATCACATTATACATAACATCCTCAATTTCAAGTTTCAGCCTCATCATTCGATCTGATATACTTTTCACCTCCAAGATATTCTGAGCCAACTCTTCTTTTAAAATAACCCTGACTCCATTTCTCTTCCAATCTACACCATGGTAAAATAATTTAAACCCTGCGCCTAAACTTCTAGCCTTACTGCCTTTCCACCCGGTCTCCTGGACACACAATATACCAACCTTTCTCCTAATCATCATGTCAACCAACTCCCGAGATTTTCCTGTTATAGTCCCCACATTCAGTTCTAGGCTCTGTGCTTTCCGCTTCTCTTTCTGCCGAATAACCTGTTTTCCCTTCATAAATAGCATTGAAGTAAAACTTTTTTTTTTAAAAAAAAGCATGAGTGAACTACAAAAAACACACAGCGATGCACAAGGAAATTATTTACAAGTTGGAGGATTATCCATAGTAGGATCATAAGCAGAATTGCCTGAAAAGAATCAATGTCAATGGGAACAATTGAAATGACAGAGTAACATTCATGTTAATTATATGCTGTTGATTACGAATCGTTTCCATTCCAGGTGTTCCTGTGGAGAATGCCATCCACAGCCGACAGGGGTGGAGAGTGTCTGTTGCTAGGATTTGTCAGCAGTAGCAGAAAAGTTGACTGTTGGAATGAGTTGCATCATTGAACATGAAGGATTTGAAGCCAACTGTCTAAATCAGTATGTGCTGGAAACCAGCTTCTGAGAGTACACTCAGACAAATGGCCCAGACCCAGTAAATGAGTTTTTCAGAGAGAAGACGAGGTAGACCAATGCGTCTCAAACTATTTTACAGTACCACCGTAAAAACAAAAAAACTTGGCTCTCCAAGTACCGCCATAATGACCAGCATTAAAACAGCGTAGCGTAGTAGGCCTAAGTGTTCATCAAATAAACAAGGCAGAGGTTTTATTCCTAAAGAGTAGTTTTAATAATATCGTAATACAGTCAAACAATATGCGCAGTTACAGCGTCAACACTGTGCTTGAAAAAAAGAAAATGGAAAAGTGCATTTCAGTGACTTTTTATTTCTTTTTTGAACATTCAGGGTCTACGTGTACATTGCATACAGACGATTCACACGATGGATCTATCAGATCATTGGGAAGAAAAACAGAAGAGTTCTGCCACCCTGTGTTGTTAGTAGAATACGTGTTCAGTGGGAGAGTGAAATTATTATGATTATTGTGGCAGAACAATGGATGTGGATTTAAATATCCATCTATCCATTCATCCATCTTCTACCGCTTATCCGAGGTCAGGTCGCGGGGGCAGTAGCTTTAGCAGGGACGCCCAGACTTCCCTTTCCCCAGCCACTTCATCCATCTCTTCCGGGGGATCTCGAGGCGTTCCCAGGTCAGCCGAAGGATGTAGTCTCTCCAGCGTGTCCTGGGTCTCCTCCCGGTGGGACCTGCCCGGAACACCTCACCAGGGAGGCGTCCAGGAGGCATCCGAATCAGATGCCCCAGCCACCTCATCTGGCTCCTCTCGATGTGAAGGAGCAATGGCTCTACTCTGAGATCCTCCCGGATGACCGAGCTTCTCACCCTATCTCTAAGGGAGAGCCCGGACACCCTGCGGAGGAAACTCATTTCGGCAACTTGTATCCGGGATCTCGTTATTTCGGTCACGACCCACAGCTCGTGACCAT